>NC_138548.1:355627905-356225390 GCF_964273705.1 Natrix helvetica | reverse complement strand
CTCTATCACTGCCAGTCTGAGCGATGGAAACTAGGACATTTGAAACTGGACAAGTAAGCTACGGTTTCCCTTGTAACTTTACAACCCCTAAAGCAGCCATTGGTTGTGCCAGTGGGTTTGTAGGATTTTGAAAATCGTACCATTACAGAGGATCTATCTGATTTCACTGATGACTCTTTGCATTATGAATCAGATTCAAGAGACATTGTGAAAGTTGCGGTTTCCATGATGGAGTAGACACAAATGTTTCGAAAAGCCAACAAGAAGTAACAGGAATGCTTCACACTATGCTAGTGAGACCACACTTAGAATACTGCATCCAGTTCTGGTCATCGCAATACAAAAAAGATATTAAAACCCTAGAAAGTGCAGAGAAGATCAATAAAGATGATAAAGAGTCATAAATCGTATGATGATCAGTTGAGGGAGCTAGGATAACTAGGCTATTGAAGAGAAGGAGGAAGCATGGTAAGGGGGCTTTTAAGATGTGGCTTTGTTCCCTGTGGCATCTTCTTGGGAAGAGCTTAGAGTCTAAGCCTTAGACTCACAAAACCTTCCATTTGGGGGACAGCCATCCATTTGTGTGTGCTCATAATCCTAAACTCTTCCATCAGTCTCAGAGGAAGGAGAGCTCCCAGAGCAGAAATATCTCCCCACGATCCTTCACATCCTTCTGGGTAACCCACCTGCTGTATAGGAGAACGATAATTTCCTCCCCACGATGCTTCCAGCAAATGACATCCAGTGCAAATGGCTTTTTTTCTGGGTGTAACATACATAGTCCTCACTTACCATTTGACTTGTTTAGCAACCATTCAAGATTATGATGGTATATAAAAAACAATCTTCGCATTTACCACCATCACATTGTCCCCTGATCCTGTGATAGCCATTAACATGCTTCCCAACAAGCTTAAGACAAAGTTTATGTCGAAGGCAGAAATAAAATCAAAGGTAGCAGTCATTTGATGTCTCCCTCAATGTCCATGTGGATTCACGTAATGACCAGAAGGGAAGTGAGGTCAAAAGCCTGTTGCAATAAAGTTATTTGTCAGACTAGTGAATCACAGTTGTGGTCACTAAGCGAGGACTATCCACATTCATTCATCTCCACTCTCTGTGCTTTTCCTTCCTGCAGCTGATGGGGAGGAGACCAATGGGCAGGAGGGGGTCTCACTGGATGGCTTTCCTATTAGAGAGCTGGTGTGCTGCAGTGGGGAAGGTGCTGTTGCTGGACGAGGAGTGGGGACACCCAGGTTCCAGTCCCTCCTCGGCCATGAAAGGTCCTTCAGGCTCAGCCCCATTTGACAGACCAGTACAAAGAAATCAACTTCACAGGAAGACTCCCAGGGTTTTTTTTAAATAGAGACTGAAGGTAATAAGAAAATCTTGAAAATTGAATGGGTATTTGAATGTAAGAGGTTAAATTAGCATTTTGGCCTCTTTGACATGTTTTATTGTAATATTCATGCTTTTTGCTCTTGTTTTTTTGTTCAAATGTTATGCAGCCACTGTATAAACCTTAATTAAAGTAATCATTTCATGTGAATCTTAAAGGCAAAAGGACGCTCAAGCAGGGGACCTTATACCATTTCAGAGAAGTGACTGTCCAGTCTCTTCTTAAAAACCTCCAGGGATGAAGCACCCACAACTTCTGAAGGCAAGCCGTTAATTGTCCTCACTGTTAGGAAGCTGCTCCTCAATCCCAGGTTGCTTCTGTCCTTGATTAGTTTCCATCCATTGTTTCTTACCTTGCCTTCTGGGGCTTTGGTAAATAAGTTGACCCCCTCCTCTTTGTGGCAGCCCCTCAAATACTGGAATACTTCTATCATCATCATCCATACCTTATTAAATCCACATTAAAAATGGAATTGTAAGGTGTCCTTCTAAAAAAGATTAGCCTGGTGATCAGTTAGCCCTGTGATTTGATGGGCTATTCTATTTTGCCTTTTGTTGGTTTACCAATCCTTTTGGAAACATTTCTTCTACCAAGTATAGATTATCACTCCCTCTCTCTTAGACCCCAATTTCTAGTCTGCATACTTTTTCTCTCTGTGTGGTCTAAAGGAGACTTCCATGCAGGCCAATTTACAGAGGAACCTGGCATTTAGCAGATATAAAATTCCCTCCCTCAGGTATGAATATGGCATGCTGGGTGCTCTTGCATGGAGCCCTGGTCGGTAGAATTGAAGCTGGCTCACCTGGAGCATCTCACTTGATGGTGCTGCCATGTAATAAATCCTTGGGAGCCAGAGGAAATCAGTCCTGAAGTTTTGGGATGTAGAGAAGCTTTGATCTCCACTGAGAGACACCGCCAAGAAGGCTGATTCTGTAATTCTATGAAAAAAAAGACATTAACTTTTAGGCTGAGCACATAGCTAATCTTCCCAAGGTTAAGTAACATCACATTTCACTATTTCACTTGGCTTCGTTTCAAAGGTCGATTGCTAGAAATAAAAAATGACTTGATAGCATTTAATCAGCGAAACATTTTGCAAACTAGTAGACACAGGAGGAGTGTGTTTTTCTCCCTCCTATCTGGAGCTGGATGCCTAAAAAGCTGAGAATACAGCAGGGGGAGTCCGTGGTTGAGCTTAAAGGAGTTAAAACGATGGAGTACTTTATTCCTAGAAAGAATGGGAGAGGAGAAGCGCAGAGGAACTTCCTCTTCCGGATCACTCATGGGATGAGAGTGGTGTGCAGAGCGGCTTTTCTGCTCTTCCCAGGGTCGAAGCAGCAGCTGGAAGGTGAGTGGAGGGCGGGTGGGAGGAGAGTCCTGGAAGCAGAGAAGCAACTGGGCTGAAGCATCTCAGCTGCTGCTGCTGCAGGTTCCTTCCCTCCCCGAATTTAAGCCCACTGGTGCTGCAGGCTGTGAAACTGGTGGCTGCAATTTTCCTCCTGGTGGGAAGATTGGAAAAGTCTCTTCCAAGTGAAGGTGGGTTCTTTGGGAATGGCTTCCCTCCAGAGGTTGTGGGTGCTCCCATCACTGGAGGGTTTGTGACAGAGCTGGGAGGGACCTTGCAGGTCTTCTATACTGACGCCCTGATCAAACAGGAGACCCAATATCATTTCAGACACATGGCTGTCCTGTCTCTGATTAAAAGCCACCAGGGATGGAGTTCCCACAACCTCTGAAGGGAAACCCTTCCACTGGTTCACTGTTCTCAGTGTCAGGAAATTTCTCCTTAGTTCTAGGCTGCTTCTCTCCTTGATTAGTTTCCATCCAGTTCCTTGTCCTGCCTTCAGGGGCTTTGGAGAATAGGTTGACACCCCTCCCTCTTTTGTGGCAACTCCTCAAGTATTGGAAGATGGCTATTATGTCTCCCCTAGTCCTTCCTTTCACTAGACTAGACATACCCAATTCCTGCAACCCCTTAATTATATTTTAGCTTCCAGGCCCCTAATCCTCTTTTCCCCCCAAATAATTTTACTTTTTTATTCTCTTACCATTTTAAGTATATATTCACATAATTGGTATTCTTCTTTACATTTATCATTCTTATACATTTTGAGGTGGGGAGGAGGAGTAGAACTTTAGCATCAGAGCTTGGAACTGATTTCAGGTGGGGAGGGAGAGTAGAACTCCTTAGTATCAGAGGACTAGTTTGAAAGTGAAACAGTATTTGCTGTGTGAGCAACAAGACAGGAAGGAGCCTGGCTATTGGTTAGCTCAACTGTTCTGTAGTATAGCTGCTTCCTGCTGTCAAAGTAAAACTGAAACTGAATCTCCTCTCCTTGTGTTTTGCATTTGGAACAGATTTCTTTTCTGATTAGGAGGGGGAGTAGAACTCGTTAGCATGAGAGCATGTTAATAATAATATATGAAACACTAATGCTCTGATGGTCATTTCGAAAAATCATTTCTTAGTGACCACCTAGAAGCCAAGAGGAACATACGTGGAAAATTTGAGGTTTGTGGGCTTTACAATTCTGGAGATTTTGTGATAATGTATGAGTGGTATTTTGCTTTTATATATATATAGATTTTCCAGTATTTCCCTCACTCCTTGCATTGCCTTCTCCTTTAGGATTTTTATCCATGAAATTTTGCTTAGGCTCTGAGTTTGTTAAAATCAGCTCTTCTAAAGTTTAAGACACTAGTTGGATTATATTCTATTGCTTGTGTTTGCATTATATTGAATTCCAGTAAGACGTGGTCACTCTCCCAAAGTTCCGACAACTTCAACTCTTTCTATCGCTTTTCTGTTAGTAAGAATTAGGTCGAGTATAGTTTTTCCTCTAGTTTCCTCCTCTACCTTTTAGACGACAAAGTTGTCAGCTAAGTTGGTTAGATGTCAGCTCTGGCCAGCTCAGAGGCCTGGAGCTGCCATTCTGGGGAGAAAACCTGGCCAGCTGCCAAGACTCACCATCCCACCTACACAAGCTGAAGAAACTCCTGCTAACAATCCATGATTAATTGCCGGGTGGTTTCGCTCTGGGCCACAAGATGATGGGTGTGCATACGAGCGGGGTGCGGCTTATCTTAATTACCAATGTAGCTATAAAAGATGGTGGGAAGCACAGGGTGGCAGCTCTGACAATTTATTCATTGCCTTAGGGCTTTGTTCGTCAGTTCGTGCCGAAGGAAGAATACAACCTGCATTTACAAACTGTTACTATGTTTGGCTGGTTTCACTAACACTTCGGAATCTGACAGTTTGTCAGAGCTCCCACCATGGCTGAAGGTACAGTGCTTAATGTGAGATGATGCTTAATGATTGAGCTTCTTAGTGATACATCAGTTCCAATTGTGGTAGGTTATGTGAGAACTATTTCAACATGGACCTCACCAGAAGGGTTGTAGACAGTATTTTCAGTCCTTATTTGCCGTTAGGACTTCCATGAGCAAAAGTGGTGTATACTTTTTTTTTCCAACTCATCTCTAACCATTTTACCAAAAACTGAAGTTTCTTTCTTTTTCTTTTTTTGCATCTTACAGATGAACAGGATGCCAATAAGAACACTCTGGACAACTGTAAATAACACTCAATGTTGAAAAGGGAAGAAAATCAAGCTAGAAATCAAAATATTTTCCATTTCCAACAGAAAACCATACAAATCTGCTCCTCCTCCAGCAGCTATTTGACAAAAGAGAGAAGATCAAGAAAGAATAAGCAGATTATACAGAATTCAATACATTATATGAGAGGGGAAGGGAGATTATTTATAATTCAGCAAAAGAGGGGAATATCTGGAAGTCTGTTGGGAGGAAAAGATCAATAGTAAAGCCACATAGAACATACAGTAATGCAGGCCTCTCCCTGTGAGGAAGAAGACGGCTTGAATAAAAGCACCACTAAACCAGGCATTGTCCATATTTTTGACCTCAAGAATATCAGCTGCGCAAAAGCTCCATAGATTTGCCTATTGTGGGAAAAGTACAGATGCCAAATCACAACTGATTATGTGCTAGAGGAGTTAGAAAGGAGAAAATCCATACTAATTACCTGGTTGTGGCAAAAACTATGGTCACAAAAGCTCCCTTGTGATTCATAGAAGCAGCTCCACACAAGAGGAAAGCCACAAAAGTGCTAATGTGGTAAATGCTTTAGTGAGCATGGCAACATGGTGCTGCATGAGATAACTCACAGGAGGGAGAAAACATATGACTGTGAAGATTGTGTGAAAGTCTCATTAGAAATTCCCAGTTCTTGAGACACTGAAGGACACACACACAAGAATAAAACCATTTGAACATCCTTTCTGTGAGAAAAGTTTCTGTGAGAATTCTACCCTGGTGAAGCACCCGAGGACTCCCACAAAAGTGAAACCCTCTGAATGTCCTGATTGTGGAAAAAAATTTAGTCACAATTTCAGTCTGGTGATGCATCAGTAGATTGACTCAAGGGAGAAACTGTATCAGTGTCTAGATTGTGAGAAAAGCTTCAGTAGAAATTTCCATCTCAAGAGACACCAGAGAACTGACACAGAAGAAAAACCTCTTGAATGTCCTGATTATGGGAAAGTCACTATTCCAGCCTGGTGATACACCGGAAGACTCAAATAGGAGATAAATGCTTTCAATGTCCTGATTGTTGGAAAACTTTCAGTTATGATTTCATCTTGGTGATACACCAGAGGAATCATAAATGAGAAAAACCCATTGAATGTCCTGACTATGGGAGAAGTTTCAGTCATAATTCTCACCTGGTAATACATCAGAGGATTCACTCCATGGAGAAACCTTATAAGTGTGTAGATTGTGGGAAAGGCTTCATTAGAAATTCCTACTTCCTGAGACATCAGAGGACTCACACAGGAGAGAAACCCTATGAATGTCCTCTATGTGAGAAAAGCTTTAGTGATTATTCCAATCTGGTGATACACCAGAGGACTCACACAGGAGAGAAATCCTTTAAATGTCTTATTTGTGGGAAAAGCTTCAGTGATTATTCCAGACTGGTGAGACACCAGAGGATTCATACCAGAGAGAAACGCTTTGAATGTCCTATCTGTGGGAAAGGTTTTAATCATAATTCCCTTCTGGTGACACACCAGAGGACTCACACAGGAGAGAAACCCTTTGAATGTCCTGATTGTGGGAAACATTTCAGTCAGAATTCCCACGTGGTGATACACCAGAGGACACACACAGGAGAGAAACCCTTTGAATGTCCTGATTGTGGGAAAGGTTTTAGTTTGAGTTCCAACCTTGTGATACACAAGAGGACACACACAGGAGAGAAACCCTTTGAATGTCCTGACTGTGGGAAAAGTTTCAGTCGGAATTCCCACCTGGTGTCACACCAGACGACTCACACAGGAGAGAAACCTTTTGAATGTCCTATCTGTGGGAAGAGCTTTAGTAATAATTCCTATCTGGTGAGACACCAGAGGACTCATACAGGAGAGAAACCCTTTGAATGTACTCTATGTGGGAAAAGCTTTAGTTATTATTCCAGTCTGATGAAACACCAGAGGACTCACACAGGAGAGAAACCGTTTGAATGTCCTATCTGTGGGAAAAGCTTTAGTACTAATTCCTATCTGGTGACACACCAGAGGACTCACACAGGAGAGAAACCCTTTGAATGTCCTATCTGTGGGAAAAGCTTTACTACTAATTCCCATCTGGTGACACACCAGAGGACTCACACAGGAAAGAAACCCTTTGAATGTCCTGATTGTGGGAAACGTTTCAGTCGGAATTCCCACCTGGTGTCACACCAGATGACTCACACAGGAGAAAAACCCTTTCAATGTTCTATCTGTGGGAAAGGTTTTAGTCTGAGTTCCAGCCTTGTGGTACACCAGAGGACACACACAGGAGAGAAACCGTTTGAATGTCCTGATTGTGGGAAAGGTTTTAGTCTGAGTTCCAGCCTTGTGATACACCAGAGGACACACACAGGAGAGAAACCCTTTGAATGTCCTATCTGTGGGAAAAGCTTTAGTACTAACTCCTATCTGGTGAGACACCAGAGGACTCACACAGGAGAGAAACCCTTTGAATGTCCTGATTGTGGGAAACGTTTCAGTCAGAATTACCACTTGGGGATACACCAGAGGACTCACACAGGAGAGAAACCGTTTGAATGTCCTATTTGTGGTAAAAGTTTTTCTCGGAATTCCCATCTGGTGACACACCAGAGGACACACACAGGAGAGAAACCCTTTGAATGTCCTGATTGTGGGAAAGGTTTTAGTCTGAGTTCCAGCCTTGTGATACACCAGAGGACACACACAGGAGAGAAACCATTTGAATGTCCTATTTGTGGGAAACGTTTTAGTTGGAATTCCAGTCTGGTAATACACCAGAGGACTCACACATGAACGAAACCCTTTGAATGTTCTGATTGTCGGAAAAATTTCAGTCAGAATTTTGATCTTCCTGAAGCTTCCTGAAGGCTCTAGAGGGTGAAAAACAGCCCTATGAGCAAACCAGAAGTCCATTCCTGAACTTCCAGTTTTCCTGTAGGGCCGGTTTTTCGTGCTCCGGAGACTTCAATGAAACAGCCTTAAAAGAGGGCCAAAGTCAGCTGGCCAGCCCATGGATGTGCGCTGGAGCTGTCAAGGCAATGCTTCCATTCTTTAACAAATGGCTCAGCATGCCACCTGTGTCATGTGGTCCATAGGTTTGCCATCACGGACATATATCATTGGGCCTCATGACTTTGTCCTGGAAGCAGCCACCATTTTCAGTGGGCCCTGGAATGATTCCTTGGTGTGAACTGTGGTAAGCGTGCAATGTGCCACATGATGTCCTGGGGCAAACGTCAGCATAACATACGCATAATTGACTCACATACTTCTCTGCCTTCTCAGAAGGGAACCAAGAGTGAAAGAAAATGCAGTCAAGTGGAAATGGTTGGAGTGCACTTAGAGGGGTTTAGCCAAAAGGAAAAGGGTAGCTGATGGGAGCTTTTTAAAACATTATTTCCTCAGGGTGTCAGGGCGTGGACGGCAATGGTCCTAAAGTAAGCGGGTAAGACATCCACCAAAACTAAGACTTGATGCTTATTTTGGGGTCCAAAAGAGGGAAACAAGGGTAGGTATATATCTATAATATTGTGCAGCCATTTTATAAACCAGTCCCTGCCCAAACTGGCTCAGAAGTGTCGTGTCATCCCCATACGCTCCCCTCGTAGGCCAGGCCGGTTTCGGGAAACACCCCAGAAGGGCTCTGATGCCATGGTCTCCTGAATGCTCCCCTACTGGCAGGAAAAGCCAGGCACACAAAGAGTGGCTGTAAATCGAGGAACAGGGCTTAATCCTATCACTGCGCAGGATGGATACATCATGTTGGCAGGCCATATCCAGCCCACAAGCTGTAGTTTGAGGACTCCTGACATAAAGCTTCCCCCGGCTGTTTTTTGTTCTGTGGCACTAAGCCCCAAATAGGCATGCCTCGCTCCCAATTCCATGGGGCGGGGCCATGCCCCCTCAATCAATTTCCTCCCTGAATAGATAGCAGAAAAGAGATTTCCAAAGCCCAACTCCTGACTCTGATTCACAAATGATGGTGCCCAGTTGCCCGTTAAAGCAGAATATGTTGCACTGGTTATCCACTGCATTAGTAGGAGTCCCAGGGCTCCTTGTGCACAACTTCAAAAATGTTCATAGCCTGGCTTGTACACTGGTTAATCTAAATTTGGCCTCACAAATCCTGGATGCAATAAACTAAGGCAGGTTCAGGAAGCAATGATAGGAAATGGGTAGTCTTTGATTATCTACTAAGATACAATCATGGCTGCAAACAATTTTGGGAAATGTGCTTGCTTCAAACCTGACTGAAAGTTCCTAGAAAGTGACATCAGATATCTAAAAAGAATTGGTACAAAAAATAGCACACTATACATTTCTTTTCTATTTAACAGAACTTCTGCCCTGGCTGCTACACCTTCATGGGTTGCAAATTCTCTTTTTTGGCGCTACTGCCATAATCATCATGAGAGTCCTCTGCTGCCTCCACCAGTGTACTTTCCCTTTTCCAAAATGAGCGGAAAAAGAAAACTCTCAGGCTCACACACATGACACTTGTTATTCCCACAATAAATCTCAGTTAAATTAGGGAAGGCACAGATCTTAATAAATGTATTGTAGGAAGGTATCACCCAGCCCTCTCCCAGAAAAATGAAGTATTCTAGGAAATATTGAAAAGACAGAATATTTCTCTGGATGTGAAAAGGAAGAAACATGATAAAGACAGAATAGCTCCCTGTAGCTTCCTGCCCATCCCCTTTTGTCAATGAGCCATTAAAGCCTGAGCAAGTCCACTTTACATAATAAAGAGTTCTCCGCTTCAGCTCCAGAGTGATGGGAATGAAGGCATGATAATATTGGCCCTTTACCCAACTCCCCACATGGCATCTGAGAACTCAACCAAACCTGGATTCAAAACGCAGCCTACAGAGTTGCTCCTGCATGGCCCCATGGGAGTCTGACAACCAATCAGCATACAAGCTCAAGATCAAAGGCCAGACAGGACATAAAACCAGGGACTCAGCTTCTCTTCCTTTCTTCTCCACCAACATTGAAGCATGACAGAAATTACCTTTTCTCTTCAGGACTCAAGCCATGTGGTCCTGTCCACCATTAAAACCATCTTTCCAAGCAGCCTCCATGTCTCCAGTGTCTTTTTCCCCACTTGGAGCAGAAAGACATTTCTTCCAACAATTGGCACCCCATATGGGACTCCAAGCTACCCTAATCAATGGATATGGCCCAGGTAAGCCTCCCATGCAGGCACAGACCCCATTGAGTCTGTGGGTGGACTTTATCTTGGCCTTAACCATTTGGATGTAGGTTTTAAAGGGGTTTTGAGTTTGAGCTCAAAGGCTGCCTGGAAAGAAGGTGAGTACCTCTAAATTTTAATTCTCTAAAATTTAATTTTAAAGCGTGGGAAATGTGTGTATGCCTGCATGTGTGTGACTAATGTGTGTGAAAATGAATGGAAAAGTGAATGGTTTTTTTGTTATTGTTGCTGTTTTTGTCCTGTGAGAGCAAAAAAGCAAATGCTCATTGTGTGTAAAGAGTGAGGAAAAGAGGAGGTATGCATACCCGCTGATGACAGGACCCCTCCTGGGTAGCTGTGCAGCTGGTCCTCCCAAGTCTTTCCCCAAGACTTGAAAACTGTCAAAAAGTCCCTGCGAGTAAGGGCGCAAAAGAAGGTTCCCATGGTGAGGAGCACAAAAAGTCCCTCCGAAGGGCACGAAAAGTCTCTTTAAAAAGGAGCGAAAGGTCCTCTAAGGATGTGAATTTGAAGCGGGGAATACGATGCGACAATCCCGGCTAGGACGAAGTGAGCCCCACATCTGAGTGGGATCATGGGAAGCGGTAGCTCACGGGTGGTCATGGAAACCCCCCTAAGGGAGCTGTTGGGGGCCTGGGACAAAAAGCAGATGCCTGTCCTGGCCGGAATGAAAAAAAAGGAAAGCAAAACAGATATGTAGAAAACAGGAAAAACTAATTTGGCTACATAAAGGTGCTTAAAAGAAAAGGGAAAATGTTGGGGCTTCTTTTTTTTTCTCTTGTCTGTTTGTCTCTTTCTCTGTCTTCTATGCAACCACGTGGTTTGTTTCTTAAGATTTGTGCCTTCCCTAATTTAACAGATTTGTGCTGGGAATGACTAGGATGTGTAAACCTGAGAGTTCTCCCTCCCCCCCCCGCTCTTATTTTGTCCTTGTGTAAATGTGTGTCTAAGTCTTTGTGCACCCTCAAGGTAATTGTAACTAAGATGTCTCCAATCCAAAAGACAAGAATTTTAAAGTATTCAAAGAAAGAAAAGAGTATACTGGCAGAAATTGCCTTCGCTCAGTTTGTTGGGCTCAGAAAACTGAGTGAAGGGGGAGGTGAGTCTTTACTTTGTGTCTGTTTGGCCAGCAGAAACAGAGTAAAGAGAAGTTTTTTTCCCTTCCTTCCTTCCCTATACCTTAAAGTAACAACCCAGGAAATGTTTTAAGTTCATTTACAAGAAAAGTTTCATCCTTGCATTTATTGTGTGTTTAAATGATTTTACCTGTTCATTTCTTTCCTGAAGCATGTGAATCCAGACGCCATTTCTCATCTGTGATATTCCCATAATGTTACCAGTTTATCTGTTTATTAACTGATGGTTTTATTTTTCAAACTCTGCCTGCAAGCTATCTCCCCCCCCCCACGCCCCTCCCTTACCTCTAATCCTCCAACAATGCCTTTTCTGTGGGGGAGGGAACCTTGTTCTCATGTCTTTCAGCCCTGGAAGATTGTACTCTTCAGGTGAGTATAGATTTTTTTCCCTTTTAGGGGGAGGAGGAGAGTGTTGCCTTATGTGTGCATGTATGAGATGAAGGAAATTCCTACTAAAGGTTTGCCTTCAACCTGAGTAAAAACGCTCTGCACATTTATCTGGCCAACCTACTCTATTGGTCCTAAAGTAGAAACCTGGCCTCCAGAAGGCAGTTTTGATTTAGATTTTGTCACACAAGGAGTCTGATTGCAGTGCAAATGTATGTTCATGGTAAAAGTTGGTGTGAATGTACTTTGATTCCCTTTCATATAAAGAAACAGTAAGTTGCAAGGTTGTTTAATGATATGTGTGTGTATGCATGTGTGTTATCATTTCCAAACCTGAAGGGAGGGTGAGATCCTCTAATAAAAGAAAATGAAGCTTGGTGGCTGTCAGCGTTCTAAATACCATGCATGAAATCAATCAGAGACCAAGGCAGAATCATCCTTAAAGTTCCAATTTAATCATACAGGCATGTTAGCACGTCTGTGGAATTCCAACTCTGATTTTCTTCCTGGAATTCCACCCAGTTGAAAGTTCATGATCTTATCCCCACACCCATAATCCCATCACATGTTCCAATCATCTTCTTCCACGCTGGCATCTACACCCCTCTGCTTCCGGTCAGGTGTCGAGGTACAGAGACAAAAGATGACCTTGAGCTTCTAGAAAAGAATGACAACAATACATTCCACAAATCTACTCCTTTCTATTCCCCCCTCCCAACTACTACACTAATGAAACAGCATAGGAAAATAATAGAAAGTGTGGCAGGCCAAAGATCCTAAAAGGAACATAACTACAGGCCTGACAGTGGCTTGTGAAAAAAAGCTCCCTGAAATACTTACAATGATTGGTTGGCATGAGCAAGCATGAAGGTCTGATTGCAGTATGAATGTGAGTGTGTGTCCCCAATGCCCCAGGGAGTGATAAGTGAAGTGATCCAGAGACCTGTGATTGCCTGCATGAATTCCCCTCCTCTTCCTTCTGGGTCACTCTTTGGAGGGAAGCAGGAAAGGCAGGGAGTGTGAGTGTCTGCTCATTTTTACCATGAGTGTGTGTATGAGATGCCCCCAGTAATACCTGTGAATGCCTCTGTGCATCCCCCCTCCTTCTTTCCCTTCTTCCTTCTGGGTCATTAAAGGCAGCTGCAGTTTTTCTGCTCACCTTAACCACTTTTTCTCTCTCTCTCTTCTGAGAAATTTGGAGTAAATGGGTGACCTGCTCCTGCACCTTTACCCTTCACTGTTGTGATCTTTTCATCTGCATATAGAAGTTATGCGGTTACATTTCTTTTTCTGCTCTGAATACAATTTTGATTTTTTCTTCTGGAAATTTTTGAGGTTTAAAATGCTTAAATAAACCTATAAAAATAAATGATTTTGAGATATTTTGCTTACATTTGTAAATGTTTTAACATGCTTAATGAGAATTTGCTTCCATCTGAATGGAATCTGATATTTTGGAATGTTGACTAAAGTACCTCTTTTTTTTTAATTGCATATTTAAAAAGCTGTTCTTCCCTCCCTCTTTTACGCCTGAATGCATTTTAAAATGCTTATGAGCCAAGGTTCTCTACCATACGATAGTTTGTTTGTTTGTTTGTTTGCAACACAAGTTGTCCCTTTTGGAAATTTACTCATCTTACTGCAAAAGTGTTTCAATCATAGAGGCAGTGGGAATGACATGTTCCATGAAATTTACATCGTCTGCCTTCTGAAATAATGTTTGGATTTCCACACTTGGACAGAATGGGTGAGATTCCACAACAGGAGACTAAAGATATGTCTGTAAAGAACTGTATTCTTGCCTCTCTTTTTTTTTCTTCACCTCAGAAACAAAGGACTGCTAGCTCAAACCATAACTCTCGAATTTGCTGCTGGTGATTGCATCCTGATAAAACCTGACATGAGGGAAAAAAAACTTAGCCAAGCCTGGGACAGACTCTGCCAAGCCTGACTGACCACTTTTACCAGCAAGCCAAGCCTAATGCCATCCAGGGAACATGAAAGAAAGAACCCTAAAATGGACAAGAAAGACCAAAAAACTCTCTTCTATCCCCAGAAGACAGCTGTAAAGACTATGAGGGAGGGTGAAAATTCATTGTAAAGTTTTCTTTCTTTTCCTCCTTCACATAAATTCATTGTAAGGTTTTCTTTCTTGTCTCATTTATAATGTAATCAGTTTAATGTATTCATGTAAGAATTGTATTTGAGAATGGCTAGCACAGCAAGTTCTGAACACCTTAGATTTCTGTCTAGTGGGAGGGAGAGTTTGTCCAAAATGTCTGTATTTTCTGTATTGTAGAAGCAGCTACACAGAGAGAGAGAGAAATAGAGAGGGGGGGGGGCATTCAGAATTAGATTGAAACTATCTCCTTGATTTAACTCCACACAAAGCTGTTCCTAGGTTGATTTTTGCCCTGGCACAAAAGCATAAACAGTGATATCTCCCTTTTAATCCCATGGGGGAGGGTCAATTCCCCTCAGGCAATTCCCCCACTTGAAGAGGAGCAGAAAGGATCTTCAAACCTCAAACCCTGACTGTGACTCCCCCCCCCCAAAAAAAATGATGCTGCCCAGTTGTCCAGTAAAGCAGGATATGTTGCACTGGTGGTCTCATGAGTAGGAGTCCCTGAGCTCATTGTGTGTAATTTAAAAAAATACTAAGTAGCCTGGATTGCACACTAGCTAAACTCAATTTGGCCTCACTAAAATAAGAGCTAGGGCAGGTTCAAGAACCATCCCTTGGAAATGGGCAGCCTGTAGGTATTTAAAAGGCAAAACCATAGCTGCAAAGAATTTTGGGATTTCTGCTTGCTTGAAACCTGTCTGGAAGCTCACAGTAAGTGATATCTGATATTAATTGGCATGGTAAATTGGATATTGTAAATTTCTTTCCAGAAATTATGCCCTGCTTGCTAGACCTTCATGGTTGAAAGCTCTCTGGGAACCATTGAAGGGATCCTTTACTGTCTCTCTCAATGCCTTTCCATCAGAAAAATTAAGCCTCCCTGATCTAACCAATTTTGATCTTTTGTCAAGAACATGTGCGTTCCACTCTCATGTTTTGAAAAAAAAAAGGAGGGATTGTAGGAAGTTATCACCCAGCCCTCTCCCAGAAAAATAAAATATCCTAGGAAATATTGAAAAGGCAGAATATTTCTCTGGATGTGAAAAGGAAGAAACATAAAGACAGAATAGCTTCCTATAGCTTCCTGCCCATCCCCCTTTGTCAATGAGCCATTAAAGACTGAGCTAGTCCACTTTACATAATAAAGAGTTCTCCCCTTCAGCTCCAGAGTGATGGGATTAAGGCATGATAATATTGGCCCTTTACCCAACTCCCCACATGGCATCTGAGAACTCAACCAAATCTGGATTCAAAACGCAGCCTAGAGAGTTGCCCCTGCATGGCTCCATGGGAGTCTGACAACCATTCAGAACACAAGCTGAAGATCAAAGGCCAGAGAGGGCATAAAACCAGGGACTCAGCATCTCAGTCCTTCCTTCTCTTCTCCACCAACATTGAAGCATGTGATCACCTTCTCTGTTCAGGACTCAAGCCATGTGGTTCTGTCCACCATTAAAACCATCTTTCCAAGTAGCCTCCATGTCTCCAATGTCTTTTTCCCCACTTGGAGCCAAACCCAGAAGGACATTTCTTCCAACAGTATAATGTGATTGCATGGAAAACAGAGAGGGAGAGAAACAATCAACAAAAAAACCAAAAACCCCAACATTCCTATTTATATATTTCCCTTTTAAGTATCTTTATTTAGCCAAATTGGTTTTTCTTGCTTCATCCCTGAGCAGAGTCCATTTCTCACATACCTTGGCGCATGTGCGTATTCTTCATTCCTGTCTGGACAGGTAATTTGTCCCAAACCCAGGCCTCCATCAGTCTCCCTTGAGGAGATTTCAGTGGGATCCTAGATTCTGAGCTTCCCATTTCCTGGTCTGCTCTTCCCACTGTCCGCGACAAGAGTCCAAGGCTCCACTCTTTCCTTTTACTTGGGTCCCTTGCAACCGTGGAATACACGATCCCCAACAGGTGAACGTACCTTCTGACCTGTGGTCAGCCCTCAGTTTTTCAGGCAAATGGCCTGGGTGGATTCTGTTGGTCTTTCTGCGGTTAGTAAATGCACAGAGGGAGAAAGATCCAGAGAAGGGATTTTTTCTTAAGTGCATTCAGACACACAGACACATACTCTCTTTCATATCCTGGGCTCTTAAAGATAAAATTTAGAGGTACTCCCCTTTCCAAGCAGCCTTTGAACTCAACAATCAAAACCCCTTTAAAACCTTTGTTCCAAATGGCCAAGGTCTGGGAAAAATCCACCCACAGACTCAATGGGTCTGTGCCAGCAAGGGAGGCTTACCCAGGCCAGGTCCATGTGACTTCTTTTTTCTCTTGGAGATGTCTGATGATAGAACTGTAGGAAGTTATCATCCAGCCCTCTCCCAGAAAAATGAAATATCCTAGGAAATATTGAAAAGGCAGAACATTTCTCTGGATGTGAAAAGGAAGAAACATGTTTTAAGAGACAGAATAGCTCCCTGTAGCTTCCTGCCCATCCCCACTTTGTCAATAGGCCATTAAGAAGGCCAAGCTAGTACACTTTACATAATAAAGAGTTCTCCCCTTCAGCTCCAGGGGGATGGGATTAAGGCATGATAATATTGGCCCTTTACCCAACTCCCCACATGGCATCTGAGAACTCAACCAAACCTGGATTCAAAATGCAGCCTAAAGAGTTGCCCCTGCATGGCTCCATGGGAGTCTGACAAACCAATCAGAACACAACCTCAAGATCAAAGGCCAGAGAGGGCATAAAACCAGGGACTCAGCTTCTCTTCCTCCCTTCTCCTCTCTTCTCCACCAACATTGAATCATATGATCACTTTTTCTGTTCAGGACTCAAGCCATGTGGTCCTGTCCTCCATTAAACCATCTCTCCAAGCAGCCTCCATGTCTCCACTGCCTTTTTTCCCACTTGGACCCAAACCCAGAAGGACATTTCTTTCAACAGAACCAAAGCCCCAGAAGGCAAGAAAGAGCAATGGTTTTGGTTCCGAGTATACAAATAATAATATTTTTTTACCACATATTTTTTAGAAGCTTCAGCAACTTACTGGGGCCACTCATAAACTCTCCTTATGACTCACAGATATTTTGTGAAAAGGAGATTCTGGCTAGGAAATTCTGGCTTCAAAATCTGGAAGACATTCAGGATGCAGAAGAAGGAAACTGAACGTTGCGTTTCTCTAAGACACATTAAAACTAACATGAGGGTAATAGCAGAATATATAAAAAACAACCCTCTGTACAATAAAAAGATAAATAGACATTGGGGGAGGGGGGAAATTTCTTCTACCATATATAGGCAATCATGTCATCTCCAGTGTCTTTTTCCCCACTTGGAGCCGAGCCCAGAAGGACATTTCTTTCAACAGTGTAATTCCGTAAAACGTTCATGAATTTTAAGGCTGGGCACATAGCTAAACTTCACAAGGTTAAGTAAAATCACAATTCACTATTTCACTAGGCTCAGTGCAAAGTCGGTTGCAAGAAATCAAAAATGATAGCATTTAATCAGTGGAAACATGTTGCAAACGCCTTAGGTAGAAACTGGAGAAGGATTTTTTTTTGCCTCCAATCTGGAGATGGTGCTCAAACAGGCAACACCTGTGCCTGGAAAGAGGCTAATACTTGTGGTTGAACTTAAAGGAGTTAAAACCATTGAGCAGTGTGTTGCTAGAATGGTTAGAAAGCGACGGGAAGAGTAGAAGAAAGAAAATCCAGTTGCCTTTTGAAAAAAAGCACCTTTGGGAACAGCTGAACTTCCTGTTCCTGATCACTCATGGGAAGAGAGTGGAGTGCAGAGCGGCTTTTGTACTTTTCCCAGGGTCGAAGCAGCAGCTGGAAGGTGAGTGGAGGGCAAGTGGGAGGAGAGTCCTGGAAGCAGAGAAGCAACTGGGCTGAAGCATCTCAGCTGCTGCTGCTGCAGGTTCCTTCCCTCCCCGAATTTAAGCCCACTGGTGCTGCAGGCTGTGAAACTGGTGGCTGCAATTTTCCTCCTGGTGGGAAGATTGGAAAAGTCTCTTCCAAGTGAAGGTGGATTCTTTGGGAATGGCTTCCCTCCAGAGGTTGTGGGTGCTCCCATCACTGGAGGGTTTGTGACAGAGCTGGGAGGGACCTTGCAGGTCTTCTATACAGACGCCCTGATCAATCAGGAGACCCCATATCATTTCAGTCAAATGGCTGTCCTGTCTCTGATTAAAAGCCACCAGGGATGGAGCTCCCACAACCTCTGAAGGGAAACCCTTCCGCTGGTTCGCTGTTGTCAGTGTCAGGAAATTTCTCCTTAGTTCTAGGCTGCTTCTCTCCTTGATTCGTTTCCATCCAGTTCCTTGTCCTGCCTTCAGGGGCTTTGGAGAATAGTTGACATCCCTCCCTCTTTTGTGGCAACTCCTGAAATATTGGAAGATGGCTATCAAGTCTCCCTTAGTCCTTCCTTTCACTAGACTAGACATACCCAATTCCTGCAACCCTTCTTTATATTTTAGCCTCCAGCCCCCTAATCCTCTTTTCTGCATTCTTTCCAGAGTCTTAACATCTTTTTTATGATAGGGTGACCAAACACTGCAATTTTCTAATAGTACTTCTACTAGTACTTCACATGATCTTGATTCTCTGTTTATGCAGCCTAGTACTGTATTGGCTTTTTTTTGCCACTGCAATACACAGCTGGCCCATATCTAAGTGATTGTCCACTAAGACTTCAAGGTTCCTCTCATAGTTATTACTTGAGCCAAGTGCTACCTATTCTGTACCAGTTCATTTGGTTTTCCTTGCATAAGTGTAAAATCCATTTTCCCCCTGCATTGAATTTCATTTTGTTAGATAGGGCCCAGTGTTCTACTCTATCGAGATTCTTTATCTTGAGCCTAGTTCTGACGTGTTGACTATTCCTGCCAACTTGGTGTCATTTGCAAATTTGATGCGTTCCCATTCGACTCCCTCATGGAAGGCATTTTTTTATTATATAAAAGTTTTTATTTTTAGAGAAACATAAAACATACAGACATAAACAAACACAAAATAAAAATCATTCTCCAATTACAGTGTGTTGATTGGTTACAAAACCTTTGTGCTGTCTCACAATAGTCTTCACTTGCAATTTACAGAAAGACTCATATCATCATTCTAATATATATGTATAGAATTGTTACCGTGTTTCCCTGAAAATACGACCTGTCCTGAAACTAACGCCTTGCCAGATTTTTTGTGTGGGCAAAAATGTAAGCCAACCCCCGAAAATAAACCCCCTGGACAACCCCCCCTCCAGCCAGGCAGAGCACCACTCACTGACCTAGCAGTATCCCGAAGGTGCCAAGCCGCGGGAGCTGGGGGGGAAAGGCGCTCACATTGCTTGCCGCCTTCGGAATACCGCTAGGTTGGGGAGTGGCGTCCTAGCTGGCCAGAGGGGGGAGTTGCCGGGCAGTTGCTCCCTTGTGAGTGAGCTCCCGAAGAGCAGGCACAGCCTCAGGGGCGAAGCAGCCATGAGGTGACTGTTATGTAATTAAGCTCCCCGTTAGAAGAGCGAGTATGCAGAGAAGCGTAATGAGAGTGATATGGAATAACATGCACAAACCAGCATACAGAGACACTGAATAGTATAAAAATATAGTAGTTTACTATGCAGAAATATAGAAGTATTCAGAGTCCGATTAACAGTCCAAGTCATACACAGTTCAGTAATTCAGTTATCAATATTCTCAGTTTAACCCACAAAATAGCTAACAGTTGCAAACCACAATACCTCACCATACACCAATCAGCTTCTAACAAACAGAGAGAGAGAGAGAACTAACAGCCATTCTGGTTCCCTCTTATAGCTGCTTGAGGTAACAAGCCAATTACATCTCTCTAATATTTAAAGTAACAGTAAAGTAATCATAGCTTATATACATTGCCAAGCGAAGCCTAGAGTTACATCCCTAACATTCTCCCCTCTTGGGTTGTCAATGTATTTACACACAACTTCACATTCTTAATCCATAAACATCACAACATTGTTTATGTTTGACCGTACCTTGTGCTTTGGTAAAATGATCAGCAACATTCTCTTCAGACATACAATATTCTAGTTTAATTATTTTGCAACTAACACTTTGCCGTACATTCATATATCTTAAGTCAGTATGCTTTGACCTTGTCTTTACAGCAATATTTGTTGCCATCTGGATCGCTGCTTGGTTGTCCTCGTATACAACAATAGGCTCACGAACAGTAATTCCCATATCTATCAGTAGTTGCTTGTAACCAATTAAATCGGTACATAACAAAGATAAACTTGAAAATTCGGCCTCCATTGTAGACAAACTGATATGCTTTTGATGGATAGACCGCCATCCAACCAATGCCTTTCCTAATAATATCACAATACCTGATGTAGATTTACGCATGGAAACTTCGGTTTCAAAACTTGCATCAGCGTATGCAGTTAATATCAGCTCATCCTTAGGCTCCAAGTATAATGTGTAGTGTATTGTCTGTTTCAAATACCTTAATACACGTTTTGCTGCTTGCCAATGCCATTCAGTGGGTTCGGCATTAAACCTTGCCAATTGATTAACGCTATATGAAATATCTGGTCTAGACCAATTACTAAAATAAGATAAACTACCAATTAGGGATTGATAAATATTCTTATCAAAAACTGGGCTTTTGTTATCATCACTGCTAAATTCCTGACTCATAGGAGTTTTAGCAGGTTTACACAGTTCCATTTTGTAATTCCTCAGTAACTGATTGATCTTATCAGCCTGTGATATTTTATATCCTCCCCTAGTCTTATCTATCTTCACTCCAAGATATTTCTTTATTTCACCAAGATGTTTTATTTTAAATCTCTTTTTTAACAGTGAAATAATTTCAATGGCCTTCTGCTCTGTTTTAGTAATCAATGCTATATCGTCTGTAAACAATAACAATAATGAAGTCATACCATCACTTTCTAGTTTAAATAAACAAGGATCAGCTAATCCAGCTTTAAACCCTATCCTTGCTAATTCCTTCACTATGCATTGATTCCACTCGTAGCCTGACTGTTTTAAACCATACAGGCTCTTTTTTAATTTCCAACAATCAGTGTTGCGGTCCCTGAAGCTTTCGGAGCGCTCAAAAGGATCCTCCGAGCAAACCGGAAGTGACTTCCTGTTTGCTCGGAGGGTCGTTTTGAGTGCTCCGAAGGCGTCAGGGAGGCCTCCGGACGGTCCCTGAAGCCTTCGGAACGCTTAAAACAACCCTCTGAGCAAACCAGAAGTGACTTCCAGTTTGCTCGGAGGGTCATTTTAAGTGTTCTGAAAGCTTCAGGGAAGCCTCCAGATGGTCCCTGAATCCTCCGGAGGGCCTCCGGGGGGCGGGGGAGGCTCTTTTCGCCCTCCCAGGCTCTTATAAAGCCTCTGGAGCCTGGGGAGGGTGAAAAAAGCATGTAAAAATGGGTGGTCGCACCTGTAGTGCGCGCATGTGCACTGGGGGATCACGCATTGCATTATGGGTGTGGCACGTCTGTACACGACCCTCCCTGCACTCCCCCCACTTGTGGCATGCGAGCCAAAAAAGGTTCGCCATCGCTGCACTAGAAGGAACAAATTTGTCTGAACTGAGGAGTAAACTAATGGGAGGAAAAATCTGCCTCTGCCTACCAGCATCCATTAGTATTCATCTGGCTAGTGTCCTGTCAGTGTTTGAGAGATTTGAGGTTTGTTTGGAAATTCAAACAGTATTTGCTGTGTGAGCAAGAAGGAGACAGGAAGGAGCCTGGACGTGGCTTAGCTCAACTGTTCTGTAGTAAAGCTGCTTACTGCTGTGAAAGTGAAACTCCTCTTTTGGGGTGGGGAAGGGGAGTAGAACTCCTTATCATCAGAGGGCTAGTTTGAAAGTGAAACAGTATTTGCTGTGTGAGCAAGGAGACAGGAAGGAGCCTGGCTATTGGTGGGCTCAACTGTTCTGTAGTACAGCTGCTTCCTGCTGTCAAAGTAAAACTGAAACTGAATCTCCTCTGCTTGTGTTTTGCATTTGGAACAGATTTCTTTTCTGATTAGGAGGGGGAGTAGAACTCGTTAGCATGAGAGCATGTTAATAATAATATATGAAATACTAATGCTCTGATGGTCATTTTGAAAAATCCTTTCTTAGTGAGCACCTAGAAACCAAGAGGAACATACGTGGAAAATTTGAGGTTTGTAGGCTTTAAGGTTTTGGAGATTTTGTGATAATGCATGAGTGGTATTTTGCTTTTATACATATAGATTTTCCAGTATTTCCCACACTCCTTGCATTGTTTTCTCCTTTAGGATTTTTATCCATGAAATTTTGCTTAGGCTCTGAATTTCTTAAAATCAGCTCTTCCAAAGTTTAAGACACTTGTTGGATTATATTCTATTGCTTGTGTTTGCATTATATTGAATTCCAGTAAGACGTGGTCACTCTCCCAAGGTTCCGACAACTTCAACTCCTTCTATCGCTTCTCTATTAGTAAGAATTATGTCGAGTATAATTTTTCCTCTAGTTTCTTTCTCTACCAATTAGATGACAAAGTTGTCAGCTAAGTTGGTTAGATGTCAGCTCCGGCCAGCTCACAGCCCTGGAGCTGCCATTCTGGGGAGAAGACTTGGCCAACTGCCAAGACTCACCGTCCTACACAAGCTGAAGAAACTCCTGCTAACAATCCATGATTAATTGCCGAGTGGTTTCACTCTGGGCCACAAGGTGATGGGTGTGCGCACGAGTGGGGTGAGGCTTATTTTAATTATCAATGTAGCTATAAAAGATGGTGGCAGCACAGGGTGGCAGCTCTGACAATTTATTCATTGCCTTAGTGCTTTGTTGGTCAGTTCGTGCCAAAGGAAGAATACAAACTGCATTTACAAACCGTTACTATGTTTGGCTGGTTTCTCTAACACTTCGGAATCTGACAGTTTGTCAGAGCTCCCACCATGGCTGAAGGTACAGTGCTTGGGTTGGAGGCTGTGGGCTTGGAGGAGTCTGCCGTGGACACTGATACAACTGTGCTGGAGGCTGGGTCAGGGCCAGCAGGAGAGGCACCATTGGATGTAAGGTCTAAGGACCACTTGGGGGCATGGAAGCCTACAGCAGAACCACTAGAGGCCGATGTGGACCAAGCCCATGCAGGGGATTTGTGTCTGGGCTTGCCAGCGGCTCAGGACCACAGAGGCTTACCTCCCCATACTCTCCAGTTCACCTCTTTTGAAACCTATTTTGCCCAATGGCATGAAAGGCGCAGCTCAGATGATGATTGGAGTTACACTATCGCGGTGGAGAGCCCATCTCTACAGATGCTGCACAAAAGGTTTGGGGCAGTGGGCTTCCGAGATAATGGACGTGGCAGTGGTTGGAGAGGGTCCCTGGAACATGGATCCCAACAGGCAGGAGGAGTCATTGGACTGTCCAGCATAACCAATCCAGAACAGTATGGTGCCCAAGGGGTCGCAAGAGTAGGAGATCAGCAGCCTGGGCTTGGTTTACCCCAAGATGCCCGGGACACCTGTGAGAGACTAGCGTTGCGAGAGAGCTATGCACCTCACCCTCTCCTTACCCAGAGTGGGTCTTTAGCTGGTTATGGGTCCAGAGTGATGGAATGCTGGGACCCACCGGCAATACAGGCTACATTTGACAATAGCCCAGGACAAATGGCCCTCTTCTTAGGCCAGGTGTTAAATCACATGGATCGTTACGGCCATATGTATACATCGCAGTGGGACATGTTAATGGCCGTGATGGCAGTGATGGATGGAGAGGCTGCTGACTGGGTGGCTGATCTGTATTGGGGTCATACTGTGGAACTCACATATATAGGACTGTTCCTGATGGCACTGCGGGAGAGGTTTGAAGATACCACCAGGATCCAGCGGGCGGAAGCAGAATTGCGGGCTGCAAGAAAAAGGGAAGCCAGTAGCTGAATACATCAGAGAATTCTGGCATCTGGCAGCAAAGTGAGGATGTGGCCAGAGAGGTTGGTGGTGTATTACTTGAAGACCAGTCTTGATCGAACGCTATGCCTGGCCTACGTCTACAGAGGGTTGCCATCTAGACTGATTGCATGGTTCCAGGCCACCACAGAATTAGCTATAGAATTCCATGAGGATAAGCCGGGACGGGAGAGGGGTAGGCGAGGACAAAGACTGCAACAGATGCGTCGTATCAGAGTTGCCCCGAAAACCCCGCAACCCACAGCAGTTTCCAGGGGGTAACCTCCATTCCCGATGGCAGCTGGACTGACAACGCCCATCTGGCCACCCATAATATGTTTTCAAAGCAGGAGGCTGGGGCATAGACCGGCAGTCTGCCATGAGATCAATCCTACAGCATCTATGAGCATACCAAGGGAAAAAATGATGTTGGCCAGGAAGAGCATGAGGGGCAGCCAGGAGAAGTCACACGGGGCGAGTCAACCGGTTCCTATACCAGTTGACTCCAACCCATCGGGTGATATGCTCAATACCAGTGGAAGTGACTGGGATGAGGGTTCCGACACAATGATAACCAAGCCTATCAAACCATTTGTGATACAGGTAGTGGTGGAAGCGATCAGGCAATGACAATGCACAGCCCTTCATCGATTCAGGGTGCACTCGATACTTAATGAATGCCACAGTTGCTGATAATCTGGGGGTGAGCCTCAGGAAGTTATCCGTTTCACACAGACGGACAGGTTGTTATTGGAGGGCCAACCAGCCACACATGCAACTGATCAGGTGGTATTGCAGATAGGGCCCCATCGGGAGGTTTTGCGGTTTGTAGTGGTTCCCAACATTACGGAGGAGATTGTACTAGGCCTGGCACGGTTGGACAAATGGGGACCCAAGATATTTGGGTGGTGGTTGTAGGCATTTCAGAATAGGCCTCGGTCCTGACCCTCCCCTCCTCATGAGGTGCAAACCACGGCCCAGGCCCAGTGGGATTGCAAGCTACAGTGCCGTCGGTACATAAAGCTGGGGAGGAGCGATTCCCTCAGGTATATGCAGACTTACGAGATGTATGCAGTGAACAGAAATGTGATACTTTGCTCCCTCACCACCCCACAGTTTGTGCCGTGGAACTGCTCCCCGGGGCTAAACTGCCAAAGCCCCGGATGTATTCTATGACCCCGCAGGAGCTAACAGAGATGAGGGCATATGTAGAAAAGAATTTAAAAAGGGGCTTTATTCAGCCAGCTAGATCAAGGGTAGCCGCCCCTGTTCTGTTCCAGGAGAAAAAGGATGGCGGCTTATGCCTCTGTGTTGACTGCCATCTGTGTGGAACATCTATACCCACTTCCTTTAATGAAGAACATGCTGGCTAGGTTAGCGGAGGGACGTACTGTATATTCTCAAAATTAGATCTCAGAGAGGCATATTATAGGGTATGCATTTGGGCTGGTGATGAATGGAAGACAGCCTTCAATTGTCCTCTGGGCAGTTACCAGTTCTGGGTTATGCCCTTCAGACTGCAAGGAGCCCCAACGGTGTTCATGCAGCTAATTAACGAGGTGCTGCATGAGCATCTATATCAAGGGGTACTACTCTATTTAGACAATATCCTTATATATACCAAGCCCATGGAGGAACATGTAGCTCTTCACGTCAAGTGCTTAAAAAGCTGCTGGACGCTCATTTATACATTAAATTGTCTAAATGTGAATTCCACAGGACACAATTGGATTACCTTGGGTTCGGTATTACACCTAAAAGGGTGGAAATGGACCCTGCGAAGGTAAAGGCGGTATTGGACTGGCAGGCTCCTAAAATCTGCAAGCAGTTACAGACAATGTTCCCTCTAATTTTTTTTCAGTGTGAGCGGAAAAGTATAGTGTTTGAGTGGCACATTTTCATGCCTGAGCAGCACCTGAATTCTTTTCACAGGTGTCACCTAAGACAACAACAAAATCAGTATTATTTGAAACTCCATTCTACCATGTAAATATCCATTAAGTAAAGAAATCTCCCTATACAGGTAGTCCTCAATCTATGACCATAATTAAGCCCAAAGTTTCTACTGCTGAGACATTTGTTGAGTTTTGCCCCATTTTACAACCTTTCTTGCTACATAGTTAAGTGAATCACTGCGATTAAATCAGTAACCTGGTTGTTAAGTCAATCTGACTTTCCTACTGACTTTGCTTGGCAGAAGGTTGCAAAAGGCGACCCCAGGACACTGCAACCATCCTAAATATGAGGCAGTTGCCAAAGATCCAAATTTTGATCATGTGGCCATGGGGATGCTGCAATGATCATAAGTGTGAAGAACAGCCGTAAGTCACTTTTTTCAGGGCTGATGTAACTTTAGTCATTAAGTGAACTGTTGTAAGTTGAGGACTACTTGTATTCAAGTACAATGGATGACTCTCTATGGGAAAAGGATCAAAACTTCCCTCTATCCACATTTTCCATACTATGAATTACTTTATATGCTTTATACTTTCCCCCTTAGTATCCAATAGTCTGCAGTGATATTAGCAAGTTATGAATAAATTACCAATTGATGTAGATTAGCAATTGGGGCACAAAAAGAAACAAACAAAAAGGGGAGAGGAGGGGGGGAAGGAAGGGAGAGAGAGACACACACACACAGAGAGAGACAGAGAGACAAAAAAGGAAAGAGGAGAAAGAGAAAAAGAAAGGGGAGAGGAGGGAGGGAGGATAAGAAAAAGAGGCAGAAGAAAGAGAGAGAAAGAGAAAGAGGAAAGGAAAGGAAGAAGGAAGGAAGGAAAGAAAAAAAAAGAAAGAAAAGAGGAGAGAAGAGAAGGAATAGAGGCCAAAAAAGCAAACAAGGAAAAGTAGGAAAAACTTTCACTGGAAAACACTATTTTTCCATCAGTGCAAAACTTTCCTGAACAAGGTTAATTTTCGGGATTTTGAGTTTCTGGTCTAGGCGGACCAAGAAGCCTCTGTTTTCTTTTTCTTTTTGAGCAATCAAATCAAATAAAATCCGCGGAGCACCAGCTCGACTCCCCCTTCCTGCGGAAATAACCTCCAGCCCCAATGCTCCAAACGCAGAGGCTGGATTCAGACATGTGCCCACCCGGCGTGGGTTTCCACTTGCTTGCCTGGCGAGCGCCTCCCGCACATCCGCATCTCGGAAGCGGAGCCAACAGCAGGGAGCCCAGCCATGGGGGCTTAGCCGACAAACCGCAATGGAAGCATCCTCCGCACGTCCCGCGGAGATTTTGCTGTTGCCCCTGCTCCCACCCTCAGTAACTTTGATCCAGGAGGGAACGGCCCCCTGTCAATCAACCACGGGCCGGCGGAGGGGCCCAATCATAACCCTAGGCGGCCACATTTCTGTTGGCCAAAGGCCCGCCCTCCTCTGGGTGTGTCCACGCACTATAATATCCCGGCCCAGCTGATAGAAGCCTCCTAGCCGCTTGCAGCTTAAAGTCCATCATGCTAAAGATCCCTGCACGGCAGTTGGAAACTGCTGCACTGTGTTTTGTTGCCACCTGCGCATCCGCGCACCCTCGCAGCTTAGAGGGAACATAGGTTACAGAGATTTTTAAGGTTTGCCAATTTCTGTCACTAGTTCATCCTGTACTTTGCCCAAGTGGCCCTTTCACTAACTGACCTCTTATGCACCAAACATCTCATGACAAACCCTCGACCGGGAAGCCCAGTTGTGTGGACAACAGTGTGTCAGCAAGCGTTTGAGCATCTGAAGTCCTTGTTTGCACAAGAGCCGGTATTGAAACATCCAGAGCCCACTAAGCCATTTTTGGTTTTTACAAAAGAACAATGAAGGATCCTACAGCCACGTGCCTACACCTCGAGGAACTTGACAGGGACTGAACACAACTGGCCCATTTGGGAGAAGGAGGTGTTTGTGGTCCGGTGGGCCCTGTTGACGTGGCGGCATTTACTAGAAGGGGGAGGGATACCCTTTGAGGTCTGGAAGGACCACAAGAATTTGGAGGCCCTCCAGACCCCGCGAAGATTGTCTCCAAAATAAGTTAGATGGGCCTTGTATTTTCGGCGATTCAACTTCCAATTAAAATATATACCAGGGGGAAGAACATCTTAGCTGATGTCCTCTCCTGCAAACCACAATATCATAATAAAAGGGAGGATCTAATACAGGCTATCATCCCGGCCTCACAGCCTAGGGTGTTAACCACTCAACAGGCCGCATCGACACCAAACTTGTGTGCCCAGAGCGAGGACCTCTCCAGAGCAATCAAAGCAGCACTCCCAATGGGCCAGTGGTTTCAAGAAAATCAAACTTTATTAACATAGTGAGAGGGCTTTGCCTGGAAGGGGTCAAAGTTATATGTACCAAGTGTGGTATGGGTGGCTGTGCTACAGCACTGCCACGACATTCGCACAGCTGGACATTTTGGGTTCCTCAAGACTCTGCATTTAGTAAATCACCAGTTCTGGTGGCCCCTATATGAAGAGGGACATAAAGGAATATATAAAGGGTTGTGTTGTTTGCACTACCATGAAGGCCCGGCCTGAATGGCCTCCTGAACTTTTACAAAAGGTGGCAGATTCAATTCGGCCATGGGAACAGATAGCCATGGACTTCGTCGTGGATTTACCGGACAACCAAGGGAACAAGATCATTTGAACAATAATAGACCTGTTCTCCAAGCAGGCTCATTTTGTAGCATGTATCGGCCTTCCATCTGCTAGGAAGCTGGCCAAACTGTTTATCACCCATGTCTATAGACTCCATGGCATCCCCAAAAGGATAATTTCAGACAGGGGAGTGCAATTCACTGCCTGGTTCTGGCGTAGATTGGTGACAATGGTGGAGTGTTCACAGGGACTTAGTACAGCCTTCCACCCAGAGACAAATGGTGCAGCGGAGAGGGCAAACACGATGGTGGAGCGCTACTTGAGATGTTATGTCCAGTTCCAACAGACTGATTGGGCTCTCCTTTGCAGAAGTTGCATATAACAATGCAGTGCACAAAAGTATGGGGTTTACCCCATTCAGTGTGGCCACAGGGCAGGAGTTCATCCCAATTCTGGGGTGTCCTCAAGTGCACCCAAATGACACGACCTCACAAGAGTGGCCAGGATACAAAAAGTTTGGAAAGTGGTGAGGGATGCGTTATGTCACTCTTTTGCCACATATAAAAAGAATGTTGATAAAAGGCAGAAGGCACAAGGACTCTTCCATGTAGGCCAGCGGGTATACCTCTCCACTAAATATCTCAGGCTGCCGTTGCCATGTAAGAAACTTGGGCCCAAATTCATTGGGCCTTTCCTAATTGTGCAAGTTATTAACCCGGTCACAGTGCAGCTAAGACTCCCCCCTCTACTGGGTCTTCCACTGCAGCCTGCTTCGATCAATTAAGGCCTCTGAAATCAGAGGAGACCCGCTACGGCTGCCAGCCCCAGTTACTCTAGATGGGGAACAGCACTATATAGTGCAAGATATCCAGGTGGCACAGGGGACGGTTACAATACCTTATTTTATGGAAAGGTTATCCCCTGTTGAAGGCATCTTGGGTTCATAGCAAGGATTGTAGGGCACCCCACCTGATAGCAAGATTCCACCACAAACATCCCACAAAACCGGGGGAAAGTGGTCCTTCAACTCCTAAATAACTGTAATTCGTAGCTCCCCAGATACTGTCTCCATGGTAGGGGGCCGCATGTCAGCTCCGGCCAGCTCAGAGGCCTGGAGCTGACATTCAGGGGAGAAGACTGGGCCACCTGACAAGACTCACCATCCTATTTATGCAAGCTGAAGAAACTCCTGCTAACATTCCATGATTAATTTCCGGGTGGTTTCGCTCTGGGCCACAATGTGATGGGTGTGCGCATGAACGGGGTGCGGCTTATCTTAATTACCAATGTAGCTATAAAAGATGGTGGGAAGCACAAGGTGGCAGCTCTGACAATTTATTCATTGCCTTAGTGCTTTGTTCGTCAGTTCGTGCCGAAGGAAGAATACAATCTGCATTTACAAACCTTTTCTGTGTTTGGCTGGTTTCACTAACACTTCGATCTCCTACTTGCTGTAGACTTTGTCTCCCAGTTAATATCATGGTAGTGAAAGTCTCCCATTATATCTTGATGTTGCCCTCTTGGTATAGTTTGTAATCCACATGTATATTGAAAATGACAGTTGAATAAAATTTACAACTTTTTTTATTTCTGTGTTTTGCCAATAGGTTTTATATTTCTTGTCCCATCCATGTATTAACCAGGTTCATTTGTGCTTAATCCATCTTTGGTTGCACAGGTAGTCCTCACTTACCACTTCTTCCATGAGCCTTCAAAGTTACTATGGCACAATAGAAGCAGACCTGCACCTAGTCCACAAAATTTGTGGTAATCCCAGCACTTGTTCCGAGACCGCATGCCAACAGTGACTGTGGTTTTGAAGGTGCAGGAAAAGGATTGCACCAATTTTGGATTCTGCCAATAGTTGCATATTTATGATGGCAGCGGCATCCCACATTCGTGATCCCCATTTGTGACCTTCCCCACTAGCTTCTGACAAGCAAAATCAGTGGATATATTGGCAGGAAATTGCAAGTCACAGTCATATGAAATTGCCTTTAATAACCCACAGTAATTACCTTAACATTTACAGAGGAACAGGTGTAAGTTGGCACTGTCATGTGACATGATGCTTAATGATTGAACTTCTTAGTGACACAAATATCAGTTCCAATTGTGGTAGGTTATGTGAGGACTATTTGAACATGGACATCACCAGAAGGGTTGTAGACAGTATTTTCAGTCCTTATTTGCAGCTGAGGACTTCCATGAGCAAAAGTGGTGTGGGTTTTTTTCAACTCATCTCTAACTATTTTACAAAAAATTGAAGTTACACTTTTCTTTGCATCTTACAGATGAACAGGATGCCAATAAGAACACTCTGGACAACTGTAAATAACACTCAATGTTGAAAAGGGAAGAAAATCAAGCTAGAAATCAAAATATTTTCCATTTCCAACAGAAAACCATGCAAATCTGCTCTTCCTCCAGCAGCTTTTAAGAGAGAAAATCAAGAAAGAATAAGCAAATTATATAGCTCGATACATTATATGAGAGGCAAGGGAGATTATTTATAATTCACCAAAAGAGGAAAATATCTGGAAGTCTGTTGGGAGGAAAAGATCAATAGTAAAGCCACATGGAACATACAGTAATGCAGGCCTCTCCCTGTGAGGAAGAAAACGGCTTGAATAAAAGCACCACTAAACAATGCATTGTCCATATTTTTGACCTCCTCAAGAATATCAGTTGTGCAAAAGCTCCATAGGTTTGCCTATTGTGGGAAAAGCACAGATTGCAAATCCCAACTGATTATGCGCTAGAGGAGTCAGAAAGGAGAAAATCCATACTAATTACCTGGTTGTGGCAAAAACTATGGTCACAACAGCTCCCTTGTGATTCATGGAAGCACCTCCACAAAAGAGAGAAGCCACAAAAGTGCTCCCAATGTGGTAAATGCTTTAGTGAGCATGGCAACATGGTGCTATATCAGATAACTCACAGGAGGAGGAAATGTGTGACTGCAGGTTGTGTGAAAGTTTCATTAGAAATTCCCAGGTCTTGAGACACTGAAGGACGCACAAACAAGAATAAAACCATTTAAACATCCTTTCTGTGGGAAAGGTTTCAGTGAGAATTCCACCCTGGTGAAGCAGCCAAGGACTCCCCAAAAAGTGAAACCTTTGAATATCCTGATTGTGAAAAAAAATTAGTCACAATTTCAGTCTGGTGATGCATCAGTAGATTGACTCCAGGGAGAAACTGTATGAGTGTTTAGATTGTGGGAAAAGCTTCAGTAGAAATTTCCATCTCAAGAGACACCAGAGAACTGACACAGAAGAAAAACCCCTTGAATGTCCTGATTATGGGAAAGTCACAATTCCAGCCTGGTGATACACCAAAAGACTCAAATAGGAGATAAATGCTTTCAATGTCCTGATTGTTGGAAAACTTGCAGTTATAATTCCATCTTGGTGATACACCAGAGGAATCATAAATGAGAAAAACCCATTCAATGTCCTGACTGTGGGAGAAGTTTCAGTCGTAATTCCCGCCTGGTAATACATCAGAGGATTCACTCCATGGAGAAACCTTTTAAGTGTCAAGATTGTGGGAAAGGCTTCATTAGAAATTCCTACCTCCTGAGACACAAGATGATACACACAGGAGAGAAACCCTTTGAATGTCCTGATTGTGGGAAAGGTTTTAGTGATTATTCCAGCCTGGTGATACATCAGAGGGCACACACAGGAGAGAAACCCTTTCAATGTTCTGATTGTGGGAAATGTTACAGTCAGAATTCCGACCTGGTGATACACCAAATGACTCACACAGGAGAGAAACCCTTTCAATGTCCTATGTGTGGGAAAAACTTTAGGGATAATTCCCACCTGGTGATACACCAGAGGAGTCACACAGGAGAGAAACCTTTTGAATGTCCTATCTGTGGGAAAAGCTTTAGTCACAATTCCAATCTGGTGACACACCAGAGGACTCACACAGGAGAGAAACCCTTTGAATGTCCTGACTGTGGGAAAAGTTTCAGTCGTAATTCCCACCTGGTGATACATAGGAGAACTCACACAGGCGAGAAACCCTTTGAATGTCCTGATTGTGGGAAAAGTTTCAGTCGGAATTCCCACCTGGTGATACACAAGAGGACTCACACAGGAGAGAAACCCCTTCAATGTCCTATCTGTAGGAAAAGCTTTCGTCGGAATTCCCATCTGGTGACACACCAGAGGACTCACACAGGAGAGAAACCCTTTCAATGTCCTGATTGTGGGAAACATTTCAGTCAGAATTCCCACCTCGTGATACACCAGAGGACACACACAGGAGAGAAACCATTTGAATGTCCTATTTGTGGGAAAGGTTTTAGTAATACTTCCAATCTGGTGACACACCAGAGGACTCACACAGGAGAGAAACCCTTTGAATGTCCTGATTGTGGGAAAGGTTTTAGTCAGAGTTTCAGCCTTGTGAGACATCAGAGGAGAGAGACCCTTTGAATGTTCTGATTGTGGGAAATGTTACAGTCAGAATTCCGACCTGGTGATGCACCAAATGACTCACACAGGAGAGAAACCCTTTAAATGTCCTATTTGTGGGAAAGGCTTTAGTGATAATTCCAGCCTGGTGAAACACCAGAAAACACACATGAAAGAAACCCTTTGAATGTCCTGATTGTGGGAAAGCTTTCAGTCAGAATATCAATTTGGTGGCTCACCAGAGGACTCACACAGGAGAGAAACCCTTTGAATGTCCTGAATGTGGGAAAAGCTTTAGTAATAATATCAAACTGGTGACACACCAAAGGACTCACACAGGAGAGAAACCCTTTGAATTTCCTGATTGTGGGAGAAGTATCAGTTAAAATTCCTACCTACTAATACAACAGAGGACTCACACTGTGGAGAAATCTTTGAATTGTCCAGTCTGCGGTCATTACCTCAAGCATAAATCATCCCTTATTTCACACAAGGTAATCCATATGAGGAAAGGTAGATGAGTTTAGAGACATCTCCCATTGAAAGTGTAGGTGAGAAATTGATTGTTTGAATTTTGGCCTGATTCATTTTGCTCAAACATTTCTCAGGATTAAATTTGTAAGTGGAGTGAAAAGGAAAATGGCTAACTACTAGTTTCTGGTTATCAGGAAAGCTTCTGGATATTTCCTTTTCCAGGATTAGAGAAATTCCTCAATAAGGAAGTTTGGGTGGAGCTTTTGTCTGTTGATTATGGAATTCCCACATGTGGAGTTTCAGTCTTCTACCTTGGTTTCGCCCGATTTTCAGCCCAAGAATTCTACAGCCTGCATGAAAGTACTCCTTAAGATATTATTATGGGCCTCGAATTAAGGTTGCATGTTGCAACGGCTTTTAAGTGAAATTGCTTTCCTCAACTACCCAAATCCCCCTTCTCTCCCTGATACAGCCATTTAATCAAATGTGCGAGTCGCTAAACAGAACACTGTCTACTTAGAGCTGGAAAAAACTCCTAGGAGGCCTCCCCCACCCTCCAAGACATCCTTTTCCTTTGTTTCCTAACCCTTGAGTCCCCTTGGCCCTTCACCCCCTCCCCCAGGGTCGGAAGAACATATATCAGTGATGGCTAATGGTTTTTGGATCACGTGCCAAAAGCAAGGGGGAGTGCAGGGGGGTCATGTGCGGGCATGTCCACACCCATTATGCTATGCGCACAACCCCAGCATGCATGACTATATGACCAGCACTCCCCGTGTGTTTGGTGCACTTTTTTTCCCTTCCCAGGCTCCAGAGTCTTTCTAGGACGTGCCACATGATGTCATGGGGCAAACGTCAGCATAACAGATGCATACGTGACTCGCATACTTCTCTGCCTTCTCAGAAGGGAACCAAGAGTGAAAGAAAATGCAGTCAAGTGGAAATGGTTGGAGTGCACTTAGAGGAGTTTAGCCAAAAGGAAAAGGGTAGCTGATGGGAGCTTTTTAAAACATTATTTCCTCAGGGTGTCAGGCTGTGGACTGCAATGATCCTAAAGTAAGCGGGTAAGACATCCACCGAAACTAAGACTTGATGCTTATTTTGGGGTCCAAAAGAGGGAAACAAGGGTAGGTATATATGTATAAGATTTTGCAGCCATTTTACAAACTAGTCCCTGCCGAAACTGGTCCAGAAGTATCGTGTCATCCCTATAAACTCCCCTCGTAGGGCAGGGCGGATTCGGGAAACACCCCAGAAGGGCTTCGATGCCACGGTCTCCTGAATTCTCCCCTACTACCTGCCCATGTCAGTACACTCAACGACAGTATCACCCGTCTGCCCACTCGCCCACCCCCACCTACCCTCCGGCCCGTGCCCTTTCTTCTTACCTTTGTGAGCAATGATGAACAGAAATACACAGCTGAGCTGCTAGATTCTGCAAGGTATATATAAGGCCAATGGCTGGAGGAGAGATGATGAGGTTGGCAGGAAAAGCCAGGCACACAAAGAGTGGCTGTAAGTCGAGGGGCAGGGCTTAATCCTACCACTGCGCAGGATGGATACATCATGTTAGTGGGTGATATCCAGCCCGCAAGCTGTAGCTTGAGGACTCCTGACATAAAGCTTCCCCTGGCTGGTTTTTGTTCTGTGGCACTAAAGCCCAAATAGGCATGCCTCGCTCCCAATTCCATGGGGTGGGTCCATGTCCCCTCAGTCAATTTCCTCACTGAATAGATAGCAGAAAAGAGATTTCCAAAGCCCAACTCCTGACTCTGATTCACAAATGATGGTGCCCAGTTGCCCGTTAAAGCAGAATATGTTGCACTGGTTATCCACTGCATTAGTAGGAGTCCCAGGGCTCTTTGTGCGCAACTTCAAAAATATTCATAGCCTGGCTTGTACACTGGTTAATCTAAATTTGGCCTCACGAATCCTGGATGCAATAAACTAAGGCAGGTTCAGGAAGCAATCCTTGGAAATGGGCAGTCTTTAATTATCTACCAAGGCACAATCATGGCTGCAAACAATTTTGGGAAATGTGCTTGCTTCAAACCTGAAAGTTCTTAGAAAGTCATATCAGATATCTAAAAAGAATTGGCACAGAAAATTGAACATTATACATTTCTTTTTTATTTAACAGAACTTCTGCCCTGGCTGCTAGACCTTCATGGGTTGCAAATTCTCTTTTTTGGCGCTACTGCCATAATTATGAGAATCCTCTGCTGCCTCCACCACTGTACTTTCCCTTTCCCAAAATGAGTGGAAAAACAAAACTCTCAGGCTCACACACATGACACTTGTTATTCCCACAATAAATCTCAGTTAAATTAGGGAAGGCACAAATCTGAACAAATGCATTATGTGATTGCATGGAAAACAGAGAAGGAGAGAAACAATCAACAAAAAAACCAAAATCCCCAACATTCTTATTTATATATTTCCCTTTTAAGTATCTTTATTTAGCCAAATTGTTTTTTCTTGCTTCATCCCTGAGCAGAGTCCATTTCTCACATACCTTGGCGCATGTGCGTATTCTTCATTCCTGTCTGGACAGGTAATTTGTCCCAAACCCAGGCCTCCATCAGTCTCCCTTGAGGAGATTTCAGTGGGATCCTAGACTCTGAGCTTCCCATTTCCTGGTCTGCTCTTCTCACCGTCTGCAACAAGATTCCAAGGCTCCATTCTTTCCTTTTACTTGGGTCCCTTGCAACTGCGGAATACACCACCCCCAACAGGTGAATGCACCTTCTAATCTGTGGTCAGCCCTCAGTTTTTCAGGCAAATGGCCTGGGAGGATTCTGTCCACCGAAATTGCTCAGAGTATGGGTACCTCCTTTCCAGAATAGGGATCTGCTCAGTGATGCTCAGCCAGTCACCCAAGAGTGAACCTCTCATTTGCCTTTTAACCCCTTCCCACGCATTCTCTCCTTTTTACCTACAGAAGGTCCTGTGCTCTGGCAAATCCCTCCTGCCCTCCAGACTCTGTTGGTCTTTCTGCAGTTAGGAAATGCACAGAGGGAGCAAGATCCAGAGACAGGATTTTTTTCTCAAGCGCATTCACACACAGAGACACATACTCTCTTTCACCTCCTGGGCTTTTACAGTTAAAATTTAGAGGTACTCACCTTTCCAAGCAGCCTTTGAACTCAACATTCAAAACCCCTTTAAAACCTTTGTTCCAAATGGCCAAGGTCTGGGAAAAATACACCCACAGACTCAGTGGGTCTGTGCCAGCAAGGGAGGCTTACCCAGGCCAGGTCCATCAGTCAGGTTAGTTTGGAGACCCATCTGGGTTGCCAAATTGTTGGAAGAAATGTCCATCTGGGTTCAGTTCCAAGTGGGAAAAACACTGGAAACATGGACTCTGCTTGGAAAGATGGTTCAATGATGGACAGGACCACATGGTTTGAGGTCCTGGGCAAAATGAGCACATAGGTGAGAGAGAGATAAAGATTAATACCCTTTCTTGGCCCCTATCTTAGAGCGTCCTGTTCCTATGTAAGAAATGTATTCTGATTGGTTGTCTTGAGTTCCAGGCTTGATTGAGCCTTGCTGAGTGATGCAATCTCCCAAGGTTCCATATGGTGAGTTCTGTTGCTAGATGGGTAGAGGACTAATCCTATTAGTCCTAGAAGCAAACAAAGTAATAGCCAAAAGTCAACATGGATTTGTCAAAAACAGATCATGCCAGACTAATCTTATTGCATTCTTTGATAATGTGACAAAATTAGTGGACCAGAGGAATGCCGTTGATATAGTTTACTTGGACTTCAGTAAGGCTTTTGATAAGGTAAACCATAACCTACTACTAAATAAAGTAGAAGAATGTGGGTTAGACAGCATCACCACCAGATGGATTCGTAACTGGCTGACCAACCACACTCAACGTGTAGTCCTCAATGGAACTGCATCTACATGGAGGGAAGTATGCAGTGGAGTACCCCAAGGCTCTGTTTTAGGCCCAGTACTCTTCAACATCTTCATCAATGATTTGGATGAGGGAATAAATGGGGAACTCATCAAATTTGCAGATGACACCAAGCTGGCAGGAATAGCCAACACTCCAGAAGATAGGCTTAAGATACAGAAGGATCTTGACAAACTTGAACATTGGGCACTATCTAATAAAATGAAATTCAATGGTGAAAAGAGTAAGGTTCTACATTTAGGCAACAAAAACGGAATGCACAGGTACAATATAGGTGGTACCTTGTTCAATAGTAGTAACTGTGAGAGGGATCTTGGAGTTCTAATGGACAACCATTTAAATATGAGCCAGCAGTGTGTAGCAGCTGCCAAAAAAGCCAACACAGTTCTAGGCTGCATCAACAGAGGGATAGAATCAAGATCACGTGAAGTGTTAATACCACTTTATAATGCCTTGGTAAGGCCACACTTGGAATACTGCATTCAGTTCTGGTCGCCACGTTGTAGAAAAGATGTGGAGACTCTAGAAAGAGTGTAGAGAAGAGCAACAAAGATGATTAGGGGACTGGAGACTAAAACATATGAAGAACGGTTGCAGGAACTAGGTATGTCTAGCTTAAGAGAAAGAAGGACTAGGGGAGACATGATAACAGTGTTCCAATATCTCAGAGGGATCTTGGAGTTCTAAAACATATGAAGAATGGTTGCAGGAACTAGGTATGTCTAGCTTAAGAGAAAGAAGGACTAGGGGAGACATGATAGCAGTGTTCAAATATCTCAGGGGTTGCAACAAAGAAGAGGGAGTCAAACTATTCTCCAAGGCACCTGAGGGTAGAACAAGAAGCAATGGGTGGAAACTAATCAAGGAGAGAAGCAACTTAGAACTGAGGAGAAACTTCCTGACAGTTAAAACAATTAATCAGTGGAACAGCTTGCCTCCAAAAGTTGTGAATGCCCCAACACTGGAAGTCTTTAAGAAGATGTTGGATAGCCATCTGTCTGAAACGGTATAGGGTTTCCTGCCTAGGCAGGGGGTTGGACTAGAAGACCTCCAAGGTCCCTTCCAACTCTACTATTGTATTGTATTGTATTGTATTATGTCCTGAAGGTAAAGATCTATTGTGTTGTAGATAAGGTGGCCCAGTCTTTCTGCGGCTGTTAACAAAGGTGGGGACTGCTTTCCAAGAGCATGTTTCTCCTTTTCTCATCCAGGGAGATATAATATTCTGCCTTTTTAATATTTCCTAGAAGATTTCATTTTTCTAGGAGAGGGGTGGGGGCTAACGTCTTACAAGTTGAAATACTAAAAAGAGCAAGAGATGATGAATAGATATAGAATACTTAAGATAGCAATTGCTTCATTAAAGATTAAAAAACAGGTAGAAAGTAGAAATTGGGAATAGTATGTGTATTGATACATAATAGAATACATCAACATTACTATAGCCATGTAAATGTTAGAGGTTGAAAGCTATTATTATGTATACCTAAACAATATTATTATTAGTGTTGTGTATAAAGTGCATTGACCCAGAAAATACACTGTTCACCAAGCAGTTACAGATTTATAAAAAAAATAACTATAAATAAAATTATTTTAAAAAATAATCTACCCCAGTGGGGACAAATCATATTTATCAGCCATGGATTCGTGATTTTGGGAGGGAATAAAGTGGGGCAGTAAGACAGGAAACAGAAGAACATTGGAAGAACTTAGGTCTTTGCTGGATACTGCAAGAGTTCATTGCAAAGAATGTGACTTCTTCTTTTTTCTCTTGGAGATGTCTGATGCATAGAACCAAAGCCCCAGAAGGCAAGAGAGAGCAATGGGTGTGGTTCCGAGTATAAAAATAATAATAGTTTATGTCACGATGAAAGATTAAGTGCAGATGAGAAATAAATATTAATTGAATTTCAATATACAAAAAGGGGATATTAAAACAAACACGAGGAAAATAGCAGAACATCCAACCAAAAAACCCTCTTTCACAGCAATGTGGACAATACCTGTTTTTTCATTCACAAAAGCTATTTAATGCCTTTTTTTAGAAATGCAATGTTTTCCACCCTATAATGTCTTTTTCACAGCTCCAACACCAAGGCAGTTTATTTATTTGTTTATTTTATTTATTTTATTTGTCAATCGTTTACAAGATAATTGTAAGAATAGACATGAGCATGAATGAAATGGGTACGAATAAATGGGGACAGTAGGACAGGGACGAAGGGCACAAGGTTGCGCTTATGCACGCCCCTTACAGAACCCTTAGGAATGGAGTGAGGTCAGTAGAAGGCAGTTTAAGGTTAAAGTTAATCTTGAAGATGTAACAAATTTGCAACGAATTAAGAGGCATCTTGGTGCTGCAACCACCAGGGTAACAAGCAGGCACCTCCAAGAAGACAAGATCGGGTCCTCTCGCCTCTCCTGTTCAACACATATGTGAAGCCGCTGGGTGAGATCATCCGTGGTTTTGGGGTTGAGTATCACCTCTACGCTGATGATACTCAGCTGTATATTTCAACTCCAAACCACCCCAACGAGGCTGTCGAAGTAATGTCCCGGTGTTTGGAGGCCGTCGGGGTCTGGATGGGGGACAACAGACTTAAACTCAACCCCTCCAAGACTGAGTGGCTGTGGCTACCGGCACCTCGGTTCAGCCAGCTGATCCCATCGCTGGCCATAGGGGGCGAACAATTGCCCCCTGTGGAACGGGCGCGCAATTTGGGCGTCCTCCTTGATGCCCGGCTGTCAATGGATGACCATGTGGCAGCCGTGGCGAGGGAGGCGTTCCACCAGGTTCGCCTGGTGCGCCAATTGCGCCCCCTACTGGACCGGGATGCCCTACGCACGGTCACTCATGCGCTGGTGACGTCCCGCCTGGATTACTGCAACGCTCTCTACATGGGGCTGCCCTTGGGACGCGCCCGGAGACTGCAGTTAGTTCAGAACGCAGCCGCGCGGGCTGTGATGGGGAGTACGAGGTACTCCCACGTAACACCTCTCCTGCGCGAGCTGCACTGGCTACCTGTGGTTTTCCGAGTGCGTTTCAAGGTGCTAATTACCATCTTTAAAGCGCTCCATGGCACGGGACCTAGTTACTTGCGGGATCGCATCCTCCCACATACATCCCTGCGGCCAATTCGCTCACACAGGGAGGGACTTCTCCTGGTGCCGTCCACTAGGCAATGCCAACGGGCGACACCGAGGAGTAGGGCCTTCTCTGTGATGGGCCCAACCCTCTGGAATGACCTCCCCCACCCCGACATTAGAACCACTTCTGACCTCCGCTCCTTCCGGCAAAAATTGAAGACCCACCTGTTCCGATTAGCAGGCCTGGCATAATTACAACTGTCCCTCCTGGCAAATGTATTATATCTGGTTATTTTAGGGGTTTTTTAATTTACTGTATCTATTTTAGGGGTTTAAACTTATATTTATATTAGCTTTGTACAGTTCTTTTAATTGCATTTTAACCTCCTCCATGTCAACTGTCAACTGTACATATTTAACTTTTTATTGTATTCTGTTATATTTTGTATGAACTGTACACCGCCCCGAGTCCCTTTCGGGAGAGGGGGCGGTCTAGAAGCATTAAATATAAATAAAAATATAAATATAAATAAATAAGATCACAGCAGGGGTTGTTCGTGAACCTAAGAACCCAGGACTCAAAATCACAATTTTTCTTTTTCTTCTTGAGATACAACCTCTGTCCATATTTTTTTACCATGTATTTTTAGAAGCTTCAGCAACTTATTGGGGCCACTCAGAAACTCTGCTTATGACTCACAGATATTTTGTGCAAAGGAGATGCTGGCTAGGAAATTCTGGCCTCAAAATCTGGAAGACATTCAGGATGCAGGAGGAGGAAACTGAACTTTGCGTTTCTCTAAGACACATTAAAATTAACATGAGGGTAATAGCAGAATATATAAAAAACAAACCTTTGTACAATAAAAAGATAAATAGACATTGGGGAAGGGGGGAAATTTCTTCTACCATATATAGGCAATCATGCCATCTTTCTAGGCCCTGCTGCATATATTTGTCTGTGTGACCTAAGGGGAGACTTCAGTGCTAGCAAATTTACAGAATTTACACCTGGCATTCAGCAGATATAATATTTCCTCCTCCAAGAATGAAGCTTGGTGGTTGATGCTCTTGGATGCAGCCCTGGCCAGCAGGAGTGAAGCTCCTTCCCCTGGAGGGTCTGGCCTGATGCTGCTGCCATGCCCTAAAATCCTGGGAGCCACAGGAAATCAGTCATAAAGTTTTGGCATGTAGAGAGGTTTTGATCTCCACTGAGAGTCACCCCTAAGAAAGCTGATTGTGTGATTCTGTAAAACCTTCATGAACGTTTAGGGCTGGGCACATAGTTAATCTTCACAAGGTTAAGTAACATCACATTTCACTATTTCACTAGGCTCAGCTGCAAAGTCGGTTGCTAGAAGTCAAAAACCACGATAGCATTTAATCAGTGGAAACTTGTTGCAAACGCTTCAGGTAGAAACTGGAGGAGGATTTTTTTTAAAACGCCTCCTATCTGGAGATGGTGGTCAAACAGGCAACACCTGTGCCCAGAAAGCTGATAATACTTGTGGTTGAGCTTACAGGAGTTAAAACCATCGAGTACTGTGTTGCTAGAATGGTTGGAAAGCGACGGGAAGAGTAGAAGAAAGAAAATCCAGTTGCCTTTTGAAAAAAGCACCTTTGGGAACAGCTAAACTTCCTGTTCCGGATGACTCATGGGAGGAAGGAGGTGTGCAGAGCGGCTTTTGCGCTCGTCCCATGGTCGAAACAGCAGCTGGAAGGTGAGTGGAGGGCAGGTGGGAGGAGAGTCCTGGAAGCACAGAAGCAACTGGGCTGAAGCATCTCAGCTGCTGCTGCTGCAGGTTCCTTCCCTCCCCGAATTTAAGCCCACTGGTGCTGCAGGCTGTGAAACTGGTGGCTGCAATTTTCCTCCTGGTGGGAAGATTGGAAAAGTCTCTTCCAAGTGAAGGTGGGTTCTTTGGGAATGGCTTCCCTCCAGAGGTTGTGGGTGCTCCCATCACTGGAGGGTTTGTGACAGAGCTGGGAGGGACCTTGCAGGTCTTCTATACAGACGCCCTGATCAAGCAGGAGACCCAATATCATTTCAGACAAATGGCTGTCCTGTCTCTGAGTAAAAGCCACCAGGGATGGAGCTCCCACAACCTCTGAAGGGAAACCCTTCCACTGGTTCACTGTTCTCAATGTCAGGAAATTTCTCCTTAGTTCTAAGATGCTTCTCTCCTTGATTATCTTCCATCCAGTTCCTTGTCCTGCCTCCAGGGGCTTTGGAGAATAGTTGACATCCCTCCCTCTTTTGGGGCAACTCCTCAAGTATTGGAAGATGGCTAGCATGTCTCCCCTAGTCCTTCCTTTCACTAGACTAGACATACCCAATTCCTGCAACCCCTTCTTTATATTTTAGCCTCCAGGCTTCTACTCCTCTTTTTCCCCAAATTTACTTTTTTATTCCCTTACTATTTTAAGTATATATTGACATAATTGGTATTCTTCTTTACATTTATCATTCTTATACATTTATTATTTCATTTAATAAATTATAATGTACAATTTGGATGCTTCATTTGCCACCCCTTTCTCCTTTTGTAACACCTCCTGTTTTCCCTTTTCTCCCTTCCTCCCTTCTCTACTTCCTTCCTTCCTCCTCTCTTTCTCCTCCCTTCTTCCTTTACATTTCTCCTACTCCTGCTTTTCCTCTTCCCCTTCCTACCCTCTCTCCTTCTCTTTCTCCCCCTTCCATCCTCCTCTTAATAGGTAGCTATGTAATTCCTTGATTATTCTTTCTCCCGTTCCCATAAGTATCTTACCCAACTCCAAACTTCCTAATTTAAAACCATACTCCCCTTTATCTTTTTCATATCTTGATTGTATTTGCAATTGTGAAAATCAACCTATATCAATCCCTTGTTTTTCTAATTCTTGGTTTTTTTTGGTTCCCCCCTTTCTGTTAAGATATCTTTCTAATAGAGACAGAAAATGAAGACCTTAAAGATATTATGAGCACAATTTTAGCAGAATACTTAAAAGAAATAAAAAGCAGATATGGTGGGACATGGACCTGGTTTATAGAATTAATTCAGCATATGCCAGAACCGATAATGTCCCAAAAGATGTACATGTTAAATTCCTCAGGAGGACCACAAGAGATGAGGTGCTAGGGGCCCAAAGGGAGGGACCTTTAAAATATCAAGATAAAGAAATTACCATTCTAAAGCAAATTCCAAAAAAGATTAGAGAAAAAACGAGGAAATATTCTTCCTTATCAAAGAAACTATATAATAGTGGAATTTGGTTTAGATGGTTATTGCCAGAAGGTATGCTGATTTTCTGGGAGGGAAGCCGAATCAGAATTAAGACGGTGGACGAGGCAGAGGCCTTTATTAAAAAACATTTTTCCCTCCCAGACGATGAAGATAGCGGAGGTGGGGAAAAAGGCAGCAATGTACAAGACATGGGGAAGGGGGAGGCATGGCTCCATCTGGGGGCAGGGAGGAGAGAGCAATATCGAAAAGGCTCAGGTCACAAAAATAAATATATCTGAAATATTATTGTAATTGTTGATATACTAGAAAGTGACAAAGAAAGAGAGGATTGAACATATGGCTGATATAAAGTAAGAATTCTGTATGCTTATCCCTTATATGTTATTTTTAAAATTGTAGAAACGTGAGAATTGGGGGGATTTCTACTGCTAACATGGGAGCTACCAAAAAAATTTATGTACCCTATCACCCTTTTTCCATAAATGTTTTAAAACCAATAAAAACTTTTTACAAAAAAAAGATATCTTTCTAATAATATTTTTCATTCTACTGATATTTGGATGTGTCAATGCTTCCATTGTTGAAAGCCACATTGGCATTTCTGAATAATGTTTCCATTTCACTCTTTCCCATATTGTTAATATTCCATTGCTTACATAATGTCTTTGAAAATAGCCATGTGCAATACTTTTATCATACCACAAAAAAGCATGCCAACCCAGTTGCAAATCATGCCCCTCCAGTGTCAATAATCTTGTATTTCTCAATAAAATCCATTCTTTCATCCAAGCTAGATCCCCTGCTTGATAGTACAATTCCCAGTTTGGTAATCCTTGCATCTTATAACATTTTAATATTAATTCTTGCTTTTTTCCATTGCCATATATATTTCCCCACTATTTTGTACATTTTCTTTTGCCCATAATCCTCTTTGTTGCTCTTTTTCTGCATTCTTTCTAGAATCTCAACATCTTATTTTATGATATGGTGACCAAACTGTCTGCAATTTTCTAAGTGTGGTCTTACTCTTTATAAAGTGGTACTAGTACTTCACATGATCTTGACTCTCTTTTAATGGCGCTTAGTACCGTGTTTCCCCCAAAATAAGATATGTCCTGATAATAAAGCCATGCCACATTTTTCTGGTGGGCAAAAATATAAGTCCTCCCCCGCAAATAAGCCCACTGGATAACCCCCCACCTCCGGCCAGGCAGAGCGCCGCTCACCAATCTAGCGGTATCCCAAAGGTGCCAAGCCACGTGAACTGGGGGGGGGAGTGATCGTGTTGCTTGGCACCTTTGGGATAGTGCTAGGTTGATGAGCACTGCTGTGCCCTGCTGGAGAGAGGGGTTGCCGGGCAGCTGCTAGCGGGCTCCCAAGGAGCTGGGCACAGCCATGGAGTATATGCCCAGAGCGGCCACTGCAAGAAGACTCAGTTTGGAAGCTGAGTCTTCCGGCGGTGGTGAACAGGTGCTCCCGCTGCTTGGCGATACCCCTACGTCAGTGAATGGCGCTGTCTCCAGCTGGAAAGGGGGTTTGCCGGGTGGCTGCTCATGAGCGTGGTCGCTTCATGGCTACTGTGCTGTGCTACTGCGACTGAATAACACAGCCGTTCGCCCCTGAGGCTGTGCCTGGTTCTTTGGGAACTCGCTTGCAAGACAGCAGCCGCCCAGCAACCCCAAAACAATAAGCCCTCCCCTGATAATAAGGACCAAGACCCTGTCTTATTTTGGGGGAAACACGGTATTGTAGTGGCTTTTTTTTTGCTGCTGCAATACACAGCTGGCCCATATCTAAATGATTGTCCACTAGGACTTTAAGGGTCCTCTCATGGTTACTGCTTGAGCCAGATTCTACCTATTCTGTACCAGTACATTTGGTTTGTCTTGCATAAGTTAAAACCTTATTTTTCCATTCCCATTCAATTCCCTCATCTAAGGCATTTACGATGACATTTAATCTCTTTGCAATGAAGATACTAAAAGAGAATATTGGGATACCCACTGCTTACTTCCCTCCGTATAGATATAGTCCCATTAAGGGGCTTTGAGTGTGGTTTGTCAGTCAGTTATGAATCTATCTGTGTGGATGGATGTACCTATCCCACATTTTTCTAATTTACCAAGAAGTAGGTTATGCTCTACTTTGTCAACTGCCTTCCGATCCTCGGAGGGTCAGGTTGCTCGGAGGGTCGCTTTAAGCGATCCGAAGGGGTCAGGGAAGCCTCTTGATGGTCCCTGAAGCCTCCGGAGGCCCTCTGGGAGGGCGGGGGAGGCTCTTTTCACCCTCCCCAGGCTCCTATAAAGCCTCTGGAGCCTGGGGAGGACAAAAAATGGCTTTTAAAAAGGTGAACTCAGCTGGCCAATGCACGCATGCGTGCAGGCCAGCTGACAGGGCAACGCCTCGCGTGCCCTGACAAATGGCTCCGCGTGCCACCTGTGGCACGTGTGCCATAGGTTCGCCATCACTGCACTAGAAGGAACAGATTCATCTGAACTGAGGAGTAAAACAAGGTGGGGGGATCTGCCTCTGCCTACCAGCATCCATTAGTATTCATCTGGCTAATGTCCTGTCAGTGTGTGAGAGATTTGAGGTGTGTTTGAAACTCAAACACTATTTGCTGTGTGAGCAAAAAGGAGAAAAGAATGAGCCTGGACGTGGCTTAGCTCAACTGTTCTTTAGCTGCTGTGAAAGTGAAACTCCATTTTGAGGTGGGGAGGAGGAGTAGAACTTTAGCATCAGAGCGTGGAACTGATTTCTTTTCAGGTGGGGAGGGAGAGTAGAACTCCTTACTATCAGAGGACTAGTTTGAAAGTGAAATAGTATTTGTTTGTTTGTTTTGTTTGTTTGTTTTATTGGATTTATATGCTGCCCTTCTCCCAAAGAACTCAGGGCGGCGTACAGCATTAAAAGCACATGTTACAAAAGTTAAAAGAAAATTAGAAACAATCCAAAAAACAAAGCCAATTAATATAACATTAACATTTTAAAAATTAGATAAAATTAACAGGCCAGGCCGGCTTGCTGGAAAAGCCAACTTTTTAGGGCGCGTCGGAAGGACCGGAGGTCGGGAATTATGCAAAGCTCCGGGGGCAGCTCATTCCAGAGGGAAGGCGCTCCCACAGAGAAGGCTCTCCCCCTGGGGGTCGCTAGCCGACACTGTCTGGCCGACGACACCCTGAGGAGGCCAACTCTGTGGGATCGCACTGGATGGTGGGAGGCTACTGGTGGCAGTAGGTGGTCTCGCAGGTACCCTGAGCCTAAGCCATGGAGCTCTTTAAAGGTCATAATTAGTATCTTGAATCACACCCGGAAAACAATCGGCAACCAGTGCAGGCCCCCTAAAAGGGGTGTAACATGGGAGCACCTAGGAACCCCCATGACAACCCGTGTGGCCGCATTCTGGACCAGCTGAAGCCTCCGGATGCTCTTCAAGGGCAGCCCCATGTAGAGAGCATTGCAGTAGTCCAGGCGAGAAAGGACAAGGGCATGAGTGACTGTGCACAGAGCATCCCGATCCAGGAAGGGGCTCAACTGACGTACCAGGTGAACCTGGTAAAAGGCCCTCCTGGTCACAGCCGTCAGGTGTTCTTCTAAACAAAGCCGCGTGTCCAGGAGGACTCCCAGATTGTGGCTAAAATTTCTCCCCCTATCATCAAAGATGGAAGAAGATGCACAAATCGGGATGACGGAAACCACAGCCACTCAGTCTTGGAGGGATTGAGCTTGAGCCTGTTCCTCCCCATCCAGATCCGCACAGCCTCCAGGCATCGGGACATCATGTCAAGGGCATCATTTGGGTGGTTTGGGGTAGAGATTAAAACTTGGGTATCATCAGCATATTGATGATACCGTACCCCAAAACCATTGTTTGGGTGGTTTGGGGTAGAGATAAAAACTTGGGTATCATCAGCATATTGATGATACCGTACCCCAAAACCACAGATGATCTCACCCAGTGGTTTCATATATATGTTGAACAGGAGGGGTGAGAGAACCGACCCCTGGGGCACCCCACAAGTGACATGCCTCGGGGTCGATCCCTGCCCTCCAGTCAACCCAAACTGCGACCGATCCGACAGGTAGGAGGAGAACCACCGTAAAACGGTGCCCCCCACTCCCAACCCCCCGAGTCGTCGCAGTAGGATACCATGGTCAATGGTATCGAAAGCTGCCGAGAGGTCTAATAGGACCAGGACAGAGGAGCAACCCCTGTCTTGGGCCCGCCAGAGATCATCGACCAATGCCGTCTCTGTGCTGTACCCGGGCCTGAAACCCGACTGAAACAGATCCAGGTGGACTCTTCATCCAGGTACTGGGGAAGCTGACATGCTAACACACTCCCAACAACCTTTGCTACAAAGCGAAGGTTGGAGACCGGACGATAGTTGGCTAAAGAAGCTGGGTCCAGGAAAGGCTTTTTAAGGAGGGGCCTCACCACCGACTCCTTCAAGGCGGTGGGAAAGAACCCCTCTCTCAATGAAGCGTTGGTAATCGCCTGGAGCCAGCCTCATGTCACCTCCAGGGAAGCCGAAACTAACCAAGAGGGACACGGGTCCAGCACACAAGTGGCAGCACTGAGTCTCCCCATAATCCTGTCCATGCCCTCGGGGGTCACAGGGTCAAACTCATCCCAGATTGTCTCCACAAGATTCATCCCCGTCGACTTGCCCGAATCTACCCAGTCAGATTCCAAGCCTGTCCGGATCTGAGCGATTTTATACTGCAGATACTGAACAAATTCTTCAGCCCTACCCTTCAAGGGGTCTTTCCTAGTTCCTTGGTTAAGTAACGAACGGGTCACCCTAAACAGGGCAGCTGGGCAGTTATCTGCGGATGTGATAAGAGCGGAAACATTTTGCCATTTTGCCGCTTTTATCGCCACTAAGTAGGATTTAATATGAATTCTTACTAGTGTTCGATCAGATTCGGACCAGCTGGCCCTCCAACCACTCTCTAGGCGTCTTTTCTGGCGTTTCATCTCCCGGAGCTCCTCGGTAAACGAGGAAGCCACCCGTGATCCGACACCGGGTCAGAGGCTGGAAAGGCGCAACGCGATCCAAGGCCCAATGGTCGCCCTATCCCAGGCTTCCACTAGGGCTTCGGTCGAGTTGTGAGCAAGGGATTCAGGAAAAGTCTCAAGCTCCATCAGGAACCTTTCAGGGTCCATCAGGTGTCTGGGGTGGAACCATCTAGTTAGTTCCACCTTCCTGCGGCGAGGGGTAGCAGTATGGATGTCAAGCCTGATGGGGAAATCATCAGACCATGACAAGGGTTGAATAGAAATATCCTCTAAATCTAGATCATTCATCCACTGCCCAGAGACAAAAATCAGATCGAGCGTGTGTCCCCTATTATGGGTGGGGTCTTGAATTAACTGAGTTAGGTCCATAGCTGTCATGGAAGCCATGAACTCCCGAGCTGACTCGGATGTCTCACCAATGGAAGGCAGATTGAAATCTCCCAGGATCATAAGCCTGGGGAAATCAACCGCCAATCCAGCTGACATATCCAGCAGCTCCGGCAGGGCCGATGAAACGTAGCAGGGAGAAAGGTATTTGCTGTGTTAACAAGGAGACAGGAAGGAGCCTGGCTGTTGGGTAGCTCAACTGTTCTGTAGTACAGCTGCTTCCTGCTGTGAAAGTAAAACTGAAACTGAATCTCCTCTCCTCTGCTTATGTTTTGCATTTGGAACAGATTTCTTTTCTCATTAGGAGGGGGAGTAGAACTTGTTAGCATGAGAGCGTGCTAATAATAATATAGGAAATACTAATGCTCTGATGGTCATTTTGAAAAATCATTTCTTAGTGACCACCTAGAAGCCAAGAAGAACATGTGTGGAAAATTTGAGGTTTGTAGGCTTTAAGGTTTTGGAGATTTTGTGATAATGCATGAGTGGTATTTTGCTTTTATATATATAGATTTTCCAGTATTTCCCACACTCCTTGCATTGTTTTCTCCTTTAGGATTTTCATCCATGAAATTTTGCTTAGGCTCTGAATTTCTTAAAATCAGCTCTTCCAAAGTTTAAGACACTTGTTGGATTATATTCTATTGCTTGTGTTTGCATTATATTGAATTCCAGTAAGGCGTGGTCACTCTCCCAAGGTTCCGACAACTTCAACTCCTTCTATCGCTTCTCTATTAGTAAGAATTAGGTCAAGTATAGTTTTTCCTCTAGTTTCCTCCTCTACCAATTAGATGACAAAGTTGTCAGCTAAGTTGGTTAGATGTCAGCTCCAGCCAGCTCACAGCCCTGGAGCTGCCATTCTGGGGAGCAGACTTGGCCACCTGACAAGACTCACCGTCCCACTTACACAAGCTGAAGAAACTCCTGCTAATATTACATGATTAACTGCCGGATGGTTTCGCTCTGGGCCACAATGTGATGGGTGTGCGTAGGAGCGGAGTGCAGCTTATCTTAATTACCAATGTAGCTATAAAAGATGGTGGGAAGCACAGGGTGGCAGCTCTGACAATTTATTCATTGCTTTAGTGTTTTGTTCGTCAGTTCGTGCCGAAGGAAGAATACAACCTGCATTTACAAACCGTTTCTATGTTTGGCTGGTTTCATTAACACTTCGATCTCCTACTTGTTGTAGACTTTGTCTCCCAATTGATATCATGGTAGTGAAAGTCTCCCATTATATCTTGATGTTGCCCTCTTATATAATCCACATGTGTATTGAAAATGACAGATGAATAAAATTTACAAGTTTTTTTTATTTCTATGTTTTGCCAATAAGTTTCGTATTTCTTGTCCCATCCATGTATTAACCAGGTTCATCTTTGGTTGCACAGGTAGTCCTCACTTACCACTTCTTCCATGAGCCTTCAAAGTTACTATGGCACAGTAGAAGCAGACCTGCACCTAGTCCACAAAAGTTTTGGTAATCCTAGGACTTGTTCCGTGACCGCATGTCAGCAGTGACTGTGGTTTTGAAGATGCAGGAAAAGGATTGCACCAATTTGGGTTCTGCCAATAGTTGCATATTTATGATGGTGGTGGCATCCCACATTTGTGATCCTCATTTGCCCAGCTAGCTTCTGACAAGCAAAATCAGTGGATATATTGGCAGGAAATTGCAAGTCACACTCATATGAAATTGCCTTTAACAACCCACAGTAATTACCTTAACACTTACAGAGGAACAGGTGTAAGTTGGCACTGTCATGTGACATGATGCTTAATGATTGAGCTTCTTAGTGATATATCAGGTCCAATTGTAGGTTATGTGAGAACTATTTCAACATGGACGTCACCAGACGGGTTGTAGACAGTATTTTCAGCCCTTATTTGCAGTTAGGACTTCCATGAGCAAAAGTGGTGTATACTTTTTTTTTCAACTCATCTCTAACCATTTTACCAAACATTGAAGTTTCTTTTTCTTGCATCTTACAGATGAACAGGATGCCAATAAGAACACCCTGGACAACTGTAAATAACAGTCTGGACAACTGTAAATAACACTCAATGTTGAAAAGGGAAGAAAATCAAGCTAGAAATCAAAATATTTTCCATTTCCAACAGAAAACCATACAAATCTGCTCCTCCTCCAGCAGCAATAGTAAAGCCATGTAGAAGAGACAGGAATGGAGGCCTCTCCCTGTGAGGAAGAAGACGGCTTGAACAAAAGCACCATTAAACAAGGCATTGTCCATATTTTTGACCTCCTCAAGAATATCAGTTGTGCAAAAGCTCCATAGATTTGCCTATTGTGGGAAAAGCACAGATTGCAAATCACAACTGATTATGCGCTAGAGGAGTCAGAAAGGAGAAAATCCATACTAATTATCTGGTTGTGGCAAAAACTATGGTCACAACAGCTCCCTTGTGATTCATGGAAGCACCTCTACAAAAGAGGGAAGCCACAAAATTGCTCCCAATGTGGTAAATGCTTTAGTGAGCATGGCAACATGGTGCTGCATGAGATATCTCACAGGAGGGAGAAAACATATGACTGTGAAGATTGTGTGAAAGTTTCATTACAAATTCCCAGGTCTTGAGACACTGAAGGATGCATACACAAGAATAAAACCATTTGAACATCCTTTCTGTGGGAAAGGTTTCCCTGAGAATTCTACCCTGGTGAAGCACCCGAGGACTCCCACAAAAGTGAAACCCTTTGAATCTCCTGATTGTGGAAAAAAATTAGTCACAATTTCAGTCTGGTGATGTATCAGTAGATTAACTCAAGGGAGAAACTGTATGAGTGTCTAGATTGTGAAAAAAAGCTTCAATACAAATTTCCATTTCAAGAAACACCAGAGAACTGACAGAAGAAAAACCCCTTGAATGTCCTGATTATGGGAAAGTCACAATTCCAGCCTGGTGATACACCGGAAGACTCAAATAGGAGATAAATGCTTTCAATGTCCTGATTGTTGGAAAACTTTCAGTTATAATTCCATCTTTGTGATACACCAGAGGAATCATAAATGAGAAAAACCCATTCAATGTCCTGACTGTGGGAGAAGTTTCAGTCGTAATTCCTGTCTGGTAATACATCAGAGGATTCACTCCATGGAGAAACCTTATAAGTGTGTAGATTGTGGGAAAGGCTTCATTAGAAATTCCTACCTCCTGAGACACCAGAGGACTCATACAGGAGAGAAACCCTTTGAATGTCCTCTATGTGGGAAAATCTTTAGTGATTATTCCAGTCTGGTGATACACCAGAGGACTCACACAGGAGAGAAACCCTTTGAATGTCTTATTTGTGGGAAAAGCTTCAGTGATTATTCCAGATTAGTGAGACACCAGAGGATTCACACCGGAGAGAAACCCTTTGAGTGTCCTGATTGTGGGAAAGGTTTTAGGGATAATTCCCACTTGGTGATACATCAGAGGACTCACACAGGAGAGAAACCCTTTGAATGTCCTATCTGTGGGAAAAGCTTTAGTCAGAATTCAAGTCTGGTGACACATCAGAGGACCCACACAAGAGATATAACCTTTGAATGTCTTCTATGTGGGAAAAGCTTTAGTCAGAATTCAAGTCTGGTGACACATCAGAGGACCCACACAAGAAATATACCCTTTGAATGTCCTCTATGTGGGAAAAGCTTTAGTGATAATTCCAGCCTGGTGAAACACGAGAAAACACACATAACAAAGAAACTGTTTGAATGTCCTGATTGTGGGAAAAGTTTTAGCTTGAGTTGCAACCTGGTGACCCACCAGAGGACACACACAGGAGAAAAACCGTTTGAATGTCCTATCTGTGGGAAAGGTTTTAATCAGAATTCCCATCTGGTGAGACACAAGAGGACTCACACAGGAGAGAAACCCTTTGAATGTCCTGATTGTGGGAAACATTTCAGTCAGAATTACCACCTAGTGAATCACCAGAGGATTCACACAGGAGAGAAACCGTTTGAATGTCCTATTTGTGGTAAAAGTTTTACTCGAAATTCCCATCTGGAGATACACCAGAGGACACACACAGGAGAAAAACCCTTTGAATGTCCTGATTGTGGGAAAGGTTTTAGTCTGAGTTCCAGCCTTGTTAGACACCAGAGGACTCACACAGGAGCGAAAACCTTTGAATGTTCTGATTGTGGCAAACGTTTCGGTCAGAATTCCTACCTGGTGATACACCAGAGGACTCACACTGGAGTGAAACCCTTTCAATGTTCTGATTGTGGGAAAAGTTTCAGTATTTATTCCAGACTGGTGAGACACCAGAGGACTCACACAGGAGCGAAACCCTTTGAATGTCCTGATTGTGGGAAAGGTTTTGGAGATAATTCTCACCTGGTGGTACACCAGAGGACTCACACAGGAGAGAAACCCTTTGAATGTCCTCTCTGTGGGAAAAGCTTTAGTCAGAATTCAAGTCTGGTGACACATCAGAGGACTCACACAGGAGAGAAACCCTTTGAATGTCCTGACTGTGAGAAAAGCTTTAGTAATAATTCCAGCCTGTTGAAACACCAGAAAACACACATAGACAAAGAAACCGATTCAATGTCCTGATTGTGGGAAAAGTTTTAGTCTGGTTGCAACCTGGTGATCCACCAGAGGACACCCACAGGAGAAAAACAGTGTGAATCTCCTATCTGTGGGAAAGGTTTTAATCGGAATTCCCATCTGGTGACACACCATTGGACACACACACAGGAGAGAAGTCCTTTGAATGTCCTGATTGTGGGAAAAGCTTTAGTAATAATATCAAACTGGTGAAATACCAGAGGACTCACATAGGAGAGAAACCCTTTGAATGTCTTGATTGTGGGAAAATCTTTAGTAATAATATGAAACTGGTGACACATCAAAGGACTCATACAGGAGAGAAACCCTTTGAATGTCCTGATTGTGGTAGAGGTTTCAGTCAGAATTCCTATCTAATGATAAACCAGAGGACTGACACCGTGGAGAAATCTTAGAATTGTCCAGTCTGTACTCATTACTTCAAGCATAAATCATCCCTTATTGCTCACAAGGTAATCCGTTTGAGGAAAGGTAGATGAATTTAGAGAATCCTTGAATTTCATTTGTGATCTCCCTTGAAAGTGTAGGTGAGAAATTGATTGTTTGAATTTTGGCCTGATTTATTTTGCTCAGAAATTTCTCAGGATTAAATTGGTTAAGTGGTGTGAAAAGGAAAATGGAAATTGGCTAACTACTAATTTCTGGTTATCAGGAAAGCTTCTGGATATTTCCTTTTCCAGAGGTAAAGGAATTCCTCAATGAGGAATTTTGGGTGGAGATTTTGTCTGTTGATTATGGAATTCCCACATGTGGAGTTTCAGTCTTCTACCTTGGTTTTGCCTGATTTTCAGCCCCAGAATTCCACAGCCCGCATAAAAATAGTCCTTAAGATGTAACTATGATGGGCCTTGAATTAAGGTTGCGGGTTGCAATGGCTGTTAAGTGAAATTACTTTCCTTAACTACCCGAATCCGCTGCTCTCCCTGATGCAGCCATTAATCAAATGTGCGAGTCGTTAAGCAGAACACTTTCTATTCAGAGCTAGAAAAAATTCCTCGGAGGCCTAGCGTAGGGCTAGGGCTGCCTGCCGTAGACATCTCTAGGCCTCCCCCACCCTCCAAGACATCCTTTTCCTTTGTTTCCTAACCCTTGAGTCCCCTTGGTCCTTAACCCCCTCCCCCAGGGTGGGAAGAACATATATCAGTGATGGCTAATGGTTTTTGGATCATGTACCAAAGCAGGGGGAGCACAGGGGGGTTGTGCGCAGGCATGCCCACACCCATAATGCTATGTGCACAACCAGCGTTCCCCCCCCCCCTTTTGATGTCCTTTTTTTGCCCTCCCAGGCTCCAGAGGCTTTCTAGGAGGTTGGGGAAGGCGAAAACAGCCTCCCATCCTCCCTGGAGGGCCTCCGGAGGCTTCAGGAGGTTCCCGGAAGCCTCCGGAGGATGTAAACGGCCCTAAGGGGAACCCGGGAAGTTCAGGAACTGTGACGTACAGTTTGGTCGTAGGGCTGTTTTTCACCCTCCTGATCCTTCAGGGAAGCTTCCTGAAGGCTCTGGGGGGCGAAAAATGGCCCTACGAGCAAACCAGAAGTCCGTTCCTGAACTTCCAGTTTTCCTGTAGGGCCGGTTTTTCGTGCTCCGGAAACTTCAATGAAACAGCCTTAAAAGAAGGCCAAAGTCAGCTGGCCAGCCCACGGATGTGCACTGGAGCTGACAAGGCAATGCCTTGCGTGCTTTAACAAATGGGTCAGCATGCCACCTGTGTCATGTGTTTCATAGATTCGTCATCACGGACATATATCATTGGGCCTCATGACTTTGTCCTGGAAGCAGCCACCATTTTCAGTGGGCCCTGGATTGATCCCTGGTATGAACTGTGGTAACGGCACAACACGCCACATGATATCCTGGGGCAAACGTCAGCATAACATACGCATACTTGACTCGCATACTTCTCTGCCTTCTCAGAAGGGAACCAAGAGTGAAAGAAAATGCAGTCAATGGAAATGGTTGGAGTGCACTTAGAGGGGTTTAGCCAAAAGGAAAAGGGTAGCTGATGGGAGCTTTTTAAAACATTATTTCCTCAGGGTGTCAGGGCGTGGACTGCAATGGTCCTAAAGTAAGTGGGTAAGACATCCACCGAAACTAAGACTTGATGCTTATTTTGGGGTCCAAAAGAGGGAAACAAGGGTAGGTATATATGTATAAGATTGTGCAGCCATTTTATAAACCAGTCCCTGCCGAAACTGGCCCAGAAGTGTCGTGTCATCCCTATACACTCCCCTCGTAGGCCAGGCCGGATTCGGGAAACACCCTAGAAGGGCTCTATTGCCATGGTCTCCTGAATGCTCCCTTACTACCTGCACATGTCAGTACACTCAACAACAGTATCAGCCGTCTTCCACCCTGCCCTCCCCCACCTTCCTTCTGCCCCGTGCCCTTCATCCTTACCTTTGTGAGCAATCATGAACAGAAGTACACAGCTGAGCTGCTAGATTCTGCAAGGTATATATAAAGCTAACAGCTGGAGGAGGGATAATGAGGCTGGCGGGAAAAGCCAGCCATACAAGGAGTATGACTAGGTGGGCAAATCAACAGTCCTTTGAACAATGCACACAAATTAAACTTTAATTTGTTTTGTTCCTGGGGGTGTTTCATTTTCTTTTGTTTGCAAGTTGCTCTTTTGGTTCTGTTTTCTTTTTACTAGATCGTTTTTTCAGTTATTCAGGAGTCTAGTGGTCCATTTCAGGAAACTCAGTTTTGCAGCAATTCTTCTCAGCCCCAAGGAACTGATAATAAGTCTTTCTCTTTCCGCTTTCTCTTCTTTCTCTCTCCCTCCCTCCCTCTCTCTCTCTCTCCCTCTCCCTCTCCCTCTGTGTGTCTCTCTTCTCTCTCTCTCTCTTGGTCTGTCCCTCTCTCTCTTGCTTTCTCTTGCTTTCTCTCTTTTTTTTCAAGTTTTAATTTTTTAAAATCAAAATATCAAATCAATGCATGAACAGTGTGGCACCTGTGTCATACATTCTAATACAAATAAAATGAATCAAGTTAAACATAATCCTTCCGTTCAATGCGGTTATATATTTCTAATAATAATGCATACACATATTAATTTATAGTCTCATTATTCAATTAGTCCACATTTTCTCTTGTTCTTCCTTTCATTTTGTTATATAATAGGTCTACACTAAGGTTCCCCATTTTCTTATTGCTATCACTCTATCTCCCTCTCTTTCTGCTTATTGCTATCACTCTTTACCTATCTTCTGGAGGTGAAGAGAGTGAAAAATGGGCTGGTTTTGCTGCCCAGGCATCTGAGTGAGACAAGTATCACTCAGAAAAGGAATTTCGGCCGGGCAAACAAGAAACAGAGGGCACAAGCCTTCCATAGACAGGCCCTGCTGCGTGGGAGCCAGAGGCGCCGGAGCGCGAGCTGCAGATCATCCAAGCGCCACAGGGCGCAATCGGAACACCAGCAGACGAGGACGGCGCAGGATCCCCGCCCAGAAGGTGAGCCTTGCCGCTGGAAGCTCTGCTAAGTGACGGAGTGCTCCACTGCTCCCCACGGGTTTGAGCAGCGAACCGTGGCTTCCCAAACACCGTGGAGCGCCCGCACCATCGCCCACGTAGCTCACCTCATCGGAGGGAGTCCACAGGCAGACCCAAGCCCCTAGCGCCAGAGAGAGGCAGAGGGGAATGAAGAGATCGGCGGTGGAGGCACACGGCAGCTCCTTGGAGCACAAGCCACCAGAGCACAAGTTTAAAAGAAGCGCCTTTCGTCTCCTAGCACGGGCGCCATCTTGAAGCTGGCAGGGACCACGTGTTCAAAGATGGCGGCACCCAGCAACCAGGAGGAGACTGGCAGGAATCCAGCACCTGCAGCGATGGACAGCAGCCCCACCAGAGGCGCAGAGGACCAGCCAGGGTTAGTGACCACCCCAAGGGCTGCCCAGGAGGAGGGGGGGAGGAAAGGCTAAGGAAAAGAAAAAGCACCTTTCCCCCAGGGCAGAGCTGGAAGAGGGTGGTCACAAGCCTGCCAAAGCCTCCAAGTATGAAACTTGAAGGCACAGGAGGCTGGAGCAGCTCTACAAGAAGGCAAGTGGGCCCAAATCCACCCCAGGCCTGGAGCAGAAGGGGAAGGCCCCTGGAGCCCCTACTTCAAGCAGAGCCACAAGGGAGGAACCCACATTACAATCAAGGATCCCAATTGACACATCAGGTCTTTGGGGTCTTGCTCAGGGGTGGTATTCCCCCCCCCCACACATACAGCCTTGCCCACGGGAATTCCACCTCTGGGTCTCCCTCCGGCAGAGGTGGGCATGACGCCCATCCAACAACCCCCCTCAGGGGTCTCCAACTTTGAGGACCTAATAATGCGGCCCTTCCAGCAATGTATGACAGGGGCCTTTCAGCAGCCACAAGCGCAGCCCCAGGTGGCACTATCCCCCAGGGCACCAGAAGGCCTGGTAGACCAGGAGGAAGACATCTCCAGTTCCTCAATCTCATCGCAGGAGGACAGCAACCTGGATTGTGAGGAGGGGGAAGTGTTGTGGCCCAGCCGGTGCCGCTGTCACCAGACTCCGAGAGTGATACTCCATACGAGTCAGCTCCAGAGGAGATGGGCGATCCTGGACAGGATTCAGAGGCTGAGCAGGAATCCGAGAGTCTGGTCGGCCACCAGGTGGCGCCAGAGGCATGGAGCAGCGGTGAGAGCCAGAGGAGGAGGATTCCCGATGCTCTGCCTTGGAGCAGCGGAGAGGACAGTGACTCAGGACTTAGCAGGGCGTTTCTAGATGCCCGTTTCCGGCGCGCCCACAGACGCAAGGAGCGTGGGCGTAATTATAGGCAGTAAAGAGCTCTCAGGTGCTGTTTGGGAGACGCCCTTTTTAGGTTATAAAAGGGTTGACTCTGGAGAGGCTCTGCGTAGCAATCAACAAAGGACTTAAGCCAGCAACTCTAGTCTGGGATCCTGGCAAGCTGGATAGCTGCTTTTGTGTGTTCTATCTCTGTGAGTTCTGTCTTGCTGGCTTGCTGCCACAAAACCTCTTGTCTGTTGGTGTAATAAACCTTGTTCCCTTGTACTGTTCCGGAGTGTGTGTGCTGTGTGGGCAACGGAGGAAGGGGGGTCAGAACAGATTGATTGCTACCCCAAACGTATCTCCATTCAGCTATGATGGAGCAACTTCAGGCGGAGAATGCTCTCTTCGCATAGCAACTTGCCTTGCTAACAGCGCAAGTTGCACAGCTGTCTGCTCCTGCCAACCCCCCACCCCCCCAGCAGCAACGAAGGAAATGCCCAGTGGCCATGCCGGATAAGTTTGATGGCAGTGCGAAACTTTTCTCGGCGTTCCTGGGCCAATGCCGGTTGTTCATTGCCTTGAGAGCGGAGGACTTTCCCACCGACCAGACGAAGGTGGGCTTTGTGATAAGCTTGCTCTCAGGCACAGCACCACGGTGGGCTACGCCTTTGCTGTCTCAGCCGAGCCCCCTGCTGGATGACTTCCAGGGTTTTTGCACTCATCTTCAGCTGACGTTTGAGGACCCCATCAAAGGAGAAACAGCCACCAGACTCCTGAAAGAGTTGCACCAAGGGCGTGGTTCTTTACTGGACTATGTTACCGAGTTCCGGCTGCTCAGTCAGGACTCTGAGTGGAATGAGCCAGCCCTTATGGATGCTTTTCAGGATGGCCTGTCAGAGGACCTGCAGGATGAGCTGGTGAGAGTGGACAGGCCTCCAAGGTTTGACGCGTTGGTTCATCTATGCCTCCGGATTGACGGCCGGCTGCAGAGGCGGAGGCCTCGCCGAGTGTCCCGGGAGGTTCTGAGAGTGCCAGTTCCACGAGAGACTCCTGTCCCACGGGAGGAGCCCATGGAGTTGGGTGCAGCCAGACCCCGCTTGTCACGCACGGAGATGGAGAGACAGCGTGCAGGGGGGTTGTGTTTTTACTGTGGGGATCCGGGACATCTGGCTACGGGTTGCCCCAAGAAGGGAGGTAGAGGGGCTGCATGGTCTACGGCCTCCCCTCAACGACGGACCTCCGTCTCGGGAAACGGGGAAAGCCCGATCTGAGGGAGACTTCGGGTCGGGCACAGGCCAGAACAGAGGCGGAGGGGCCTCCACGACATCTGATTCTTGCAGCGCACATTCTCTTGTCGGGTAGTCCGCAGGGAATTGCAGCCCATGCCTTGGTCGATTCCGGGGCCACTACGAATTTTATGGATGCAGCGTTTGTCACGAAATATCACGTCCCTCTGTGCCCGGTAGACCCTCCGGTGCGAGTGGAGACCATTGATGGCCGGGTGCTTCTGTCTGGGCCCATCAAGAACGCCACGCAGCCTTTTTGCCTGATCCTCGGGGAGCATGAGGAGGCCATTCAATTTTACGTGGCTTTGGGTCTGCATTTCCCCGTGGTGTTGGGCTTGGCTTGGCTGCGGGCGCACGATCCCCAGATCCACTGGTCACAGAACCGCATCTCGTTCCCGTCCTTGCAATGCGTGGACCACACCCATCATGTTTGCGCGGCTCAGGTGCCCAGTTCGGCCGAGGTGACAGTGCCGCCGGATTTAGCGGAGTTCGCGGACGTGTTTAGCGAGCAGGAGGCGGATCAACTGCCACTGCACCGGCCTTACGACTGTCCCATTGACCTGGTACCTGATGCGAAACTCCCGACGGGCCACCTATACTCCATGTCTGAACCGGAGTTGGCCGCATTGCGGGACTTCCTTGACAAGAACCTGGCCCGGGGTTTTATCCGGCCTTCGTCTTCGCCCTTGTCTGCCCCGGTTTTGTTCATCAAAAAGAAGACCGGGGATCTAAGACTTTGTTGCGATTACCGGCGCTTGAACGCCATCACGATCCGTAATCGCTACCCGTTGCCTCTGATTCCCGAGTTGTTGGAGCGGCTCCGGGAGGCCGCGGTGTTTACAAAACTGGACTTACGTGGAGCTTACAATCTGGTCTGAGTCAGGGCAGGGGACGAATGGAAGACAGCCTTTGGCACCCGATACGGACATTTTGAGTATACGGTCATGCCGTTCGGGTTGACCAATGCCCCAGCTGTCTTCCAACATTTTATGAACGATATCTTTCGGGACCTTTTGGATCAGTTTGTCGTCATCTACCTGGACGACATCTTGATCTACTCTACGTCTCGGAAGGATCATCAACAGCACTTGCGTCAGGTCTTGCAGCGCCTTCGAAAGCATCGCTTGTTTGCTAAGCTGGAGAAGTGTCAGTTCTGGCAGACCACCATAGAGTTCCTGGGGCACCGTATATCCCCTGAAGGAATTGCGATGGAGCCAGGCAAGGTGGAGGTATTACGAAGTTGGCAATCTCCTCGACGGATGAAAGACGTTCAGAGACTCCTCGGGTTTGCCAACTACTACCGGTCCTTCATCCCTGGCTTTGCTTTCTTGACCGCGCCCCTCACTCGGCTCCTGCAAAAGAAAGTGCCGTTTCACTGGGGGTCCACGGAACAACAAGCGTTCGTGGCGTTGAAGCACGCTTTTACAAAGGAGCCGATCTTGAAACACCCTGATCCCCATCGCCCCTTTGTAGTCGAGGCGGATGCGTCCGACATCACAGTGGGGGCGGTGTTATTGCAGGCTCACGCCCCTGATGGCACCCTTTTCCCTTGCGCCTATTACTCTCGGAAACTCAATCCTTCCAAGCGCAATTATACCATCTGGGAGAAGGAGTTGCTGGCTATCAAGGCGGCGTTCGAAGCCTGGCGACATCACCTGGAGGGGGCCAGGCATCAGGTCGAAGTCCGGACAGACCATCAGAATCTGGAGTTTTTGACAACAGCGCGGAAGCTCAATCAACGCCAGATCTGGTGGTCTCTGTTTTTTGCCCGGTTCCACTTCAAGGTCACGTATATCCCCAGTGCCTTGAACCAGAGGGCGGATGCCCTGTCCAGAAAGCCGGAGTACTCAGACCCTGCTGACTCACTGCCCCCCCGGACGGTCCTATCCGTCGAATCCTTCGCTGCAATCCAGGAACCCGTGGATTTACGGTCGTTGATACGGAATGCGCAGCGAAACGACGAGTGGGTGGAACAACGGCGGGCAGAGGTAGGGCCGACATCCCCGTGGACCTTTGACGAGGACCTTTTGAAGTATCGGGATCGGCTCTACGTGCCTGCAGGACCGCTCCGTGGATTGGTTCTCTCCCAATGTCATGACACTCCGGCAGCGGGACACTTTGGCCTGTTCAAAACTTTGCACCTGGTTTCCCGTACGTCTTGGTGGCCTCGCCTGCGACACGACGTGCAGACGTACGTCACGTCATGTGTGCAGTGTCGACAGGCCAAATCAGCGACGGGAGCTCCTCCAGGCTTGCTACAGCCATTGCCGACCCCGGACAGACCCTGGGGAGCCGTGTCCATGGACTTCTTGACGGAACTGCCTCCGTCGTCCGGTTTCACTACGGTCCTAGTGGTGGTGGACATGCTCACCAAGATGGCGCATTTCATCCCCTGCCGGAGATTGCCTACAGCCCGCGCCACCGCCCGCATGTTCATCCAGCATGTGTTCCGGCTGCACGGCCTACCTGACCGGGTCGTCTCCGATCGTGGTACACAATTCACGGCCCAGTTCTGGAAAGGGCTGATGGCCGCTCTTGACGTTCAAGTTTGTCTGTCCTCGGCGCACCATCCCGAAACCGATGGAGGGACGGAGAAGGTGATTGGGATTCTGGAACAATATCTGCGCTGCTTCGTGAACCAGCAGCAGAACAATTGGGCGGAGTACCTTGCCGTGGCGGAGTTTGCGTTCAACAACTCGCAGCACTCCTCCACACGGATGATGCCTTTCATGGCGAACGTCGGGTACCACCCTCGTTTTTTCCCTCTCACCCCCGTGGACTCTCCGGTCCCCGCAGCGCAGGATTTCCTCTCTGAGCTTCAGGCGGTTCACCAGATGGTGCGCCGCTACTTGAATCAGGCGAAGGAGGATTACAAGCGGATGGCGGACAGGTCTCGCCATGCGGTGCCGGAATTGGCCGTGGGTGATCGCGTGTGGTTGTCCACGCGGCATCTTCCGTCCCACCGGCCTACGAGGAAGTTGGACCACCGGTATCTGGGGCCGTTCCCTGTGGAGGCCGTTATCAATCCGGTGGCCTATCGCCTGACCCTCCCGCGCTCGATGCGAGTACACCCGGTGTTCCATCGCTCGCTCCTGATCCCTGAGTGATCGGATTGTCCTCTCCGATGTCCCTCTTCGCCCCTGCCGTCGTCGCCTGAGGTGCACGCACGGCCATCGCACAGAGTGACCCGGATCTGTGACTCGAGATGGCTCAAGGGTCGGTTCCAGTATTTGGTCGACTGGGCGGACGAGGACTCGGACGGGGGGACCTGGACCGATGCGACGGCTGTGCATGCTCCAGCTTTGGTGCGGGCCTATCATGGACGATTTCCCTCCCGACCGCATCCTGAGCGTCAGGCCCGGGGGAAGGGCCCTGCGGTGAGGGATAGTGTTGTGGCCCAGCCGGTGCCGCTGTCACCAGACTCCGAGAGTGATACTCCATACGAGTCAGCTCCAGAGGAGATGGGCGATCCTGGACAGGATTCAGAGGCTGAGCAGGAATCCGAGAGTCTGGTCGGCCACCAGGTGGCGCCAGAGGCATGGAGCAGCGGTGAGAGCCAGAGGAGGAGGACTCCCGATGCCCTGCCTTGGAGCAGCAGAGAGGACAGTGACTCAGGACTTAGCAGGACGTTTCTAGATGCCCGTTTCCGGCACGCCCACAGACGCAAGGAGCGTGGGCGTAATTATAGGCAGTAAAGAGCTCTCAGGTGCTGTTTGGGAGACGCCCTTTTTAGGTTGTAAAAGGGTTGACTCTGGAGAGGCTCTGCGTAGCAATCAACAAAGGACTTAAGCCAGCAACTCTAGTCTGGGATCCTGGCAAGCTGGATAGCTGCTTTTGTGTGTTCTATCTCTGAGTTCTGTCTTGCTGGCTTGCTGCCACAAAACCTCTTGTCTGTTGGTGTAATAAACCTTGTTCCCTTGTACTGTTCCGGAGTGTGTGTGCTGTGTGGGCAACGGAGGAAGGGGGGTCAGAACAGGGAAGTCAGGGAAAATAAACTTTTCGAGGACAAAGGTATGCCGCCTCCTAAGCCGGCCTTCACCAGGTTCTTCCAGCCTTCATTGTACAAGTCGCTTCTGTTCAAGGCCAAGGCAGCAGCCAAGCTTGGAAACAGAGCAGCAGAAGCACCACCTCAGCTTCAGGGGTTCTCGGCAAAAACCATCTTTGATGAGAAGGCCATTGAGACCGATACAGTGCCAACCCCCAAGGCCTTCCTGGAGTCAGTCAAGCACCAGTGGGCAGCCCCCACAGTGGGTCCTATGCCCACATCCACAGACAAGATCTTTTTCAATGTGGATCAGGACATGGCTGGGGCACTATCTCAGCCCTCCATCTATGATCCAGTACGGGCACTGCACACCCCAACTAACCTCCCAAGGGAACCAAAAGAGGCTCTGAAGTTGGAGGACAGGAAGGCAGATCTCACCCTCCAAAAGGGGCATCAGGCAGCGTCCTGGGCAGTGAAGGCGGTCACCACCGCCTCCTTCTTCAACCGGACTTCCTTACTCTGGCTGCAGGAGCTGCAGCAATGGATCCCCGTCACTGAGGTCAGAGCGCAACAGGACATCAACAAACTGGTGGCAGCCATCCAATTTTCAGCAGATGCCATCTTGTCCGCAGCCAAGTTTGTCCCCAGGGCGATCGCTTCTACCGTCGCATCCCGTAGACTGCTGTGGCTGAGGCAGTGGCAGGCCGATGTATGACACAAGTGGCGCCTGGCATCAGCTCCCTTCACAGGAGATACCCTTTTCGGGACAGCTCTGGACCCGTACCTCATAGAGAACAAGGATAAGCGGAAGGTGTTTCCCACAGCTGCAAAGAAGGGTCAGCTCAGAGCGACGCCTTACCCCAGATGGTCCTACTCCTGGGGGCAGGACTTTGGGACTTCCTTCCATGGTCAGGACTCTTTCAGGGGATCTGAGGTGGGGTACTCAGGGGCCAGGCAGTACCAGGGGGGTTTCGCTGCCAGGCAAAGATACCCAGATAGGCCACAGAAAGGCAAACAGCAGAAGCGGCCCTTTCAGTTCAGTTTTCAGTTTCAGTTTATTAAATTTATAAACCGCCCCCTCTCCCTGAGGGGACTCGGGGCGGTGTACAGACAGAAATAAAATATACAATAAACAACAAAAATACAAAACCCCAGACAAACAAATTAAGCACAAGTCTGTACAATAGTCGTAAATTAACTAATGATTAAAACCAATTAAAATACCCCAGAATTTAAAATTTTAAAATACCGGCCAGGAAGGTCGGGATTAGATCATGATTGTAATTGCGATTGGGCCAGGCCAGCTAATTGGAACAGGTGGGTCTTGAGTTTCTTACGGAAGGAGCGGAGATCAGCAGTAATTCTAATATTGGGGGGGAGGTCGTTCCAGAGGGTTGGGCCCATCACAGAGAAGGCCCTACTCCTGGGCACCGCCTGCCGGCATTGCTTAGCGGATGGTACCCGGAGGAGTCCCTCTCTGTGAGAGCGAATTGGTCGCAGGGATGTGTGGGGTAGGATGCGATCCCGCAAATAACTAGGTCCTGAGCCATGGAGCGCTTTAAAGGTGATAATCAACACCTTGAAACGCACCCGAAAAGCCACAGGTAGCCAGTGCAGCTCGTGCAGGAGCGGTGTTATATGGGAGTACCTAGTACTCCCCATAATTGTCAGCGCGGCTGCATTCTGGACCAGCTGCAGCCTTCGGGTGCATCTCAAGGGGAACCCCATGTAGAGAGCATTGCAGTAATCAAGGCGGGACGTCACGAGGGCATGAGTGACTGTGTGAAGGGCGTCCCGCTCCAGTAGGGGGCGCAATTGGCGCACCAGGCGAACCTGGTGGAACGCCCCCCTAGCCACGGCCGTCACATGGTCATCCACCGACAGCCGGGTATCTAGGAGGACGCCCAAATTGCGCGCCCTATCCACGGGGGGCAGTTGTTCACCCCCAATGGCCAGAGATGGAACCCACTGGCTGAAGCGGGGCGCCGGTAACCACAGCCACTCTGTCTTGGAAGGGTTGAGCTTGAGTCTGTTGTCTCCCATCCAGACCCAGACGGCTTCCAGACACCGGGACATCACCTCGACGGCTTTCGAGGTGGCGGAGGAGGAGGCGGGGGCGCCCCTTCCGCAAATACTAATGCCACACCAGATTCACCTCCCATTGGGGGGTGCTTAGTGTATTTCGCGGATCTCTGGGACTGCTCCTCCTCTGGTAGGTGGGTACAACACACCACCAGACATGGGCTGGCACTGGAGCTCCTTTCCAGCCCCCCAGGGTTCTTCCGGATCTGCCCGGTTTCCAATAACCCGGCCAGGAGGTTATTGATGCAGGAGGCCATACAGCACCTGCTGGATATCCGAGCCATCCAGCCAGTGCCTCTAGACCAGCAAGGTCAGGGGTATTACTCAATCCTCTTCATAATCACCAAGGCTTCAGGGGGCTGGAGGGCTATTCTGGACCTGAAACGGTTAAACCGCTTCATCCGCTATAGGAGTTTCAAAATGCACTCACTCCACTCCATCCTGGAGGGGATTAGGCAGGGAGATCTCCTCACTTCCATAGACCTCACAGAGGCCTACCTACACATTCCAATCCTGCGGAATCACCGGAGGTATCTCAGGTTCTGTTACCTAGGGCAGCATTTCCAATACCAGGCTTTGCCCTTCGAGTTGTCATCCGCCCCCACGGGTGTTCACCAAGGTAATGGCTGCCCTGGCAGCCCATCTGAGACAGGTCCCGGTCAGGATACAATGTTCCCTGGATGACCTGCTGATACAGCCATCCTCCTTTGAGGGAGCTCTAAGGGATCTAGATACCACCATGACAGCACTAAGGGACCATGGGTTCTCCGTAAACCTGGCCAAAAGCCATTTTCACCCCTCCACTAGGCTAATCCACCTAGGGGCTCTGATAGATTCAGAGGAAGACAGGGTCTTTCTGTTAACAGATAGACAGATCTCCCTAAGATGGTTAGCTATACAGGTGGTCACAGGAGGTAGGGTGTCCTTAGCCACCTTGTCCAAACTGCTAGGCACCATGGTCTCTGCCATTGGCATTGTTCCGTGGGCTCACCTCCACACCAGAGACCTACAATGGTTCCTTTTGCTTTTCCAGCTAAGGCACAGGAGCTGTTCCCAGATCAAGGTCCTCCTCCCGGCAGAAGTCTCCCGCTCACTGATCTGGTGGACGTCCCCCACGATTACAAAGGGCGAAGTCTTCAGAACGCCAGGCCGGGCGACAGTGACCACAGATGCCAGCCTGTTTGGGTGGGGTGCCCACCTGCAGGATCAGATAGCGCAGGGACAATGGAGCCAGGTGGAACTGATGAACAGCATTAATTGGCTGGAGCTCAGGGCGGTCTGCCTTGCCCTGATACATTTCCACTGCTCTGTCAAGGGCAGGCACATTCTAGTCCTCACAGACAACGTCGTCACCAAGGCCCATTTAAACAGACAGGGGGGGACCAAATCAGGGGCCCTTATGCGAGAGGCCAAGAGGCTGGGGCGATGGGCCGAGAAGAATGGGCTATCCCTAACAACAGAGCATATAGCGGGGGTGGACAACACCAGAGCCGACTGGCTCAGCAGGGCAGAAGTAGACAAACTCAGAGTGGAGACTTCATCCGGCCATCTTCAGGGAGGTGATGGACCGTTTCGGTCACCTGGAGGTCGACGTATTCACCACAACGCCCAACTCCTGAGGTTCTACTCCAGGTACCGAACACACGGGGCAGAGGGGGCGGACGCCCTCCGTTGCCCAAGGCCCAGGGGGCTTCTATATTCCCAGAGTAATTCAGAAAATTCTTCAGGAGGGTACGGAGGTGGTACTGATTGCCCCTTACTGGCCCAGGAGGCCATGGTTTGCAGACCTCCAATCGCTCTCGGTGGGCAGAGAATGGAGAATTCCCCAGGAAAGAATATCCCTCAGCCAGGGATCCCTGGAGCACCCAGAACCCCAATGGCTCCAGTTGACCATGTGGCGGTTGAGCGGAGCATCCTGAGAGAGGAAAGCTTCTCCCCCCAGGGTAATAGATACTATCCAGGCTGCCCGAAGACCCTCCATGGAGCGCATTTACGGCGTGACATGGCGGCCTTTTCCACATGGTGTAACTCCCGTGGGTAGGACCCGGTAAGAGCCACTGTCCGTCTAGTGCTGGAGTTTCTCCAGGCAGGCCTGGACAGGGGGTTAGCTCCCAACACTATTAGGAGACAAGTCTCGGCCATTTCTTCAGTGCTCCTGTGCGGCAGAGCCCAGACACTCACTCAACAACCGTTGGTCAGGCAATTCTTGAAGGGGGCGTCCAACCTCAAACCACCCACAGTACATAGGTACCCCTCCTGGGATTTACACAAGGTGTTGGATGCTATGACGGGAGAGCCGTTTGAGCCATTGCGAACAGTGTCACTAAAGTTTCTAACCCTTAAGGTGGTGTTCCTGGGCTACGCAGGCGTCATGGACAGAGATATGTAGGGCAGCCACGTGGTCTTCCCCCTCACCTTTCGTGAGGAACTACAAGTTAGACACCTTTGCCTCGGCGGAGACTTCGTTTGGGCGCAGGGTTTTATAGACGGTTCGTAGGACAGGGGACACTCCCCACCTTGATGGGGCACCGGTCGGTCTGTTCCGTCCTCAGCGAAATATCGCTCTAAGTCCTGCCCCACGGTCACCAGAATTGTTGCAGAAATTGACAGGCTTTAGACTTCTCAGGATACAGGAAAAGTTTATTTGGCAGCCAGGTTCAGAAAAGTTAGCCCATGGCTAACGTTGCGAATTTCTGAATGACCTTCATTATTGAAGCACGCATTCTTATAAATTCTCAAAGACAGCATAACACGGAAACACTTAACTCATTTCTTATTAGTTACCTTGAGGAAAAAGCCTTATAAGGAGATGGGGGTCTTATTCCTCCTTTTGTTACAGGTATGGACTACGTGCCATTAATGAACTTTAATTGAACCTTGTGGTTTTGGACTTTTGACATAGGGACATTTGCTGGAACATGTTGTGGTTGAAGGCTGATGACATTTCCCTGTCCCTTTAAGCAAGCTTCTAACTGTCCCTTTTATGCCACGTCTTCATTCTTATATTTCAATCCATATTTTAATCTACTTTACAATGGGTGTGGTTCCAAGTATAAAAATAATAATAGTTTATGTCACGATGAAGGATTAAGTGCAGATTAGAAATAAATATTAATTGAATTTCAATATACAAAAAAGGGATATTAAAACAAACACGAGGGAAATAGCAGAACATCCAACCAAAAAACTCTCTTTAACAGCAATGTGGACAATACCTGTTTTTTCATTCACAAAAGCTATTTAATGCCTTTTTTAAAAATGCAATGTTTTCCACCATATAATGTCTTTTTCACAGCACCAACACCAAGGCAGTTTATTTTTTATTTATTTGATTTATTTGATTTGTCAATCGTTTACAAGATAATTATAAGAATAAACATGAGCATGAATGAAATGGGTACAAATAAATGGGGACAGTAGGACAGGGACGATGGGTTTAAGGTTAAAGTTATGGGGATTTGAAGATGTAACAAATTTGGAACAAATAAGAGGCATCTTGGTGCTGCTACCACCAGGGTAACAAGCAGCACCTCCAAGAAGACAAGATCATAGCAGGGGTTGTTCATGAACCTAAGAACCCAGGACTCAAAACCACAATGCTTTTTTCTTCTTGAGCTACAACCTCTGTGCATATTTTTTACCATGTATTTTTCAGCAACTTACTGGGGCCACTCAGAAACTCTGCTTATGACTCACAAATATTTTGTACAAAGGAGATGCTGGCTAGGGAATTCTGGCCTCAAAATTTGGAAGACATTCAGGATGCAGGAGGAGGAAACTGAAAGTTGTGTTTCTCTAAGACACATTAAAATTAACATGAGGGAAATAGCAGAATACATAGAAACAACCTTCTGTACAATAAAAAGATAAATAGACATTGGGGGAGGGGGAAAATTTCTTCTACCATATATAGGCAATCATGTCATCTTTCTTAGGCTCCATTTTCTAGGCCCAGCTGCATATGTTTCTCTGTGTGACCTAATGGGAGACTTCAGTGCAAGCAAATTTACAGAATTTGCACCTGGCATTCAGCAGATATAAAATTTCCTCCTCCAAGAATGAAGCTTGGTGGTTGATGCTCTTGGATGCAGCCCTGGCCAGCAGGAGTGAAGCTCCTTCCCCTGGAGGGTCTGGCCTGATGCTGCTGCCATGCCCTAACATCCTGGGAGCCTCAAGAGTCATAAGGTTTTGGCATGTAGAGAGGTTTTGATCTCCACTGAGAATCACCCCTAAGAAAGCTGATTGTGTAATTCTGTAAAACCTTCATGAACGTTTATGGCTGGGCACATAGCTAATCTTCACAAGGTTAAGTAACATCACATTTCACTAGGCTCAGCTGCAAAGTCGGTTGCTCGAAATCAAAAACCACTTGATAGCACTCAATCAGTGGAAACTTGTTGCAAACGCCTTAGGTAGAAACTGGAGAATGATGTTTTTTTTAAATGCCTCCTGTCTGGAGATGGTAGTCAAACAGGCAACACCTGTGCCTAGAAAGAGGCTAACACTTGTGGTTGAGCTTAAAGGAGTTAAAACGATGGAGTACTTTATTCCTAGAAAGAATGGGAGAGGAGAAACGCAGAGGAACTTCCTCTTCCGGATCACGCATGGGAGGAGAGTGGTGTGCAGAGCGGCTTTTGTGCTCTTCCCATGGTCGAAGCAGCAGCTGGAAGGTGAGTGGAGGGCAGGTGGGAGGAGAGCCCTGGAAGCAGAGAAGCAGCTGGGCTGAAGCATCTCAGCTGCTGCTGCTGCAGGTTCCTTCCCTCCCCGAATTTAAGCCCACTGGTGCTGCAGGCTGTGAAACTGGTGGCTGCAATTTTCCTCCTGGTGGGAAGATTGGAAAAGTCTCTTCCAAGTGAAGGTGGGTTCTTTGGGAATGGCTTCCCTCCAGAGGTTGTGGGTGCTCCCATCACCGGAGGGTTTGTGACAGAGCTGGGAGGGACCTTGCAGGTCTTCTATACAGACGCCCTGATCAAGCAGGAGACCCCATATCATTTCAGACAAATGGCTGCCCTGTCTCTGTTTAAAAGCCACCAGGGATGGAGCTCCCACAACCTCTGAAGGGAAACCCTTCCACTGGTTCACTGTTCTCAGTGTCAGGAAATTTCTCCTTAGTTCGAAGTTGCTTCTCTCCTTGATTAGTTTCCATCCAGTTCCTTGTCCTGCCTTCAGGGCCTTTGGAGAATAGGTTGACACCCCTCCCTCTTTTGGGGCAACTCCTCAAGTATTGGAAGATGGCTATCATGTCTCCCCTAGTCCTTCCTTTCACTGGACTAGACATACCCAATTCCTGGAACCCTTCTTTATATTTTAGCCTCCAGGCCCCTAATCCTCCTTTTTCCCCAAAGAATTTTTACTTTTTTATTCTCTTACCATTTTAAGTATATATTCACATAATTGGTATTCTTCTTTACATTTATCATTCTTATACATTTATTTCATTTAATAAGTTATAATGTACAATTTTGGGTGCTTCATTTGCCACCCCTTTCTCCTTTTGTAACACCTCCTTGTTTTCCCTTTCTTTTCTCCCTTCCTCCCTTCTCTACTTCCTTCCTTCCTCCTCTCCTTCTCCTCCCTTCTTCCTTTACCTTTCTCCTGCTCCTGCTCTTCCTCTTCCCCTTCCTACCCTCTCTCCTTCTCTTTCTCCCCCTTCCATCCTCCTCTTAATAGGTAGCTATATAATTCCTTGATTATTCTTTCTCCTGTTCCCATAAGTATCTTACCCAACTCCGAACTTCCTAATTTAAAACCATACTCCCCTTTATCTTTTTCATATCTTGATTGTATTTGCAATTGTGAAAATCAACCTATATCAATCCCTTGTTTTTCTAATTACGGGTGGTTTCGCTCTGGGCCACAATGTGATGGGTGTGCGCATGAGCGGGGTGAGGCTTATCTTAATTACCAATGTAGCTATAAAAGATGGTGGGAAGCACATGGTGGCAGCTCTGACAATTTATTCATTGTTTTAGTGCTTTGTTCGTCAGTTCGTGCCGAAGGAAGAATACAATCTGCATTTACAAACCTTTTCTGTGTTTGGCTGCTTTCATTAATACTTCGATCTCCTACTTGCTGTAGACTTTGTCTCCCAGTTGATATCATGGTAGTGAAAGTCTCCCATTATATCTTGATGTTGCCCTCTTGGTATAGTTTGTAATCCACACGTGTATTGAAAATGACAGTTGAATAAAATTTACACGTTTTTTTATTTCTATGTTTTGCCAATAAGTATCGTATTTCTTGTCCCATCCATGTATTAACCAGGTTCATTTGTGCTTAATCCATCTTTGGTTGCACAGGTAGTCCTCACTTACCACTTCTTCCATGAGCCTTCAAAGTTAATATGGCACAGTAGAAGCAGACCTGCACCTAGTCCACAAAATTTGTGGTAATTCTAGCACTTGTTCCGCGACCGCATGTCAGCAGTGACTGTGGTTTTGGAGGTGCAGGAAAAGGATTGCACCAATTTGGGTTCTGCCAATAGTTGCATATTTATGATGGTGGTGGCATCCCACATTTGTGATCCCCATTTGTGACCTGCCCAGCTAGCTTCTGACAAGCAAAATCAGTGGATATATTGGCAGGAAATTGCAAGTCACGGTCATATGAAATTGCCTTTAATAACCCACAGTAATTATCTTAACACTTACAGAGGAACAGGTGTAAGTTGGCATTGTCATGTGATATGATGCTTAATGATTGAGCTTCTTAGTGATATATCAGGTCCAATTGTGGTAGGTTATGTGAGGACTATTTCAACATGGACATTACCAGACGGGTTGTAGACAGTATTTTCAGCCCTTATTGGCAGTTAGGACTTCCATGAGCAAAAGTGGTGTATCCTTTCCTCTTTTTTTTTCAACTCATCTCCAACCATTTTACAAAAAATTGAAGTTATACTTTTCTTTGCATCTTACAGATCACCAGGATGCCAATAAGAACACACTGGACAACTGTTGAAAAGGGAAAAAAATCAAGCTAGAAATCAAAATATTTTCCATTTCCAACAGAAAACCATACAAACTGCTCCTCCTCCAGCAGCAATAGTAAAGCCATGTAGAAGAGACAGGAATGGAGGCCTCTCCCTGTGAGGAAGAAGACGGCTTGAATGAAAGCACCACTAAACAAGGCATTGTCCATATTTTTGACCTCTTCAAGAATATCAGTTGTGCAAAAGCTCCATAGATTTGCCTATTGTGGGAAAAGTACAGATTGCAAATCACAATTGATTATGCGCTAGAGGGGTCAGAAAGGAGAAAATCCATACTAATTATCTGGTTGTGGCAAAAACTATGGTCACAACAGCTCCCTTGTGATTCATGGAAGCACCTCTATAAAGAAGGGAAGCCACAAAAGTGCTCCCAATGTGGTAAATGCTTTAGTGAGCATGGCAACATGGTGCTACATCAGATAACTCACAGGAGGGAGAAAACATATGTGCAGATTGTGTGAAAGTTTCATTACAAATTCTCAGGTCTTGAGACACTGAAGGATGCATACACAAGAATAAAACCATATGAACATCCTTTCTGTTGGAAAGGTTTCCCTGAGAATTCCACCCTGGTGAAGCACCCGAGGACTTCCACAAAAGTGAAACCCTTTGAATGTCCTGATTGTGGGAAAAAAATTAGTCACAATTTCAGTCTGGAGATGCATCAGTAGATTGACTCAAGGGAGAAACTGTATGAATGTCTAGATTGTGAAAAAAGCTTCAGTAGAAATTTCCATCTCAAAGAGACACCAGAGAACTGACACAGAAAAAAAAACCCTTGAATGTCCTGATTATGGGAAAGTCACAATTCCAGCCTGGTGATACACCGGAAGACTCAAATAGGAGATAAATGCTTTCAATGTCCTGATTGTTGGAAAACTTTCAGTTATAATTTCATCTTGGTGATACACCAGAGGAATCAGAAAGGAGAAAAACCCATTCAATGTCCTGACTGAGGGAGAAGTTTCAGGCGTAATTCTCACCTGGTAATACATCAGAGGATTCACTCCATGGAGAAACCTTATAAATGTGTAGATTGTGGGAAAGACTTCATTAGAAATTCCTACCTCCTGAGACACCAGAGGACTCACACAGGAGAGAAACCCTTTGAATGTCCTGACTGTGGGAAAAGTTTCAGTCGGAATTCCCACCTAGTGTCACACCAGACGACTCACACAGGAGAGAAACCCTTTCAATGTCCTATCTGTGGGAAAAGCTTTAGTAATAATTCCTATCTGGTGAGACACCAGAGGACTCATACAGGAGAGAAACCCTTTGAATGTCCTCTATGTGGGAAAAGCTTTAGTGATTATTCCAGTCTGGTGATACACCAGAGGACTCACACAGGAGAGAAACCCTTTGAATGTCCTATCTGTGGGAAAAGCTTTAGTACTAATTCCTATCTGGTGAGACACCAGAGGATTCACACCGGAGAGAAACCCTTTGAATGTCCTATCTGTGGGAAAAGCTTTAGTACTAATTCCTATCTGGTGATACATCAGAGGACTCACACAGGAGAGAAACCCTTTGAATGTCTTGATTGTGGGAAACGTTTCAGTCAGAACTATCACCTGGGGATACACCAGAGGACCCACACAGGAGAGAAACCGTTTGAATGTCCTATTTGTGGTAAACGTTTTACTCGGAATTCCCATCTGGTGATACACCAGAGGACACACACAGGAGAGAAACCCTTTCAATGCCCTGATTGTGGGAAAGGTTTTAGTCTGAGTTCCAGCCTTGTGATACACCAGAGGACACACACAGGAGAGAAACCGTTTGAATGTCCTATTTGTGGGAAAAGTTTTAGTTGGAATTCCAGTCTGGTGATACACCAGAGGACTCACACAGGAGCGAAACCCTTTGAATGTTCTGATTGTGGGAAAAGTTTCAGTCGGAATTCCTACCTGGTAGTACACCAGATGACTCACACAGGAGAGAAACCCTTTGAATGTTCTGATTGTGGGAAAAGTTTCCGTCAGAATTTCGACCTGGTGATACACCAGAGGACTCACACAGGAGATAAACCCTTTGAATGTTCTGATTGTGGGAAAAGTTTCAGTCAGAATTCCCACCTGGTGGTACACCAGAGGACTCACACAGGAGAGAAACCCTTTGAATGTCCTATCTGTGGGAAAAGCTTTAGTCAGAATGCCTTTTTGGTAACACACCAGAGGACTCACACAGGAGAGAAACCCTTTGAATGTCCTGACTGTGGGAAAAGCTTTAGTAATAATCCCAGCCTGGTGAAACACCAGAAAACACACATAAACAAAGAAACCATTTCAATGTCCTGATTGTGGGAAAAGTTTTAGTCTGAGTTGCAACCTGGTGATCCACCAGAGGACACACAGGAGAAAAACTGTTTGAATGTCCTATCTGTGGGAAAGGTTTTAATTGGAATTCCCATCTGGTGAGACACTAGAGGATTCACACAGGAGAGAAACCCTTTGAATGTCCTGTTTGTGGGAGAGGTTTCATTCAGAATTCCTACCTAATGATAAACCAGAGGACTGACACCGTGGAGAAATCTTTGAATTGTCCAGTCTGTATTCATTACTTCAAGCATAAATCATGCCTTATTGCTCACAAGGTAATCCATTTGAGGAAAGGTAGATGAGTTTAGAGAATGCTAAATCTCAGGATTAAATTGGTAAGTGGAGCGAAAAGGAAAATGGAAATTGGCTTACTACTAATTTCCGATTATCAGGAAAGCTTCTGGATATTTCCTTTTCCAGAAATAGAGGAATTCCTCAGTAAGGAATTTTGGGTGGAGATTTTGTCTGTTGATTATGGAATTCCCACATGTGGAGTTTCAGTCTTCTACCTTGGTTTTGCCCGATTTTCAGCCCCAGAATTTCACAGCTCGCATAAAAGTCGTTCTTAAGATGTAACTATGATGGGCCTTGAATTAAGGTTGCAGGTTGCAATGGCTGTTAAGTGAAATTACTTAACTACCCGAATCCCCCTGCTCTCCCTGATGCAGCCATTAATCAAATGTGCGAGTCGTTAAGCAGAACACTTTCTATTCAGAGCTAGAAAAAATTCCTCGGAGGCCTAGCGCAGGGCTAGGGCTGCCTGCCGTAGACATCTCTAGGCCTCCCCCACCCTCCAAGACACCCTTTTCCTTTGTTTCCTAACCCTTGAGTCCCCTTGGTCCTTCACCCCCTTCCCCAGGGTGGGAAGAACATATATCAGTGATGGCTAATGGTTTTTGGATCATGTGTCAAAAGCAGGGGAACTCAAGGGGTCGTGCGCAGGCATGCCCACACCCATAATGCTATGTGCATGTCACCAGCGTGCATGCATGCATGACCAGCGCTCTCCCCCCGCTTTTGATGTCCTTTTTTTGCCCTCCCAGGCTCCAGAGGCTTTCTAGGAGGTTGGGGAAGGTGAAAACAGCCTCCCATCCTCCCTGGTGGCCCTCCGGAGGCTTCAGGAGGTTCCCTGTAGCCTCCGGGGGACGTAAACGGCCCTAAGGGGAACCCGGGAAGTTCAGGAACTGTGACGTACAGTTTGGTCGTAGGGCTGTTTTTTGCCCTCCTGATCCTTCAGGGAAGCTTCCTGAAGGCTCTGGAGGGCGAAAAACAGCCCTACGAGCAAACCAGAAGTCCGTTCCTAAACTTCCGGTTTTCCTGTTGGGTTGGTTTTTCGTGCTCTGGAGACTTCCACGAAACAGCCTTAAAAGAAGGCCAAGGTCAGCTGGCCAGCCCACGGATATGCGCTGGAGCTGACAAGGCAATGCCTTGCATGCTTTAACAAATGGCTCATTATTTCCTCAGGGTGTCAGGGCGTGGACGGCAATGGTCCTAAAGTAAGCGGGTAAGACATCCACCAAAACTAAGACTTGATGCTTATTTTGGGGTCCAAAAGAGGGAAACAAGGGTAGGAATGTATGTATAACATTGTGCAGCCATTTTATAAACCAGTCCCTGCCCAAACTGGCCCAGAAGTGTCGTATCATCCCCATACGCTCCCCTTGTAGGCCAGGACGGATTCGGGAAACACCCCAGAAGGGCTCCGATGCCATGGTCTCATGAATGCTCCCCTACTACCTGCACATGTCAGTACACTCAACAACAGTATCAGCCGTCTTCCACCCCGCCCTCCCCCACTCACCCTCCAGCCCATGCCCTTTCTTCTTATCTTTGTGAGCAGCTATGAATAGAAGTACACAGCTGAGCTGCTAGATTCTGCAAGGTATATATAAGGCCAACGGCTGGAGGAGGGATGATGAGGCTGGCAGAAACGCCAGGCACACAAAGAGTGGCTGTAAGTTGAGGGGCGGGGCTTACTCCTACTGCTGCACAGGATGGATATATCATGTTTGTGGGCCATATCCAGCCCGCAAGCTGTAGTTTGGGGACTCCTGACATAAAGATTCCTCTGGGTGGTTTTTGTTCTGTGGCACTAAGGCCCAAATAGGCTTGCCTCACTCCCAATTCCATGGGGCGGGGCCATGTCCCCTCAGTCAATTTCCTCACTGAAGAGGTAGCAGAAAGAGATTTCCAAAGCCCAACTCCTGACTCTGATTCACAAATGATGGTGTCCAGTTGCCCGTTAAAGCAGAATATGTTGCACTGGTTATCCACTGCATTAGTAGGAGTCCCAGGGCTCATTGTGCGCAACTTCAAAAATGTTCATAGCCTGGCTTGTACACTGGTTAATCTAAATTTGGCCTCACGAATCCTGGATGCAATAAACTGAGGCAAGTTCAGGAAGCAATCCTTGGAAATGGGCAGCCTTTGATTATCTACTAAGGCAGAATCATGGCTGCAAACAATTTTGGTATGGATGGACAGATGAAATCATTTCAACTCACAGAAAAAGCAAGAATAACCTTTTTCTTGTAAAACAACTAAAAACGTTCCCTCATAAACTTGGGCTATTCTTACAAGTACAGAGAGGGAAGGAAACTTCACCCTGTTCTGCTGGCCAGGCAAGCTCAGTGTGAGGGCATTTTCATTGCTTAATTCAGCATTATTTGCAATAATGTAATTATTTTTTCTCCTAGGGATCAGAGACATTTAACAGTTACGTTTACCTCGAGGGAACTCTCAGGCTCACACACACAACACTGGTCATTCCCACCATAAATCTTAGTTAAATTAGGGAAGGCACAGATCTTAACAAATGTATCATGTGATTGCATGGAAAACAGAGAGGGAGAGAAACAATCAACAAAAAAACCAAAATCCCCAACATTCCTATTTATACGTTTCCCTTCTAAGTATCTTTATTTAGCCAAATTGTTTTTTCTTGCTTCATCCCTGAGCAGAGTCCATTTCTCACATGCCTTGGCGCACGTGCGTATTCTTCATTCCTGTCTGGACAGATAATTTGTCCCAAACCCAGGCCTCCGTCAGTCTCCCTTGAGGAGATTTCAGTGGGATCCTAGACTCTGAGCTTCCCATTCCCTGGTCTGCTCTTCCCACTTTCCGCGACAAGATTCCAAGGCTCCACTCTTTTCTTTTACTTGGGTCCCTTGCAACCGCGGAATACACCACCCCCAACAGGTGAATGTACCTTCTGACCTATGGTCAGCACTCAGTTTTTCAGGCAAATGGCCTGGGTGGATTCTGTTGGTCTTCTGCGGTTAGTAAATGCACAGAGGGAGAAAGATCCAGAGAAGGGATTTTTTCTTAAGCGCATTCAGACACACAGACACATACTCTCTTTCATATCCTGGGCTTTTAAAGGTAAAATTTAGAGGTACTCACCTTTCCAAGCAGCCTTTGAACTCAACATTCAAAACCCCTTTAAAACCTTTGTTCCAAACGGCCAAGGTCTGGGAAAAATCCACCCACAGACTCAATGGGTCTGTGCCAGCAAGGGAGGCTTACCCAGGCCAGGTGCATGTGACTTCTTTTTTTCTCTTGGAGATATCTGATGCATAGAACTGTAGGAAGTTATCATCCAGCCCTCTCCCAGAACAATGAAATATCCTAGGAAATATTGAAAAGGCAGAATATTTCTCTGGATGTGAAAAGGAAGAAACATGTTTTAAAAGACAGAATAGCTTCCTGCAGCTTCCTGCCCATCCCTCTTTGTCAATGAGCCATTAAAGACTGAGCTAGTCCACTTTACATAATAAAGAGTTCTCCCCTTCAGCTCCAGGGGGATGGGATTAAGGCATGATAATATTGGTCCTTTACCCAACTCCCCACATGGCATCTGAGAACTCAACCAAACCTGGATTCAAAACGCAGCCTAGAGAGTTGCCCCTGCATGGCTCCATGGGAGTCTGACAACCATTCAGAACACAAGCTGAAGATCAAAGGCCGAGAGGGCATAAAATCAAGGAGATAAAACTAATCAAGGAGAGAAGCAACTTAGAACTGAGGAGAAATTTCCTGACAGTTAGAACAATTAATCAGTGGAACAGCCTGCCTCCAGAAGTTGTGAATGCCACAACACTGGAAGTCTTTAAGAAGATGTTGGATAGCCATCTGTCTGAAACGGTATAGGGTTTCCTGCCTAGGCAGGGGGTTGGACTAGAAGGCCTCCAAGGTCCCTTCCAACTCTACTATTGTATTGTATTGTATTATTATTATTTTTAAAAAAATTAAAGTTTTTTTTATTGTTTTAATTAAACACACACACACACACAAAAAAACATTCTTCATTACATCTTCCAGAAAGCATGTCGATTGGTTACAAATAAATTTCGTGCGTTACTACCACAATCATTCTTTATACTTCATTCATATTGGATTATATATTTTAAATGAAAAATCTTCATATACCATAAATGTACCATCACTCTCATTTAACTATATTTGTTTAAACGTGCTTTTATCTAGAATCATTTGTATTTAAGGACACAACCACATACTGGCATTCGTTAGCTATTTCTATAAATTTGGAGAATAGGTTGACACCCCTCCCTCTTTTGTGGCAACTCCTCAAATATTGGAAGATGGCTATCATGTCTCCCCTAGTCCTTCCTTTCACTAGACTAGACATACCCAATTCCTGCCACCCTTCTTTACATTTTAGCCTCCAGCCCCCTAATCCACTTTGTTGCTCTTTTCTGCATTCTTTCCAGCGTCTCAACATATTTTTTATGATATGGTGACCAAACTGTCTGCAATTTTCTAAGTGTGGTCTTGCTCTTTATAAAGTGGTACTAGTCCTTCACATGATCTTGATTCTCTGTTTATGCAGCCTAGTACTGTATTGGCTTTTTTTGCTGCTGCAATACACAGCTGGCCCATATCTAAATGATTGTCCACTAGGACTTCAAGGTTTCTCTTATAGTTATTACTTGAGCCAAGTGCTACCTATTCTGTACCAGTACATTTGGTTTTCCTTGCATAAGTGTAAAATCCTTTTCCCCCCTGCATTGAATTTCATTTTGTTAGATAGGGCCCAGTGTTCTAATCTGTCGAGATTCTCTATCTTGAGCCTAGTTCTGAGGTGTTGACTATTCCTGCCAACTTGGTATCATTTGCAAATTTGATGTGTTCCCATTCGACTCCCTCATGGAAGGCATTTTTTTTATTATATAAAAGTTTTTATTTTTAGAGAAACATAAAACATACAGACATAAACAAACACAAAATAAAAATCCTTCTCCAATTACTTCCAGTGTGTCGATTGGTTACAAAACTTTTGTGCTTTCTCACAATAGTCTTCACTTGCAATTTACAGAAAGACTCATATCATCATTTTAATATATATATAGAATTGTTACCGTGTTTCCCCGAAAATACGACCTGTCCCGAAACTAACACCTTGCTACATTTTTTGTGTCAGGAAAAATATAAGTCCACCCCCAAAAATATACCCCCTGGACAACCCCCCCCTCCGGCCAGGCAGAGCACCACTCACTGACTAGCAGTATCCCAAAGGCGCCAAGCTGCGGGAGCTGGGAGGGGGGAAAGGCATTCATGTTGCTTGCCGCCTTCGGGATACTGCTAGTTTGGGGAATGGCGTTCTGCCTGGCCGGAGGGGGGAGTTGCCGGGCAGCTGCTCCCTTGAGAGTGGGCTCCCGAAGAGCGGGCACAGCCCCAGGAGCAAAGCAGCCATGAGGGGACCACACTCATGAACAGCCACCTGGCAAATCCCCTCTCCAGCCAGGCAGAGCACCATTCACTGACCTAGGGGGTATCACTAAGGCGCCAATCCACGTGGCGCTCTGCCCACCCCCCAGCTCCTGCGGCTTGGCACATTTGGGATACCCCCTAGGTTAGTGCATGGAGCTCTGTCCAGCTGGAGAGGAAGGTTGTGGGAGTACCTGTTCCGCCCCCAGCCTCACCAAGCCCTTGTGCAACTCTCCCAGGGCACCGCTGTCACGCTCCGAGCATAACTTCCAAACTCCAAAACTCGGCTGCTGAGTTTTCCAGCATCGGCTGCTCTACGAGTGCTCTCTATGGGGGGCCGGCTGCTGGAAGACTCTCTGTCCGGCAGCCGGCCCACCATAGAGAGCACTCCTAGAGCGGCCAATGCTGGAAGACTCAGCAGTTGAGCTAGGAGCGTGGCAGCACCAGGGGTGGGCATTGGTGGGCTGCGGCGATGCCCTGGGAGAGCTGTGCAAGGGCTTGGTGAGGCTTGCGCAACCCCCCTCTCCAGCTGGGCAGAGCTCCATGCACTGACCTAGGGGGTATCCGAATGTGCCAAGCTGGGGGGCGGGCATAGCGCAATGTGGCTTGGTGCCTTAGTGATACCCTCTAGGTCAGTGAATGGCACTCTGCCCTACGGGAGAGGGGATTTGCCGGGCCGGGCAGCTGCTCGTGAGTGTGGTTACCTCATGGCTGCTTCGCCCCTGAGGCTGTGCCCAGCTCTTTGGGAGCCCGCTCACAAGGGAGCAGCTGCCCAGCAATCCCAAAACAATAAGCCCTCCCTGATAATAAGCCCAAGGCAATATTTTGTAAGTAAAAAGAAAATAAGACCCTGTCGTATTTTTGGGGAAGCACGGTATGGTTATTGTTGTGGCTCAGCAGGAGTCGTTGGAGCTGCCACCAGACTCGGACAGCGAAGGTCCCTATGAGTCAGCTCTGGGGGATGTGGAGGACCCTGGACAGGGTTCCGACTCTGAGCAGGGATCAGAGAGGCTGGTTGGCCACCAGGAGGCACCTGAGGCATGGAGCAGTGGTGAAAGCCAAAGGAAGTGTGCTCCTGACGTCATGCCTTGCAGCAGTGGGGAGGAGACAAGGGAGTGGTTTCTGGATGCCCGGCAACGGAGAGCTGATAGACGTAGAGAACAGCTATGCAGTTACAAGAGATGATTGGACTCAGGTGATCGTAATCAGGCTCCTCTCAAGGCTATTTAAGGAAGGACTTACCGAAAGTTGTTTTTGCAGGAATCAACTTATCATTAGAGTTGGAGATGCTCTCAAATCTGTGTCGTACCTTGGCAGGCTGGATTGTAGCCAAGGTGTTATCTGTACCTGGATTGCTGCCAAGGTATTGACTATAATGGATTGCTGCCAAGGTCTAAACTGTGTGTAAATGAAACATCTTGCAGAGACCTTGTTTCAGAGTGCTTTGGTATATGAGAGGGGGGGTCAGAATAGGTTATTAAACATTCATTTGACTATAGCTATTATTACATTCTTTTTAAGTAAAATATTCTAAATTTAAGATAAATTTATATTATGGCATTTACATCATCCTGAAATCATCCAATAATATTACATCTTTATATTCTATTCTATATAGAATCATTTATCTTTTATAACAAAGCTTTTAAACATCCTCTCTGTTAGGAATGTAACCCTAGGCTTGGCTTGGCAATGTATATTAAGCTATGATTATGTTACTGTTACTTTAAATGCTTAAGAGATTAATTGGTTAATTACCTCAAGCAGCCATAAGAGGGAGCCAGAATGGTTGTTAGAGCTCTCTCTCTCTGTTTGTTAGAAGCTGGTCGGTGTAAAGTGAGTTATTGTGGTTTGCAACAGCTACTTTGTGTGTTAAACTGAGACTATTTGATAACTGAATTACTGAACTGTGTATGACTTAGACTGTTAACCGGACTCTGAATACTTCTATATTTCTACATAGTAAACTACTATATTTTTATACTATTCAGTGTCTCTGTATGCTGGTTTGTGCGTGTTATTCCATATCACTCTCATTATGCTTCTCTGCATACTCGCTCTCCTAACAGGGAGCTTAATTACTTAACACTGGTTATGGGCCCAGAGTGTGCCAGACGTAGCTAAAGAGAGAGTTGGTGTTGATACGCATTAGCGTATGCAGATAGCTGTTTAATTTATAAGTGTTTTACTATTATGGAGAAGATGGCACACGCACCATCAGCAAATTTATCACTGATAACCCAGTTGGATGGAACAAACTATATTTCCTGGTCAATGAAGTGCAGCCTACTTCTGCGTACTGAGGAATTGTGGGATGCTGTACAGAATCCACCGGACGTGAATTCTTGGAATCCAGATGACGAGGATGATGCCAAGAAGATAGCAGAGTTTCAAAGATGCAACGAACGAGCATTGTGTATAATTGGTCTAACGTTGTCTTACCAACAGTTAGTTCATATTTGTGGGGAGAATTCTGCAGCAAGATGTTGGGAGAATTTGAAGAAGATATATGTACGTGACACTGTAGGTGCATATATACATCTGATGATTTTGTATCATCCCTCGAGGTCCTAACCTGAAATGAACTAACATTGACTGACATAACTGCACGCCTGTTGGAAGAGTCCAGAAGAAGGTTGGAAAGAGAGCAACTTAGAGAGAAACCACCACATACTCGCTTTCCTAACAGGGAGCTTAATTACTTAACACTCTCCATAGTCCTCACTTACAATTTATATAAAATTTCAATTCGACTTGAAAATGAAAGAGTTGCATTCTATTTAAGAGTCCAAAACATACCGGAAGAGAAGAGGAACTTGAGAGGAACTTGAGAGGACTTTGGTGTTTGGTTCACACTGAGGTATATTGATGTTGTAGCCATCGTCTCCATGGCAGAACATCAGAGGGTACCGGAGAGCTTCATAGGCACGGTGCATCTCACTGATTTGTAACAACCTGTTTTCTCTGCTGTGGAGAATAATATATCTCTTCTCAAAATCCTTTCCAACAATGAGAACAGCCACTTCTGTGGTCATGGGGGCATTGAACCGACCTCAGTGCTCTCCAGAAGGCTTCCTATTGACATTAATCACCACTTGGAAGTCTTTGTGGCCCTTAGGAACAGAATCAATAACACCCTTAAGTTCTTAAGCAACTTCTGCAGTTGGCTAACCAGTTGTGGATTAACACCTGAGTAGATTCCACAACGGATGTCTCTCTCCTTGTTGTCATCACCAACGAAGTATATCTGGGGAAATGAAGACTGCTGCTGAGACCCCGCCATGATACTCCCTGTCCTGTGGTAGACCTGCCCCTGCACTTTGAATGTTGGCATAAAATTTTCCTCCTTCACCTCTCTGACTCCAAAAGATGTCATTTGGAAGTATCCATTGTACTTCCAGACAGCAGACAAAAAGTGCTTTGCTATTGGATGCTGGTGGATGAGAAAGCTGTGTAAGGTTCAGGGTATGGCTGAAGGGGAGGGAGGTGCATCACCACTGTACCTTATGCCGGGACTCTCAATCTGCCATTCTGAAACACAGCACAGCTGCCTGCACATGGCGGCAAACCGACATGGTTTGTGGCTTGGCTGGGACTGTTGTGAGCATCTGTGGGTGGTGGGTGGAGTCACGGGAAGGTTTCAAAGGTGGAGGGGAGCACTGGGCTTCAGCCTTGACTTCATCTCACTATATCTTATCACTGGGTGTTTGTCGGATTGTGCCGGAGCGTGGAAGATAAAACAATACACACTGAGAATTCTGTAGTTTATTGTTTATTTCTGCTTCACTGAACAGGAACCTGACATAGAGCATGGCATCAGGCACAGGGTAACCGGTGTACGAGATTAACAACTTTTTCCCTGGAGTAATCAATCTGAGGTTCATATTTAAAACCAGAGAAATACTTATTAGTCCAAGGTTAATCATTTGTGACTGATTAGCATAGGGGTTATTAGATGTACACTTTTTAATAGCCTTTCTACTGACTTGGGGATGAGTTTGACGATACTTGTGTGCAGCTTTCATTACTTGTGTTTTCCTAATTACATCTGTAAATCTTTTTCTGCATTTTTGCCTCTTTTCCCTTTAACTGGTGTTATACTAGAAGGAACAGATTTGTCTGAAATGAGGAGTAAACTAATGGGAGGAAAAATCTGCCTCTGCCTACCAGCATCCATTAGTATTCATCTGGCTAGCGTCCTGTCAGTGTTTGAGAGATTTGAGGTTTGTTTGGAAATTCAAACAGTATTTGCTGTGTGAGCAAGAAGGAGACAGGAAGGAGCCTGGACATGGCTTAGCTCAACTGTTCGGTAGTAAAGCTGCTTGCTGCTATGAAAGTGAAAGTGAAACTTCTCTTTTGGGGTGGGGAAGGGGAGTAGAACTTAGCATCAGAGGGCTAGTTTGAAAGTGAAACAGTATTTGCTGTGTGAGCAAGGAGACAGGAAGAGGCCTGGCTGTTGGTTAGCTCAACTGTTCTGTAGTACAGCTGCTTCCTGCTGTCAAAGTAAAACTGAAACTGAATCTCCTCTTCTGTTCTTGTGTTTTGCATTTGGAACAGATTTCTTTTCTGATTAGGAGTGGGAGTAGAACTCGTTAGCATGAGAGTATGTTAATAATAATATATGAAATACTAATGCTCTGATGGTCATTTTGAAAAATCCTTTCTTAGTGAGCACCTAGAAACCAAGAGGACCATATGTGGAAAATTTGAGGTTTGTAGGCTTTAAGGTTTTGGAGATTTTGTGATAATGTGTGAGTGGTATTTTGCTTTTATATATATAGATTTTCCAGTATTTCCCACACTCCATGCATTGTTTTCTCCTTTAGGATTTTTATCCATGAAATTTTGCTTAGGCTCTGAATTTCTTAAAATCAGCTCTTCTAAAGTTTAAAACACTTGTTGGATTATATTCTATTGCTTGTGTTTGCATTATATTGAATTCCAGTAAGACGTGATCACTCTCCCATGGTTCCAGCAACTTCAACTCCTTCTTTAGCTTCTCTATTAGTAAGAATTAGGTTGAGTATAGTATTTCTTCTAGTTCCCTCCTCTACCTTTTGGATGACAACGTTGTCAGCTAAGTTGGTTAGGAATCTATTCAATCTCCTACTTGCTGTAGAGTTTGTCTCCCAGTTGATATCAGGGTAGTTAAAGTCTCCCATTACATTATTTTTTATAATATTTTTTTTAAAGTTTTAATTTAAAACAAATACAACATCCTTCTTTACATGCTATGGATAAAGTGGTGCATCTTTCCATGCCAAACTGCATTGAAATATCGGTGCTGAATACTCGGACTGTGTTTGTCAGTGATTGGATTTCTATTTCTGACTTTCCATAGAGTTTCAAATCATCCATATATAATAAATGTGAATTTTTTTCAGCTTCTTTGGCTGTTTGGTAACCTAATTTCATTTTTTAAAAGATTACTGATAGTGGGATCATCGCGACGATGAAGAGAAGAGGTGAAAGTGAATCACCCTGGAAAATTCCTCGCTTGATATTAACCATTCCGTAGTTCTCATTCCCTACTGCCAACTCAGTTCTCCATTGTTTCATCGCCTTTTCAGTGAAGGATGTAATATTTTTACTAATGCCAGTTGTTTCTAAGCATTTTATGATCTAACTATGTGGCAATGAGTCGAATGCCTTTTTATAATCAATCCAGACCATATTCAAGTTCGTTTTTCTTTTCTTACAATTTTCTAATATCATTTTATCAATTAGGAGCTGATCTTTTGTGTCCCTACTTCTTTTGTTACCTTTTTGCTCTACTGGCAAGATGTTGTTTGTTTCCAAATAATCCATAATGTTATCTGCAATAATGCCTGTGAGTAATTTAAAGGTTGTTGGCAAGCATGTTATTGGTCTGTAGTTTTCAGGTATTATTCCTTTAGTTGCATCTTTCTGAATCAAGTATGTTTTTCCAGTTGTCAACCATTCATCAATTTGACCATTTTGTAAAATTTCATTCAGTTGCCTGGCCAACATTGCATGTAAACTGGTCAGATATTTGAGCCAGAAACCATGTAATTGGTCATTTCCAGGTGATGTCCAATTCTTTACTTTTTTTACTCGATTTTTGACCATCTCAGTTGTTATTTCTAATACTTGCATTTGTTTATTACCAATGCTTTCCTCAAAGTCATATATCCACTTTGCTTCCTTATTGTAGTCCTTTGCATTTTCCCACAATTCTTTCCAGAATTCAGCTGTGGCCTGCTTTTCTGGTTTTTCACTTTTGGTGTCACCATTCACATTAAGACTTTGATAAAAACGCAGCTAGGCTGATCAAAATTGTTGATTTTGTTTATATTGAATGATTCATGCCTCATATCTCTCAATTTTTCTAGCTGTTGCTGTTATCTGCTGTTTTACAATCTCTACAGCTTCATTGATGTTTCTTGTATCCAATCTATATCTTCTGATTAGCTGATCTATGATTTTTCTGTTTTTAAGCCGTTGCTCATGCATGTTCTTTAAGTTGCTAGCATCTGCCCTTAATTTTTTGACTTTTTTTCTAATCGGATTTTCCACTTTGGCTTTGATGCTTTTTCCATTGTGTGATAAGGTGCTTTGATTTTAATGCCTAGTTCATTAGTGACTATTACAACTGCACTGTACATTAACTGATTCGTTTCCAAGATGGATCCTGATTCAATTGTTGAAAGCACTGCATTAACCATTTTCATGATAGGACCCAAAATTTTCTTAGGGACAGTTTTTAATGATGGTAAATGTTGCCTTTCCTCCCTAGCCAGAAAATGCTCCATGATCTTGTCCTTTAGTTCATTTTGTTTTTGAGTTGGTTCATCAGTTGGTTCAATGTTCTATTATTATTATTATTATTATTATTATTATTATTATTATTATTATTATTATCCTTCATGTATAATCCAAAGGGATTGCTAATCTTCCTTACATGGGTACCATCAATATTCATATCCAATTATACTCATCATAACACTACACATTGTATACATTAGTAACATTATCAGTTATTTATTTAAGCTATATCTATTGTCAATAAATTTCACTAAGTATAACTAGTTTTAAATTATATTCTTCCATCTATCAACCTGTATCTTTCCAATAGCAAAACAGTCTCATATCTTCTGCCATTTGTGGTGCCAGTCCTCTAATCATCTTCTTGGTCAGCTTTGTATAGACTCCTTTTAGCAACTCCTTGCTTATAAGATCTCTCATATAATCTTGATGCCCTCTTTCTGTTTCCTTATTCAGCTTATCTTTGATTGTCAGCAGTGTTATCAATGTTTTTGCTAATAGAATTTCTCTCTTTAAATCCATAGATTCTTTGTTTTTTTCTTCTTCTGTATCTTGCCCTCTGGAATAAATTTCCTCTCCATTTAATTCCTCTTTCAGTATTCCATTCTTTCCATTTTTAGAGACAAACCAATCACCATAAATATCAGCAGGTTTAATCTCTTTATATTCATTTTCCACTTCAATTTTTTGTGTTTTAACCACCTTGTTTTGCATTTGATAGACATCCTCAATTTCTTCATCATATTTTGTTGTTATATGCTCTAAATCTTCCAGTTTTTTCTCTATTCTTTCATATGTATTTGATAATTTCTGTATTTCTGAAAGTATCTTTTGTAAACTTGAGATTTCTATTTTTTTTAATTGTGCCATTCTAACAAACACAGCTGCTCTAGCTTGGAAGGTTAATAAAATTAAAGCATAGATTCACAAAGAACGTTTGTTTTCACTTTTCTCTGATTAAAAATATACTTCAAAGGGACATCTCTGTGCTTCCCTTCTTATCACTCTCTGTAGCCAAGCAGTGAAACCCTGTAGTGCCAAGTCAAAACAATCAGTGGAGAGGAAAAAAGTGTTCCATTTTCAATTCAGAAACTCCAATCAACAAACCCTCCCAGCCTTCGAGCAGCGGTAATACTGTTGAAAATCTAATTTTCTTTTGTATCATTTTTGTATTTCAAGTTATAAAAAAGAGTCCAATCTATAAATGAATTAGAAAAATACCCACAGCAATGAAGGAAGAAAGCTTTAGTCCATAGGTTACAGAGAACAATAAAAGAAAAAATAGAAGAAGAAAACTTAATCTATCCATTTCAAAAGGCTTGCATAAATTCCATCCATGAAGATAGCATTTAAAAACTAAGATAACCATTGTCCAAAACCATTCCAAATTTAATTCCGCTGCTTGATTCTTCTGTTCTCCAATTTATATTAATTTTCAGTTTTTATAGGCAGTTCCTTTTTAAAACAGTAAAAGTTCCTCACCAGCTGGAGACACATATCCTTCCGTTTTGGAGCCGCCCTGACTTTGTCAACCTTGGCTGGATTTTTTTTTGCTGGCTTGAAGAATTTCTCTTGCTTCTTTCAGGGATTTTGCGATATCCCTGAGGTCAGCAAGATGTATTCTTCCTGTTTACTGTCTCTTCGGGATGGTTTAGGTTCGATTGGACCACCCAGCAGCAAAAGTATTGGCTGCGGTCTCAGAGCATCGATACCGCACGCCCATATCGTCGCAACGTTGGCTCCCCCTCTCCCCATTATATCTTGATGTTGTCCTCTAGATATAGTTGTAATCCATATGTGTATTGAAAATGACAGATGAATAAAATTTACAAGTTTTTTTACTTCCATGTCTTGCCAATAAGTATCGTATTTCCTGCTTAAATTGTGCTTAATCCATCTTTGGTTGCACAGGTAGTCCTTACTTACCACTTCTTCCCTGAGCTTTCTGAGTTACTATGGCACAGTAGAAGCAGAAATGCACCTGATCCACAAAATTTGTGATAATCCTAGGATTTGTTCTGTGATGGCATGTCAGCAGGGACTGTGGTTTTTCAGGAGAGGAAAGGGAGTTGCACCAATTCGGTTTCTGCCAATAGTTGCACATATATGATGGCGGCGGCATCCCACACTCATGATCCCCATCTGTGACCTTCCCAGCTAGCTTCTGACAAGCAACATCATTGGATATACTGGCAGGAAATTGCAAGTCACGGTCATATGAAATTGCCTTTAACAACCCACAGTAATTAGCTTAACAACTACAGAGGAACAGATGTAAGTTAGCACTGTCATGTGAGATGATGCTTAATGATTGAGCTGCTTAGTGATGCAAATACCAGTTCCAATTGTGGTACGTTATGTGAGGACTATTTGAACAAGGATGTCACCAGAGGGATTGTAGACAGTATTTTTAGCCCTTATTTGCAGCTGAGGACTTCCATGAGCAAAACTGGTGTATACTTTTCTTCTTTTTTCAACTCATCTCTAACCATTTTACAAAAAATTGAAGTTACACTTTTTTTTGCATTTTACAGATGAACAGGATGCCAATAAGAGCACACTCTGAACAACTGTAAATAACAATCAACGTTGAAAAGGAAGAAAATCAAGCCAGAAATCGAAATATTTTTCATTCCCTGCAGAATAAGACATTTCCCGAAACTAAGACTTGATGCTTATTTTGGGGTCCAAAAGAGGGAAACAAGGGTATGTATATATGTATAATCTGTCCCCAGCACTTCCAGGTGTGAAGTTCCCAGAAAATGACCTAATTAATTTACGAGCCTCCAAGTTCAAAAGAAATCCAATCATTGGAGGTCACAGTGAGAAGATTTCTGTTCCAATCTCTCTGGAATAGCCGTCTAATTTGGATCATCTGGATGACTCAATCTGAGTCTAAGCCATCCCGAAAGACGGTGAAAGGTAGGGGGAGATTCAGTGGTCCCAGAGACATTCGCAAAGTCTCTGGTGATCCGGAAAAAGCCCCCTTTGCCAGCGATCGCGAGTCAGCCACTAGGCTGCTGAAGCTGCTGACAGCCCCTACACGCAAGCACAGAAGAGAAGCATGTCGTGTTGGTGAGAGTTTTTAAACCCCTTTTTCTATTGGAAAGAGAACACCTTGAATTTGGAAACTTAACTTAAAATGAGGCTGACTAGAGAGAAAAGCGGTGGATATCAGTTTACCAATTAAAGCTCTCCCCCCCCCCCTTTTTACTTTCGGAAGCCAGGCTGGACTCTCATCATAATTCAATGTGGATTGGCTTACTGCACTTTTTATGCTTTTAATTTTGGACCTTGTGGAGGGCTTTGAATACACTTAAATCTTAATTGCCCTGAAGATTCTTTTCTCCTTTATTTCTGGTTTGGCTACTCTTGTTATATCGGTGTTATTTTGTTTATAAGAAAAGTTTTTAAAAAAATTTAAGACGGAAGAAGCAAGCATTGAGAGTTGATACAATTAACACTGCCATCTAGTGGACTTGAAACATTGTTACTAGAGAGAATTGACTCCCTTAAAGGCTATGGTTCAGGACTGAGAGAGGCAGAGATACATTTATTTGAACAGCTGTTTTCTGTGGAATCTTTCAGTATCTGGAAACTTACTTTAGACTAAATAGAAGCCTTAAGGGAAAGCTCAGAGTGACCTTGGAAAGACTCTTATCTTTTAAAAGAAGAGACTGAATCTATTCTTTTTTTCTAGCTTGGTGGCAGTTTTGATACTATTTTTATATTATCTTGCTGGGAAGATGGTGATTTTTTTTGGCTCTTTGAAGTATTGATTTTTGATTTTTTTTCTCTTTGTTGCTCTCTCTATTTTATTCTTATTTTTTGAAGATTTTAAACATAAGTGGATGGTTTGCCTTAAATATTAGTAAATTGGATTGAATATTTTTTTTACTATTCTCTTTTTTATTTTTTATTTTATAATATTCTTTTTTACTCTCCTCTCTTTTTCCTTTCTCTTTCTCACTTTTCAAGTGAAAGATCTTCATTTTTTCTTCTCCCTCCACTTTACCTATAAACTTTTATCCTCATAGGTTGATGTTTAAATCTTTGTGATATTAACTGGACTAGATTGTAGAAGAAAAAAAATAGAAGATGAGTAGAAAAACAACACCTGTTGGTTCTACAACAACAACCCCCGCCTCCTCACCAACAGGAGGACAAAGATCAATACAGTCGATGCTTCAACAAGAAAAGGAGAAGGGAATAACTTTAGATTCAATTATGCAAGTGATACAGAAATTACAAGCAGGAGCTGATAGTAAGGATGAAAAGTTAGAGACCATTGTAAAGAAGATTGAGGACATAGAGCAGCAAACTCAAAAAATAGAACAAAAAGTAGCTAAAATGGAAGGAAAAATGGAAGATATGCAAAATTGGATGTTGGAATATGAAAATAGAGTCCAAAAATTGAAGAAAAAGTTCAACAAGAAGAGAAGAAGGTTGAGGAGTTAGACAGCAGAGTGAGCGACATGGAAAGGGAGAGCAGTGGAATATTAGGATGGGAGATGGATAGGTCTGAATTTTTTTAAGATTTCAAAACATAGAAGAAGAAAGAGGAGAGAACTTAGTACAGATAATATCTGAGATATTGATAAATGTTTTAGAGATATCCCAAGAGAAGATGATGGATGGCATAGATGAAGCATTTTGAGTATATACAAGATACGCAATGAGAAATGCTCTTCCAAGGGAAGTCCATGTAAGATTTACCAAGAAAGCAATCAAACTACAAATATTACAGAAAATGAGAGATAGAAAATTAGAATACAAAGGCAAGGAGGTTGTAGTGCTGAAACAAATTCCGAGAAGAGTGAGAGAGAAGAGAAAAGAATATCAATTCTTGACTAAGGTTCTGATCAAAAAAGGCATTAATTATAGATGGTTCATACTGGAAGGTTTATTATTTACATGGCAAGGACAAAGATACAGAATAGATACAATTGACAAGGCAGAAGCTTTCTATGCAGAACATTTCAGAGAAATGGCTGAGAAAATTGGAAAAGAAGAATTATTGGTGCAATCACTGGAGACACCTATAATTGAGACTGAAAAAGTAGAAGGAGCTGTAGGCGGAATTGATAAGAAAGAAGGCGCGGTGGGCAGTGTAAATCTCAGAGAACAACGAGAACCCACATCAACTAGAGCTATAAATCCTGTACATAAAGTATAAACATGGAGGGGAAAAAATGATTACAATAAATATAAATGGACTTAACTCAGCAATTAAAAGAAGGAAAATATTTCACAAATTAGAAAAACTAAAATGCGACTTAATCTGCCTACAAGAAGTGCATATTCAAAAGAGACATGAACACCGAGTCCTTTTCAGGAGAGGGGGCGGTCTAGAAATTCGAAGAAAATAAAAAATAAATAAAGAAAAACCCGGCTTGGAACTGAACCAGATGGATTTCTCTTCCAACACCCTGCTGTGATTTTTTCTTCTTGGAGGTGCCTGCTTGTTACCCCGGTGGTAGCAGCTCCAAGATGCTGACAAATTTGTTGCAACAGCCTTGGTGTTGGAGAGGTGAGAAAGAAATTATATGGTGGAAAATGTTTCATTTCTAAAAAAGCATTGTGCTGCTCTTTAAATAACTTTTGAGAATGAAAGAAATGGGTATTGGCAGCATTGCTGTGAATGTGGAGGTAAGATAATGTAAAGCTGTCTTCCCAACACATGGGAGATGCTTCTATTTCTTTCATTCCTCTCTCAGGGCTTCTTTTAAGGCTGCTTGGAAAGATGGTTTAATGGTGGACAGGACCACATGGTTTGAGGCCCTGGGCAAAATGAGCACATGGGTGTGTGTGAGAGAGGGAGATGTATACCCACTCTTGGGCTGCTTTAGAGCTTCCTGTTCGTGTGTAAGAAATGTATTCTGATTGGTTGTCTTGAGTCCCAGGCTTGGTTGAGCCTTACAGGGTGATACAATCTCCCCACGTTCCATGTGGTGAGTTCTGTTGCTAGATGGATAGAGGGCTAATCCTATTATGTTCTGAGGGTGAAGATCTTTTGTGTTGTAAATAAGGTGGCCCAGTGTTTCTGCGGCTGTTAACAAAGGTGATGTCAACTTATAAAGCATTTCCATGTCTACTATCAAGTCGACATAGAGAAGGGAGAATTCCATGCATACTTTTGGGCAGAGTCAGGTCCCATATTCTTGCAGCTGGCATGTGAAATGTGCATGTCCATAACCTGACGTAATACCTTGTTGGTGAATGTGATTTATGACACAGACAGAGGGGAGAGGAGACAGGGGTAAAGTTCAGATGCCACTAAGTGGAAATCAGTTTCAGCTCCACAGAAGAACATGCCAAAATGTTGATCCTAATAAATGAATGGATTTCTTTTGAACTTTGTCTCGAGGCTCTTAAATTAATTAGGTCATCTTTTGGGAACTTCACAGGGGGGACCTGCTTTCCAAGAGCATATTTCTCCTTTTCTCATCCAGGGAGGTGTAATGTTCTGCCTTTTTAATATTTCCTAGAATATTTCATTCTTCTGGGAAAGGGTGGGTGCTAACTTCTTACAATCCCTCCCTTTTCCCAAAAGATGTGTGTGGAACACATTATTGGCAAAAGATTAAAAATTGATCAGATCAGAGAGACTTGATGGGTGCTTTTAATTGTTCTGATGCAAAGGGGAAGGCACTCATACAGGCAGCAGGAAATTATTCCTTCAGTTGCTCCCAAAAGGAGAGCTTTCAGCCACAAAGGTGTAGCAGCCAGGACAAAAGTTCTGGAAATAAATTTATAGTATCCAATTTTTTTAATGCCGATTATTTTCAGAGGTCAGATATCACTTTCTGTGAGCTTCCAATCAGGTTTCAAGCAAGCAAAAGTCCTAAATACTTCACAGACATAGTTTTCCTTTAAATAACTAAAGGCTGCCCATTTCCAAGGGTTGGTTACTACTCTTACCTTAGTTCATTTAGGATTTGTGAGTCCAAATTGAGGTTACCAGTGTGCAATCCAGGCTATTTAGTATTTTTAAAATTGCATACAATGAGCCCTGGGACTCCTACTCATGAGACCACCAGTGCAACATATCCTGCTTTATTGGACAACTGGGCAACATCGTTTGTGAGTCACAGTCGGGGCTGGGTGTTTTGAGATCTCTTTTCTGCTATCTCTTCAAGTGAGGGAATTGCCTGAGGGGAATGCATCCTCCCCCATGGGATTAGCAGCGAGATATGACTGCTTGAACCTTAATGCCACAGAGCAAAAAGTAACCTAGGAGGAGCTTTGTGTCCTGTTTCTATGTAAGAAATGTATTCTGATTGGTTGTCTTGAGTTCCAGGCTTGGTTGAGCCTTGCTTGAGTGATCCAATCTCCCCAGGTTTCATGTGATGAGTTCTGTTGCTAGATGGGTAGAGGGCTAATCCTATTATGTCCTGAGGGTGAAGATCTATTGTGTTGTAGATAAGGTGGCCCAGTCTTTCTGCGGCTGTTAACCAAGGTGGGGACTGCTTTCCAAGATCATGTTTCTCCTTTTCTCATGCAGAGAGGTATAATATTGTGCCTTTTTAATTGTTCCTAGAAGATTTCATTTTTTTAGGAGAGGGGTGGGGGCTAACTTCTTACAAATACTGAAATACTAAAAAGAGCAAAAGATGATGGATAGACATAGAATACTTAAGATAGCAAATGCTTCATTAAAGATTAAAAAACAGGTAGAAAGTAGAAATTGCGAATAGTATGTGTATTGATACATAATAGAATACATCAACATTACTATAGCCACGTAAATGTGAGAAGTTGAAAGGTATTATTATGTACACCTAAACAATATTATTATTAGTGTTGTGTATAAAATACATTGACCCAAACAATACATTGTTTACCAAGCTGTTACGGATGTATAAAAAAACCCTACTAATATAATTATTTTTTAAAAAACTACCCCAGTGGGGACAAATTATATTTATCAGCCATGGATTTGTGATTTTGGGAGGGAATAAAGTGGGGCAGTAAGACAGGAAACAGAAGAACTTGGAAGAACTTAGGTCTTTGCTGGATACTGCAAGAGTTCATTGCAATGAATGTGACTTCTTTTTTTCTGTTGGAGATGTCTGATGCATAGAACCAAAGCCCCAGAAGGCAAGAAAGAGCAATGGGTGTGGTTCAGAGTATAAACATAATAATAGTTTATGTCACGATGAAAGATTAAGTGCAGATTCGAAATAAATATTAAGGGGATATTAAAACAAACACGAGGGAAATAGCAGAACATCCAACCAAAAAACCCTCTTTCACAGCAATGTGGACAATACCTGTTTTTTCATTCACAAAAGCTATTTAATGCCTTTTTTTAGAAATGCAATGTTTTCCACCATATAATGTCTTTTTCACAGGACCAACACCAAGGCAGTTTGTTTGTTTGTTTGTTTGTTTACTTATTTATTATTTCATTTGTTTGATTTGTCAATCGTTTACAAGATAATTATAAGAATAAACATGAGCATGAATGAAATGGGTACGAATAAATGGGGACAGTAGGACAGGGACGATGGGTTTAAGGTTAAAGTTATGGGGATTTCAAGATGTAACAAATTTGGAACAAATAAGAGGCATCTTGGTGCTGCTACCACCAGGGTAACAAGCAGCACCTCCAAGAAGACAAGATCACAGCAGGGGTTGTTCATGAACTTAAGAACCCAGGACTCAAAACCACAATGCTTTTTTCTTCTTGAGCTACAACTTCTGTGCATATTTTTTTTACCATGTATTTTTCAGCAACTTACTGGGGCCACTCAGAAACTCTGCTTATGACTCACAGATATTTTGTGCAAAGGAGATGCTGGCTAGGAAATTCTGGCCTCAAAATCTGGAAGACATTCAGGATGTAGGAGGAGGAAACTGAAAGTTGCATTTCTCTAAGACACATTAAAATTAACATGAGGGTAATAGCAGAATATATAAAAAACAACCCTCTATACAATAAAAAGATAAATAGACATATGGGGAGGGGGGGATTTTCTTCTACCATATATAGGCAATCATGCCATCTTTCTTAGGCTCCATTTTCTAGGTCCTGCTGCATATGTTTCTCTGTGTGACCTAATGGGAGACTTCAGTGCAAGCAAATTTACAGAATTTACACCTGGCATTTAGTAGATATAAAATTTCCTCCTCCAAGAATGAAGCTTGGTGGTTGATGCTCTTGGATGCAGCCCTGGCCAGCAGGAGTGAAGCTCCTTCCCCTGGAGGGTCTGGCCTGATGCTGCTGCCATGCCCTAAAATCCTGGGAGCCTCAGAGTCATAAAGTTTTGGCATGTAAAGAGGTTTTGATATCCACTGAGAGTCACCCCTAAGAAAGCTGATTGTGTAATTCTGTAAAACCTTCATGAACATTTAGGGCTGGGCACATAGTTAATCTTCACAAGGTTAAGTAACATCACATTTCACTATTTCACTAGGCTCAGCTGCAAAGTCGGTTGCTAGAAGTCAAAAACCACTTGATAGCATTTAATCAGTGGAAACTTGTTGCCTTAAGTAGAAACTGGAGAAGGATTTTTTTTCTGCCTCCTATCTGGAGATGGTGCTTAAACAGGCAAAACATGTGCCTAGAAAGAGGATAATACTAGTTGTTGTGCTTAAAAGAGTTAAAACCATCGAGTACTGTGTTGCTAGAAAGGTTGGAAAGCGACAGGAAGAGTAGAAGAAAGAAAATCCAGTTGCCTTTTGAAAAAAGCACCTTTGGGAACAGCTAAACTTCCTGTTCCGGATGACTCATGGGAGGAAGGAGGTGTGCAGAGCGGCTTTTGTGCTCTTCCCGTGGTCGAAGCAGAAGCTGGAAGGTGAGCGGAGTGCAGGTGGGAGGAGAGTCCTGGAAGCAGAGAAGCAACTGGGCTGAAGCATCTCAGCTGCTGCTGCTGCAGGTTCCTTCCCTCCCTGAATTTAAGCCCACTGGTGCTGCAGGCTGTGAAACTGGTGGCTGCAATTTTCCTCTTGGTGGGAAGATTGGAAAAGTCTCTTCCAAGTGAAGGTGGGTTCTTTGGGAATGGCTTCCCTCCAGAGGTTGTGGGTGCTCCCATCACTGGAGGGTTTGTGACAGAGCTGGGAGGGACCTTGCAGGTCTTCTATACAGACGCCCTGATCAAGCAGGAGACCCAATATCATTTCAGACAAATGGCTGTCCTGTCTCTGATTAAAAGCCACTGGTGGACCTCCCACAACCTCTGAAGGGAAACCCTTCCACTGGTTCACTGTTCTCAGTGTAAGGAAATTTCTCCTTAGTTTGAAGTTACTTCTCTCTTTGATGAGTTTCCATGCAGTTCCTTGTCCTGCCTTCAGGGGCTTTGGAGAATAGGTTGACACCCCTCCCTCTTTTGGGGCAACTCCTCAAGTATTGGAAGATGGCTATCATGTCTCCCCTAGTCCTTCCCTTCACTAGACTAGACATACCCAATTCCTGCCACCCTTCTTTTTATTTTAGCCTCCAGCCCCCTAATCCTCTTTGTTGCTCTTTTTCTGCCTTCTTCCAGAGTCTCAACATCTTTTTTATTATATGGTGACCAAACTGTCTGCAATCATCTAAGTGTGGTCTTACTCTTTATAAAGTGGTACTAGTACTTCACATGATCTTGATTCTATCTCTCTGTTAATGCAGCCTAGTATTGCATTGGCTTTTTTTGGCCACTGCAATACACAGCTGGCCCATATCTAAATGATTGTCCACTAGGACTTCAAGTGTCCTCTCATAGTTACTGCTTGAATCAGGTTCTGCCTATTCCGTACCAGTACCTTTTGTTTTTCTTGCATAAGTGTAAAATCTTCTTTTTCCATTCCCATTCAATCCCCTCATCTAAGGCATTTACGCAGATATTTAATATCTTCATAAAAGAAGATACTAAAACAGAACCTTGGGATACCCACTGCTTACTTCCCTCTGTATAGATATAGTCCCATTAAGGACTACACTTTGAATGTGGTTTGTCAGCCAGTTATGAATGTATCTGTGTAGAAGGATGTACCTATCCCACATTTTTCTAATTTACCAAGAAGTAGCTTATGGTCTACTTTGTCAATTGCCTTACTGAAATTCAATGATACTATGTATTTGATTGGTCTGTTAATTTAGTCTCTTTGTGTAAGAATGAAATAACATTTCTTTGGAATGACCTGTTTTTGACAAACCCATATTGACTTCTGGTTATATATTTGCTTGCTTCTAGGTGTTTGCAAATCTTTTCCAGGATCTTCCCAGGTAGTGATGTCAGGCTATTTGGCCTGTAGTTTTATGGATCTATTTTTCTCCCCTCTTTTGAAGATGGGAACTACATCAGATCTTTTCCAATCCACCAGTAGTTCCTTGCTGCATGAAGATCGTTGAAAGATATGGTTGAAGGGTTCTTAGATCATGTCTGCCGGCTCCTTCAAAACTCTGTAATCAATCTGGTCCCGATGATTACAACTTATCTAGAATGGACAGGTGTTCTCTTACCATTTTCTTGCCTGTTTTAATTTGTATTCCTAGTCTGCCTTTTACAGTTCTGTTTTTGGTAGGTTTGGCTATTTTTTCTTTTTGCCTGAAGATAGATGCAAATAATGAATTAAGTAGCTCTTCCATGTCTCTACTTCTCGTCACTTCCTTGCCATCATCTGCCAATAGTGGACTGATTGTTTCCCTGACTTTTTTCTTTTTTTATCTACCATCTCAGAAAATTAGAATATTACATGCAATCAATAAAACAAGGATTGCACATAGAACAATATCTTACCTCTGAAAAGGATAAGCATGTATATGTACTCAGTACTTGGTTTCGGCCCCTTTTGCAGCAATTGCTGCCTCAATGCAGCATGGCATGGAATCTATCAGCCTGTGGCACTGCTGAGGTGTTATGGAAGCAGGATGTTTCAATAGCAGCCTTTAGTTCTTCTGCATTGTTTGGTCTCATGTCTCTCATCTTTCTCTTGGCAATGCCCCATAGATTCTCTATGGGGTTCAGGTCAGATGAGTTTGCTGGCCAATCAAGCACAGTAATCCAACAGTCATTGAACCAGGTTTTGGTGCTTTTGGCAGTGTGGGCAGCTGGAAAATGAAATCAGCATCCCCATAAAGCTCGTCTGCGGAAGGAAGCATGAAGTGCTCCAAAATCTCCTGGTAGACGGCTGCGTTGACCCTGGTCTTAATGAAGCATAGTGGTCCAAAGTCCTGTTGCTCCGTGGTCCAAAGTCCTCTTTTCTAATGAGAGCAACTTTTGCCAAAAGCACAAAACCAGGTTCAATGATTGTTGGATTACTGTACAATCCTTGTTTTATTGATTGCATGTAATATTCTAATTTTCTGAGATGGTGGATTTGAGGTTTTCATGAGCTGTAAGCCATAATCATCACAATTATGACAAATCACGGCGTAAACTATCTTGCTTTGCATGTAATGAGTCTTATCTCATATATTAGTTTCACCGTTTAAGTTGCATTTAGTGAAATAAATGAATTTTTGCACGATATTCTAATTTTTCGAGTTTCACCTGTACATGGCAAATTTGAGGTTTGTAGGCTTTACGGTTCTGGAGATTTTGTGATAATGCGTGAGTGGTATTTCACTTTTATCTATATAGATTTTCCATTATTTCCCACACTCCTTGCATTGTTTTCTCCTTTAGGATTTTTATCCATGAAATTTTGCTTAGGCTCTGGATTTCTTAAAATCAGCTCTTCTAAAGTTTAAGACACTTGTTGGATTTTATTCTATTGCTTGTGTTTGCATTATATTGAATTCCAGTAAGACATGGTCACTTACCCAAGGTTCCAACAACTTCAACTCCTTCTTTCGCTTCTCTATTAGTAAGAATTAGGTCGAGTATAGTTTTTCCTCTAGGTCCCTCCTCTACCATTTAGATGACAAAGTTGTCAGCTAAATTGGTTAGGAATCTATTCAATTTCCTACTTGCTGTAGGCTTTTTCTCCCAGTTGATATCAGGGTAGTTGAAGTCTCCCATTACATTTATTTTTATATAAAGTTTTATTTTTTCATTTTCATAACATATAAATCACATGTATAGTATTACATAGCCAACATCGTAATGTATTATTAAATGTTTACGTCAATTCATCTTACCATCAACTCCCTAAAACAATTATTGGCTCTTCTGCTCTCTGTACACCATATTAGTACGTTATCCATCACTTTCTTCTCCCTCTCTCCTCTCCCTCCCTACCTCCTCTCTTCCCTCTGTCCCTCTCTCCTCCCCTTCCCTATTTCCTCCCTTCCCTTCTCTACTTCCCTTTCCTCTCTCCTTCTCCTCTCTCCCCTTTCCACTCCTCCTTTCTCTCCTCTTCCCCCCGCCCTCTCTCCTATCCCTCTCTTCTTCCCTTACTTCTCTCCTCTACTTCACACCCTTCGTCTCATTTACTTGGTGTATTTCAGCTTCTGAGCGAGCTCCCTTTTATGATGATGGTATTTATAATTCCTTTTCAATATAATATATTTTATTTTAACACATATCTTCCTCTTTTTTAAAAAATAGGACAAAAAAGTATACATATACATATATCATTGTACTTTTTTATTTATTTATTTATTTTTGGTTTTTATACATTTATAGGGAAAAGGTAAAAGGGTAGATAGAAAATTTTGGCAGCTCTCGTGCCAGTGGTAGAAATCCCTCCAAATCTCACAATTTTTACAATGTTAAAGACAATGTATAAAAGATAAGCAAAAACAGAATCTTGTTCTACATTATATCAACCATGTGTTCAATCATCTCTTTTTTTGTCACTTTCTAGTATATCAACAATTACAATAATAATTCAAATGCATTTATTTTTGTGACCTGAGCCTTTTCGATATTGCTCCTTCCTCCCTGTCCCCAGATGGAGCTACAGCCCCTCCCTCCTTCATATCTTGTACATTACTACCTTTTTCACTACCTCCCATATTTTCGTCCTCTAGGAGAGAACTGTGTTTTTTAATGAAGGCTTCTGCCTCCCCCACTGTATTAATTCTAATTCTGTTTCCCTCCCAAAAGATCAACATTCCCTCTGGCAATAACCATCTAAACCAAACTCCTTTATTATATAATTTCTTTGATAAGGAGGAGTACTTCCTCCTTTTCTCTCTTATTTTTTTCGGAATTTGCTTCAGAATGGTAATTTCTTTGTCTTTATATTTTAGTGGTACCCCCTTTGAGCCCCTAGCACCTCATCCCTCGTGGTCCTCCTAAGAAATTTAACATGTACCTCCCTTGGAACATTATATGCTCTAGCATATGCTGAATTAATCCTGTAAACCAAATCCATATCCCACCACAACTGTTCTTTGTCTCTCTTAATATATTCTGCTAAAATTGTACTCACAATATCCTTAAGATCTTCATTTTCTGTCTCTGGTAGGTTCTGGAATCTGAGAAAAAAGGACATTATTTCAAGTTCTATTTTGCCATAAAATTTTCCAATTCTAAATTCCCCTTCCGGACTGCCTTAACCTCCTCCCCCAGCCCAGCCGCCCCCTCCTCCAACACCTTAATTCTTTGTTTGTTTTCTGTTATATGGTATTGTACAGCTCTGAGTTCCTCTTTGAGATCTGTCACCTCCTTTTTCAACTCATTTTGACCTCTCATAATTTCCTGAAACATTTGGGTAACGGATAAGTCTTTTGAGCTCTCTCCAGTCCCTTCTTGTTGTAACAATGAAGTACTTTTCGTCTGATGCGTACTTGGGCTGGAGGTGGCAGAAGTGGGAGCCGAGAATGACTTGCCCGTTGGTGGTTTTTTGGGTCCCATTTATCTGAGTTCAGAGATGGTATAAATATTTTACAAAAGAAATGGCGTCAGTGGAGTGCGCAGTTGTGCCGATCCAAGGAGGCAGGCAAATCCGAAAGTGAAAAGTTAGTTCTCCATCACAGTTCCAAAGCACGGAGGCACACCAGAAAGGGGAAAATCAAATAATCAGAATCCAGAAAGACCATATAACAGGAGAGATCCAGGGGTCCTTCAGGGGAGGTAATAATACAATGCCAGAGATTTTTTTCAAAGGTAGTTTCAAAAGGCAGACTTCATTTGTAAGTACAAAAACGAAGATAGAGGGGAGGTATCTTGGCTCCTCCTTTCACAGGGAGAAGAACAAAGATTGCCATAAAGTTTTTTTTTCCTTTAAGAAAACAGCTCAGCAATCACCTCTTGCAGTTGTGATACGAATCTTTCTCACATAGTTAATACAGGTGACAAGTCAACCTTTATTCTCTCTCCATTCCGATATAGAGAGAGATAATTCAAATGCCGCTTTATCCGAGGGAGATAAAGAGAAAGAGAAACCACCCTCTAATCTTCAGCTTCAAATAGATTAAACCCGAATTTACAATAGTCTGCTGCTTATCCATTAGCGATAATTAAGGAGATTAGGATGGATCTCTCGCCACCCACATTCCAGCCACTCCTCCTTAATTAACTCCTTCCGGCGAAAGGGCAGACAGCCAAATGCTGTTCCATGCCCCCCCTCCGTTCCCCGGCTCCAGGGGTGAGGCTGGAAATACCCCCGCCGGCTGCTGCCGAATCTGGGGGGTTCCAGCAAGCTGCCCTGCGGCAGGTGGCCCCTCCGAGACCCCCTGTGCTCCTCAAAGGAGCCCACCAGAGAGACGAACAGCGGACTACAACGTCCGTCACCTTCTGTGACCGGAAGTGATCTCCCTTCATCATTGTACTTTTAAACCCCCCACATCACCCCAGCCTAATTTTGTTTGAGATGTAGACCTGGTTACAATTCCCAGCTATTCTCATCATTATATTTATATAATTATACATCCTTACATCCTCCATATATTTTAACCTTTTTTAAACTATCTTTCCATTATCATATTCAACCCGTTATCAACTCCATTTTATTATTATATTTAGGAATAAACCCCTTAGCTTTATATTTTCCCATATAACAATTTCTAGTTGTCTAATTTTTTCCTAGTAAGTCTTTTGTCTCACTTCTCTGTTCCAGCCATCTCCATTTTCTTTTTTCTTTTGACACGTTTACCCTCTTCAATTTTCCCCAAGCCACCATCAAAGGGATCTTTTATATTTCTCTTTGTTGGGACGTAACCTCCTTCAATTTTCTTTGTGCCCCTGACAACCTCCAAAACCTCTTTTGTCTGCTTTTTTTTCCCTTTTGTTGGGACACATCCCCCTTTTACAATTTTCCCTATATCACTGCCAAGCCCTATGGAATTTTTTGTCTGCTTTTTATTTCCCACCGTTTCTACCTCTTCATTATCTTTGCCCCCTTCTTCTTTGCTTCTTCTCTGGGTTCAGAATTCTATTTAGGCTTGTTTTTAATGATTTATGCATATTTTTTATAATTTCACGCAGTTCTTCAAATTCCCAGCTTTCCATGATGTCCAGTTCCAAATACAGTTCTTATTTCAGAGTTCTGGTCCACCTTAAATTTATCTACTTCAGCTGCTGTGGGGAAGAGCGACGGGAGCCATCTTGGTCTTTTGTTCTTCCTTAATGTCCAGTTCTAAAATTGCAGTTAGTTATACAAATTTTACTTCGAGGTTCTGGTCCACCTTAAATTTAGTTAATTCAACTACTGTGAAAACAGAAGAGAAGCTGGAGCCATCTTGATCTTTTGCAGAATAAAAAAGGAGAGAAAGAAAGAAAACTTCGTATTTCCCAGTTCTTGATTTTTTTTATTATTATTTTTTTCCTTCCTACTTTTCACCTCTCAAGATTAGGTTATCAGTTGTCAGTGAGGAGATAGTGCTTTTTTCTTGATCTTTTCCCCTTGTTGCATTCCATCTCTCCTTAATTGGGGTTGCTTACAATATGTTAGTTAAAAGACACTTGAACGCAGTAAATCTTCACGCTCCTAGGCTCCTTTAAAAACACAATCTTTTCAAGTCGAAAACCAAATTTAGAGTTGTTATTTGAGTGGGTTTGTCACTTTTGTCTGCTTTCACCCTTTCTGTCTTAATTGTTTCAAACAAATGGCTTTTGGGGGTAGGGGGAGGCTAGTGTTTCAACCCTCCATCTTTCCTTTTCTTTCTTTCTTTTGGAAAAAATCCTGATCTGATCATCAATATTATTTATGCTCTCAAGATTCTTTGCCTTTTCCAAGTTTGATTTATGACTGTGGATTAGATGAATTTTCTTATCGATCTTTCATATCTTCCTCACACTCCTCTTCAGTTGCTTTGGCTGGAAGTCAGCTTCTTGTACAGCCATGTTGCCATGCTTCCGCCCCTACTCTGATTCAGAGGGCAAATCTCCGACCTGCGAGGGACCTGTTGCTTCCCCCTGGGTCTGATGAGACGCTGCCCCTTCTTCATCCCACCTCCAGGGAGGTTTTGATCTAAAAAGATCTTGGAGATAGTTTGTCAGATAGGGTTCATGTGAGGCCCTTGAGGTGCAGGAAAAGGAGTTGCACCAATTTGGGTTCTGCCAATAGCACATATATGATGGCCGCAGCATCCCACACTTATGATCCCCATCTGTGACCTTCCCAGCTAGCTTCTGACAAGCAACATCAGTGGGTATACTGCAGGAAATTGCAAGTCACGGTCATATGAAATTGCCTTTAACAACCCACAGTAATTAGCTTAAAAACTACAGAGGAACAGATGTAAATTGGCACTGTCATGTGAGATGATGCTTAATGATTGAGCTGCTTAGTGATGCAAATACCAGTTCCAATTGCGGTAGGTTAAGTGAGGACTATTTGAACAAGGATGTCACCAGATGGGTTGTAGACAGTATTTTCAGTCCTTATTTGCAGCTGAGGACTTCCATGAGCAAAAGTATACTTTCATTCTTTTTTCAACACATCTCTACTCATTTTACAAAAAATTAAAGTTATACTTTTCTTTGTATCTTACAGATGAACAGGATGCCAATAAGAGCACAGTCTGAACAACTGTAAATAACAATCAATGTTGAAAAGGAAGAAAATCCGGCCAGAAATCGAAATATTTTTCATTCCCTGCAGAAAACCATACAAATCTGATCCTCCTTCAGCAGCTGTTTGAGAGAGAAAATCAAGAAAAAATGAGCAGATTATGCATAACTGACATGAGAGGTGAAGAAAGATTATTTATAATTCAGCAAAAGGGGAAATAAAAATCTGGAAGTCTGTTGGGAGGAAAAGATCAATAGTAAAGTCATGTACAAGAGACAGTAATGTAGGTGACAGTAATGTGAGGAAGAAGACTGCTTGAATAAAAGTACCATTAAGCAAGGCATTGTTTACTGAATGTGGCAAAAACTATGGTCACAACTGCTCCCTTGTTGTTCATGGAAGCATCTCCACACAAGTGGGAAGCCACAAAAGTGCTCCCAATGTGGTAAATGCTGGAGTGAGCGTGGCAACATCGTGCTGCATCCGATAACTCACAGGAGAGAGAAAACATATGACTGTGCAGATTGTGTGAAAGTGTCATTAGAAATTCTCAGGTCTTGAGACACTGAACGATGCACACACAGGAATAAAACCATTTGAACATCCTTTCTGTGGGAAAAGTTTCAGTGAGAATTTCACCCTGGTGAAGCACCCGAGGACTCCCACAAAAGTGAAGCCCTTTGAATGTCCTGATTGTAGAAAAAAAATTAGTCACAATTTCAGACTGTTGATGCATCAGTAGATTGACTCCAGGGAGAAACTGTATGAGTGTTTAGATTGTGGGAAAAGCTTCAGTAGAAATTTCCATCTCACGAGACACCAGAGAACTGACACAGAAGAAAAACCCTTTGAATGTCCTGATTATGGGAAAGTCACAATTCCAGCTTGGTGATACACCAGAAGACTCACATAGGAGAAAAATGCTTTGAATGTCCTGATCGTTGGAAAACTTTCAGTTATAATTCCATTTTGGTGATACCCTAGAGGAATCATAAATGAGAAAAACCCATTCAATGTCCTGACTGTGGGAGACATTTCAGTCATAATTTCCACCTGGTAATACATCAGAGGATTCTTATAAGTGTCAAGATTGTGGGAAAGGTTTCATTAGAAATTCCCTACTCCTGAAACACAAGACCACGCACACAAGAGAAAAACCATTTGAATATCCTGACTTTGGGAAAAGTTTCAGTCGGAATTCCCACCTGGTGATACACCAGAGGACTCACAGGAGAGAACCCCTTTGAATGTCCTGATTGGGAAAAGTTTCAGTCGGAATTCCCACCTGGTGATACACCAGAGGACTCACACAGGAGAGAAACCCTTTCAATGTCCTGATTGTGGGAAAAGTTTCAGTAATAATTCCAATCTGGTGACACACCAGAGGATGCACACAGGAGAGAAATGCTTTGAATGCTCTGATTGTGGAAAAAGCTTTAGTAATAATTCAATACTGGTGAAACACCAGAGGACTCACACAGGAGAGAAACCCTTTGAATGTCCTATCTGTGGGAAAACTTTCAGTCGGAATGGCAACCTAGTGATGCACCAGAGGACTCACACAGGAGAGAAACCCTTTGAATGTCCTATCTGTGGGAAAAGCTTTACTAATAATAGCACCCTGGTGACACACCAGAAGACTCACACAGGAGAGAAACCCTTTGAATGTCCTGATTGTGGGAAAAGTTTTAGTGTGAGTTTCAACCTGGTGAGACACCAGAGGACACACACAGGAGAGAAACCCTTTGAATGTCCTGATTGTGGGAAAAGTTTTAGTGTGAGTTTCAACCTGGTGAGACACCAGAGGACTCACACAGGAGAGAACCCCTTTGAATGTCCTATCTGTGGGAAAAGCTTTTGTCAGAATTACGATCTGATGACACACCAGAGGACTCACACAGGAGAGAAACCCTTTGAATGTCCTATTTGTGGGAAAAGCTTTAGTCAGAATTCCAATCTGGTGACACACCATAAAACACACATAAAAAAGAAACCCTTTGAATGTCCTGATTGTGGGAAAAGTTTTAGTCATAATTCCCACCTGGTGATACACCAGAGGACTCACACAGGAGAGAAACCCTTTGAATGTCCTATCTGTGGGAAAGCTTTCAGTCAGAATGCCCACCTAGTGATACACCAGAGGACTCACACAGGAGAGAAACCCTTTGAATGTCCTATCTGTGGGAAAAGCTTTAGTAATAATAGCACCCTGGTGACACACCAGAAGACTCACACAGGAGAGAAACCCTTTGAATGTCCTGATTGTGGGAAAGGTTTTAGTCAGAATGCCTTTTTGGTAACACACCAGAGGACTCACACAGGTGAGAAACCCTTTGAATGTCCTATCTGTGGGAAAAGCTTTAGTCAGAATTCCTCTCTGGTGACACACCAGAAAACACACATAAAAAAGAAACCCTTTGAATGTCCTGATTGTGGGAAAAGTTTTAGTCTGAGTTTCAGCCTGGTGAGACACCAGAGGACACACACAGGAGAGAAACCCTTTGAATGTCCTGATTGTGGGAAAAGTTACAGTCTGAATTCCCACCTGGTGATACACCAGAGGACACACACAGGAGAGAAACCCTTTGAATGTCCTATCTGTGGGAAAAGCTTTAGTAATAATAGCACCCTGGTGAGACACCAGAAAACTCACACAGGAGAGAAACCCTTTGAATGTCCTATCTGTGGGAAAGCTTTCAGTCAGAATGCCCACCTAGTGATACACCAGAGGACTCACACAGGAGAGAAACCCTTTGAATGTCCTGATCGTGGGAAAGGTTTTAGTCAGAATGCCTTTTTGGTAACACACCAGAGGACTCACACAGGAGAGAAACCCTTTGAATGTCCTGATTGTGGGAAAAGTTTTAGTCATAATTCCCACCTGGTGATACACCAGAGGACTCACACAGGAGAGAAACCCTTTGAATGTCCTATCTGTGGGAAAGCTTTCAGTCAGAATGCCCACCTAGTGATACACCAGAGGACTCTCACAGGAGAGAAACCCTTTGAATGTCCTGATTGTGGGAAAGCTTTCAGTCGGAATTCCCACCTAGTGATACACCAGAGGACTCACACCGTGGAGAAATCTTTGAAATGTCCAGTCTGTGGACATTACTTCAAGCATAAATCATCCCTTATTGCACACAAGATAATCCATATGAGGAAAGGTAGATGAATTTATAGACTCCTTGAATTTAATTTGTGATCTCCCATTGAAAGTATAGGTGAGAAATTGATTGTTCGAATTTTGGGCTGATTCGTTTTGCTCAAACATTTCTCATGATTAAAGTTGTAAGTGGAGTGAAAAGGAAAATGGAAAATGTTTACTATTTCTGGTTAACAGCAGAGCTTCTGGATATTTCCTTTTCCAGAAGTAGAGGAATTCCTCAGTAAGGAATTTTGGGTTGAGCTTTTGTCTGCTGATTATGGAATTCCCACATGTGGAGTTTCAGTCTTATACCTTGGTTTTGCCCGATTTTCAGCCCCAGAATTCCTTAAAATATAACTATTATGGGCCTTGAATTAAGGTTTCAGGTTGCAATGGATGTTAAATTGCTTTCCTTAACTATCTGAATCCCCCTGCTCTCTCTGATTGTTATTATTATTATTATTATTTCTTGGATTTCTAGACCGCCCCCTCTCCCAAAAAGGGACTCGGGGCGGTGTACAGTCAATGCAGATAAAAATACAATCATAAAACAATTAAATACATTTGGATGGAGGAAATAGGCTGTACAAGAAATAAATATATTCTAAAACCCTAAAAACATCCCCAATTAAAAACCCAAACCCAATTAAAATAAATCCCCGGGAGGTAAAACTAAGAGAGTGCCAGGCCAGCTGATTGAAATAGGTGAGTCTTTAACTTTTGACAGAAGGAACGGAGGTCGGTGGTGGTTCGGATGTCGGGGGGGAGGTCATTCCAGAGGGTTGGGCCCATCACAGAGAAGGACCTACTCCTAGGTGTCGCCCGCTGACACTGCCTAGCGGACGGCACCAGGAGGTGTCCCTCCCTGTGTGAGCGGATAGGTGATGCAGCCATTAATCAAATGTGCGAGTCGCTAAGCAGAACACTGTCTACTCAGAGCTAGAAAAAATTCCTTGGAGGCCTCCCCTGTCACTGCATTAATTGTTTGCTAGCCGAACTGATGAATTACTGTGCGGGTCATAGGCTTTATCAGAGAGTGATGTACTGCGCCTGCTCACACACATTCCAGAGACTTCTTTACTTTTGATCTTCTGTTCGTCTGCCAAGAAGCTGGGCGACAAACTGCTCTTGCCAAAATGTAACAATTAGATAGATTTGTTTATTTTCTTATTTCTTATTTTCATATTAAAGTTTGTTTTTAATTAGAACTTGTTACTGGATCTTACTTTCGCTTCTCTGAAAATATGCTGTTTGGAAAAGCCGTCGGTCTAAGACCTCATTAGCTCAGGGTGAAATTTCCCCTGACAATAATAGCAGCAGAAGGATGGCTATAATTTACGGCTGTTTCCTTCCAAGTTATCTTCAAGAGATAAGCTAATTAGAAAGAATGGTCTAGCTGCTGAGGTACGGCGTAAATCAACTTTTTAACCATGCCAAGGAAGAAAAAGAAAAAAGGCAAAGATGAGGCGCATTCAGAGGGATCCCTTCCCTCTGACACAGAACTGGAAGATTTCTCAAGCTGGCTTCCAAAGCACCGAATTTCTTCAACAGCCGGGCCAAAAGAAGAATCTGCTGTGGGGGAAACTGCTACAGGAGGTGGAATCTACAGACTGAGGTCAGTAAATATTCCTTCTGATTATGCACGTTCCCAAATATCTCCAAGAGATTATGAAGCGCTCGGGGCTAAACCAAAGCGTTCCACGTTGCCAGAGCAAATTCACTCCCAAACTCTTGTAGATTATGAAACAATTGATGTCTGGCCAAACCCCTCGCAGCAACAGCAGGCAGAGAAAATTCACCCCCACGCAGAAAGTGAAACTTATGAATCCTTCTCAGGCCCAGGGGAAGATATGAAAAGCCATCGTGACCGGATAGACTTTTTTGAAAAACAGGTTTTTCAAGCTAGAAAACACTATGAAAGGCTAGAGGCAAGTAGGAGGGGTTTCCCCATTTCCAAAATGTCTGAGGATGCCATCTTGCCTTCTTCCCCACAACCTAAGACACAGCCCCTGGTAAAAAAAAGCATCAGACAAATCAGAACAGAGATATGTACACGTCACCAAGGTCACATGATCTCTATTCTACTACTTATGCCAAGCATGCAAAAATTCTGCAGCCAAGAAGTGATGCTGCACTGCCATCTCCTGGCGGAAATATTTTAATGCAGAGAGCATATATGCATGTTACATCTGTAGCTCGTCCAGATGTCCAATCTGCAATGCAACAAATGCCTCCAAAGGTTAAATCTTCAACTCCCCCTGGTGGTGTTGGATTTTCCCTAGATGGAACAAGGCAAAGGCAAAGGCCAGCCCCTCAATCAGGCCAATTTAATGTTGCTACTCAAGCACCAATCGTGAAATTGCAGCCTCCTCTGTCTCAACAGCCAGCTTTTCAACCTGCAAAGCAAGTTGTTCAAATGTATATCCCTCAACAGGCATTTTCTGTCACTCCTTTCACTGGTGAGTCAAAATTAGAGTCAGGAGAGAATTATAAAGCCTGGGTTAGTGAGATTGCACTCTTGCTTCGCAGAGAAGGTACCCATTGTATGTTTTTTAATCCTCCTGCCCAACCATGGACTCCTGCAATAAGAGACCTAGAGACTAGATGTCAATGTTCCAAATATCATGCAGAATTAAATCAGAATCAAAGACAAAACTTCCTTAAAGTTCCAATTTAATAAGACAGACATGTTGGCATTGTGCTATGAAATCCCAAATCTGATTTGCTTCCTGGGATTCCACCTAGTTGAAAGTTCATGATCTTATCCCCACACCCACAATCCATCACATGTTCCAATCTTCATCTTCCACACTGGCATCTACACCCCTCTGCTTCCGGTCAGGTGTCGAGGTGCGGAGACAAAAGATGACCTTGGCTTCTATAAAAGAATGTCAACAATACATTCCACAATCCTACTCCTTTCTATTCCCCCCTCCCAACTACTACACTAATGAAACAGCATAGGAAATTAATAAAAAGTGTGGCAGGCCAAAGATCCTAAAAAGAACATAACTACAGGCCTGACACTAGGGCCTGTACAACATTGTTGATGTCCATGGATACTGAATTGCAGGTTACCTTTCCACCTGATGCAACAGCCTAACAAATTTGGGCTATTTTGGAAGATTGCTACAGGCCCATTTCAATTGAATCTTCATTTTTGCTCATGTCTGAGTTCCATGGTTCGAAGTTGAAACCTGGTGAACGAATTGGTGGACATTTGACCAAACTGAAAAGAATGAGAAGTGAATTGAGAGAAAGTGGCCATGTTATTGATGATATCCAAATGATCAGCATCATCATTAACTCATTGAATTATGAATGGAAAGATGCCATTGCAAAGATTAACCACGTGCCTATTGCTCAACGCACTGTTAATAATGTATGCAGACTTTTAGTTGAGGAGGAAGCTATCAAATTAGCTACACCACATCTGCAACGACCCCCAGCATCAAAAGCTCCAGCTAGACGTCCCTTCTGAGCAAGAGGCTACGCTCCAAGGATGCCAAGATGCTACATCTGCAACTGTATGGGACATGACACCCGGGATTGTCCCCAACGAGTTCCAGCTCCCGTCACATACCAGCCCAGAGGAACAGACTCCAGAGGCAGAGATAGAGGCGGAAGACATGGTCCAAGGTGTGATCCACAAGCTCCACTCGCAACCACTGTTCCCTCTAAGCTGTGCACCTGCGCGGCCGCGCACATAACAAGAAAACACCGTGCAGAAGTTTCAAACTGCGCGCAGTGTTTTTTAACGTCTTAAAATATTACTGAAAATATCGCCCCTCTCCTCTCTCTGCACTGAACTCTCTCCTCCATCTGGTGATTGGTCAAATCAAGGAAGACTCTACCCAGAGACCGATGACGCTATGGAAGAGAGAATTCTCATTCGTCCTCTGGGGCTTCGTTGGTTCCTGGGAAAACGCGATTCGCTGGTGGTAGCCTGCATTTCCCTGCACATCTGGGGTTTCTCAGGCATTGCGTCTGAAGCCCCGTTCTGAGCTAGGCAGCCGTTCTGAGATCCCTTCGCTTTGCAGAGAGAGGGAAGCAGCGGGGAATTGGACTGCCTGAGAAAGGGGTCCACAGGATTTTGAGACTTGGTTTTTGAGCAGTACAATTCCACTCTTTCCTTTTCCCTTTCTGTCCTTCTTCTATCTTCCTTTCCTTTTCCTTTTCCTTTCCTTTCTCTTTTCCTTTCCTTTCTCTTTTGCTTTCTTTTCTCCTTTCCTTTCCTTTTTCCTTTCTTTCTTTTCCACTTCCCTTCCTTTCTCCATACCCAAGTATTTATGTATGTTCACTTTCTTGAGTTACCTATGAAGTAATAAAGGTGGGATAAAAATCTAATAAATAAACTCAAGTCCCATACCTTTCATCCTGTGATTTCTACGTCTCATGAATATGGGGCAAAAGTTTGAGGATGGATTGGTGCAGAGGCCAAATAAATGGTATCTTGTTTTTGATAATTGTAAATTGACAGCTCTCTTTAATGATGGAAGCAGAATCCTCATCTCTTTGGATTTTTTTTTCAGAGCTCTTTTGATGTTGCTAGCCTAAGTCAGCTAATGTTAGGGCTTTCTGCTAGCTTTTTTTTAAAATGCAGGATAACTGAGGAAGTGCTAATGAATCACTACTGAGTGACTTGCACAGCACTTTGCTGCCAAGAAACCAGAACTTTTTTGTGTTTTTCTATAATATCATGTTTTTCCTGTAGTTTTTGGAAGTGAACTAATCGGGTTAGTCTGCTCACTACATAGTGATTATTCTTTCTTCTGATTTCCTGAAGTAAAGCTCAAGAAAAGGTCTTCATATTGCTCACTTCTGAAAGCTGTTCTGCAATCTATCACCCTGCTTGATTTTTGTTTGTTTGTTAAAGATAAATACAACTAGACAGAGATGCTACAGTTGGTGTTAATTTCACTATGCAATTAATTAATTCACTAATTTCACTTTTTCCTTTCCCTTCTTTTTTCCTTTCCTTTCTCTTTTCCTTTCCTTTCTTCTTTCCCATTTCCTTTCCTTTTTTCCTTTCCTTCTTTTCCATTTCCTTTCCATTTTCCTTTCTTCTCTTTTCCTTTCTTTTTCTTCTTTCCCATTTCCTTTCCTTTCCCTCCCCCTCCCTTCCCTTCCTTCCTTCTTGGGGGTCTGAGGGAGAGGAAGGGGACCCTTTACCTCCTTACCCCCCTCCCCAACATCTGCTCTGATGGCAATTATGGCTAAAAAAAATCAGGTGCTCAGGCATGAAAATATGCCGCTCAAACACTATACTTTTCCACACACACTGAAAAAAAATTAGAGGGAACATTGCTCGCAACATTCGCCATAACCAACGTTCCACAACCTGATCCAAAGTACGACAGACGTCTTTTGTGGACTTTAGATATTGGAGCAGCTTCACACGTTACCTACAGAAAGGAATTTTTCACACAGATGGGCGATCCGGAGCCCGAATATCGAGAATTGTACTCCTTCTCCAACCACACTTGTAAGGTTATGGGAAAAGGAACTGTTTACATTGAAGAGCTCGATACATTCATCCCTGATGTTTATTACATACCTTCAGCAACCAGTAATTTGCTTAGTCAAAGTCACTTGTCTAGAGAGTTAAAGTTCCAGGTTCACCACCTCGAGAAAGCAAGTTACATAGTTAAAGATGGAGCTATTGTTGCTGAAACCATGCTGATTGGTGGTATGTATTACTTAAAGCCAAGAGCACAGGCAAGTATGCAAACTCCAAAAAGGGACAGCACGGGCCCAGAAAGAGTTGGTTCAGAGAGAGAACCCATTGCTACTCCAAAGGCTCCTAAAGCCAACAAACAGAGAAAACAGAAGCAAGTTGCTCAGAGCAAGCCTGAGGTTCCTCATGAAACTGTTAATGTTGAAAATTCACTAACTGGTAAACCTTTGCATTCCAGGTGTATCCACAAGTGGCATAGAAGATTGGGGCACGCCAGTTTCTGTGTTCTTAGAAAGATGCCGGAGTTCGCAAAAGGTTTGGATCTAAAGGGGTATAAGGTGTTTTTGGATTGTGCAGTTTGCAGGAAAGCTAAATCCAAAGCAGCTGCAATTCCCAAACACGCTACACGCCTGTCAACACGCATTTTTGATTTGGTACACACTGACATAGTGGGTCCTTTCCCACCATCATTTGGTGGTAGAAAGTATTTTCTAACAATTGTAGATAATCATTCTAGATAGGGATTTGTATATCCTATGAGAGAGAAATCTGAGACCTTTCAGATCTTTAAAGACTTTGCAGTTTTTGTTTCTACACAATACCAAGTTCACATCGCCAGAATCCAGAGTGACCGTGGTGCAGAATTCATGTCTCAGCGTTTCCAGGACTGGATGCGTAAGAATGGAATTCTTCATCAGACATCCACTCCATATACACCAGCTCACAACGGAGTCGTAGAAAGAAGACAAGGGGTTCTACAAACCATGATGCGTTGTCTCTTAGAAGATGCCAATCTCGGTAGCATATATTGGGGTGAAGCAATCAAATATGCAAATTACATTGTCAACCATACTTGGAGCAGTGTAATCAATCAAACTCCTTTCTACATGATGTATGGCTACAAGCCTGATCTCAAGAACCTCCACATTTTTGGTTCATACGCTGTGGTGAACATTCCCTTAACTCAAAGAAGAAAGGGAGATCCAGTAGCAAAGAGACTGAGATTTATGGGTATTGATGATAACTCAAAATGGAGCAAATTTATTGATCCTAAACATGTGATTGTCATTTCACAATCTGCTAATTTTGAGGAAGATATTGACTGGTCCAGAATTCATTCTAATGATCCTGGAGTTTATTTTCCTAGAGATGATATTGCAGATGCCACGCAGCCTGATGACAATTTACAAGCAGATATTCCTTCTACCAGTTCTTCACAACCTGATGTTCCGTCTTCGCAAGCCGCGGATGCTGATGCTAGCGATGAACGTGAGGACAAGGACGAAGAAGAAGAATGGACTGTTGTTCCGAGACATTCCAAGAGGGTCACAAAAGGAATCCCTCCACAACGATACTCTTGGCAACTGACAAAAACACCATTACCTTTGGTTTGCAACGTTACTCTTCCTCCTGAGACATTCACACAAATCAAACAGCTTCCTGATTTGGAGCAAGACAAATGGTATGATGCAATGCAGGATGAAATGGACAGTTTAAAGAAACTTAATGTATTTACACCTGCAAAACCTCCAGCAAACAAGAAAGTCATTGGCACTCGATGGGTCTACAGAATCAAGAAGAAACCGAATGGTGAGTCTTTATACAAAGCCAGACTTGTAGCTCAGGGTTTCGCTCAACGTTATCCTGAGGACTACACAAACACTTACTCACCAACAGTCAGAACTGAGAGTGTAAAAATTGCTTTAACCACTGCAACTATTCTTGGTTTAGAAGTTTTCCAATTTGATGTGGACACAGCTTATCTACATGCAGACCTAGATGAAGAGATCTACGTGAGAAGCCCTCCAGGATTCCGAAAGCAAGAAGGGGATACCTGGTTCCTGAACAAAAGTCTTTATGGACTGAAACAGTCAGGTTTAATGTGGTATTTATGTCTTACTGATAAACTAAATTCAATGGGCTTTATTAAGTCTGAAACTGATGAATGCGTGTTCACAAAAAGATCTAACAATGCATATGAGATAATTCTTGTTTATGTTGATGATATTGTTTACATTGGTCCAAATAAGAAAATGAGTGAGATTTTTGCTAAACGTTTGCAGAGATACTTCACACTCAAATCTTTAGGACACATTAGCACTTATTTAGGTGTTCAGATTGAAAAAACACAGAAGGGATTTAGTCTTTCACAAGAGGAGAAAATTGACCACATTTTGCATCATTGCAATATGAAAGATGCTAACACAACAAAGACACCCATGCAAACAGATTTTCACAACTTAACACATTAACCAAGTCCTGAGTTCGAGGATCAAACACTTTATCGTTCAGTCATTGGGTCACTGTTGTACATTAGTAGTTGGACCAGACCCGACATTGCACTTAGTGTTAATCTTTTATCACGACACGTAGGTAAGGCAACACAATTTCATTGGACATGCATTAAGAAGTTATTGAAATACCTGAAACACACTAAACACATGAAGTTATTGCTAGAACCAACACACACTGATCATGCAAAGTTATGTTGTTATGCCGATTCTGATTGGGCAAGTGATAAGAAATCACGCAAAAGTACTTCTGGTTACATGATGTTCCTGAATGGATGTCCTGTTTACTGGCAAGTGAAAAAATAGAGTTTTGTTTCATGTTCATCTACTGAAGCTGAATATGCTTGTGTTTCAGATGATTGTAATTCTCTAGCGTGGTTTGATGCTTTGATCACAGATATCTGGACACGTCCGATTCGACCAATCACCGTGATGGCTACCTGCCACCTAGCTACCTGCGGGATCACATCCTGCCCCATACATCCCTGCGGCCGATTCGCTCTCACAGGGAGGGACTCCTCCGGGTGCTGTCCACTAGGCAGTGCCAGCGGGCGACGCCCAGGAGTAGGGCCTTCTCTGTGATGGGCCCGACCCTCTGGAATGACCTCCCCCCCGACAGTAGAATAACGACCGATCTCCGCTCCTTCCATGAAAAACTTAAGACCCACCTCTTTAACTTAGCTGGCCTGGCCTAACTGTAGCTTTTGTGTCCCTCTAGCCTATATTTTAAATTTTAAATTTAAAATGTTTAGGGATAGATTTTTTAGGTTGTTTTAATTTTTAACTATAACTGTACAGCCTATCATATAATTTGTTTTAATGGGTATTTATACTTATCTAAGTTTGTATATTGTTTTATTGTGGTCTGTACACCGCCCCGAGTCCCTTTGGGGAGAGGGGGCGGTCTATAAATTATATATATATACTAAGACATCCAGGAAGGGGAGTTGGTTATTGGCTTCTGTTTCCATGGTGAACTGTATTTTGGGGTGTAGGCTGTTGAGGTGTGTGAGGAAGTTGTCCAGTTTATCTTTCCCATGTGGCCAGATTATGAAGGTGTCGTCTACATATCTGAGCCAGAGTTTGGGTTTGTGATCGGATTTTTCTAGAGCTTGGGTTTCAAAGTGTTCCATGAAGAGGTTAGCAATGACAGGTGAGAGGGGTGATCCCATGGGTGCTCCTTCTATTTGTTTGTATTTTTGTCCGTTATAGATGAAGTATGTGTTGGATAGGCAGTGGTTGGTCAGATCTAGGATATGTTTGGGGGGGTTGTATTTGTTTTGGATAGCTGTCAAGGCTTCTTTGATTGGTACTTGGGTGAAGAGGGATACAACATCGAAGCTCACGAGTAGGTCGCTGGGCTGTAAGTTTTGTTTCTTTATGATCTCTATGAACTGGAATGAGTTTTTTACGTGTGAGGTGATGGATTCTGCATAGGGCTGTAGTTGTTTGGCGAGAAATTTGGCTAGGTTTTGTAGAGGTGAGCCTATGGAGCTGACTATGGGTCTGAGTGGGGTTCATTCTTTGTGTATCTTGGGGAGACCATAGAGCTTAGGGCATCTGGATGATTTTTCTCTGGGAATGATTCTTTGCTGAATCTCTTCGCTGATGGGGGAGGCTTTTATTTTGGATCTGGTGGTTTTTTCTAAGTAGGTGGTGGGATCCGTGCTTAGGGGTTTGTAAGTGGAGTCTTGGAGTAGGTTGGTTAATTTGGTTTGGTAGTCAGATGTGTTCATGACCACCGTGGCGTTCCCCTTGTCTGCTGGAAGGATTATTATGTTAGTGTCTTCTTTTAGGTTAAGTAGTGCTGTCTGTTCCTCTTTGGGTAAGTTGCTTTTGGGGGGCTTGCTGGTGCAGAGGATGTTGGTGATTTCGAGTCTGATTCTGTTAGCGTCATCGGGGTTGATTTTGGTCAGGCTGGTTTCAACTCCGCATATAATGGTTTCAGTGGGGATGTGTTTGGGAGCGACTGCAAAGTTGAATCCTCTGGCAAGGACATTGGTTTCAGCTTTGGTGAGGATCTTATCTGAGATGTTATGCACTGTTTGTTTCATGTGTGGCTGTGAGGGGGGAGGGGTTTGTTTCTGGCGTTCTTTTAGTCTTCGGAGTTTATTGGTATGTGTGTCTGTCTTGAGGGTGGTCTGTGTTTCGGCTCTCCAGGTGGCGAGTTGTTTGGATTTGTCCCAAAGTGTGGGGTGGATCTTGTTGCTGAGTTTGAGGTGAAGTGTAAGGAGATTTTTGTTGATTCGGTCTAGGTGGAATCTTTTTGTGTGAAGTTCATTTCTAATTAGGGCCATTTCTGTTCTTTTCAGGATGCGTTTGGTGGCTGTAGAGTTGGAGTGGAATTTTAATTGGAAGCATGTGGGGGTTAAATTTGATCTCGGCAGTTGCGTAGGAATGTGAGGTCACATAAAATGGAAGCTCTTTGGACTTCGAGTTTTTCGTAGGTCCTGGTCAGATGGTGGATTTCCTCCCCGTAGAGGTACGATATTTGTTTTCTGAGGTTTTCGCGGGTGTTTGTATGTATGTCTTTGGTTGTTCGGGTTTTCTCCCGCGTAGAATTGGAAGTATCTTCACGACGTTTCGATGAAGTCTCATTCATCATCTTCAGGCTGGTGCTTCCGGCTTGGTGCTTCCGGCTTGGTGCTTCCAGGAGCAATGTGAGATCTCAGCCGGTTCCTCCTTTTAACTGCCAGTGGGGGTTTGTGCTGATTGGGTGGGAGCTTGGCTGCATTCTGATTGGGTGGAGGTGTATTCTGATTGGTAGGGGGCTTGGCTGTGTTCTGATTGGATGGGAGTTTGGCTGTGCTCTGATTGGATGGGGGCGTGTTCTGTTTGGGTGGGGGCCTGGTTGTGCTTGTGTTAGTCTGAGTTGCAGAGGGATTTGAGCTGGTGAGCTGCTTTACTGTTGTTTGGCTTCGCGTTTGTGGTCGTGCCACATCTCCGTGGTGGGAATCAGTTTCCTTAATGTATGGATCTGAGGGGTTTAAAGTGGCTAATAATGCAGCTGTGGTCTGGCTTCTGGTTTGTGGTCCGGCTTCTGGTTTGTGGTCATTATCGGTGTGGGTTTGGGCTTGCTTTTTGCGTGGATGTGTGATAGTGACATCCTGTGTGGTTTTCGTGAGTGTGGGTCTGGTATCATTCTTTGTGTTAGGGACTCGTTTGTCAGTGAGGGCGGGTTTCCAAATGGCTGGTAGGCGGGAGGTATCATCTCGTTTATTCATGCTGTGTGGTCGTTTTTCTATCTCAATAGCTTCTCTGATTATTCTGTTGTTAAAGTGTTCAATTTTGGCAATAGTTCTGGTCTTTTTAAAGTCTATATCATGTCCTGTGGCTTTGAGGTGTTGGACCAGGGAAGAAGTTGGTTCCTCCTTTCTGACTGAGTTTTTGTGTTCTTCAATGCGTGCCTTTATTCTTCTGTTGGTTTGTCCGATGTATGTGGTGGGGCAGGTGGGGCATGGGATTTCATATACTCCTTGATTTTCTAACTCTATTTTGTCTTTGGGGTTTCTTAGGATGGTGGATATTTTTCGGTTTGTGTAGAATGCTGTCTTGATGTTGTGTTTGTGGAGGATCTTGCTGATTCTGTCTGTGGTGCCTTTTATGTATGAACGGATTCCAAAGAAACAATATCACTAACCTAATCCAAAAAGAAAACCCCACTAAAATCCAAGACAGTGAACAAGAAAACGGCAAAGCCCTCCTCCCATACATAAAAGGCACCACAGACAGAATCAGCAAACTGACAAACGAGTCCCTAACACAAAGAATGATACCAGACCCACACTCACGAAAACCACACAGGATGTCACTATCACACATCCACGCAAAAAGCAAGCCCAAACCCACACCGATAATGACCACAAACCAGAAACCGGACCACAAACCAGAAGCCAGACCACAGCTGCATTATTAGCCACTTTAAACCCCTCAGATCCATACATTAAGCAAACTGATGCCCACCACGGAGATGTGGCACGACCACAAACGCGAAGCCAAACAACAGTAAAGCAGCTCACCAGCTCAAATCCCTCTGCAACTCAGACTAACACAAGCACAACCAGGCCCCCACCCAAACAGAACACGCCCCCATCCAATCAGAGCACAGCCAAACTCCCATCCAATCAGAACACAGCCAAGCCCCCTACCAATCAGAATACACCTCCACCCAATCAGAATGCAGCCAAGCTCCCACCCAATCAGCACAAACCCCCACTGGCAGTTAAAAGGAGGAACCGGCTGAGATCTCACATTGCTCCTGGAAGCACCAAGCCGGAAGCACCAGCCTGAAGATGATGAATGAGACTTCATCGAAACGTCGTGAAGATACTTCCAATTCTACGCGGGAGAAAACCCGAACAACCAAAGACATACATACATACATATATATATATATATGGAAGATAATGAATCGGTGGTTTATATTTCTGAGTCACATTTTACAGGTTCTAGGTCCAGACACATTGACATTCATTATCAAAACACAAAGCAATTAGTTAAGCAAGGTTTTGTTAAATTGCAATGTTTCTACACATGATCAGATTGCTGACATGCTCAACAAACCACTTTCAGCAGCACAAAACGAGTATCTGCAAAAGAAGATATGCCTTATTTGATGATTTGATGACATCAGCCCAACTAGCAAAAGAAGGGGTGTCACTGCGTTAATTGTTTGCTAGCCGAACTGATGAACTACTGTGCGGGTCATAGGCTTTATCAGCAAGTGATGTACTGCGCCTGCTCACACACATTCCAGAGACTTCTTTACGTTTGATCTTCTGTTCGTCTGCCAAGAAGGTGGGCGACAAACTGCTCTTGCCAAAATGTAACAATTAGATAGATTTGTTTATTTTCTTATTTCTTATTTTCATATTAAACTTTGTTTTTAATTAGAACTTGTTACTGGATCTTACTTTCGCTTCTCTGAAGATATGCTGTTTGGAAAAGCCGTCGGTCTAAGACCTCATTAGCTCAGGGTGAAATTTCCCCTGACATCCCCCACCCTCCAAGACATCCTTTTGTTTCTTAACCCTTGAATCCCCTTGGCTCTTCACTCCCCCAGGGTTCCCTTACATCTAGCTCCCACCCCACCCCACCCAACCTCATACCCTCCTCCTTACCTTTTAAAGATCTCTGAACCTCATGTTGGGGAGGGAGGGAAGGACATATATCAGTGATGTCTAACGTTTTTTGGATCGTGTGCCAAAAGTGGGGGGAGGGCTGTAGGTGTACAGTAGGGCAGTACAGTTCCTGTAGGGCTTGGTAGATGGATAGAGGGCTAATCCTATTATGTTCTGAAAGTGAAGGTCTTTTGTGTTGTAAATAGGGTGGCCCAGTGTATTGGCCCATAGTATCCAATTTTTTTAATGCCGATTATTTTCAGAGGCCAGATATTACTTTCTGTGAGCTTCCAATCAGGTTTCAAGCAAGCAAAAGTCCTAAATTCTTCACAGCCATAGTTTTCCTTTAAATAACTAAAGGCTGCCCATTTCCAAGGGTTGGTTACTACTATTACTTTAGTTCATTTAGGATTTGTGAGTCCAAATTGTGTCAGGCCTGTAGTTATGTTCTTTTTAGGATCTTTGGCCTGCCACACTTTTTAATAATTTCCTATGTGTTTTAGTAGTGTAGTAGTTGGGAGGGGGGAATAGAAAGGAGTAGGATTTGTGGAATGTATTGTTGTCATTCTTTTATAGAAGCCAAGGTCATCTTTTGTCTCCGCACCTCGACACCTGACCGGAAGCAGAGGCGTGTAGATGCCAGCGTGGAAGATGATGATTGGAACATGTGATGGATTATGGGGTGTGGGGATATATCATGAACTTTCAACTGGGTGGAATTCCAGGAAGAACATTAGAGTTGGAATTCCATAGACGTGCTAACTTGCCTGTATGATTAAAAGGGAATTTTAAGGATGATTTTGCTTGGTTTCTGATGATTTCATACATGGTATTTAGAACGCTAACAAATTGAGGTTAGCCAGTATGCAATCCAGGCTATTTAGTATTTTTAAAATTACACACAATGAGCCCTGGGACTCCTACTCATGAGACCACCAGTGCAACATATCCTGCTTTATTGGACAACTGGGAAGCATCCTTTGTGAGTCACAGTCAGGGCTGGGTGTTTTGAGATCTCTTTTCTGCTATCTCTTCAAGTGAAGGAATAGCTTGAGGGGGATGCATCCTCCCCCATGGGATTAGCAGCGAGATATGACTGCTTGAACCTTAATGCCACAGAGCAAAAACTAACCTAGGAGGAGCTTTGTGTCCTGTTCCTATGTAAGAAATGTATTCTGGTTGGTTGTCTTGAGTTCCAGGCTTGGTTGAGCCTTGCTTGAGTGATGCAATCTCCCCAGTTCCATGTGGTGAGTTCTGTTGCTAGATGGGTAGAGGGCTAATCCTATTATGTCCTGAGGGTGAAGATCTATTGTGTTGTAGATAAGGTGACCCAGTCTTTCTGCGGCTGTTAACCAAGGTGGGGACTGCTTTCCAAGATCATGTTTCTCCTTTTCTCATGCAGAGAGGTATAATATTGTGCCTTTTTAATATTTCCTAGAAGATTTCATTTTTTTAGGAGAGGGGTGGGGGCTAACTTCTTACAAATACTGAAATACTAAAAAGAGCAAAAGATGATGGATAGATATAGAATACTTAAGATAGCAAATGCTTCATTAAAGATTAAAAAACAGGTAGAAAATAGAAATTGCGAATAGTATGTGTATTGATACATAATAGAATACATCAACATTACTATAGCCACGTAAATGTGAGAAGTTGAAAGGTATTATTATGTATACCTAAACAATATTATTATTCGTGTTGTGTTAAAAATACATTGACCCAGACAATACACTGTTTACCAAGCTGTTACAGATGTATAAAAAAAACCTACAAATATAATTATTTTTTAAAAAACTACCCCAGTGGGGACAAATTATATTTATCAGCCATGGATTTGTGATTTTGGGGGGGAATAAAGTGGGGCAGTAAGACAGGAAACAGAAGAACATTGGAAGAACTTAGGTCTTTGCTGGATACTGCAAGAGTTCATTGCACAGAATGTGACTTCTTTTTGTTTTCTCTTGGAGATGTCTGATGCATAGAACCAAAGCCCCAGAAGGCAAGAAAGAGCAATGGGTGTGGTTCCGAGTATAAAAATAATAATAGTTTATGTCACGATGAAGGATTAAGTGCAGATTCGAAATAAATATTAATTGAATTTCAATATTCAAAAAGGGGATATTAAAACAAACACGAGGGAAATAGCAGAACATCCAACCCAAAAACCCTCTTTCACAGCAATGTGGACAATACCTGTTTTTTCATTCACAAAAGCTACTTAATGCCTTTTTTAGAAATGCAATGTTTTCCACCATATAATGTCTTTTTCACAGCTCCAACACCAAGGCAGTTTATTTATTTGTTTATTTATTTTATTTGTTTGATTTGTCAATCGTTTACAAGATAATTATAAGAATAAACATGAGCATGAATGAAATGGGTACGAATAAATGGGGACAGTAGGACAGGGACGATGGGTTTAAGGTTAAAGTTATGGGGATTCGTAGATGTAACAAATTTGGAACAAATAAGAGGCATCTTGGTGCTGCTACCACCAGGGTAACAAGCAGCACCTCCAAGAAGACAAGATCACAGCAGGGGTTGTTCATGAACTTAAGAACCCAGGACTCAAAACCACAATGCTTTTTTCTTCTTGAGCTACAACCTCTGCATATTTTTTTACCATGTATTTTTCAGCAACTTACTGGGGCCACTCATAAACTCGGCTTATGACTCACAGATATTTTGGGCAAAGGAGATGCTGGCTAGAAATTCTGGCCTCAAAATCTGGAAGACATTCAGGATGCAGGAGGAGGAAACTTCTCTAAGACACATTAAAATTAACATGAGGGAAATAGCAGAATATATTAAAAACAACCCTCTGTACAATAAAAAGATAAATAGATATTGGGGAAAGAGGGGAAAATTTCTTCTACCATATATAGGCAATCATGCCATCTTTCTTAGGCTCCATTTTCTAGGCCCTGCTGCATATGTTTCTGTGTGTGACCTAATGGGAGACTGCAGTGCAAGCAAATTTACAGAATTTGCAACTGGCATTTAGCAGATATAAAATTTCCTCCTCCAAGAATGAAGCTTGGTGGTTGATGCTCTTGGATGCAGCCCTGGCCAGCAGGAGTGAAGCTCCTTCCCCTGGAGGGTTTGGCCTGATGCTGCTGCCATGCCCTAAAATCCTGGGAGCCTCAGAGTCATAAAGTTTTGGCATGTAGAGAGGTTTTGATCTGCACTGAGAATCACCCCTAAGAAAGCTGATTGTGTAATTCTGTAAAACCTCCATGAACGTTTAGGGCTGGGCACATAGCTAATCTTCACAAGGTTAAGTAACATCACATTTCACTATTTCACTAGGCTCAGCTGCAAAGTCGGTTGCTAGAAATCAAAAACCACTCGATAGCCTTAGGTAGAAACTGTAGAAGGATTTTTTTTCCTGCCTCCTATCTGGAGATGGTGCTTAAACAGGCAAAATCTGTGCCTAGAAAGAGGATAATACTTGTGGTTGTGCTTAAAAGAGTTAAAACAATCGAGTACTGTGTTGCTAGAAAGGTTGGAAAGCGACAGGAAGAGTAGAAGAAAGAAAATCCAGTTGCCTTTTGAAAAAAGCAGCTGAAAAACACTGAACTTCCTCTTCCGGGTCACTCATGGGAGGAGAGTGGTGTGCAGAGCGGCTTTTGTGCTCTTCCCGTGATCGAAGCAGCAGCTGGAAGGTGAGTTGAGGGCGGGTGGGAGGAGAGTCCTGGAAGCAGAGAAGCAACTGGGCTGAAGCATCTCAGCTGCTGCTGCTGCAAGTTCCTTCCCTCCCCGAATTTAAGCCCACTGGTGCTGCAGGCTGTGAAACTGGTGGCTGCAATTTTCCTTCTGGTGGGAAGATTGGAAAAGTCTCTTCCAAGTGAAGGTGGATTCTTTGGGAATGGCTTCCCTCCAGAGGTTGTGGGTGCTCCCATCACTGGAGGGTTTGTGACAGAGCTCGGAGGGACCTTGCAGGTCTTCTATACTGACGCCCTGATCAAGCAGGAGACCCAATATCATTTCAGACAAATGGCTGTCCTGTCTCTGATTAAAAGCCACCAGGGATGGAGCTCCCACAACCTCTGAAGGGAAACCCTTCCACTGGTTCACTGTTCTCAGTGTCAGGAAGTTTCTCCTTAGTTTGAAGTTGCTTCTCTCCTTGATTAGTTTCCATCCAGTTCCTTGTCCTGCCTTCAGGGGCTTTGGAGAATAGGTTGACACCCCTCCCTCCTTTGTGGCAACTCCTCAAGTATTGGAAGATGGCTATCATGTCTCCCCTAGTCCTTCCTTTCACTAGACTAGACATACCCAATTCCTGCCACCCTTCTTTATATTTTTCTCTTCCATCCCCTAATCCTCTTTGTCTTTTCTGCATTCTTCCAGAGTCTCAACATCTTTTTTATGATATGGTGATCAAACTGTCTGCAATTATCTAAGTGTGGTCTTACTCTTTATAAAGTGGTACTAGTACTTCACATGATGATTGATTCTATGTTAATGGTGCTTAGTATTGGCTTTTTTGGCCACTGCAATACACTGCTGGCTCATATCTAAATGATTGTCCACTAGGACTTCAAGTGTCCTCTCATAGTTACTGCTTGAACCTGGTTCTACCTATTGCGTACCAGTACCTTTTGTTTTTCTTGCATAAGTGTAAAATCTTCTTTTTCCATTCCCATTCAATCCCCTCATCTAAGGCATTTACGAAGATATTTAATATCTTCATAAAAGAAGATACTAAAACAGAACCTTGGGATACCCACTGCTTACTTCCCTCCGTATAGATATAGTCCCATTAAGGACTACACTTTGAATGTGGTTTGTCAGCCAGTTATGAATGTATCTGTGTGGAAGGATGTACCTATCCCACATTTTTCTAATTTACCAAGAAGTAGCTTATGGTCTACTTTGTCAATTGCCTTACTGAAATTCAATGATACTATGTATTTGATTGGTCTGTTAATTTAGTCTCTTTGTGTAAGAATGAAATAACATTTCTTTGGAATGACCTGTTTTTGACAAACCCATATTGACTTCTGGTTATATATTTGCTTGCTTCTAGGTGTTTGCAAATCTTTTCCAGGATCTTCCCAGGTAGTGATGTCAGGCTATTTGGCCTGTAGTTTTATGGATCTATTTTTCTCCCCTCTTTTGAAGATGGGAACTACATCACATCTTTTCCAATCCACCGGTAGTTCCTTGCTGCATGAAGATCGTTGAAAGATATGGTTGAAGGGTACTTAGATCATGTCTGCCGGCTCCTTCAAAACTCTGTAATCAATCTGGTCCCGATGATTACAACTTGTCTAGAATGGACAGGTGTTCTCTTACCATTTTCTTGCCTGTTTTAATTTGTATTCCTAGTCTGCCTTTTACAGTTCTGTTTTTGGTAGGTTTGGCTATTTTTTCTTTTTGCCTAAAGATAGATGCAAATAATGAATTAAGTAGCTCTTCCATGTCTCTACTTCTCGTCACTTCCTTGCCATCATCTGCCATTAGTGGACTGATTGTTTCCCTGACTTTTTTCTTTTTTTATCTACCATCTCAGAAAATTAGAATATTACATGCAATCAATAAAACAAGGATTGCACATAGAACAATATCTTACCTCTGAAAAGGATAAGCATGTATATGTACTCAGTACTTGGTTTCGGCCCCTTTTGCAGCAATTGCTGCCTCAATGCAGCATGGCATGGAATCTATCAGCCTGTGGCACTGCTGAGGTGTTATGGAAGCAGGATGTTCCAATAGCAGCCTTTAGTTCTTCTGCATTGTTCGGTCTCATGTCTCTCATCTTTCTCTTGGCAATGCCCCATAGATTCTCTATGGGGTTCAGGTCAGATGAGTTTTCTGGCCAATCAAGCACAGTAATCCCACAGTCATTGAACCAAGTTTTGGTGCTTTTGGCAGTGTGGGCAGCTGGAAAATGAAATCAGCATCCCCATAAAGCTCGTCTGCGGAAGGAAGCATGAAGTGCTCCAAAATCTCCTGGTAGACGGCTGCGTTGACCCTGGTCTTAATGAAGCACAGTGGTCCAAAGTCCTGTTGCTCCGTGGTCCAAAGTCCTCTTTTCTAATGAGAGCAACTTTTGCCAAAAGCACAAAACCAGGTTCAATGATTGTTGGATTACTGTACAATCCTTGTTTTATTGATTGCATGTAATGTTCTAATTTTCTGAGATGGTGGATTTGAGGTTTTCATGAGCTGTAAGCCATAATCATCACAATTATGACAAATCACGGCGTAAACTATCTTGCTTTGCATGTAATGAGTCTTATCTCATATATTAGTTTCACCGTTTAAGTTGCATTTAGTGAAATAAATGAATTTTTGCACGATATTCTAATTTTTTGAGTTTCACCTGTACATGGCAAATTTGAGGTTTGTAGGCTTTACGGTTCTGGAGATTTTGTGATAATGCGTGAGTGGTATTTCGCTTTTATCTATATAGATTTTCCATTATTTCCCACACTCCTTGCATTGTTTTCTCCTTTAGGATTTTTATCCATGAAATTTTGCTTAGGCTCTGGACTTCTTAAAATCAGCTCTTCTAAAGTTTAAGAAACTTGTTGGATTTTATTCTATTGCTTGTGTTTGCATTATATTGAATTCCAGTAAGACATGGTCACTTACCCAAGGTTCCAACAACTTCAACTCCTACTATCGCTTCTCTATTAGTAAGGATTAGGTCGAGTATAGTTTTTCCTCTAGGTCCCTCCTCTACCATTTAGATGACAAAGTTGTCAGCTAAATTGGTTAGGAATCTATTCAATTTCCTACTTGCTGTAGGCTATTTCTCCCAGTTGATATCAGGGTAGTTGAAGTCTCCCATTACATTTATTTTTATATAAAGTTTTATTTTTTCATTTTCATAACATATAAATCACATGTATAGTATTACATAGCCAACATCGTAATGTATTATTAAATGTTTACGTCAATTCATCTTACCATCAACTCCCTAAAACAATTATTGGCTCTTCTGCTCTCTGTACACCATATTAGTACGTTATCCATCACTTTCTTCTCCCTCTCTCCTCTACCTCCTCTCTTCCCTCTGTCCCTCTGTCCTCCCCTTCCCTATTTCCTCTCTTCCCTTCCCTTCTCTACTTCCCCTTCCTCTCTCCTTCTCCTCTCTCCCCTTTCCACTCCTCCTTTCTCTCCTCTTCACCCCCACCCTCTCTCCTATCCCTCTCTTCTTCCCTTACTTCTCTCCTCTACTTCATACCCTTCGTCTCATTTACTTGGTGTATTTCAGCTTCTGAGCGAGCTCCCTTTTATGATGATGGTTTTTATAATTCCTTTTCAATATAATATATTTTATTTTAACATATATCTTCCTCCCTCTTTTTTAAAAAATAGGACAAAAAAGTATACATGTACATATATCATTGTACTTTTTTATTTATTTATTTATTTTTGGTTTTTATACATTTATGGGGAAAGGTAAAAGGGTAGTTAGAAAATTTTGGCAGCTCCCGTGCCAGTGGTAGAAATCCCTCCAAATCTCACAATTTTTACAATGTTAAAGACAATGTATAAAAGATAAGCGAAAGCAGAGTCTTGTTCTACATTATATCAACCATGTGTTCAATCATCTCTTTTTTTGTCACTTTCTAGTATATCAACAATTACAATAATAATTCAAATGCATTTATTTTTGTGACCTGAGCCTTTTCGATATTGCTCCTTCCTCCCTGTCCCCAGATGGAGCTACAGCCCCTCCCTCCTTCAAATCTTGTACATTACTACCTTTTTCACTACCTCCCATATTTTCGTCCTCTAGGAGAGAACTGTGTTTTTTAATGAAGGCTTCTGCCTCCCCTACTGTATTAATTCTAATTCTGTTTCCCTCCCAAAAGATCAACATTCCCTCTGGCAATAACCATCGAAACCAAACTCCTTTATTATATAATTTCTTTGATAAGGAGGAGTATTTCCTCCTTTTCTCTCTTATTTTTTTTCGGAATTTGCTTAAGAATGGTAATTTCTTTGTCTTTATATTTTAGTGGTCCCCCCCTTTGAGCCCCTAGCACCTCATCCCTCTTAGTCTTCCTAAGAAATTTAACATGTACCTCCCTTGGAACATTATGTGTTCTAGCATATGCTGAATTAATCCTGTAAACCAGATCCATATCCCACCACAACTGTTCTTTGTCTCTCTTAATATATTCTGCTAAAATTGTACTCATAATATCCTTAAGATCTTCATTTTCTGTCTCTGGTAGGTTCTGGAATCTGAGAAAAAAGGACATTCTTTCAAGTTCTATCTTTGCCATAAAATTTTCCAATTCTAAATTCCCCTTCCGGACTGCCTTAACCTCCTCCCCCAGCCCAGCCGCCCCCTCCTCCAACACCTTAATTCTTTGTTTGTTTTCTGTTATATGGTATTGTACACCTCTGAGTTCTTCTTTGAGATCTGTCACCTCCTTTTTCAACTCATTTTGACCTCTCATAATTTCCTGAAGCATTTGGGTAACGGATAAGTCTTTTGAGCTCTCTCCAGTCCCTTCTTGTTGTAACAATGAAGTAATTTTCGTTTGATGCATACTTGGGCTGGAGGTGGCAGATGTGGGAGCCGAGAATGACTTGCCCGTTGGTGGTTTTTTGGGCCCCATTTATCTAAATTCAGAGATGGTATAAATATTTTACAAAAGAAATGGCGTCAGTGGAGCGCGCAGCTGTGCCGATCCAAGGAGGCAGGCAAATCCGAAAGTGAAAAGTTAGTTCTCCATCACAGTTCCAAGGCACGGAGGCACACCAGAAAGGGGGAAATCAAATAATCAAAATCCAGAAAGACCATATAACAGGAGAGGTCCAGGGGTCCTGCAGGGGAGGTAATAATACAATGCCAGAGATTTTTTTCAAAGGTAGTTTCAAAAGGCAGACTTCATTTGTAAGTACAAAAACGAAGATAGAAGGAAGGTATCTTGGCTCCTCCTTTCACAGGGAGAAGAACAAAGATTGCCATAAAGTTTTTTTTTCCTTTAAGAAAACAGCTCAGCAATCACCTCTTGCAGTTGTGATACGAATCTTTCTCACATAGTTAATACAGGTGACAAGTCAGCCTTTATTCTCTCTCCATTCCGATATAGAGAGAGATAATTCAAATGCCACTTTATGCGAGGGAGATAAAGAGAAAGAGAAACCGCCCTCTAATCTTCAGCTTCAAATAGATTGAACCCGAATTTACAATAGTCTGCTGCTTATCCATTAGCGATAATTAAGGAGATTAGGATGGATCTCTCGCCACCCACATTCCAGCCACTCCTCCTTAATTAACTCCTTCCTCCCGGCGAAAGGGCAGACAGCCAAATGCTGTTCCATGCCCCCCCTCCGTTCCCCGACTCCAGGTGCGAGGCTGGAAACACTCCCGCTGGCTGCCGCCGAATCCGGGGAATTCCAGCAAGGTGCCCTGCAGCAGATGGCCCCTCCGAGACCCCCTGTGCTCCTCAAAGGAGCCCACCAGAGAGACGAACAGCGGACAACAACGTCCGTCAACTTCTGTGACTGGAAGTAATCTCCCTTCATCATTGTACTTTTAAACCCCCCACATCACCCGAGCCTAATTTTGGTCGAGATGTAGACCTGGTTACAATTCCCAGCTATTGTCATCATTATATTTATATAATTATGCATCCTTACATCCTGCTAATATTTTAACCTTTATTTAACTATCTTTCCATAATCATTTTCAACCAGTTAGCAACTCCATTTTATTATTATATTTAGGAATAAACCCCTTAGCTTTATATTTTCTCATATAACAATTTCTAGTTGTTTAATTTTTTCCTAGTAAGTCTTTTGTCTCACTTCTCTGTTCCAGCCGTCTCCCTTTTCTTTTTTCTTTTGACACGTCTACCCTCTTCAATTTTCCCCAAGCCACCATCAAAGGGATCTTTTATATTTCTCTTTGTTGGGACGTAACCTCCTTCTTCAATTTTCTTTATGCCACTGACAACCTCCAAAACCTCTTTTGTCTGCTTTTTATTCCCTTTTGTTGGGACACATCCCCCTTTTACAATTTTCCCTATATCACTGCCAAGCCCTATGGAATTTTTTGTCTGCTTTTTATTTCCCACCGTTTCTACCCCTTCATTATCTTTGCCCCCTTCTTCTTTGCTTCTTCTCTGGTCTCAGAATTCTATTTAGGCTTGATTTTAATTATTTATGCATATTTTTTATAATTTCACGCAGTTCTTCAAATTCCCAGCTTTCCATGATGTCCAGTTCCAAAGTTACAGTTAGTTATACAGTTCTTATTTCAGAGTTCTGGTCCACCTTAAATTTATCTACTTCAGCTGCTGTGGGGAAGAGCGACAAGAGCCATCTTGGTCTTTTGTTCTTCCTTAATGTCCAGTTCTAAAATTGCAGTTAGTTATACAAATTTTACTTCGAGGTTCTGGTCCACCTTAAATTTAGTTAATTCAACTACTGTGAAAACAGAAGAGAAGCTGGAGCCATCATGATCTTTTGCAGAATAAAAAAGGAGAGAAAGAAAGAAAACTTCGTATTTCCCAGTTCTTGATTTTTTTTATTATTATTTTTTTCCTTCCTACTTTTCACCTCAAGATTAGGTTATCAGTTGTCAGTGAGGAGATAGTGCTTTTTTCTTGATCTTTCCCCCTTGTTGCATTCCATCTCTCCTTTATTGGGGTTGCTTACAATATGTTAGTTAAAAGACACTTGAACGCAGTAAATCTTCACGCTCCTAGGCTCCTTTAAAAACACAATCTTTTCAAGTCGAAAACCAAATTTAGAGTTGTTATTTGAGTGGGTTTGTCACTTTTGTCTGCTTTCACCCTTTCTGTCTGAATTGTTTCAAACAAATGGCTTTTTGGGGGAGGGGGAGGCTAGTGTTTCAACCCTCCATTTTTCCCTTTCTTTCTTTTGGAAAAAATCCCGATCTGATCATCAATATTATTTATGCTCTCAAGATTCTTTGCCTTTTCCAAGTTTGATTTATGACTGTGGATTAGATGAATTTTCTTACCGGTCTTTCATCTCTTCCTCACACTCCTCTTCAGTTGCTTTGGCTGGAAGTCAGCTTTTTGTGCAGCCATGTTGCCATGCTGCCACCCCTACTCTGGTTCAGAGGGCAAATCTCCGACCTGCGAGGGACCTGTTGCTTCCCCCTGGGTCTGATGAGACGCTGCCCCTTCTTCGTCCCACCTCCAGGGGGGTTTTGATCTAAAAAAGATCTTGGAGATAGTTTGTCAGACAGGGTTCATGTGAGGCCCTTGAGAGCCCACCCCCCCCACCCCACGACAGTCCAGCTGGAGAACTTCCGGTCGACTCTCTCCCATTAGATCTTGATGTTGCCCCTGTCAGGCCTGTACTTATGTTCCTTTTAGGATCTTTGGCCTGCCACACTTTCTATTATTTCACTGTGCTCTTTCATTAGTGTAGTAGGTGGGCGGGGGGAATAGAAAGGAGTAGAATGGTGGAATGTGTTGTTGTCATTCTTTTCTAGAAGACAAAGTCATCTTTTGTCTCCGCACCTTGACACCTGACTGGAACCAGCTGGGTGGAGATGCCAGCATGGCTGAAGAAGATTGGACCATGTGATGGACTTATGGGTGTGGGGATAAGATCATGAACTTTGAACTGGGTGGAATCCCAGGAAGTTTTCAGATTTGGGATTCCACAGTACGATGCCAACATGTCTGTCTTATTAAATTGGTACTTTAAGGATAGCTCTGCCTTGGACTCTGATTTAATTCTGCATGATATTTGGAATGCTGACAGCCCTCTTGGTATAGTTTGTAATCCACGTGTGTATTGAAAATGACAGAAGAATAAAATTTACAAGTTTTTTTACTTCCATGTCTTGCCAATAACTATCGTATTTCTTCTCCCATTCACGTATTAACCAGGTTCAATTGTGCTTAATCCATATTTGGTTGTACAGCTAGTCCTCACTTACCACTTCTTCTCTGAGCCTTCAGAGTTACTATGGCACAGTAGAAGCAGACGTGCATCTGGTCCACTAAATTTGTGGTAATCCAAGAACTTGTTCCGTGACCGCATGTCAGCAGTGACTGTGGTTTTGAAGGTGCAGGAAAAGGAGTTGCAAAAATTTGGGTTCTGCCAATAGCACATATATGATGGCCGCAGCATCCCACACTTATGATCCCCATCTGTGACCTTCCCACCTAGCTTCTGACAAGCAACATCATTGGATATACTGGCAGGAAATTGCAAGTCACGGTCATATGAAATTGCCTTTAACAACCCACAGTAATTAGCTTAACAACTACAGAGGAACAGATGTAAGTTGGCACTGTCATGTGACATGATGCTTAATGATTGAGCTGCTTAGTGATGCAAATACCAGTTCCAATTGCGGTAGGGTAAGTGAGGACTATTTGAACAAGGATGTCACCAGACGGGTTGTAGACAGTATTTTCAGTCCTTATTTGCAGCTGAGGACTTCCATGAGCAAAAGTGGTGTATACTTTTATTCTTTTTTCAACTCATCTCTAATCATTTTACATATACTTTTCTTTGGATCTTACAGATGAACAGGATGCCAATAAGAGCACTCTGGACAACTGTAAATAACAATCAATGTTGAAAAGGAAGAAAATCAAGCCAGAAATCGAAATATTTTTCATTCCCTGCAGAAAACCATACAAATCTCCTCCTCCTCCAGCAGCCATTTGAGAGAGAAAATCAAGAAAAAATGAGCAGATTATGCAGAATTCAAGGATACATTACATGAGAAGTGAAGGGAGATTATTTATAATTCAGCAAGAGAGGGAATAAATATCTGGAAGTCTGTTGGAAGGAAAAGATCAATAGTAAAGTGATGTAGAACAGACAGGAATGCAGGCCTCTCCCTGTGAGGAAGAAGACGGCTTGAATAAAAGCACCACTAAACAAGGCATTGTCCATATTTTTGACGACCTCAATAATATTAGCTGTGCAAAAGCTCCATAGATTTGCCTATTGTGGGAAAAGCACAGATTGCAAATCACAGCTGATTATGCACTAGAGGAGCCAGAAAGGAGAAAAGCCGTAGAAATTACCTGACTGTGGCAAAACCTATAGTCACAACAGCTCGTTGTGGTTCATAGAATCACCCACACGCAAGAGGGAAGCCACAAAAGTGCTCTCAGTGAGCATGGCTACATGGTGCTACACGAGATAACTCACAAGAGGGGAAAACATATGACTGCAGGTTGTGTGAAAATTTCATTAGAAATTCCCAGGTCTTGAGACACTGAAGGATGCATACACAAGAACAATACCATTTGAACATCCCTTCTGTGGGAAAAGTTTCAGTGAGAATATCACCCTGGTGAAGCACCCAAGGCCTCCCACAAAAGTGAAATCTTTTGAATGTCCTGATTGTGGGGAAAAATTTAGTCACAATTTCAGTCTGGTGATGCATCAATAGATTGACTCGAGGGAGAAACTGTATAAGTGTCTAGATTGTGAGAAAAGCTTTAGTAGAAATGTCCATATCAAGAGACACCAGAGAATTGACACAGAAGAAAAACCCCTTGAATGTCCTGATTATGGGAAAGTCACAATTCTGGTGATACACCAGAAGACTCACATTGGAGAGAAATGTTTTGAATGTCCTGATTGCTGGAAAACTTTCAGTTATGATTCCATCTTGGGATATACCAGAGGAATCATAAAGGAGAAAACCCCATTCAAGGTCCTGACTGTGGGAGAAGTTTCAGTCATAATTTCCATCTGGTAATACATCAGAGGACTCGCTCCATGGAGAAACCTTATAAGTGTCAAGATTGTGGGAAAGGTTTCATTAGAAATTCTCAACTCCTGAAACACAAGACCACACACACAGGAGAGAAACCCTTTGAATGTCCTGACTGTGGGAAAAGTTTCGGTCGGAATTCCCATCTGGTGATACACCAGAGGACTCACACAGGAGAGAAACCCTTTGAATGTCCTGACTGTGGGAAAAGTTTCAGTCGGAAGTCCCACCTGGCGTCACACCAGAGGATTCACACAGGAGAGAAACCATTTCAATGTCCTATCTGTGGGAAAAGCTTTAGTCAGAATTCCCATCTGGTGACACACCAGAGGACTCACACAGGAGAGAAACCCTTTCAATGTCCTGATTGTGGGAAACGTTACAGTCAGAATTCCCACCTGGTGATACACCAGAGGACTCACACAGGAGAGAAACCCTTTGAATGTCCTATTTGTGGGAAAAGTTTTAGTAATAATTCCAATCTGGTGACACACCAGACAACTCACACAGGAGAGAAATCCTTTGAGTGTCCTGACTGTGAGAAAAGCTTTAGTAATAATTCCATATTGGTGAAACACCAGAAAACTCACACAGGAGAGATACCCTTTGACTGTCGTGTTTGTGGGAAAAGCTTTAGTGATAATTCCAGCCTAGTGAAACACAAGAAAACACACATAAGAAAGAAACCCTTTGAATGTCCTGATTGTGAGAAAAGTTTTAGTCTGAGTTTCAGCCTGGTGACACATCAGAGGACACACACAGGAGAGAAACCCTTTGAATGTCCTATCTGTGGGAAAAGCTTTAGTCAGAATTCCCATCTGGTGACACACCAGAGGACTCACACAGGAGAGAAACCCTTTCAATGTCCTGATTGTGGGAAAGATTTTAGTCTGAGTTCCAGCCTTGTGAGACACCAGAAGACTCACACAGGAGAGAAACCCTTTGAATGTTCTGATTGTGGGAAACGTTACAGTCAGAATTCCCACCTGGTGATACACCAGAGGACTCACACAGGAGAGAAACCTTTTGAATGTCCTATCTGTGGGAAAAGCTTTAGTAATAATTCCTATCTGGTGACACACCAGAGGACTCACACTGGAGAGAAACCCTTTGAATGTCCTATCTGTGGGAAAAGCTTTAGTAATAATTCCTATCTGGTGACACACCAGAGGACTCACACAGGAGAGAAACCATTTGAATGTTCTGATTGTGGAAAATGTTACAGTCAGAGTTCCCACCTGGTGACACACCAGAGGATTCACACAGGAGAAAGGCCCTTTGAATGCCATATGTGTGGGAAAGCTTTCAGTCAGAATATCAATTTGGTGACTCATCAGAGGACTCACACAGGAGGGAAACCCTTTGAGTGTCCTGATTGTGGGGAAAACTTTAGTAATAATAACAAACTGGTGAAACACAAGAGGACTCACACAGGAGAGAAATCCTTTGAATGTTCTGAATGTGGGAAAAGCTTCAGTCACAATTCCCGCCTGATGATACACCAGAGGATTCACACTGGATCGAAACCCTTTGAATGTCCTATTTGTGGGAAAAGCTTTAGTCAGAATTCCAATCTGGTGAAACACCAGAGGACTCACACAGGAGAGAAACCCTTTGAATGTCATATTTGTAGAAAATGTTTTAGTGATAATTCTAAGCTGGTGACACACCAGAGGACTCATACAGGAGAGAAACCCTTTGAATGTTCTGATTGAGGGTAAGGTTTCAGTCAGAATTCCCACCTAGTGATACACCAGAGGACTTGCACCGTGGAGAAATCTTTGAAATGTCTGCTCTGTGGACATTATTTCAAGCATAAATCATGCCTTATTGCACACAAGGTAATCCATATGAGGAAAGATAGATGAATTTAGAGGCTGCTTGAATTTCGTTTGTGATCTCCCATTGAAAGTGTAGGTGAGAAATTGGTTGTTTGAATTTTGGCCTCATTCATTTTGCTCAAACATTTTTCATGATTAAATTTGTAAGTGGAGTGAAAATGAAAATGGAAAATGGCTAACTACTAACTGGTTATCAGCAGAAGCTTCTGGATATTTCCTGTTCCAGAAGTAGAGGAATCCCTCAGTAAGGAATTTTGGGTGGAGCTTTTGTCTGCTGATTATGGAATTCCCACATGTGGAGTTTCAGTCTTATACCTTGGTTTCGCCTGATTTTAGCCCCAGAATTCCTCAAGATATAACTATTATGGGCCTTGAATTAAGGTTTCAGGTTGCAACTGATGCTAAGTGAAATTGCTTTCCTTAACTATCTGAATCCCCCTGCTCTCTCTGATGCAGCCATTAATCAAATGTGTGAGTCGCTAAGCAGAACACTGTCTACTCAGAGCTGGAAAAGACTCCTTGGAGGCTGTGTGCATGAGCTCAGCGTGCATGCGTGCGCAACCAGCATTCTTCCCCCCCCCAGTTTTGGTGCCCCTCCCTAGGCTCCAGGGGCTTTCTAAGAGCTTTGAGAGGGCGAAAACAGGCTCCCCTCCTCCCAGCGGCCCTCCAGAGGCTTCAGGAGCTTCCCTGAAGCCTCTGGAGAATGAAAACCAGCCCTACAGGCAACACAGAAGTTCAGGAACCATGACTTCCAGTTTGGTCATAGGGACTTTTTTTGCCCTCTGGATCCTTCAGGGAAGCTTCCTGAAGGCTCTGGAGGGTGAAAAACGGCCCTATGAGCAAACCAGAAGTCAGTTCCTGAACTTCTGGTTTTCCTGTAGGGCAGGTTTTTCTCGCTCCGGAGCCTTCAACGAAACGGCCTTAAAGGCTGGCCAGTGAAGGCCAAAGTCAGCTGGCCAAACCATGCATGTGCGCTGCAGCTGATTTGGCAACTCCTCGTGTGCCCTAAGAAATGGGTCAGCATGCCACCTGTATCATGTATCCCATAGGTTCGCCATCACGGACATATATCATTGGGCCTCATGACTTTGTCCTGGAAGCAGCCACCATTTTCAGTGGGCTCTGGATTGATCCCTGGTGTGAACTGTGGTAACGGCACAACACGCCACATGATGTCCTGTGGCAAACGTCAGCATAACAGACACATACTTGACTCACATACTTCTCTGCCTTCTCAGAAGGAAACCAAGAGTGAAAGAAAATGCAGTCAAGTGGAAATGGTTGGAGTGCACTTAGAGGAGTTTAGCCAAAAGGAAAAGGGTAGCTGATGGGAGCCTTTTAAAACATTATTTCCTCAGGGTGTCAGGGTGTGGACAGCAATGGTCCTAAAGTAAGCGGGTAAGACATCCACCGAAACTAAGACTTGGTGCTTATTTTGGGGCCCAAAAGAGGGAAACAAGGGTAGGTATATATGTATAATCTGTCCCCAGCACTTCCACGTATATTCTATGATAACTCTTTGCAATTCTATGAACTCATTTGTGACCCAAGTCAACAAATAAATTTCATAACTGAATGGGCATTTGACATGTCATATTGAAAATGTAAATGATTAACGTAAGGGGTTAAGTTAGCATTTTGGCATCTTTGCCTTTTATTGTAATGAATGCCTTTGGATCTCTTTTTAAAATATATTGTGCAGCCATTTTATAAACCATAATTAAACTAATCCTTTTATGTGAATCTTATAGGCAAAAGAATGCCAAAGAGAGCATTGTGGAGAACTGAATCACAAGCAGCATTAAAATGCAAAGGAAACCAAGGCAGCAGTCAAAATCTTATTTTATCTTATTAGTTCCTCTGGAAATCCCCAAAACTCTTCTTCCCCATCGGCTTAGAGATAAGGAAGACAAAACCAGGAAAAAAGTTTTGAGCTGGACAAAATATGGAGTATCTGGAAGAAATATATCAAAATATCAAGGGGAATAATTTCCTAGTTCAGAAAAAGGGGGAAATATCTCGTAGTCGGTGGAAACGATAAAAGTCACTTGGACAGCCAGATAAGGCAGACCATAATGCAGGCCTCGCCCTGTGAGGAAGGAAACAGTTACTTGAATCCATGTTCCATCCAACAAGGGATTGAGAGTATTTTTGATGTCCCTGAGAATCTAATAATGTCAGTGGTGGAAAAATCCACAAATCTGTCTATTGTGGGAAAAGCAAAGATTGTAGAATTATGCTCGAGAGGATCCACACTGGAGAAAAGCCATACCAGTGTTCCCAATGCAGCAAAAGCTTTAGTCAAAACGGCTTCCCCATTGTTCATGGAAAGGCTCACACCAGAGAAAAGCCCTTCCAGTTGTCCCAATGTGGCAAAAGTTATAGCAAGCAGGACAAGGTGATAATAAATACACCAGAGGACTCACACAAGAGAGAAACCATATGAATGCCCAGATTGTAAGAAATATTTCAGTCGAAATTCCAGTTTGGCAATACACCCGATGGTTCACACAGGAGAGAAGCCTTTTGAATGTCCTGACTTTGGGAAAAGGAATGGTATTCGCGAGTGGTTGGCAGAGCAAGTCAATATTCTTTTTATGCGTGAAGGTTTTGCTCTAGGGTAGTTGTTGTTTTTAACGGGGGCAGAGGTTGGCAATGCCTGGGGAAGGAAAGGCATGCTTTCCACAAAGCAAAGGCTGGTTATGGGAACAGGGAGGCCTAAAATCATTGGGCTGGAGATGTTAACCGTGCTCAAAACATTGGCTGGGCTTCTCATACTTATTGCAGCAGCCACAATGCGAGGAGCTGCTCTTTTGGTACACGCCCTGCAATTATCAGCAGCTGTTCCGCTTTCTCCGGGGAAGCAGCCTCATCCTGAACGCTTCCTTTCGCAGCACCTTCACGGGTCACCCGCTTGTGTTGTCCCCTGCCAATGACCACCCAGCTGCCCCACCCACTTCCAGGGCTTTCGTCAGAGTGGCCAGGCCCATCATGCCAGTGTTCCGAACATGGTGATTTTTTTCCAGGTTCTGGCGGTTGGGTCTCCAGTCGCAGGGCTTCCCTTCATGCCATTGCCATTGTCTCATTGACGCTCCAGCCCAGGGTCAAAGCAAGCCCTTCTGCCTGGAGCTCCACCAACAAGCAATTGAAGCTTGTCTCCTCCACCGGCATGACTGCCTCCCCTCCACCGGTTCTTGGAAAAGCTGCTTGTTGGGCCTGGACACCCAAGAGAAGTGCTTGTGTGGCCATTTTGAAAGGGACGGGAGCAGTTAATGCGGTGAGCAAGCTGCGGGCTACAGTCTGAGCTTCCTCGGTCAGGGCACCTCCCTGGGAATTGCTGCACGGCCTGGGTGTTTGGAAAAACGACACTGTGCAAAGGGGAAGGGAAGAGGAGGAGCGGCCTTACCCAGAGGCCATATGGCAGATAAAAGTTGCAAGGCTCTGCCATAGTCTTTTCAGGTGAGACGTCCCCGTCAAGCTCTCTGGCCCCTCCCCAAACTGGCCCAGAAGCAGCTTGTCATCCCCACATGCTCTTCTCACAGGCCAGGCTGGCTTGGGAAACACCCCAGTAGGGCTCCGATGCCATGATCTCCCACATGCTCCCCTACTACCTGCACATGTCAGTACACCCACCACCAGTATCACCCATCTGCAAGCTCGCCCTCCCCCACCCACCCTCTGGCCAGTGCCCTTCACCCTTACCTTTGTAAGCAATGATGAACAGAAGTACACAGCTGAGCTGCTAGATTCTGCAAGGTATATATAAGGCTAACAGCTGGAGGAGGGATAATGAGGCTGGCGGGAAAAGCCACCCACACAAGGAATGGCTGTAAATCAAGGAGCAGGGCTTAATCCTACCACTGCACAGGATGGATACATCATGTTGGCGGGCCATATCCAGCCCGCAAGCTGTAGTTTGAGGACTCCTGACATAAAGCTTCCCCCGGCTGGTTTTTATTCTGTGGCACTAAGGCCCAAATAGGCATGCCTCGCTCCCAATTCCATGGGGAGGGGCCCTGCCCCCTCAGTCAATTTCCTCACTGAAGAGGTAACAGAAATGAGATTTCCAAAGCCCAACTCCCGACTCTGATTCACAAATGATGGTGCCCAGTTGCCCAGTAAAGCAGAATATGTTGCACTGGTTTTCCACTGCATTAGTAGGAGTCCCAGGGCTCATTGTGCGCAACTTCAAAAATGTTCATAGCCTGGCTTGTACACTGGTTAATCTAAATTTGGCCTCACAAATCCTGGATTCAATAAACTAAGGCAGGTTCAGGAAGCAATCCTTGGAAATGGGCAGTCTTTGATTATCTACTAAGGCACAATCATGACTGCAAACAATTTTGGTATATGTGCATGCTTCAAACCTGACTGAAAGTTCCTGGAAAGTGACATCAGATATCTAAAAAGAATTGACACAGAAAATTGCACACTATACATTTCTATTTAACATAACTTCTACCCTTCTACCCGTCAGGTATTGTGGGCCTACTTGGTCAACGTATTTCAACTCTCCCATAAATTTTTTCTTTCATCGGGGTACTGAATCCCAGTTCTGACCCAACCCTGGCAGGACGAAATTTCAGTGAAGATGGAGGAGGGAAAGAATGCAGCAGAGAAAGCTGAGGATGATGGATCGCTTATTTTTGTCGAGACTATCTATGCACCTTCTAAAGAAATAGTTCAACAGGCAGAGGCGAGGGAAAAGGAACCGAAACCAAGATTTTCCTCACAGACGGAGTTAGACCTGCGAGAGGAAGTTTCGGGATTTATTGCTTCTCAGGAATGCCTGCTGGAAGGAGCCCCCCCCCCCCCCAGGGAACTCTGACAGACGACTGGAGCATGGGGAGAAGAGCAAATGAATGGAGATCTCAGTCGCTCTCACGCAGCCAGTCTTTGATGGGCCTTCAGGACCAATTCCGACGCCTAAATGTGAGTGAACAAAAACCCCTGGGGCCCCCAGAACCACCCGGGTGGAGGCTAGCAAAGCCCACATTATCCTTCCCCAGCAGAGAAACTGCTGCGCAGTGGAGCGGAGACCTTGGGTCTGTCCACACAGCCATCAGCGAATCAGCACCCCCCCCCTCCTGGAGTGAAAAAAAGTTGGGAAGTAAAACTTAACCAGCCGAAAGGGGCCTGGAACACTTTCACCTCCCCCCCTCTGCAAAGCGATGGCTCTGGAGCCATCAATCAAGCCAATTCAGGTTGGGCTTTCTTCCCGGGTCATGGATGGGCTCAATGCCAGTGGACGCCTGCCCCTTCCCAACCAATGGCGCCACCCCAAATAGCTGCTCAAAGGCAGAGCCAGGGAATGGGACCACCACAGGGCCCAGCCCCCCCACCAATGCCTCAGCAGGCTTTTGCCCAACCGATGGGTGTGGCCCCACAAAGAAGCTTACCACCCCAAGCAGCAGGCCAACAGGTTGCTCCGGTTCAACCACCAGCACCCCCTCCTCCTCCCACACCCCCAAGGTTCCGTGCAACCTATGATGGCAGCCGAGACAAACTAGCTTACTTTATGAATCGAGTGTTGGCATACGTTGACCAAGTAGGCCCACAATACCTGATGGATCGAGAACTGATCCAAGAAATAGCAGAGGGGATGAATGAAGGAGAGGCAGCACAATGGATAGCGGAACTCCATGAAGAAGCAGCTCCTGAGTTAGATGACATAACGGGATTCATCCAACTGATGCGGGCCCGATTTTACGATGTGGCCCAACAGGTAGATGCTGAAGACCAGATCCAGGAATTACGACAGGGGGGTCGGACGGTCAAAGAATTAGTTTGGGAATTCCGGAGAATAGCTGGAAGACTACGTTACTGGCCAGAGAGACTATTGGTCTATACGTTCAAAAAGGCCTTAGATCCCAAACTGAAACAAGCTTGTGCCGCAAGGGGGACCCCAGATCGTATCCAAGAATGGTACACCACTGCAATCATACTGGACCACGAGATTAATACCTATCCAAAGCCTGGTACCAGAACCCCTGAAAAAAAACTGTTAGCCCACCGAACGCAGAGGCAGCAAACTGAAAAGCTCCCGCCAACCCCTCATTCCTGGGGCCCCAAAATAAAGTGCTACCGTTGTGGTCAGCTTGGCCACCGGGCATCTACATGCTGGGCTCCAGCCCCAGTTCCACAACCACGCCAACCACCTGCCAGCACAGTCAAGAAAACCCCCAGAAAACCACCAGAAAAAAGTCGTCTGGCACAACAGCCAGCAGGGGCAGAGAGCGGAGCCACTGAAAACGCCCTGGCCACCTCAGAGGAGGAAGAGGAAGGAAACCCAGAAGACGACCCAATGGTGTGTGCACCTATCCGCCCCTTCCAAATAAAAGCCAAACTCCAAATACCGAAAACGGGGGTAGAAGGGGAAGTTGGGATGATTATAGATACCGGCTGCACCCGATGCTTAATCAGCATGTCAATAGTGGAGCAACTAGGTATACGCACCAGACCCCTAAAACAACCCATTCCGTTTGAGCAAGTGGATGGAACCCTAATTGGGGGAACTCCGGCTACAAAGATCACTGAGTTAGTAAAGCTGGTGATAGGCCGCCACTATGAGTTCCTCAGATTCATCGTGGCCCCTGGAATGCAGGAGTCAATTATCCTAGGGCTTGCATGGTTGGACAAGTGGGAACCTACCATAAAGTGGGAGGATGGCGTTAGAAAGGTGACTATTGGACTTGGGCCGTTACCACCAGTGGAACCAAAAGGCCACCCAGGAACATTGGAACCTAACAGCCCAACCCATCCAGAACCTGCAGCAACTGCAGCAGACACTAAACTTCCGGGAATCCAACGAGTCCCAAAGATCTATTGGGATCTGGCGGAGGTGTTCAGTGAGGAAGACGGAAACTACCTTCCACCTCACCGCGCCACAGATTGTGCCATAGAGTTCAAACCTGGGGTAACCTTACCAAAGCCCAAAATGTACTCTATGACGCCTAAAGAGATGATAGAATTGAGGAAGTACATCGACACCAATTTGAAAAGAGGGTTTATTGAACCAGCAAAATCAAAAGTAGCGGCCCCAGTGCTCTTCAGGGAAAAGAAAGATGGGGGGGGGGTTTCGCCTCTGTGTGGACTTACGAGCTTTGAATGCGGTATGCGAAAAGAATACCTATCCCCTCCCTCTCATGAAAGATATGTTGAACCACTTGGCTAAGGGCAAGATCTTCACCAAGCTGGATTTGAGAGAGGCGTATTACCGTATACGAATCCGGAAAGGGGATGAGTGGAAGACCGCTTTTAATACTCCCTTAGGCAGCTTCCAATATAAAGTCATGCCTTTCGGACTACAAGGAGCACCCGCAGTATTCATGCAGTACATAAATGAAGTGCTACACGACCACCTGTACCGCGGAGTACTCGTTTATTTAGATGACATCTTGATCTTCTCTGAGACCATGGAAGAACATGTGAAACTGGTGCTCACCTGGAGGCATCTCCTGGAAGGGGGGGATATACCGTTCGAGGTATGGACTGATCATAAAAACCTCGAAACTCTCCTTGCCCATCGAAAGTTATCCCCCAAACAGGTCCGTTGGGCCCAATATTTCCAAAGGTTCAAATTTGAAATTAAACACATCCCCGCAGGGAAGAACTTGTTAGCAGATGCACTGTCGAGAAAACCCCAGTTTGACAGTAAGAAGGAAGAAATTTTCCACCCCATCATATCTCCTTCTCACCAAAAGGCAGCTCAAGTCACCAGTCGAAGCCAAGATAAACTGAGAACCGAACTGAAAGCAGCCCTCCAGACAGACCCATGGTTCAACAACAACAAAGACATCCTAACGATTAATGATGGCGTAGCCTGGAAGGGATCCAAACTGTACATCCCTGCAGAAATGAGATTGCAAGTGCTACAGTGGAGTCATGATGCGAAACTAGGAGGTCATTTCGGATTCCTGAAAACTCTCCACCTCGCTAGACGTCAATTTTGGTGGCCAAAGATGAGGTCGGAGGTGGAAGATTATGTAAAAAGCTGTGCTACTTGTGCAACAATGAAAACCCGTCCGGGAAAGCCCCCTGGACTACTACAACAAGTGGCCAACCCTAGCCGACCATGGGAAGAAATAGCAATGGACTTCATTGTCAAACTTCCAGATAGCAGTGGTAATAAAGTAATCTGGACAGTTATTGATTTGTTTTCCAAGCAAGTACACTTTATCGCTTGTTCAAGCCTACCATCCGCAAAGAAATTAGCGAAAATGTTTGTGAAACACATTTATCGCCTACATGGAGTTCCAAAAAGGATCATTTCAGATCGCGGAGTTCAATTCACCACCAAGTTCTGGAGAGAATTCCTAAAATCGATCGGGTCCACACAGGGACTAAGCTCAGCATTTCATCCCAGCACAAATGGGGCAGCAGAGAGGGCCAATGCGATGGTGGAACAGTATATCCGGTGTTATGTGGACTATCAGCAAGACAATTGGTCGGACTTGCTACCTTTTGCTGAAGTAGCATATAATAATACGGTTCACAGCAGTACCGGATTAACTCCTTTCCAGATTACCAGTGGCATGGAATTTGTTCCCATGCCTGAACTACCTAAGGAACCTCCCTCATCCATGTCCCTGAATGAATGGCTGGAGGCACTAAAGAAGGGATGGAAGAATACCAAAAAGGCGCTAACAGATGCGGCAGAAGCCTACAAGAAGCAAGCTGATAAACATCGTTCCCTACAGCCCCCCTTTCGAGTGGGGGACAAAGTTTTTTTGTCTACTAAATACATAAGATTAAAGATGCCTAGTAAGAAATTAGGTCCAAAATTTCTAGGTCCTTTCCCAATAGAAAAGATAATTAACCCAGTTACAGTTCGACTCAGCCTACCCAGACTCTTAGGGAAAATTTACCCGGTATTCCATTGTAGCTTATTGAAGCCGGTAAGGGAGTCTAGCACGAGACCATCCACCCAAACTCCACCTCCTCCCGTAGTGGTAGAAGGGGAAACACATTATGAAGTGAAAAAAATATTAGATTCCAGGCTGTATAGAGGTCGTTTACAATATTTAGTGCATTGGAAGGGATACCCTTTGTCAGAAGCTACGTGGGTGAAAAGTTGGGATCTGAAAGCAGATAAATTAGTGAAGCAATTCCATGAGAAATTCCCTGATAAGCCAAAGGGTCCCCCTGGGGGAGGAAGAGGTGGTTAAATTTTGATAGTTAACATTTATGTTATTCTCTTTTCAGGAAACGTTTTTCTCTTGAGGAGAGGCCGCCTGTCAGGCCTGTAATTCTGTTCCTTTTAGGATCTTTGGCCTGCCACATAATTAAAACATACATATTATGCTAATGTCAGCGTTCCAAATATCATGCAGAATTAAATCATTGTCCAGGGCAAAGTAGTCCTTAAAACTCCAATTTAATAAGACAGGCATGTTGGCATTAAGCTGGTGAAATTTCAACTCTAAGGTACATCCGGTGAATTCCCCAAGTTAAAAGTTCATCATCTATCCCCACACCCCATAATTCATCACATGGTCCAATCTTCATCTTCCACTCTGGCATGTACACCCCTCTTCTTCCGGCCAGGTGTCGAGGTGCGGAGACAAAAGACGACCTTGAGCTTCTAAGAAATCCATAACAATACATTCCACAATCCTACTCCTTTCTATTCCCCCCTCCCAACTACTATACCAATGAAACAGCATAATATGTATGTTTTAGTTGAAAACTCTCCTTTTTGGGGCCACTGCCATAATCATCATGAGAGTCCTCTACTGCCTCCACCAGTCTACTTCCCCTTGTCCCAATGGCCTGCAAAATCACCTCCCATTTCAATAGATCCCAAGTAAGGATGCCAGGCAAGCATCCCTCGTGATGTTCCAGGTATACAGAAAGTACAGAGACCATTCTAATAGTGCGTAGGTTGGGCAATATATGTAAGTACATATAGCCCAAAAGGGGGGAATTGTGGGAAGCCCCGCTGTCACCCGAGACTGAAATATTTTGGGGAATATTAAAAAAGGTAGAATATTCTATTTCTCCAAAGGAGAAATGGAGAAACATGTTCTTAAAGGCAGAAAGTAGCCCCCAGTCTTTCCTAATAGCCTACAGCAGATGCTCATTAAGAAATCCTGGGTCAGTCTATTCACAAAGAAAATACCTTCACCTCCAGGTGATGGGATTAAGGACAGGACATGACCTTAACACAGGGGCCCTGAAACTTTTTAAATGGGGCCAATTCATGGTCCCTCAGACTGTTGGGGGGGGGAGACCAGCTGGGTGGGTGTGGCTAGGTCATGTGACTAGGTGGGCCAATTCAACAGTCCTTTGAACAATGCACACAGATTAAATTTTAATTTGTTTTGTTCCTGGGGGTGTTTCATTTGCTTTTGTTTGCATGTTGCTCTTTCAGTTGCCTTTTCTTTTTAGTAGTCAGTTGTTCAGGAGTCTAGTGGTCCACCTCAGGAAACTCAATTTTGCAGCAATTCTTCTCAGCCTCAAGAAACTTAAAATTAACAAGGCTCTCTTTCCTCTCTCTCTTCTTTCTCTCTCCCTCTCTCTCATTGTCTCTCCCTCTGTGTCTCTCTCTTCTTTCTGTCTCTTTTTCTCTCTCCTCTTTCTCTTGCTTTCTCTCTCGGTCTCTCCCTCCCTCTCTTACTTTCTCTCTCTCTCTCTTTTTCAAGTTTTAATTTTTTAAAATCAAAATATCAAATCAATGCGTGAACAGTGTGGCACCTGAGTGTCATACATTCTAATACAAATAAAGCTAATCAAGTTAAACATAATCTTTGCGTTCAATGCGCTTATATATTTCTAATAATAATACATACTTATATTAATTTATGCTCTCATTATTCAATTAGTCAACATTTTCTCTTGTTCTTCCTTTCATTTTGTTATATAAAAGGTCTACAGTAATGTTCCCCATTTTCTTGTTTCTATTACTCTTTCTCCCTCTCTTTCTGCCTATCTCTCTTTCCCTATGTGTCTCTGCCTATCTCTCTTTATCTATCTTCTGGAGGTGGAGAGAGTGAAAAACGGGCCGGTTTTGCCCTTTTTATGGCCTCCTGGGGTATCTATTCCCCCCCCCCCCGGCTGCAGAAACATTCTTCAGGCCAAAACCTGGTCATTTGCACCCCTTTTTTTTGGCCTTTTTTCACACACACACCACCTGCATTCTGCAGTCCAAGGTAAGTCCTGCACTCGACTGAAGGGTGGGTTGAGCGATGTGGGTGGGCCAACCTCGTGGGCTTGATTAATGGCTTCAGTGGGCCACACGTGGCCTGCAGGCTGTAGTTTTGAGGACCCGTGTCTTAACCCCATGCATTGAAAAAAGTAGAAACAATATCGGTCCATCAAGGAAGGAAGGCTAGAGGGAATAGATAACAGGATAAAATCAATTACATACATCTGACATGATTAGGGCCAAGGAAGTGATAATCAAGACCCACCATGAGCCTTTGGGCAACAAGTAAAAATAATCAAATAATACAAGCACACAAAGGTGTTAGATTGGGTATTGAAGGAGGCAGAGACAGGCTTATAGCAACAACAGCTCTTTATTAACAAGTAACAGTATGTACAATCCAGCAACTGCTTGGTCTGACGGCAGCCCTTTTATAGGGAACTGTCAGACCTCTCAACCAATAGGATTGAATATGTGTTCCCGCTGGAAGAGAGGACCTTGGTGGAAACCAGGGTAGATAGATTGAATATCTAACACCCCTCCCCTCTTAGTTGGGATGTTCCTATTGGTTACATAGCTCGCAGGTAGGCGGGTCTTTGTTTTACTCTACCAGACTTGCGCAGTTCATTTGGAACCGGTTCTTCGGGCAGGTCAGACGGACCTGTCTGCTCTCCAGCTCCGCTTTGTGGAATCTCCTGGAACTTTTCTCAGGCCGCAGCTGGAGCTTCTGGGATTTGGTCGCTTGGAGCTTGCTGTGGGCCTGCAACAAATTCAGATATGTTTCCCGGTACCCTCGGGTTTGAGCTGGCTGTAGAAGGAGTGAGCGTTTGCTCCTTTTGGGTAGGGCTTTGGCTGATTTGTTCAGGAGTTGGATTTGGTGTCCTAAGTGTGGAGTTAGAGAGGCGACCACAGAGTTGGTCAATATGCCTCCTCCAGTTTCTTCCGTCCTCGAGCTCTAACAGATAAGAGCGAGGCCAGGTGATGCCTATCACCATGGCAGGGATCCACAGAGTGCCCCTGGCGTAGTTGTGGATGTATACCGAGTCCCCTATGCTAAAGTTTCGAATCTTATTGTGGAGTCGGGGCGATGGGGCAGAATAGTTTGGGTGTAGCCGGTCTAAGTGGGACCTTAGCCGATGACCCATGAGAAGCTCTGAGAGGCTTCTCCCAGTAGTGGCACTTGGTGTGATGTGTTGGATTAACAAATAGTGATCAACCCATGTTTGCCAATCCTCTGGGGCCATCCTAGCGAGGGCCTCTTTTGCAGATCGCACCATTCTCTCCGCCTGACCATTGGAAGCCAGATGGAATGGTGTGACCAGGGCATGCCTGATTCCCTGACTTGCTAAGTAGGTCTTGAATTGAATGGCCATAAATTGGGGCCTGTTGTCAGAGACCAAAACTCGGGCAGGCCGTGCATGGAGAAAAGTCTCTGTAGCACCTTGATGACCGCTTCTGCCGTGGTGGAGGTCATCAGGACTATCTCTAACCATTTCAAGTAAGTGTCCACAACTACAAGGAAGGTTTGGCCAGGAAAGGGGCCAGCAAAGTCAATGTGCACCCAAGACCAGGGTGCTTGAGGACGTTCCCACTCCTTAGGGGGCACCTCTGGGGGTGCTTGTCTGGATTCCTGGCACAGTGTGCAGGTAGCCACCCATTCTTCTATCTCCCTGTCCAAGTTAGGCCACCCCACGTAACTCCTAGCCAAAGACTTCATCTTGACAATTCCAGGATGCCCCACATGCAAAGCTTCCAATACTGCCTTGCGCAGTTTGTTTGAAACAACCACCCCGTCCCCCCACAGTAAACAGCCTTTGATTACCGACAACTCATCGCGTTTGGTAAAGTACATTTTAAAATCTGCCCCAACAGGCCCCTTGGGCCACCCCCTCCACACCCAGTTCAAAATTTGTTTGATGGTGGAGTCCTTAGCAGAATGATGGGCAATGTCATTGGACGAGACAGGTCCAGAGTACAGACAGTCAATGAGCAGGACCGGTGTCTCGGGAGTGGGGTCAGCGAGCAGCTCAGGTAGGGGACAGGGGCTCTATGCATCTGCGTGTGCCAACGTGGAACCAGGGTGGTGAATCAGTTTGTAGGAGTAGGCAGCCATGAAAACAGTCCACCTGGTCATGCGAGGTGACAGCGACACCGGGGTAGGTTGGTCTCCAGCCAGTAACCCCAGCAACGGCTTGTGGTCCATCACAAGTTCGAAATCCTGGCTGTAAAGGTACTTGTGGAACCTTTTAACTCCCGCCACTGCAGCCAATGCCTCGTCCATTTGGCTGTAGTTTCTTTCCGCAGAAGACAAGGTTCTCGAGTAAAAGGCAATCGGGGCTTCTGTGCCATTGGGCATGCGGTGGTTAAGGACAGCGCCGACAACGAATGGGGACGCGCTGCAGGTTAACACCAATGGCGGGGTCTGGCTGTACTGGACTAGAAGGGAGTCAGCTGTCAGTAGTCGTTTGACCGCTGCAAATGCGGTAGCCTAGGCTCTACCCCAGGACCACTTAGCGTTCTTGGCAAGGAGATGATGCAATGGATCAGCGACGGTGGCTTTCTGTTTGAGAAAGACACTGTAGAAATTAAGGAGCCCGAGGAACGCCTGCAGCTCGGTTTGAGTGTGGGGTGTGGGGGCTTCCTGAATTGCTGTTATTTTTTGTGATGTCGAGTGAATCCCAGAGCCATCGACCATGTCCCCCAGGAATTCAACCCTTGGTACATTAATTTCGCATTTTTCTTTTTTGAGCCAGAGGCCTTTTTCACGACTTCTGGCCAAAACCATTCTTACTCGTTTTAAAAGTTGCGCCTCATTTGCAGCCGATACCAAGATGTCATCAAAATAGGGGACGACTCCTGGTATCCCCTGCAAAAGCCGTTCCATGATGCTTTGGAACAGTCCAGGGGTGATGCTACTCCAAATTGCAGGCGGTGGCATTTGAATGCACCCCTGTGTTTGAGCCTCCGCTGTAGCGCCATCTACAGGCAACTGTTGGTATGCCTGCGCTATGTCTAATTTTGTGAAAAATTTTCCTGGGCCTAGCGAATGTAGTAGGTGCTGTACAATGGGTACAGGGTAAGTGCTGTGTTGTAACGCGTTGTTTGTTGTATATTTATAGTCCGCGCAGATGCGGACTGACCTGTCAGGCTTGACCGGGGTCACAATAGGGGTCTCCCAGCATGCATGGCTGACTGGTTCTAGGATTCCCTGGCTCACGAGTTTATCAATTTCCGTATCGATTTTAGGGCGGAGAGCGAAAGGTACTCTCCTGGGTTTTAGCCTGATAGGCGCTATGTTGGGGTCCAAGCTAAAGGAGATTGGCGTCCCCACATACTTACTGAGACCGGAACTGAAGACGTCCTCGAACTCCTTAAAGATGGCCTCGGTGCCATCTTCCTTCACGGAGTTGATCCCGGTCGCTTCCAGCCCCAGGAGGCTTTGCAGGGGTGCGCTGACCACAGTCACGGGAAGTTTAGCACAGAAGTCTTTGAAATGCACCCGGAAACTGCCCTGGCCCACGATGGGGACTCGCCTCCCCTGGTAGTCTTGCAGACTGATGTCTGGGGTGCGAAGGTGCTGCTTTTTTAAGCTTGGAATGGCTTGCTTCAGGGTCAACCACAACATGATCGTTAATGATGATCCAGTGTCGATCTCCAGCTCACAGGAAGCATCCTCTGAGGATGGTGACCTTCAGCTTTTTTGGCCGCCTGGTGCGGACGTGCCCTATCGCAGTGTGATAGGTAACCTTCTTTTCTCTCTCTGGGTGCCCTTGTGGTTTCTGCCAGGCCCCTAGGTTGGGCCTCTGTTGGCGGCTTGGAGTAGGTTTAGGCTGCCAAGTGGTGATAGGGAATTCGCTCCGGCACACTTTGGCAATGTGCCCCTTTCGATCGCAACGTTGACAGGTTGCGTCTCGGAAACGACAAGTTGACCAGGCATGGTCCCCTCCGCAGCTTGTGCAGGGCGGCAAACGCAAGTTGCTCTTGCTCATAGTGCTCTTGCTCTGCGGCCTCATGGTGAACGCGCATTAGGAACCTTCTGGTTCCTAATGTTGAATTCGTGGCGGCCAACGTGCCTCGATGGTTTGGGTGCATAGTGGGTTTTCAAGGTCTGCTGTAATGCCACCCAGGGAACCGTTTGGAGTGGTTTTGGTTCCGATAGATTCTTCGCAGTTTCGAAGACCTCTCAGCCACAATGCCCCAGGAAGAGGTTCTTCTTTCGGCTTTCAGGGACGCCCATGAGGTCGTTTGCCTCAAGGAAGCATTCGAATCGTAACATGTACAATTCCCAGTGTTTGGCCACCGGGACATACGGAGTTGGCGGGGCATGCATGGCCATTCTTTTGTCGAGGGCGATTTGCGTTTTGCCGCTCAAAATGGTAGCTCGATGCCGTGCCGAGAGCTCCGGTCTGAATCTACTTGCTGGATTTTGTTGCTTTTTTCTTCTCCTATTTGACTCTCAATCCCACCTTCGTCGCCAGTGTTAGATTGGGTATTGAAAGAGGCAGAGACAGGCTTATAGCAACAACAGCTCTTTATTAACAAGTAACAGTATGTACAATCCAGCAACTGCTTGGTCTGACAGCAGCCCTTTTATAGGGAGCTGTCAGACCTCTCAACCAATAGGATTGAATTTCTGTTCCCGCTGGAACAGAGGACCTTGGTGGAAACCATGGTAGATAGATTGAATATCTAACGAAAGGTAATCTCAAAATTACAAAATACCGTAAACTCTATAAAAATCCTTGCACTCATCAAGCTAATTTGTCAGCTGTCCCAAAGCTGAATGCTATGGTTCTGCTCATTAATAAATGGACCTTCTTTCCTAAAGAACTAGCCTCCATTTTATTTCCAGAGCTTCTCTCCCGGCTTGGAACTTAACCAGATGGATTTTTCTTCCAACACCCTGCTGTGATTTTTTCTTCTTGGAGGTGCCTGCTTGTTACCCCGGTGGTAGCAGCGCCAAGATGCTGACAAATTTGTTGCAACAGCCTTGGTGTTGGAGAGGTGAGGAAAGAAATTATATGGTGGAAAATGTTTCATTTCTAAAAAAGCATTGTGCTGATCTTTAAATAGCTTTTGAGAATGAAATAAATGGGTATTGGCAGCATTGCTGTGAATGTGGGGGTAAGATAATGTAAAGCTGTCTTCCCAACACATGGGAGATGCTTCCATTTCTTTCATTCCTCTCTCAGGGCTTCTTTAAGGCTGCTTGGAAAGATGGTTTAATGGTGGACAGGACCACATGGTTTGAAGCCCTGGGCAAAATGAGCACATGGGTGTGTGTGAGAGAGAGATGTAAACCCGCTCTTGGGCCACCTTAGAGCTTCCTGTTCCTGTTTAAGAAATGTATTCTGATTGGTTGTCTTGAGTTGAGCCTTGCTGGGCGATACAATCTCCCCACGTTCCATGTGGTGAGTTCTGCTGCTAGATGGATAGAGGGCTAATATTTAGGGATGATTTTGCCTTGGTTTCTGATGATTTCATACATGGTATTTAGAACGCTAACAAATTGAGGTTAGCCAGTATGCAATCCAGGCTATTTAGTATTTTTAAAATTACACACAATGAGCCCTGGGACTCCTACTCATGAGACCACCAGTGCAACATATCCTGCTTTATTGGACAACTGGGCAACATCGTTTGTGAGTCACAGTCAGGGCTGGGTGTTTTGAGATATCTTTTCTACTATCTCTTCAAGTGAAGGAATAGCTTGAGGGGGATGCATCCTCCCCCATGGGATTAGCAGCGAGATATGACTGCTTGAACCTTAATGCCACAGAGCAAAAACTAACCTAGGAGGAGCTTTGTGTCCTGTTTCTATGTAAGACATTTATTCTCATTGGTTGTCTTGAGTTCCAGGCTTGGTGGAGTCTTGCTGAGTGATGCAATCTCCCCAGGTTCCATGTGGTGAGTTCTGTTGCTAGATGGGTAGAGGGCTAATCCTATTATGTCCTGAGGGTGAAGATCTATTGTGTTGTAGATAAGGTGGCCCAGTCTTTCTGCGGTTGTTAACAAAGGTGGGGACTGCTTTCCAAGAGCATGTTTCTCCTTTTCTCATCCAGGGAGATATAATATTCTTCCTTTTTTATATTTCCTAGAAGATTTCATTTTTCCAGGAGATGGGTGGGGGCTAACTTCTTACAAGTTGAAATATTAAAAAAAGCAAGAAATGATGGATACACATAGAATACTTAAGATAGCAATTGCTTCATTAAAGATTAAAAAACAGGTAGAAAGTAGAAATTGGGAATAGTATGTATATTGATACATAATAGAATACATCAACATTACTATAGCCACGTAAATGTGAGAGGTTGAAAGGTATTATTATGTATACCTAAACAATATTATTATTCGTGTTGTGTTAAAAATACATTGACCCAGACAATACACTGTTTACCAAGCTGTTACGGATGTATAAAAAAACCTACTAATATAATTATTTTTTAAAAAACTACCCCAGTGGGGACAAATTATATTTATCAGCCATGGATTTGTGATTTTGGGGGGGAATAAAGTGGGGCAGTAAGATAGGAAACAGACTTGGAAGAACTTAGGTCTTTGCTGGATACTGCAAGAGTTCATTGCAAAGAATGTGACTTCTTCTTTTTTCTCTTGGAGATGTCTGATGCATAGAACCAAAGCCCCAGAAGGCAAGAAAGAGCAATGGGTGTGGTTCCGAGTATAAAAATAATAATAGTTTATGTCACGATGAAGGATTAAGTGCAGATTCAAAATAAATATTAATTGAATTTCAATATTCAAAAAGGGGATATTAAAACAAACACGAGGGAAATAGCAGAACTTCCAACCAAAAAACCCTCTTTAACAGCAATGTGGACAATACCTGTTTTTTCATTCACAAAAGCTATTTAATGCCTTTTTTTAGAAATGCAATATTTTGCACCATGTAATGTCTTTTTCACAGCTCCAACACCAAGGCAGTTTATTTTTTATTTATTTTATTTATTTTATTTGTCAATCGTTTACAAGATAATTGTAAGAATAGACATGAGCATGAATGAAATGGGTACGAATAAATGCGGACAGTAGGACAGGGACGATGGGTTTAAGGTTAAAGTTATGGGGATTTGAAGATGTAACAAATTTGCAACGAACAAGAGGCATCTTGGTGCTGCTACCACCAGGGTAACAAGCAGCACTTCCAAGAAGACAAGATCACAGCAGGGGTTGTTCATGAACTTAAGAACCCAGGACTCAAAACCACAATGCTTTTTTCTTCTTGAGCTACAACCTCTGTGCATATTTTTTTTACCATGTATTTTTAGAAGATTCAGCAACTTACTGGGGCCACTCAGAAACTCGGCTTATGACTCACAGATATTTTGGGCAAAGGAGGTGCTGGCTAGAAATTCTGGCCTCAAAATCTGGAAGACATTCAGGATGCAGAAGGATGAAACTTCTCTAAGACACATTAAAATTAACATGAGGGAAATAGCAGAATATATAAAAAACAACCCTCTGTACAATAAAAAGATAAATAGACATTGGGGGAGGGGGGAGGGATTTCTTCTACCATATATAGGCAATTATGCCATCTTTTTAGGCTCCTTTTTCTAGGCCCTGCTGCTTGTTTCTCTGTGTGACCTAATGGGAGACTTCAGTGCAAGCAAATTTACAGAATTTACACCTGGCATTCAGCAGATATAAAATTTCCTCCTCCAAGAATGAAGCTTGGTGGTTGATGCTCTTGGATGCAGCCCTGGCCAGCAGGAGTGAAGCTCCTTCCCCTGGAGGGTTTGGCCTGATGCTGCTGCCATGCCCTAGAGTCTCAGAGTCATAAAGTTTTGGCATGTAGAGAGGTTTTGATCTCCACTGAGAATCACCCCTAAGAAAGCTGATTGTGTAATTCTGTAAAACCTTCATGAACTTTTAGGGCTTGGCACATAGCTAATCTTCACAAGGTTAAGTAACATCACATTTCACTATTTCACTAGGCTCAGCTGCAAAGTCGGTTGCTAGAAGTTAAAAACCACTCGATAGCCTTAGGTAGAAACTGTAGAAGGATTTTTTTTTTTCTGCCTCCTATCTGGAGATGGTGCTTAAACAGGCAAAATCTGTGCCTAGAAAGAGGATAATACTTGTGGTTGTGCTTAAAAAGGTTAAAACAATCGAGTACTGTGTTGCTAGAAAGGTTGGAAAGCGACAGGAAGAGTAGAAGAAAGAAAATCCAGTTGCCTTTTGAAAAAAGCAGCTGAAAAACACTGAACTTCCTCTTCCGGGTCATTCATGGGAGGAGAGTGGTGTGCAGAGCGGCTTTTGTGCTCTTCCCATGGTCGAAGCAGCAGCTGGAAGGTGAGTGGAGGGCAGGTGGGAGGAGAGTCCTGGAAGCAGAGAAGCAACTGGGTTGAAGCATCTCAGCTGCTGCTGCTGAAGGTTCCTTCCCTCCCCGAATTTAAGCCCACTGGTGCTGCAGGCTGTGAAACTGGTGGCTGCAATTTTCCTCCTGGTGGGAAGATTGGAAAAGTCTCTTCCAAGTGAAGGTGGATTCTTTGGGAATGGCTTCCCTCCAGAGGTTGTGGGTGCTCCCATCACTGGAGGGTTTGTGACAGAGCTGGGAGGGACCTTGCAGGTCTTCTATACTGACGCCCTGATCAATCAGGAGACCCAATATCATTTCAGACAAATGGCTGTCCTGTCTCTGATTAAAAGCCACCAGGGATGGAGCTCCCACAACCTCTGAAGGGAAACCCTTCCACTGGTTCACTGTTCTCAGTGCAGGAAGTTTCTCCTTAGTTTGAAGTTGCTTCTCTCCTTGATTAGTTTCCCTCCAGTTCCTTGTCCTGCCTTCAGGGGCTTTGGAGAATAGGTTGACACCCCTCCCTCTTTTGTGGCAACTCCTCAAGTATTGGAAGATGGCTATCATGTCTCCCTTAGTCCTTCATTTCACTGGACTAGACATACCCAATTCCTGGAACCCTTCTTTATATTTTTCTCTTCCATCCCCTAATCCTTTTTGTTTGTCTTTTCTGCATTCTTCCAGAGTCTCAACATCTTTTTTATGATATGGTGACCAAACTGTCTGCAATTATCTAAGTGTGGTCTTACTCTGTATAAAGTGGTACTAGTACTTCACATGATGATTGATTCTATCTCTCTGTTAATGGTGCTTAGTACTGTATTGGCTTTTTTGGCCACTGCAATACACTGCTGGCTCATATCTAAATGATTGTCCACTAGGACTTCAAGTGTCCTCTCATAGTTACTGCTTGAACCTGGTTCTACCTATTGCGTACCAGTACCTTTTGTTTTTCTTGCATAAGTGTAAAATCTTCTTTTTCCATTCCCATTCAATCCCCTCATCTAAGGCATTTACGAAGATATTTAATATCTTCATAAAAGAAGATACTAAAACAGAATCTTGGGATACCCACTGCTTACTTCCCTCTGTATAGATATAGTCCCATTAAGGACTACACTTTGAATGTGGTTTGTCAGCCAGTTATAAATGTATCTGTGTGGAAGGATGTACCTATCCCACATTTTTCTAATTTACCAAGAAGTAGCTTATGGTCTACTTTGTCAATTGCCTTACTGAATTTCAATGATACTATGTATTTGATTGGTCTGTTAATTTAGTCTCTTTGTGTAAGAATGAAATAACATTTCTTTGGAATGACCTGTTTTTGACAAACCCATATTGACTTCTGGTTATATATTTGCTTGCTTCTAGGTGTTTGCAAATCTTTTCCAGGATCTTCCCAGGTAGTGATGTCAGGCTATTTGGCCTGTAGTTTTATGGATCTATTTTTCTCCCCTCTTTTGAAGACGGGAACTACATCAGATCTTTTCCAATCCACCGGTAGTTCCTTGCTGCATGAAGATCTTTGAAAGATATGGTTGAAGGGTTCTTAGATCATGTCTGCCGGCTCCTTCAAAACTCTGTAATCAATCTGGTCCCGATGATTACAACTTATCTAGAATGGACAGGTGTTCTCTTACCATTTTCTTGCCTGTTTTAATTTGTATTCCTAGTCTGCCTTTTTCAGTTCTGTTTTTGGTAGGTTTGGCTATTTTTTCTTTTTGCCTGAAGATAGATGCAAATAATGAATTAAGTAGCTCTTCCATGTCTCTACTTCTCATCACTTCCTTGCCATCATCTGCCAATAGTGGACTGATTGTTTCCCTGACTTTTTTCTTTTTTTATCTACCATCTCAGAAAATTAGAATATTACATGCAATCAATAAAACAAGGATTGCACATAGAACAATATCTTACCTCTGAAAAGGATAAGCATGTATATGTACTCAGTACTTGGTTTCGGCCCCTTTTGCAGCAATTGCTGCCTCAATGCGGCATGGCATGGAATCTATCAGCCTGTGGCACTGCTGAGGTGTTATGGAAGCAGGATGTTCCAATAGCAGCCTTTAGTTCTTCTGCATTGTTCGGTCTCATGTCTCTCATCTTTCTCTTGGCAATGCCCCATAGATTCTCTATGGGGTTCAGGTCAGATGAGTTTGCTGGCCAATCAAGCACAGTAATCCAACAGTCATTGAATCAGATTTTGGTGCTTTTGGCAGTGTGGGCAGCTGGAAAATGAAATCAGCATCCCCATAAAGCTCGTCTGCGGAAGGAAGCATGAAGTGCTCCAAAATCTCCTGGTAGACGGCTGCGTTGACCCTGGTCTTAATGAAGCATAGTGGTCCAAAGTCCTGTTGCTCCGTGGTCCAAAGTCCTCTTTTCTAATGAGAGCAACTTTTGCCAAAAGCACAAAACCAGGTTCAATGACTGTTGGATTACTGTACAATCCTTGTTTTATTGATTGCATGTAATATTCTAATTTTCTGAGATGGTGGATTTGAGGTTTTCATGAGCTGTAAGCCATAATCATCACAATTATGACAAATCACGGCGTAAACTATCTTGCTTTGCATGTAATGAGTCTTATCTCATATATTAGTTTCACCGTTTAAGTTGCATTTAGTGAAATAAATGAATTTTTGCACGATATTCTAATTTTTCGAGTTTCACCTGTACATGGCAAATTTGAGGTTTGTAGGCTTTACGGTTCTGGAGATTTTGTGATAATGCGTGAGTGGTATTTCACTTTTATCTATATAGATTTTCCATTATTTCCCACACTCCTTGCATTGTTTTCTCCTTTAGGATTTTTATCCATGAAATTTTGCTTAGGCTCTGGATTTCTTAAAATCAGCTCTTCTAAAGTTTAAGACACTTGTTGGATTTTATTCTATTGCTTGTGTTTGCATTATATTGAATTCCAGTAAGACATGGTCACTTACCCAAGGTCCCAACAACTTCAACTCCTTTTATCGCTTCTCTATTAGTAAGAATTAGGTCGAGTATAGTTTTTCCTCTAGGTCCCTCCTCTACCATTTAGATGACAAAGTTGTCAGCTAAATTGGTTAGGAATCTATTCAATTTCCTACTTGCTGTAGGCTTTTTCTCCCAGCTGATATCAGGGTAGTTGAAGTCTCCCATTACATTTATTTTTATATAAAGTTTTATTTTTTCATTTTCATAACATATAAATCACATGTATAGTATTACATAGCCAACATCGTATTGTATTATTAAATGTTTACATCAATTCATCTTACCATCAACTCCCTAAAACAATTATTGGCTCTTCTGCTCTCCGTACACCATATTAGTACGTTATCCATCACTTTCTTCTCCCTCTCTCCTCTCCCTCCCTACCTCCTCTCTTCCCTCTGTCCCTCTCTCCTCCCCTTCCCTATTTCCCTTCTCTACTTCCCCTTCCTCTCTCCTTCTCTCTCCCCTTTCCACTCCTCCTTTCTCTCCTCTTCCCCCCCCCCCCACCCTCTCTCCTATCCCAGTCTTCTTCCCTTACTTCTCTCCTCTACTTCACATCCTTCGTCTCATTTACTTGGTGTATTTCAGCTTCTGAGCGAGCTCCCTTTTATGATGATGGTATTTATAATTCCTTTTCAATATAATATATTTTATTTTAACATATATCTTCCTCCCTCTTTTTAAGGGGAAAATCAAATAATCAAAATCCAGAAAGACCATATAACAGGAGAGGTCCAGGGGTCCTTCAGGGGAGGTAATAATACAATGCCAGAGATTTTTTTCAAAGGTAGTTTCAAAAGGCAGACTTCATTTGTAAGTGCAAAAACAAAGATAGAGGGGAGGTATCTTGGCTCCTCCTTTCACAGGGAGAAGAACAAAGATTGCCATAAAGTTTTTTTTCCTTTAAGAAAACAGCTCAGCAATCACCTCTTGCAGTTGTGATATGAATCTTTCTCACATAGTTAATACAGGTGACAAGTCAGCCTTTATTCTCTCTCCATTCCAATATAGAGAGAGATAATTCAAATGCCGCTTTATCCGAGGGAGATAAAGAGAAAGAGAAACCGCCCTCTAGTCTTCAGCTTCAAATAGATTGAACCCGAATTTACAATAGTCTGCTGCTTATCCATTAGCGATAATTAAGGAGATTAGGATGGATCTCTCGCCACCCACATTCCAGTCACTCCTCCTTAATTAACTCCTTCCTCCCGGCGAAAGGGCAGACAGCCAAATGCTGTTCCATGCCCCCCCTCCGTTCCCCGGTTCCAGGGGTGAGGTTGGAAACACCCCCGCCGGCTGCCGCCGAATCTGGGGGGTTCCAGCAAGCTGCCCTGCGGCAGGTGGCCCCTCCGAGACCCCCTGTGCTCCTCAAAGGAGCCCACCAGAGAGACGACAGCGGACTACACCGTCCGTCACCTTCTGTGACCGGAAGTGATCTCCCTTCATCATTGTACTTTTAAACCCCCCACTGTTAGGGTTCTAAATACCATGCAGAAATAAATCATTGTCCAAGGCAAAACATCCTTTAAGGTCCAATTTATTCCACAGGCAATTTAGCACGGCTATGGAAATTTCAACTCTGAATTACATCCTGTAAGTTCACCTAGTTGAAAGTTCATGATCTCTCCCCACACCCACAAATCCATCACATGTTCCAATCATCATCTTCCACGCTGGCATGTACACCCATCTTCTTCCGGCCAGGTGTCGAGGTGCTGAGACAAAAGATGACCTTGGCTTCTACAAAAGAATGTCAACAATCCATTCTACAATCCTACTCCTTTCTATTCCCCCCTCCCAACTACTACACTATTGAAACAGCATAGAGAATTATTAAAAAGTGTGGCAGGCCAAAGATCCTAAAAAGAATATAATTACAGGCCTGACAGGCGGCCTCTCCTCAAAAGAAAAACGTTTCTTGCAAAGAGAATAACATAAAAGTTAACATAACAAAATTAACCACCTCTTCTCCACCCAGGGGAACCCCTTGACTTCTCGGGAAACTTCCCATTGAATTGCTTTACTAACTTCTCCACTTTCAGGTTCCCACTGTTCACCCAATTAGCTTCAGACCAAGGGTAACCCTTCCAATGCACTAAGTACTGTAAGCAACCCCTATTCAGCCTGAAATCTACAATTTTTTCCACCTCAGATTGTGTTTCCCCTTCCATCACTATAGGAGGAGATTGAGCTTGGGTGGATGCTCTTCTGTTAGACCCAATTACTGGTTTCAACAAGCTACAATGAAACTCTGGGTCAATTTCCCCTAGACTTCTGGGTAGACTGAGTTGAACTGTAACTGAGTTAACTATCTTCACTATTGGGAATGGACCTAGAAATTTTGGACCCAATTCCTTGCTAAGCATTTCTAATCTTATGTATTTGGTAGATAAAAAAACATTGTCCCCCACACGGTAGGGGTTTAGGAGTGAGCGACGTTGATCATCTTGCTTCTGGTAGGCTTCTGCTGCAACTTATTATTGTATTTATCCATTTAATAATTTTTAATTGTTATTATGTATGATGTTTTTGATATGGACTGTACACCGCCCCGAGTCCCTTTTGGGAGAGGGGGCGGTCTAGAAGTGCTAATTAAATTAAATTAAAAATTAAATTAACTGCTAGAGCCTTCTTCGTATTCTTCCATCCTTTCTTTAGCATGTCCATCCATTCACTCAAAGACATGAAAGAAGGAGGTTCTCTAGGCAACTCAGGCATGGCAACAACTTCCATGCCACTGGTAATCTGGAAACCCGCTAATCCTCTGCTGCTGTGGACCGCATCGTTGTACGCCACTTTGGCGAAAGGTAGCAAGTCCGACCAGTTGTCGTGCTGATAGTCCACAAAACACCTGATGTATTGTTCCACCACCGCATTGGCTCCCTCTGCTGCGCCGTTCATGCTGGGATGAACCTCTGAGCTCAGTTCTTGTGTGGACCCAATAGATCTCAGGACCTCTCTCCAGAACTTGGCTGTGAACTGGACTCCGCGGTCTGAAATGATCCTCTTGGGTACTCCATGCAGGCGATAAATGTGTTTCACAAACATTTTCGCTAATTCGTTTGCGGATGGCAATCCTGAGCAAGCAATGAAGTGTGCCTGCTTAGAAAACAAATCAATAACAGTCCAAATTACTTTATGCCCACTGCTGTCTGGGAGTTCCATGATGAAGTCCATTGCGACCTCTTCCCATGGCCGTTTCGGGCTCTCTGCTGCAGGTGCTGTAGGTTCTAGGCTCTTGGATCCAATCATCCACGGCTGGCCTTGTTCCTCCTCCGAGGCCTCCCCCTTGGTAGGACTCTTCGTCACCTGAAGTTGGGGGTCCTCTTCCAGAGGTCGGTTGGGCATTTCCCCCTCCGAGGCCTCCCCCTTAGTTGGACTCTTTGTCACCTTCAGTTGGGGATCCTCCTCTGGAGATTGTTTGCCCTTTTCCTCTTCCGAGGCCTCCCCCTTGGTAGGACACTTTGTCACTTTAAGTTGGAGATCCTCTTCCAGAGGCTGTTGGCCCAGATGACTTTGCTGTGCGGGCATCTGGGGCCCTCTCTTAACCACCGTGGCATTTGGTACACACGTTTGTTCTTCGGCAATTCCCTCCTCCGAGGCCTCCCCCTTGGTAGGACTCTTCGTCACCATAAGTTGGGGATCCTCTTCCAGAGGTCGTTTAGGCTTTTCCCCCTCCGAGGCCTCCCCCTTAGTTGGACTCTTTGTCACCTTAAGTTGGGGATCCTCCTCCGGAGAATGTCTGCCCTTTTCCTCTTCCGAGGCCTCCCCCTTGGTAGGACACTTCCTCACCTTAAGTTGGGGATCCTCTTCCAGAGGTTGTTGGCCCAGATGACTCTTCTGTGGTGGCATCTGGGACCCTCTCTTTACCGCCGTGGTGGTTGGCGCGCACGTTTGTGGCATTGGGGCTGGAGCCAAGCACTCTGACGCTCTGTGGCCAAGTTGACAACAATGGTGGCATTTAATTGGGCCCCACGAGGAATGGAACCTAGTTACATCTCTAAACTCAGGAACCGTTTCATCACACTGCCTTGCTCTCCAACTTGCAGCTGCCCCCTTGGTAAACCCTTCTTCCATGGTGGAGATTGCTTCTCTGTAGGAAGGTGGAGTAAGAACTTTTTGGGGCATTGCAGATGCACCTTGTCCCGCTTCCCATCTTGCAGGCCTGGCTTTGGTAATCCCTTCTTCCATGTTGGTGATTGCTACTCTGTAGGAAGGTGGGGTAAGAACCACTTGGGGCCTTGCAGGCGCACATTTTTCCGCCATCCATCCCGCAGGCCTCCCTTTGATAATACCTTCTTCCATGGAGATTTCTTCTCTGTAGGAAGGTCTGGTAAGAACCTTTTGGGGCCTTGCAGGGGAGACTGGAACCGGTGGGGAGGTCAATCCCTCGGTTGGCCACTGCCCAGCTTTCTGCCATGGTGCCATCTGCTGAGGGAGGGCAGGTGCCCACTGGCATCCCTCCCATCCATGGCCTGGGGTTAAGACCCATCCCGGGGTTGCCTGCTTCACAGGTTGCAGCTCAACCAATGATGGCTGGCTAGGGGGTTTTACGTGCCAAGGACCCTCCTGCTGGCTTGGATGAGTTATGGGCCAAGTAGGTGCCCTCTGCTGGCTTGGAGCATTTCCCCATGCTGATGGCAAAGGAGTTTGTAAGTAGCATCTCTTCCATCCAAGTCCTGGGAGGAAAGCCCAATTTACTGCCCAATTTGCTTCATTTACTGGTTGCAGCCCCATTTGTGGTGGCTTGCAAGTGACAGATGCTGGAAAAATTCCTTCTTCCTGCCTCCTTTGAGATTCCCATTTTGAAAGGGAATCTCTCTCCCATCTAGTTGCAGGGTGATATGCCATTTCATCTATTGCCGTCTGGAAGGAGCCCAAACCTCTGTTCTAGGGTTTTTTTTTCCAAGCCTTGTTTCCAAGCTGGGGGGAAGGAGGGGGAGCATGCACTCACAATTTTGCTGAAGAAGTCCGTCTGAGATTTCCTTCGTCTTGTCGTGTCTCCTCCTGCATTCCTCCTGATGCAATTAAACTGGAAGCAGCATTCCATTGCCTTTGAAGTTCCGCACTCAGCTTCTTATCACCAAAAGCTTCTCATTAATTCTTCGCTGATATTTATGCTGTCCCGGTCAGTATTGGGAATGCCGAGACCCCATCACCAGATCTTCCATCACCAGCCCTTCCCCCTTGATAGGGGGAGGGAGCTAGTGAAATATTTTTAAAGTAGAGAGTTGAAATAATGTTAGGGTTCTAAATACCATGCAGAAATAAATCATTGTCCAAGGCAAAACATCCTTTAAGGTCCAATTTATTCCACAGGCAATTTAGCACGGCTATGGAAATTTCAACTCTGAATTACATCCTGTAAGTTCACCTAGTTGAAAGTTCATGATCTCTCCCCACACCCACAAATCCATCACATGTTCCAATCATCATCTTCCACGCTGGCATGTACACCCATCTTCTTCCGGCCAGGTGTCGAGGTGCTGAGACAAAAGATGACCTTGGCTTCTACAAAAGAATGTCAACAATCCATTCTACAATCCTACTCCTTTCTATTCCCCCCTCCCAACTACTACACTATTGAAACAGCATAGAGAATTATTAAAAAGTGTGGCAGGCCAAAGATCCTAAAAAGAATATAATTACAGGCCTGACACCCACATCACCCCAGCCTAATTTTGGTTGAGATGTAGACCTGGTTACAATTCCCAGCTATTCTCATCATTATATTTATATAATTATTTATCCTTACATCCTCCATATATTTTAACCTTTATTTAACTATCTTTCCATTATCATATTCAACCAGTTAGCAACTCCATTTTATTATTATATTTAGGAATAAACCCCTTAGCTTTATATTTTCCCATATAACAATTTCTAGTTGTCTAATTTTTTCCTAGTAAGTCTTTTGTCTCACTTCTCTGTTCCAGCCTTCTCCCTTTTCTTTTTTCTTTGACACGTCTACCCTCTTCAAATTTCCCCAAGCGACCATCAAAGGGATCTTTTATATTTCTGTTTGTTGGGACATAACCTCCTTCTTCAATTTTCTTTATGGCATTGACAACCTCCAAAACCTCTTTTGTCTGCTTTTTTTCCCCTTTTGTTGGGGCACATCCCCCTTTTACAATTTTCCCTATATCACTGCCAAGCCCTATGGAATTTTTTGTCTGCTTTTTATTTCCCACCGTTTCTACCCCTTCATTATCTTTGCCCCCTTCTTCTTTGCTTCTTCTCTGGGTTTAGAATTCTATTTAGGCTTGATTTTAATGATTTATGCATATTTTTTATAATTTCACGCAGTTCTTCAAATTCCCAGCTTTCCATGATGTCCAGTTCCAAAGTTACAGTTAGTTATACAGTTCTTATTTCAGAGTTCTGGTCCACCTTAAATTTATCTACTTCAGCTGCTGTGGGGAAGAGCGACGGGAGCCATCTTGGTCTTTTGTTCTTCCTTAATGTCCAGTTCTAAAATTGCAGTTAGTTATACAAATTTTACTTCGAAGTTCTGGTCCACCTTAAATTTAGTTAATTCAACTACTGTGAAAACAGAAGAGAAGCTGGAGCCATCTTGATCTTTTGCAGAATAAAGAAGGAGAGAAAGAAAGAAAACTTCGTATTTCCCAGTTTTTGATTTTTTTTATTATTATTTTTTTCCTTCCTACTTTTCACCTCTCAAGATTAGGTTATCAGTTGTCAGTGAGGAGATAGTGCTTTTTTCTTGATCTTTCCCCCTTGTTGCATTCCATCTCTCCTTAATTTTCTTACCAGTCTTTCATCTCTTCCTCACACTCCTCTTCAGTTTCTTTGGCTGGAAGTCAGCTACTTGTGCAGCCATGTTGCCATGCTGCCGCCCCTACTCTGATTCAGAGGGCAAATCTCCGACCTGCGAGGGACCTGTTGCTTCCCCCTGGGTCTGATGAGACGCTGCCCCTTCTTTGTCCCACCTCCAGGGGGGGTTTGATCTAAAAAAGATGTTGGAGATAGTTTGTGAGACAGGGTTCATGTGAGGCCCTTGAGAGCCCCCCCCCCCCCACCCCATGACAGTCCAGCTGGAGAACGTCCGGTCGACACTCTCCCATTAGATCTTGATGTTGCCCCTGTCAGGCCTGTACTTATGTTCCTTTTAGGATCTTTGGCCTGCCACACTTTCTATTATTTCACTGTGCTGTTTCATTAGTGTAGTAGTTGGGAGGGGGGAATAGAAAGGAGTAGAATGGTGGAATGTGTTGTTGTCATTCTTTTCTAGAAGCCAAGGTCATCTTTTGTCTCTGCACCTTGACACCTGACCGTAACCAGCTGGGTGGAGATGCCAGCGTGGCTGAAGAAGATTGGACCATGTGATGGACTTATGGGTGTGGGGATAAGATCATGAACTTTGAACTGGGTGGAATCCCAGGAAGTTTTCAGATTTGGGATTCCACAGTACGATGTCAACATGTCTGTCTTATTAAATTGGTACTTTAAGGATAGCTCTGCCTTGGACTCTGATTTAATTCTGCATGATATTTGGAATGCTGACAGCCCTCTTGGTATAGTTTGTAATCCACATGTGTATTGAAAATGACAGAAGAATAAAATGTACAAGTTTTTTTACTTCCATGTCTTGCCAATAAGTATCGTATTTTTTCTCCCATTCACGTATTAACCAGGTTCAATTGTGCTTAATCCATATTTGGTTGTACAGCTAGTCCTCACTTACCACTTCTTCCCTGAGCCTTCAGAGTTACTATGGCACAGTAGAAGCAGACGTGCACCTGGTCCACAAAATTTGTGGTAATCCAAGGACTTGTTCCGTGACCGCATGTTTAGGGTTTAGGTTTTAGGTTTTATTAAATTTATAGACCGCCCCCTCTCCCCGCAGGGACTCGGGGCGGTGTACAGACCGTTCATATATAAAAACAACAAAACATGACATAAAACACCAGACAGAACAACGCAAACATACAGTCTGTATATTTAACCCAAACTAATTAAATAATTAAAACAATTCTAAAACCAATTTAAAACCACAAAATTTAAAATTTAAAAAGCCATCCAGGAAGGTCAGTAGTGAGTGTTACTTGTAATTACAATTGGGCCAGGCCGGCTAGTCGAAACAGGTGGGTCTTGAGTTTCTTATGGAAGGAGCGGAGGTCCAAGGTAGTTCTAATATTGGGGGGGAGGTCGTTCCAGAGGGTTGGGCCCATCACAGAGAAGGCCCTACTCCTAGGCACCGCCCACCCGCACTGCTTAGCGGAAGGTACCCGGAGGAGTCCCTCTCTGTGACAGCAGATTGGTCGTAGCAGTGACTGTGGTTTTGAAGGTGCAGGAAAAGGAGTTGCACCAATTTGGGTTCTGCCAATAGCACATATATGATGGCCGCAGCATCCCACACTTATGATCCCCATCTGTGACCTTCCCAGCTAGCTTCTGACAAGCAACATCAGTGGGTATACTGGCAGGAAATTGCAAGTCACGGTCATATGAAATTGCCTTTAACAACCCACAGTAATTAGCTTAAAAACTACAGAGGAACAGATGTAAATTGGCACTGTCATGTGAGATGATGCTTAATGATTGAGCTGCTTAGTGATGCAAATACCAGTTCCAATTGCGGTAGGTTAAGTGAGGACTATTTGAACAAGGATGTCACCAGACGGGTTATAGACAGTATTTTCAGTCCTTATTTGCAGCTGAGGACTTCCATGAGCAAAAGTATACTTTCATTCTTTTTTCAACACATCTCTACTCATTTTACAAAAAATTAAAGTTATACTTTTCTTTGTATCTTACAGATGAACAGGATGCCAATAAGAGCACAGTCTGAACAACTGTAAATAACAATCAATGTTGAAAAGGAAGAAAATCCGGCCAGAAATCGAAATATTTTTCATTCCCTGCAGAAAACCATACAAATCTGATCCTCCTTCAGCAGCTGTTTGAGAGAGAAAATCAAGAAAAAATGAGCAGATTATGCAGAACTGACATGAGAGGTGAAGAAAGATTATTTATAATTCAGCAAAAGGGGAAATAAAAATCTGGAAGTCTGTTGGGAGGAAAAGATCAATAGTAAAGTCATGTACAAGAGACAGTAATGTAGGTGACAGTAATGTGAGGAAGAAGACTGCTTGAATAAAAGTACCATTAAGCAAGGCATTGTTTACTGAATGTGGTAAAAACTATGGTCACAACTGCTCCCTTGTTGTTCATGGAAGCATCTCCACACAAGTGGGAAGCCACAAAAGTGCTCCCAATGTGGTAAATGCTGGAGTGAGCGTGGCAACATCGTGCTGCATCCGATAACTCACAGGAGAGAGAAAACATATGACTGTGCAGATTGTGTGAAAGTGTCATTAGAAATTCTCAGGTCTTGAGACACTGAACGATGCACACACAGGAATAAAACCATTTGAACATCCTTTCTGTGGGAAAAGTTTCAGTGAGAATTTCACCCTGGTGAAGCACCCGAGGACTCCCACAAAAGTGAAACCCTTTGAATGTCCTGATTGTAGAAAAAAAATTAGTCACAATTTCAGACTGTTGATGCATCAGTAGATTGACTCCAGGGAGAAACTGTATGAGTGTTTAGATTGTGGGAAAAGCTTCAGTAGAAATTTCCATCTCAAGAGACACCAGAGAACTGACACAGAAGAAAAACTCTTTGAATGTCCTGATTATGGGAAAGTCACAATTCCAGCTTGGTGATACACCAGAAGACTCACATAGGAGATAAATGCTTTCAATGTCCTGATTGTTGGAAAACTTTCAGTTATAATTTCATCTTGGTGATACACCAGAGGAATCATAAAGGAGAAAAACCCATTCAATGTCCTGACTGTGGGAGACATTTCAGTCGTAATTTCCACCTGGTAATACATCAGAGGATTCTTGTAAATGTCAAGATTGTGGGAAAGGTTTCATTAGAAATTCCCTACTCCTGAAACACAAGACCACGCACACAAGAGAAAAACCATTTGAATATCCTGACTTTGGGAAAAGTTTCAGTCAGAATTCCCACCTGGTGATACACCAGAGGACTCACACAGGAGAGAACCCCTTTGAATGTCCTGATTGTGGAAAAAGTTTTAGTAATATTTCCAATCTGGTGACACACCAGAGGATGCACACAGGAGAGAAATGCTTTGAATGTCCGGATTGTGGAAAAAGCTTTAGTAATAATTCAATACTGGTGAAACACCAGAGGATGCACACAAGAGAGAAACCCCTTGAATTTCCTGATTGTGGGAAAAGTTTTAATCAGAATTCCCACCTGGTGATACACCAGAGGACTCACACAGGAGAGAAACCCTTTGAATGTCCTGATTGTGGGAAAAGCTTTAGCTTTAATTGTAGCCTGGTGAGACACCAGAGGACTCACACAGGAGAGAAACCCTTTGAATGTCCTATCTGTGGGAAAAGTTTTGGTAATAATAGCACCCTGGTGACACACCAGAAGACTCACACAGGAGAGAAACCCTTTGAATGTCCTGATTGTGGGAAAAGATTTAGTCTCAGTTTCAACCTGGTGAGACACCAGAGGACTCACACAGGAGAGAAACCCTTTCAATGTCCTGATTGTGGGAAACATTACAGTCAGAATTCCCAGCTGGTGAGACACCAGAGGACTCACACAGGAGAGAACCCCTTTGAATGTCCTATCTGTGGGAAAAGCTTTAGTCAGTATTACGCTCTGGTGACACACCAGAGGACTCACACAGGAGAGAAACCCTTTGAATGTCCTATCTGTGGGAAAAGCTTTAGTCAGAATTCCACTCTGGGGACACACCAGAAAACACACATAAAAAAGAAACCCTTTGAATGTCCTGATTGTGGGAGACATTACAGTCAGAATTCCCAGCTGGTGAGACACCAGAAGACTCACACAGGAGAGAAACCCTTTGAATGTCCTTATTGTGGGAAAGGTTTTAGTCAGAATGCCTTTTTGGTATCACACCAGAGGACTCACACAGGAGAGAAACCCTTTAAATGTCCTATCTGTGGGAAAAGCTTTAGTCAGAATTCCAATCTGGTGACACACCAGAGGACTCACACAGGAGAGAAACCCTTTGAATGTCCTATCTGTGGGAAAAGCTTTAGTCAGAATTCCACTCTGGTGACACACCAGAAAACACACATAAAAAAGAAACCCTTTGAATGTCCTGATTGTGGGAAACATTACAGTCAGAATTTCCAGCTGGTGAGACACCAGAAGACTCACACAGGAGAGAAACCCTTTGAATGTCCTGATTGTGGGAAAGCTTTCAGTCAGAATTCCCACCTAGTGATACACCAGAGGACTCACACCATGGCAAATCTTTGAAATGTCCAGTCTGTGGACATTACTTCAAGCATAAATCATCCCTTATTGCACACAAGATAATCCATATGAGGAAAGGTAGATGAGTTTGTAGACTGCTTGAATTTAATTTGTGATTTCCCATTGAAAGTATAGGTGAGAAATTGATTGTTCAAATTTTGGGCTGATTCATTTTGCTCAAACATTTCTCATGATTAAAGTTGTAAGTGGAGTGAAAAGGAAAATGGAAAATGGTTACTATTTCTGGTTAACAGCAAAGCTTCTGGATATTTCCTTTTCCAGAAGTAGAGGAATTCCTCAGTAAGGAATTTTGGGTGGAGCTTTTGTCTGCTGATTATGGAATTCCCACATGTGGAGTTTCAGTTTTATACCTTGGGTCGCCCGATTTTCAGCCCCAGAATTCCTCAAGATATAACTATTATGGGCCTTGAATTAAGGTTTCAGGTTGCAATGGATGTTAAGTTAAATTGCTTTCCTTAACTATCTGAATCCCCCTGCTCTCCCTGATGCAGCCATTAATCAAATGTGTGAGTCGCTAAGCAGAACACTGTCTACTCAGAGCTAAAAAAAATTCCTTGGAGGCCTCCCCTGTCACTGCGTTAATTGTTTGCTAGCCGAACTGATGAATTACTGCGCAGGTCATAGGCTTTATCCGCAAGTGATTTAACCACTGCAACTATTCGTGAGAAGCCCTCCAGGATTCCGAAAGCAAGAAGGAGATACCTGGTTCCTGAAGAAAAGTCTTTATGGTCTGAAACAGTCAGGTTTAATGTGGTATTTATGTCTTACTGATAAAGTAAATTCAATGGGCTTTATTAAGTCCGAAACTGATGAATGCGTGTTCACAAAAAGATCTACCACTGCATATGAGATAATTCTTGTTCGAGGATCAAACACTTTATCGTTCAGTCATTGGTTCACTATTATACATTAGTAGTTGGACCAGACCCGACATTGCACTTAGTGTGAATCTTTTATCACGACACGTAGGTAAGGCAACACAATTTCATTGGACATGCATTAAGAAGTTGTTGAAATACCTGAAACACACTAAACACATGAAGTTATTGCTAGAACCAATACACACTGATCATGCAAAGTTATGTTGTTATGCCGATTCTGATTGGGCAAGTGATAAGAAATCACGCAAAAGTACTTCTGGTTACATGATGTTCCTGAATGGATGTCCTGTTTACTGGCAAGTGAGAAAACAGAGTTTTGTTTCAGGTTCATCTATTGAAGCTGAATATGCTTGTGTTTCAGATGCTTGTAATTCTCTAGCGTTGTTTGATGCTTTGATCACAGATATCTGGACACGTCCGATTCGACCAATCACCGTGATGGAAGATAATGAATCGGTGGTTTATATTTCTGAGTCACATTTTACAGGTTCTAGGTCCAGACACATTGACATTCGTTATCAAAACACAAAGCAATTAGTTAAGCAAGGTTTTGTTAAATTGCAATATGTTTCTACACATGATCAGATTGCTGACATGCTCAACAAACCACTTTCAGCAGCACAACACGAGTATCTGCGAAAAAAGATGTGCCTTATTTGATGATTTGATAACATCAGCCCAACTAGCAAAAGAAGGGATGTCACTGCGTTAATTGTTTGCTAGCCGAACTGATGAATTACTGCGCAGGTCATAGGCTTTATCAGCAAATGATGTACTGCGCCTGCTCACACACATTCCAGAGACTTCTTTACTTTTGATCTTTCCCATATAGGTGGGCGACAAACTGCTCTTGCCAAAATGTAACAATTAGATAGATTTGTTTATTTTCTTATTTCTTATTTTCATATTAAAGTTTGTTTTTAATTAGAACTTGTTACTGGATCTTACTTTCGCTTCTCTGAAGATATGCTGTTTGGAAAAGCCATCGGTCTAGGACCTCATTAGCTCAGGGTGAAATTTCCCCTGACATCCCCCACCCTCCAAGACATCCTTTTGTTTCTTAACCCTTGAATCCCCTTGGCCCTTCACTCCCCCAGGGTTCCCTTACATCTAGACCACACCCCACCCAACCTCATACCCTCCTCCTTACCTTTTAAAGATCTCTGAACCTCATGTTGGGGAGGGAGGGAAGGACGTATATCAGTGATGCCTAACGTTTTTTGGATCGTATGCCAAAAGTGGGGGGAGGGCTGTAGGTGTACAGTAGGGCAGTACAGTTCCTGTAGGGCTTGGTAGATGGATAGAGGGCTAATCCTATTATGTTCTGAGGGTGAAGGTCTTTTGTGTTGTAAATAAGGTGGCCCAGTGTTTCTGGGGCTGTTAAAGGTGGGGGCTGCTTTCCAAGAGCATATTTTTCCTTTTCTCATCCAGGGAGGTATAATTAAATTTAAGTTTAAGTTTTATTTGATTTATAGACCGCCCCCTCACCCCGAAGGGACTCGGTAATATTCTTCTTTTTTAATATTTTCTAAAAAATTTCATTATTCTGGGAAGGGGGGGGTGCTAACTTCTTAAAATCCCTCCCTTTTGTCAAAAGATGTGGGTGGAAGATGTTATTGGCAAAAGATTAAACATTGATCATATCAGAGAGACTTGATGGGTTCTTTTAATTGTTCTGATGCAAAGGGGAAGGCACTCATAGAGGCAGCAGAAGATTATTCCTTCAGTTGCTCCCAAAAGGAGAGCTTTCAGCCACAAGGTGTAGCAGCCAGGACAAAAGTTCTGGAAATAAATTTATAGTATCCAATTTTTTTAATGCCGATTATTTTCAGAGGTCAGATATTACTTTCTATGAGCTTCCAATCAGGTTTCAAGCAAGCAAAAGTCCTAAATTCTTCACAGCCATAGTTTTCCTTTAAATAACTAAAGGCTGCCCATTTCCAAGGGTTGGTTACTACTCTTACTTTAGTTCATTTAGGATTTGTGAGTCCAAATTGTGTCAGGCCTGTAGTTATGTTCTTTTTAGGATCTTTGGCCTGCCACACTTTTTAATAATTTCCTATGTGTTTTAGTAGTATAGTAGTTGGGAGGGGGGAATAGAAAGAAGTAGGATTTGTGGAATGTATTGTTGTCATTCTTTTATAGAAGCCAAGGTCATCTTTTGTCTCCACACCTCGACACCTGACCGGAAGCAGAGGGGTGTAGATGCCAGCGTGGAAGATGATGATTGGAACATGTGATGGATTATGGGGTGTGGGGATATATCATGAACTTTCAACTGGGTGGAATTCCAGGAAGAACATTAGAGTTGGAATTCCATAGACGTGCTAACTTGCCTGTATGATTAAAAGGGAACTTTAAGGATGATTTTGCTTGGTTTCTGATGATTTCATACATGGTATTTAGAACGCTAACAAATTGAGGTTAGCCAGTATGCAATCCAGGCTATTTAGTATTTTTAAAATTACACACAATGAGAGGTTGAAAGGTATTATTATGTATACCTAAACAATATTATTATTCGTGTTGTGTTAAAAATACATTGACCCAGACAATACACTGTTTACCAGGCTGTTACGGATGTATAAAAAAACCTACTAATATAATTGTTTTTTAAAAAACTACCCCAGTGGGGACAAATTATATTTATCAGCCATGGATTTGTGATTTGGGGGGGGAATAAAGTGGGGCAGTAAGACAGGAAACAGAAGAACATTGGAAGAACTTAGGGCTTTGCTGGATACTGCAAGAGTTCATTGCAAAGAATGTGACTTCTTTTTTCTCTTGGAGATGTCTGATGCATAGAACCAAAGCCCCAGAAGGCAAGAAAGAGCAATGGGTGTGGTTCAGAGTATAAAAATAATAATAGTTTATGTCACGATGAAGGATTAAGTGCAGATTCGAAATAAATATTAATTGAATTTCAATATTCAAAAAGGGGATATTAAAACAAACACGAGGGAAATAGCAGAACATCCAACCAAAAAACCCTCTTTCACAGCAATGTGGACAATACCTGTTTTTTCATTCACAAAAGCTATTTAATGCCTTTTTTTAGAAATGCAATGTTTTCCACCATATAATGTCTTTTTCACAGCTCCAACACCAAGGCAGTTTATTTTTTATTTATTTTATTTATTTTATTTGTCAATCGTTTACAAGATAATTGTAAGAATAGACATGAGCATGAATGAAATGGGTACGAATAAATGGGGACAGTAGGACAGGGACCATGGGTTTAAGGTTAAAGTTATGGGGATTTGAAGATGTAACAAATTTGCAACGAACAAGAGGCATCTTGGTGCTGCTACAAACAGGGTAACAAGCAGCACCTCCAAGAAGACAAGATCACAGCAGGGGTTGTTCGTGAACTTAAGAACCCAGGACTCAAAACCACAATGCTTTTTTCTTCTTGAGCTACAACCTCTGTGCATATTTTTTTACCATGTATTTTTCAGCAACTTACTGGGGCCATTCAGAAACTCTGCTTATGACTCACAGATATTTTGTGCAAAGCAGATGCTGGCTAGAAATTCTGGCCTCAAAATCTGGAAGACATTCAGGATGCAGGAGGAGGAAACTGAAAGTTGCGTTTCTCTAAGACACATTAAAATTAACATGAGGGAAATAGCAGAATATATAAAAAACAACCCTCTGTACAATAAAAAGATAAATAGACATTGGGGAAAGGGGGGAAATTTCTTCTACCATATATAGGCAGTCATGCCATCTTTCTTAGGCTCCATTTTCTAGGCCCTGCTACATATGTTTCTCTGTGACCTAATGGGAGACTTCAGTGCAAGCAAATTTACAGAATTTACACCTGGCATTCAGCAGATATAAAATTTCCTCCTCCAAGAATGAAGCTTGGTGGTTGATGCTCTTGGATGCAGCCCTGGCCAGCAGGAGTGAAGCTCCTTCCCCTGGAGTGTCTGGCCTGATGCTGCTGCCAGGCCTTAAAATCCTGGGAGCCTCAAGAGTCATAAAGTTTTGGCATGTAGAGAGGTTTTGATCTCCACTGAGAATCACCCCTAAGAAAGCTGATTGTGTAATTCTGTAAAACCTTCATGAACGTTTAGGGTTGGGCACTTAGCTAATCTTCACAAGGTTAAGTAACAACACATTTCACTATTTCATTAGGCTCAGCTGCAAAGTCGGTTGCTAGAAGTCAAAAACCACACGATAGCATTTAATCAGGGGAAATTTGTTGCAAACGCCTTAAGTAGAAACTGGAGAAGGATGTTTTTTTTAATGCCTCCTATCTGGAGATGGTGCTTAAACAGGCAAAATCTGTGCCTAGAAAGAGAATAATACTTGTGGTTGTGCTTAAAAGGGTTAAAACAATCGAGTACTGTGTTGCTAGAAAGGTTGGAAAGCGACAGGAAGAGTAGAAGAAAGAAAATCCAGTTGCCTTTTGAAAAAAGCAGCTGAAAAACACTGAACTTCCTCTTCCGGGTCACTCATGGGAGGAGAGTGGTGTGCAGAGCGGCTTTTGTGCTCTTCCCGTGGTCGAAGCAGCAGCTGGAAGGTGAGTGGAGGGCAGGTGGGAGGAGAGTCCTGGAAGCAGAGAAGCAACTGGGCTGAAGCATCTCAGCTGCTGCTGCTGCAGGTTCCTTCCCTCCCCGAATTTAAGCCCACTGGTGCTGCAGGCTGTGAAACTGGTGGCTGCAATTTTCCTTCTGGTGAGAAGATTGGAAAAGTCTCTTCCAAGTGAAGGTGGATTCTTTGGGAATGGCTTCCCTCCAGAGGTTGTGGGTGCTCCCATCACTGGAGGGTTTGTGACAGAGCTGGGAGGGACCTTGCAGGTCTTCTATACAGACGCCCTGATCAAGCAGGAGACCCAACATCATTTCAGACAAATGGCTGTCCTGTCTCTGAGTAAAAGCCACCAGGGATGGAGCTCCCACAACCTCTGAAGGGAAACCCTTCCACTGGTTCACTGTTCTCAGTGTCAGGAAATTTCTCCTTAGTTCGAGGCTGCTTCTCTCCTTGATTAGATTCCATCCAGTTCCTTGTCCTGCCTTCAGGGACTTTGGAGAATAGGTTGACACCCCTCCCTCTTTTGTGGCAACTCCTCAAGTATTGGAAGATGGCTATCATGTCTTCCCTAGTCCTTCCTTCCACTGGACTAGACATACCCAATTCCTGCAACCCCTTCTTTATATTTTTCTCTTCCATCCGCTAATCGTCTTTTTTGCTCTTTTTCTGCATTCTTTCCAGAGTCTCAACATCTTTTTTATGATATGGTGACCAAACTGTCTGCAATTATCTAAGTGTGGTCTTACTCTTTATAAAGTGGTACTAGTACTTCACATGATGATTGATTCTATGTTAATTGTGCTTAGTACTGTATTGGCTTTTTTGGCCACTGCAATACACTGCTGACTCATATCTAAATGATTGTCCACTAGGACTTCAAGTGTCCTCTCATAGTTACTGCTTGAACCTGGTTCTACCTATTGCGTACCAGTACCTTTTGTTTTTCTTGCATAAGTGTAAAATCTTCTTTTTCCATTCCCATTCAATCCCCTCATCTAAGGCATTTACGAAGATATTTAATATCTTCATAAAAGAAGATACTAAAACAGAACCTTGGGATACCCACTGCTTACTTCCCTCTGTATAGATATAGTCCCATTAAGGACTACACTTTGAATGTGGTTTGTCAGCCAGTTATCAATGTATCTGTGTGGAAGGATGTACCTATCCCACATTTTTCTAATTTACCAAGAAGTAGCTTATGGTCTACTTTGTCAATTGCCTTACTGAATTTCAATGATACTATGTATTTGATTGGTCTGTTAATTTAGTCTCTTTGTGTAAGAATGAAATAACATTTCTTTGGAATGACCTGTTTTTGACAAACCCATATTGACTTCTGGTTATATATTTGCTTGCTTCTAGGTGTTTGCAAATCTTTTCCAGGATCTTCCCAGGTAGTGATGTCAGGCTATTTGGCCTGTAGTTTTATGGATCTATTTTTCTCCCCTCTTTTGAAGATGGGAACTACATCAGATCTTTTCCAATCCACCGGTAGTTCCTTGCTGCATGAAGATCTTTGAAAGATATGGTTGAAGGGTTCTTAGATCATGTCTGCTGTCTCCTTCAAAACTCTGTAATCAATCTGGTCCCGATGATTACAACTTATCTAGAATGGACAGGTGTTCTCTTACCATTTTCTTGCCTGTTTTAATTTGTATTCCTAGTCTGCCTTTTACAGTTCTGTTTTTGGTAGGTTTGGCTATTTTTTCTTTTTGCCTAAAGATAGATGCAAATAATGAATTAAGTAGCTCTTCCATGTCTCTACTTCTCGTCACTTCCTTGCCATCATCTGCCATTAGTGGACTGATTGTTTCCCTGACTTTTTTCTTTTTTTATCTACCATCTCAGAAAATTAGAATATTACATGCAATCAATAAAACAAGGATTGCACATAGAACAATATCTTACCTCTGAAAAGGATAAGCATGTATATGTACTCAGTACTTGGTTTCGGCCCCTTTTGCAGCAATTGCTGCCTCAATGCGGCATGGCATGGACTCTATCAGCCTGTGGCACTGCTGAGGTGTTATGGAAGCAGGATGTTCCAATAGCAGCCTTTAGTTCTTCTGCATTGTTCGGTCTCATGTCTCTCATCTTTGTCTTGGCAATGCCCCATAGATTCTCTATGTGGTTCAGGTCAGATGAGTTTGCTGGCCAATCAAGCACAATAATCCAACAGTCATTGAACCAGGTTTTGGTGCTTTTGGCAGTGTGGGCAGCTGGAAAATGAAATCAGCATCCCCATAAAGCTCGTCTGCGGAAGGAAGCATGAAGTGCTCCAAAATCTCCTGGTAGACGGCTGCGTTGACCCTGGTCTTAATGAAGCACAGTGGTCCAAAGTCCTGTTGCTCCGTGGTCCAAAGTCCTCTTTTCTAATGAGAGCAACTTTTGCCAAAAGCACAAAACCAGGTTCAATGACTGTTGGATTACTGTACAATCCTTGTTTTATTGATTGCATGTAATATTCTAATTTTCTGAGATGGTGGATTTGAGGTTTTCATGAGCTGTAAGCCATAATCATCACAATTATGACAAATCATGGCGTAAACTATCTTGCTTTGCATGTAATGAGTCTTATTTCATATATTAGTTTCACCGTTTAAGTTGCATTTAGTGAAATAAATGAATTTTTGCACGATATTCTAATTTTTCGAGTTTCACCTGTACATGGCAAATTTGAGGTTTGTAGGCTTTACGGTTCTGGAGATTTTGTGATAATGCGTGAGTGGTATTTCACTTTTATCTATATAGATTTTCCATTATTTCCCACACTCCTTGCATTGTTTTCTCCTTTAGGATTTTTATCCATGAAATTTTTCTTAGGCTCTGGATTTCTTAAAATCAGCTCTTCTAAAGTTTAAGACACTTGTTGGATTTTATTCTATTGCTTGTGTTTGCATTATATTGAATTCCAGTAAGACATGGTCACTTACCCAAGGTCCCAACAACTTCAACTCCTTTTATCGCTTCTCTATTAGTAAGAATTAGGTCGAGTATAGTTTTTCCTCTAGGTCCCTCCTCTACCATTTAAATGACAAAGTTGTCAGCTAAATTGGTTAGGAATCTATTCAATTTCCTACTTGCTGTAGGCTTTTTCTCCCAGCTGATATCAGGGTAGTTGAAGTCTCCCATTACATTTATTTTTATATAAAGTTTTATTTTTTCATTTTCATAACATATAAATCACATGTATAGTATTACATAGCCAACATCGTATTGTATTATTAAATGTTTACGTCAATTCATCTTACCATCAACTCCCTAAAACAATTATTGGCTCTTCTGCTCTCTGTACACCATATTAGTACGTTATCCATCACTTTCTTCTCCCTCTCTCATCTCTCTCCCTACCTCCTCTCTTCCCTCGGTCCCTCTCTCCTCCCCTTCCCTATTTCCTCTCTTCCCTTCCCTTCTCTACTTCCCCTTCCTCTCTCGTTCTCCTCTCTCCCCTTTCCACTCCTCCTTTCTCTCCTCTTCCCCCCCACCCTCTCTCCTATCCCACTCTTCTTCCCTTAGGTGACAAGTCAGCCTTTATTCTCTCTCCATTCCGATATAGAGAGAGATAATTCAAATGCCGCTTTATCCGAGGGAGATAAAGGGAAAGAGAAACCGCCCTCTAATCTTCAGCTTCAAATAGATTGAACACGAATTTACAATAGTCTGCTGCTTATTCATTAGCGATAATTAAGGAGATTAGGATGGATCTCTCGCCACCCATATTCCAGCCACTCCTCCTTAATTAACTCCTTCCTCCCGGCGAAAAGGCAGACAGCCAAATGCTGTTCCATGCCCCCCCTCCATTCCCCGGCTCCAGGGGTGAGGCTGGAAACACCCCCGCTGGCTGCCGCCGAATCTGGGGGGTTCCAGCAAGCTGCCCTGCGGCAGGTGGCCCCTCCGAGACCCCCTGTGCTCCTCAAAGGAGCCCACCAGAGAGACTAACAGCGGACTACAACGTCCGTCACCTTCTGTGACCGGAAGTAATCTCCCTTGATCATTGTACTTTTAAACCCCCCACATCACCTCAGCCTAATTTTGGTTGAGATGTAGACCTGGTTACAATTCCCAGCTATTCTCATCATTATATTTATATAATTATACATCCTTACATCCTCCATATATTTTAACCTTTTTTTAACTATCTTTCCATTATCATATTCAACCAGTTAGCAACTCCATTTTATTGTTATATTTAGGAATAAACCCCTTAGCTTTATATTTTTCCATATAACAATTTCTAGTTGTCTAATTTTTTCCTAGTAAGTCTTTTGTCTCACTTCTCTGTTCCAGCCTTCTCCCTTTTCTTTTTTCTTTGACACGTCTACCCTCTTCAAATTTCCCCAAGCGACCATCAAAGGGATCTTTTATATTTCTCTTTGTTGGGACATAACCTCCTTCTTCAATTTTCTTTATGCCATTGACAACCTCCAAAACCTCTTTTGTCTGCTTTTTATTCCCTTTTGTTGGGGCACATTCCCCTTTTACAATTTTCCCTATATCTGTCAGGCCTGTAATTATATTCTTTTTAGGATCTTTGGCCTGCCACACTTTTTAATAATTCTCTATGCTGTTTCATTAGTGTAGTAGTTGGGAGGGGGGAATAGAAAGGAGTAGGATTGTAGAATGGATTGTTGACATTCTTTTGTAGAAGCCAAGGTCATCTTTTGTCTTCGCATCTCGACACCTGGCCGGAAGAAGATGGGTGTACATGCCAGCGTGGAAGATGATGATTGGAACATGTGATGGATTTGTGGGTGTGGGGAGAGATCATGAACTCTCAACTGGGTGAACTTACAGGATGTAATTCAGAGTTGAAATTTCCATAGCCGTACTAACATGCCTGCGGAATAAATTGGACCTTAAAGGATGTTTTGCCTTGGACAATGATTTATTTCTGCATGGTATTTAGAACCCTAACAATATCACTGCCAAGCCCTATTTAATTTTTTGTCTGCTTTTTATTTCCCACCGTTTCTACCCCTTCATTATCTTTGCCCCCTTCTTCTTTGCTTCTTCTCTGGGTTCAGAATTCTATTTAGGCTTGATTTTAATGATTTATGCATATTTTTAATAATTTCACACAGTTCTTCAAATTCCCAGCTTTCCATGATGTCCAGTTCCAAAGTTACAGTTAGTTATACAGTTCTTATTTCAGAGTTCTGGTCCACCTTAAATTTATCTACTTCAGCTGCTGTGGGGAAGAGCGACGGGAGCCATCTTGGTCTTTTGTTCTTCCTTAATGTCCAGTTCTAAAATTGCAGTTAGTTATACAAATTTTACTTCGAGGTTCTGGTCCACCTTAAATTTAGTTAATTCAACTACTGTGAAAACAGAAGAGAAGCTGGAGCCATCTTGATCTTTTGCAGAATAAAAACGGAAAGAAAACTTTGTATTTCCCAGTTCTTGATTTTTTTTATTATTATTTTTTTCCTTCCTACTTTTCACCTCTCGTTATAGTTGCTCAAAATATATTAATTGGAACAAGCTTGCATACAGCCAAAACTTGAGTATGTTTCTTCCTCCTGCTTTTCCAAATTCTGATTTATGGCAGTTGGTTAATTAAAATTTTCTACACAGGCAAGATTAGGTTATCAGTTGTCAGTGAGGAGATAGTGCTTTTTTCTTGATCTTTCCCCCTTGTTGCATTCCATCTCTCCTTAATTGGGGTTGCTTACAATATGTTAGTTAAAAGACACTTGAACGCAGTAAATCTTCATGCTCCTAGGGTTCTTTAAAAACACAATATTTTCAAGTCGAAAACCAAAATTAGAGTTGTTATTTGAGTGGGTTTGTCATTTTTGTCTGCTTTCACCCTTTCTGTCTGAATGGCTTTTAGGGGGAGGGGGAGGCTAGTGTTTCACCCCTCCATTTTTCCCTTTCTTTCTTTTGGAAAAAATCCCGATCTGATGATCAATATTATTTATGCTCTCAAGATTCTTTGCCTTTTCCAAGTTTGATTTATGACTGTGGATTAGATGAATTTTCTTACCGGTCTTTCATCTCTTCCTCACACTCCTCTTCAGTTGCTTTGGCTGGAAGTCTGCTACTTGTGCAGCCATGTTGCCATGCTGCCGCCCCTACTCTGATTCAGAGGGCAAATCTCCGACCTGCGAGGGACCTGTTGCTTCCCCCTGGGTCTGATGAGACGCTGCCCCTTCTTCGTCCCACCTCCAGGGGGGGTTGATCTAAAAAAGATGTTGGAGATAGTTTGTGAGACAGGGTTCATGTGAGGCCCTTGAGAGCCCACCCCCCCCACCCCATGACAGTCCAGCTGGAGAACGTCCGGTCGACTCTCTCCCATTAGATCTTGATGTTGCCCCTGTCAGGCCTGTACTTATGTTCCTTTTAGGATCTTTGACCTGCCACACTTTCTATTATTTCACTGTGCTGTTTCATTAGTGTAGTAGCTGGGAGGGGGGAATAGAAAGGAGTAGAATGGTGGAATGTGTTGTTGTCATTCTTTTCTAGAAGCCAAGGTCATCTTTTGTCTCCGCACCTTGACACCTGACCGTAACCAGCTGGGTGGAGATGCCAGCGTGGCTGAAGAAGATTGGACCATGTGATGGACTTATGGGTGTGGGGATAAGATCATGAACTTTGAACTGGGTGGAATCCCAGGAAGTTTTCAGATTTGGGATTCCACAGTACGATGCCAACATGTCTGTCTTATTAAATTGGTACTTTAAGGATAGCTCTGCCTTGGACTCTGATTTAATTCTGCATGATATTTGGAATGCTGACAGTCCTCTTGGTATAGTTTGTAATCCACGTGTGTATTGAAAATGACAGAAGAATAAAATTTACAAGTTTTTTTACTTCCATGTCTTGCCAATAAGTATCGTATTTCTTCTCCCATTCACGTATTAACCAGGTTCAATTGTGCTTAATCCATATTTGGTTGTACAGCTAGTCCTCACTTACCACTTCTTCCCTGAGCCTTCAGAGTTACTATGGCACAGTAGAAGCAGACGTGCACCTGGTCCACAAAATTTGTGGTAATCCAAGGACTTGTTCCGTGACCGCATGTTTAGGGTTTAGGTTTTAGGTTTTATTAAATTTATAGACCGCCCCCTCTCCCCGCAGGGACTCGGGGCGGTGTACAGACCGTTCATATATAAAAACAACAAAACATGACATAAAACACCAGGCAGAACAACGCAAACATACAGTCTGTATATTTAACCCAAACTAATTAAATAATTAAAACAATTCTAAAACCAATTTAAAACCACAAAATTTAAAATTTAAAAAGCCATCCAGGAAGGTCAGTAGTGAGTGTTACTTGTAATTACAATTGGGCCAGGCCGGCTAGTCGAAACAGGTGGGTCTTGAGTTTCTTACGGAAGGAGCGGAGGTCCAAGGTAGTTCTAATATTGGGGGGGAGGTCGTTCCAGAGGGTTGGGCCCATCACAGAGAAGGCCCTACTCCTAGGCACCGCCCGCCCGCACTGCTTAGCGGAAGGTACCCGGAGGAGTCCCTCTCTGTGAGAGCGGATTGGTCGTAGCAGTGACTGTGGTTTTGAAGGTGCAGGAAAAGGAGTTGCACCAATTTGGGTTCTGCCAATAGCACATATATGATGGCCGCAGCATCCCACACTTATGATCCCCATCTGTGACCTTCCCAGCTAGCTTCTGACAATAAACATCAGTGGGTATACTGGCAGGAAATTGCAAGTCACGGTCATATGAAATTGCCTTTAACAACCCACGGTAATTAGCTTAAAAACTACAGAGGAACAGATGTAAATTGGCACTGTCATGTGAGATGATGCTTAATGATTGAGCTGCTTAGTGATGCAAATACCAGTTCCAATTGCGGTAGGGTAAGTGAGGACTATTTGAACAAGGATGTCACCAGATGGGTTGTAGACAGAATTTTCAGTCCTTATTTGCAGCTGAGGACTTCCATGAGCAAAAATATACTTTCATTCTTTTGTCAACTCATCTCTACTCATTTTACAAAAAATTAAGTTATACTTTTCTTTGGATCTTACAGATGAACAGGATGCCAATAAGAGCACAGTCTGAACAACTGTAAATAACAATCAATGTTGAAAAGGAAGAAAATCCGGCCAGAAATCAAAATATTTTTCATTCCCTGCAGAAAACCATACAAATCTGATCCTCCTCCAGCAGCTGTTTGAGAGAGAAAATCAAGAAAAAATGAGCAGATTATGCAGAACTGACATGAGAGGTGAAGAAAGATTATTTATAATTCAGCAAAAGGGGAAATAAAAATCTGGAAGTCTGTTGGGAGGAAAAGATCAATAGTAAAGTCATGTAGAAGAGACAGTAATGTAGGTGACAGTAATGTGAGGAAGAAGACTGCTTGAATAAAAGTACCATTAAGCAAGGCATTGTTTACTGAATGTGGCAAAAACTATGGTCACAACTGCTCCCTTGTTGTTCATGGAAGCATCTCCACACAAGTGGGAAGCCACGAAAGTGCTCCCAATGTGGTAAATGCTGGAGTGAGCGTGGCAACATCGTGCTGCATCCGATAACTCACAGGAGAGAGAAAACATATGACTGTGCAGATTGTGTGAAAGTGTCATTAGAAATTCTCAGGTCTTGAGACACTGAACGACGCACACACAGGAATAAAACCATTTGAACATCCTTTCTGTGGGAAAAGTTTCAGTGAGAATTTCACCCTGGTGAAGCACCCGAGGACTCTCACAAAAGTGAAACCCTTTGAATGTCCTGATTGTAGAAAAAAAATTAGTCACAATTTCAGTCTGGTGATGCATCAGTAGATTGACTTCAGGGAGAAACTGTATGAGTGTTTAGATTGTGGGAAAAGCTTCAGTAGAAATTTCCATCTCAAGAGACACCAGAGAACTGACACAGAAGAAATACCCTTTGAATGTCCTGATTATGGGAAAGTCACAATTCCAGCTTGGTGATACACCAGAAGACTCACATAGGAGAAAAATGCTTTGAATGTCCTGATCGTTGGAAAACTTTCAGTTATAATTCCATTTTGGTGATACCCTAGAGGAATCATAAATGAGAAAAACCCATTCAATGTCCTGACTGTGGGAGACATTTCAGTCATAATTTCCACCTGGTAATACATCAGAGGATTCTTATAAGTGTCAAGATTGTGGGAAAGGTTTCATTAGAAATTCCCTACTCCTGAAACACAAGACCATGCACACAAGAGAAAAACCATTTGAATATCCTGACTTTGGGAAAAGTTTCAGTCAGAATTCCCACCTGGTGATACACCAGAGGACTCACAGGAGAGAACCCCTTTGAATGTCCTGACTTTGGGAAAAGTTTCAGTCGGAATTCCCACCTGGTGATACACCAGAGGATGCACACAGGAGAGAAATGCTTTGAATGTCCTGATTGTGGAAAAAGCTTTAGTAATAATTCAATACTGGTGAAACACCAGAGGATGCACACAAGAGAGAAACCCCTTGAATGTCCTGATTGTGGGAAAAGTTTTAATCAGAATTCCCACCTGGTGACACACCAGAGGACTCACACAGGAGAAAAACCCTTTGAATGTCCTATCTGTGGGAAAGCTTTCAGTCAGAATGCCCACCTAGTGACACACCAGAGGACTCACACAGGAGAGAAACCCTTTGAATGTCCTATCTGTGGGAAAAGCTTTAGTAATAATAGCACCCTGGTGAGACACCAGAAGATTCACACAGGAGAGAAACCCTTTGAATGTCCTGATTGTGGGAAAGGTTTTAGTCAGAATGCCTTTTTGGTAATACACCAGAGGACTCACACAGGAGAGAAACCCTTTGAATGTCCTGATTGTGGGAAAAGTTTTAGTCAGAATTCCCACCTGGTGATACACCAGAGGACTCACACAGGAGAGAAACCCTTTGAATGTCCTATCTGTGGGAAAGCTTTCAGTCAGAATGCCCACCTACTGATACACCAGAGGACTCACACAGGAGAGAAACCCTTTGAATGTCCTATCTGTGGGAAAAGCTTTAGTAATAATAGCACCCTGGTGACACACCAGAAGATTCACACAGGAGAGAAACCCTTTGAATGTCCTGATTGTGGGAAAAGTTTTAGTCTGAGTTTCAGCCTGGTGAGACACCAGAGGATACACACAGGAGAGAAACCCTTTGAATGTCCTGATTGTGGGAAACATTACAGTCAGAATTCCCACCTGGTGATACACCAGAGGACTCACACAGGAGAGAACCCCTTTGAATGTCCTATCTGTGGGAAAGGCTTTAGTCAGAATTACGCTCTGGTGACACACCAGAGGATTCACACAGGAGAGAAACCCTTTGAATGTCCTATCTGTGAGAAAAGCTTTAGTCAGAATTCCTCTCTCGTGACACACCAGAAAACACACACAAAAAAGAAACCCTTTGAATGTCCTGATTGTGGGAAAAGTTTTAGTCTGAGTTTCAGCCTGGTGAGACACCAGAGGACACACACAGGAGAGAAACCCTTTGAATGTCCTGATTGTGGGAAAATCTTCAGTCACAATTCCCACCTGGTGATACACCAGAGGACACATACAGGAGAGAAACCCTTTGAATGTCCTATCTGTGGGAAAAGCTTTAGTCAGAATTCCTCTCTGGTGACCCACCAGAGGACTCACACAGGAGATAAACCCTTTGAATGTCTTATCTGTAGGAAAAGCTTTAGTAATAATTCCTCTCTGGTGACACACCAGAGGATTCACACAGGAGAAAGACCCTTTGAATGTCCTGATTGTGGGAAAGCTTTCAGTCAGAATTCCCACCTAGTGATACACCTGAGGACTCACACCGTGGAGAAATCTTTGAAATGTCCAGTCTGTGGACATTACTTCAAGCATAAATCATCCCTTATTGCACACAAGATAATCCATATGAGGAAAGGTAGATGAGTTTGTAGACTGCTTGAATTTAATTTGTGATCTCCCATTGAAAGTATAGGTGAGAAATTGATTGTTCGAATTTTGGGCTGATTCATTTTGCTCAAACATTTCTCATGATTAAAGTTGTAAGTGGAGTGAAAAGGAAAATGGAAAATGTTTACTATTTCTGGTTAACAGCAGAGCTTCTGGATATTTCCTTTTCCAGAAGTAGAGGAATTCCTCAGTAAGGAATTTTGGGTGGAGCTTTTGTCTGTTGATTATGGAATTCCCACATGTGGAGTTTCAGTTTTATACCTTGGTTTCGCCCGATTTTCAGCCCCAGAATTCTTCAAGATATAACTATTACGGGCCTTGAATTAAGGTTTCAGGTTGCAATGGATGTTAAGTTAAATTGCTTTCCTTAACTATCTGAATCCCCTGCTCTCTCTGATGCAGCCATTAATCAAATGTGCGAGTCGCTAAGCAGAACACTGTCTACTCAGAGCTAGAAAAAATTCCTTGGAGGCCTCCCCCACCCTCCAAGACATCCTTTTGTTCCTTAACCCTTGAATCCCCTTGGCCCTTCACTTCCCCAGGGTTCCCTTACATCTAGCTCCCACCCCACCCAACCTCATACCCTCCTCCTTACCTTTTAAAGATCTCTGAACCTCATGTTGGGGGTGGGGAGGGAAGGGCATATATCAGTGATGTCTAATGTTTTTTGGATCGTGTGCCAAAAGTGGGGGGAGTGCAGGAGGGTCATGTGCGGGCATGCCCACATCCATAATGCTGTGTGCGCGACCCCATACAACCAGCATTCCCCCCCCCCGCTTTTGGTGCCCTTTTTTTGCCCTCCCCAGGCTCCAGAGGCTTTCTAAGAGCCTGGTGAGGACGAAAACAGGCTCTCCCACCCCAGCGGCCCTCCAGAGGCTTCAGGAGCTTCCCTGAAGCCTCCGGTGTGTGAAAACCGGCCCTACGGGCAACCCAGATGTTCAAGAACTATGACTTCCAGTTTGGTCATAGGGCCTTTTTTCGCCCTCCGGAGCCTTCAGGGAAGCTTCCTGAAGGCTCTGGAGGGTGAAAAACGTCCCTATGAGCAAACTAGAAGTCCGTTCCTGTACTTCTGGTTTTCCTGTAGGGCTGGTTTTTCTCACTCCGGAGGCTTCAACGAAACGGCCTTAAAAGGCTGGCCAGTGAAGGCCAAAGTTAGCTAGCCAGCCCATGCATGTGCGCTGGAGGTGACTTGGGAACTCCTCGCGTGCCCTAAGAAATGGCTCATTGTGCCACCTGTGTCATGTGTCCCATAGGTTCGCCATCATGGACATATATCATTGGGCCTCATGACTTTGTCCTGGAAGCAGCTACCATTTTCAGTGGGCCCTGGATTGATCCCTGATGTGAACTGTGGTAACAGCACAACACGCCACATGATATCCTGGGGCAAACGTCAGCATAACAGACGCATACTTGACTCACATACTTCTCTGCCTTCTCAGAAGGGAACCAAGAGTGAAAGAAAATGAAGTCAAGTGTAAATGGTTGGAGTGCACTTGGAGGAGTTTAGCCAACAGGAAAAGGGTGGCTGATGGGAGCTTTTTGAAGCATTTACTCAAAAGTTTAAAAAGTGTTTTAATCAGCTGAGAACAGTTTGGACACAGCTTGCATGGGCTGCGCGACAAGCTATGTTGTATCTAGCCGTGAGCGGCTGTAGAAGAAGTCAGATGGAGGTGCAACATGTGTCGGTGGGGGGGTGGGCTGCCTGCAATGCTCCTAAGATAAGCGGGTAAAACATCCCCCAAAACTAAGACCTGTTGCTTATTTTTGGCCCCAAAAGAAAATAAAACTGGGTCTTATTTTTGTGGAAACAAGGCTATGTTTATATGTATAATTTGTCCCCAGCACTTCCAGGTATATTCTATGATAACTCTTTGCAATTCTATGAAATCATGAGTGACCCAAGTCACTCAAGTGGGTGGGGCGATGTGGGCGGGCCAACCTCGTGGGCTTGATTAATGGCTTCAGTGGGCCACATGCAGCCTGCAGGTCATAGTTTTGAGGACCCATGCCTTAACCCCCTGCATTGAAAAAAGTGGAAACAATATCGGTCCATTAAGGAAGGAAGGCTAGAGGGAATAGATAACTGGATAAAATCAATTACATATGTCTGACAGGATTAGGGCTAAGGAAGTGCTAATTAAGACCCACCATGAGCCTTTGCGAAACAAATAAAAATAATCAAATAATAAAAGCACATAAAGGAAATCTCAAAATTACAAAATACTGTAAACTCTATAAAACCCTTGCACACATCAAGCTAGTTTGTCAGCTGTCCCAGAACTGCATGCTACGGTTCTGCTCATTAATAAACGGACCTTCTTTCCTAAGCTGCTGGCCTCCATTTCATTTCCAGAGCTTCTCTCCAGGCTTGGAACTGAACCAGATGGATTGTTCTTCCAACTTCTTGGTGTGATTTTTTCTTCTTGGAGGTGCCTGCTTGTTACTCCGGTGGTAGCAGCGCCAAGCTGCTGACAAATTTATTGCAACAGCCTTGGTATTGGAGAGGTGAGGAAAGAAATCATTTGGTGGAAAATGCTTCATTTGTAAAAAAAAAAAAAAAAAGCATTGTGCTTCTCTTTAAATAGCTTTTGAGAATGAAAGAAATGGGTATTGGCAGCATTGCTGTGAATGTGGGGGTAAGATAATGTAAAGCTGTCTTCCCAACACATGGGAGATGTTTCTATTTCTTTCATTCCTCTCTCAGGGCTTCTTTTAAGGCTGTTTGGAAAGATGGTTTAATGGTGGGCAGGACCACATGGTTTGAGGCCCTGGGCAAAATGAGCACATGGGTGTGTGTGAGAGACAGATGTATACCCACTCTTGGGCCGCCTTAGAGCTTCCTATTCCTGTGTAAGAAATGTATTCTGATTGGTTGTCTTGAGTCTTAGGCCTGGTTGAGGCTTGTTGGGCAATACAATCTCCCCACGTTTCATGTGGTGAGTTCTGTTGCTTGATGGGTAGAGGGCTAATCCTATTATGTTCTGAGGGAGAAGATCTTTTGTGTTGTAGATAAGGTGGCCCAGTCTTTCTGGCGCTGTTAACAAAGGTGGGGGCTGCTTTCCAAGAGCATATTTCTCCTTTTCTCATCCAGGGAGGTATAATATTCTGCCTTTTTAATATTTTCTAGAAGATTTCTTTATTCTGGGAAAGGGTGGGTGCTAACTTCTTACAATCCCTCCCTTTTGCCAAAGTGTGTGGGTGAAAAACATGTTATTGGCAAAAGATTAAACATTGACCATATCAGAGAGACTTGATGGATGCTTTTAGTTGTTTTTTTTCAAAAGTTTTTTTAATTTTCAAACAAACAAAAACAAACAAAACATGAAACATAAAACCCTCATCAATTAGAATTATATATGCCATGTTGTTTGGTTACAAGCATTTGTGCCTCACCGCTTTCAATTGTGTATAAGATCACAGATTATCCATTAAACATACTGTACATAAATACATCATTATCATTGTACATTGTATGTTCAGTTGCAATTGGTGTTCCTTCATTTTAAACAAATGTTCTAGAAATTAGTTTCATATATATACCAATATTCCATCACATCCTTATTTGCCTTTTTAATAATCATATGTCTTTATAGAATCACCTAACATTCTATTATTTTTGCAATATGAAAGAATTCTCCAACATTTTAAATTTGTGCATCACTTTTTCCAATTGTATATAAAATCACAGATTGTCCATCAAGTATACATAAGTACATTATTGTTATTGTAACATCATATGTTCAACTACAATTGTTATTCCTTCGTTTTAAACAAAATGTTCTAAATATTCTTTTTACCAATATTCCATTACATCATTAGTCTATTTAATAATAAAATTTATTTATAGTATCACCTATCTCATTCTATTATTCTTACAATGTGAAAAGCTTCTTCAACATTTTTCATTTCCGTGTTTTTTTATCTAGCCACTGTTAAAACAAGTCCCATACCTTATAAAATTGTTCATCTTCTTGTTCTCTGATTTCAAATGTCAATTTACTCATTTCAGCACGTTCCATTATTTTTTGAATAACTTCCTCCTGCGTTGGTGTTTTCTCGTTTTTCCAATTTTTTGCAAATACAATTCTAGCTGCTGTTAAAACATTCACAATCAAATATTTCAAATCTTTATTATATGTATCTGGTATAATCAGTGGCGTAGCGTGGGGGGTGCAGGGGGGGCCGGCCGCACCGGGCGCAACATCTAGGCGGGCGCCCTGACTCGCCCTGTGCCGCCCTTTGCCGGACTGTGGCCGCCTCTTTCCGTGCCCGGCTCGGCCCGTGAACTAAGCTCCCCGGCCCAGGCCCCTCCTGCGCACCGCCTACCTCCCAGCGGAGCCGCCAAGACCCGCCGCGCCGCCCCCGCGGGAGCCGGAGAGCGACACTGTGCTCCATCTGCCCGCCGCTGCAACGCCACCGCATCCTCCCGCTCCGCCTGGAGCGCCCCGGTGCGCCGGCGCCTTCCCGAAGCCCCCGGTGCGCCTCCCACCCCCGCGGCACCTGCTTCCCTTCAGTCGAGCCTTTTCCCGCTGCCCTTCGAGCTCCTCCTCGGGAGGAAGGCAGGAGGCCAGCATGGAGAGCCTCACTTGACTGATGCCAACCCAGGGGCAGCTGCAGTCGGGCCGCCCTCGGGTTAGGGGGCGCAAATTACTTGCCTTGCCCGGGTGCTGACAACCCACGCTACGCCACTGGGTATAATTCCCAATTAAAAAATATCTGGTCTAAGGTCTATGTCTTTTTGTATCATTTTCTCCAACCATATGTGGATTTTAGTCCAATATCTTTTAGCTTCAATGCAAGTCCACCACATATGGTAATATGAACCTGGTGTCTGATGATATTTCCAACACTTTTCCGACTTGTTCTTGAACATTCTTGCTATTCTCGTTGGGGGTAGCTGCCACCTGTAAAACATCTTATACAAATTTTCTCTATATGCTGTTGACATTGTCATTTTATAATTTTGAGACCACAAATTCTGCCATTTCTCTAATTCAATCCCATGTCCAAAATTTTTCCTCCAAGCTATCATAGTTTCTTTGACTTGTTAACCTCTAATAGGTGTCCATATAATTTTTAAATTATTTTTTCATCAGTACCTGTCAAAATTTTATCTAATTCAGTAATTTTATCATAGAAACCTTCTGTTTTACGATCTTCATATCTAGATTGTATTTGCACATATGAAAACCAATTCATTCCTATTCCTTCCTGTTTCAACTCTTGCATAGATTTAAGTTCACCCTCTGCATTCTATATTTCACCATATCTAACTGTTTGTTCCTTTTTATATATTATTGGATATGAAAAAGCTTCAATAGTTGATAGCCAGACTGGAATTTTTAGGTAATATTGCCTTTTGATCTCCCAATTTAGTAACAAAGCCTCCCGAATATAGTGTCTTCTAAAATAGCCCTGTGTTTTTGTTCCCTTATACCATAAAAAGCATGCCATCCCAACAAACCAAGTCTTCTGGCAGTGGCCGCTCTGGGCGTACGCTCTATGCTTGTGGACTAGCTGCCGGCAGAGCGTACAGCCATAGAGCATACACCCAGAGCGGCCACTGCCGGAAGACTCGGTTTGGAAGCCGCAGAAAAAGCCATGCGGCGGCGGCAGCAGCAGAAGTGCCCTGGCTCTGCAGGGAGAGTTAGGCCAGGGCATCGTGAGGCTGGGTGGCACGTGAGCGAGAGTGGAACAGCTGCTCGTGTAACCCCCTTCTTCAGCCATGCAGAGCGCCATTCACTGGCATTTCGAAGGCACCAAAACCCCTAGGTCAGTGAATGGCGCTGTGCTCGGCTGGAAAGAGGGTTTGCCGGGTGACTGCTTGTGAGCGTGGTCGCTTCATGGCTGCTGTGGTGCGCTGCTGCAACAGCGCAACATAGCCATTTGCCCATGAGGCTTTGCCCGGTTCTTTGGGAGCCCGCTCGGAAGAGAGCAGCCGCCCGGCAACCACTCTCTTCAGCTGGGTATCCCCAAGGCGCCAAGCAACGCGATCACCTTTGTCTCCCCCCTGGTTCCCGCGGCTTGGCACCTTCGGGATAGCGCTAGGTTGGTGAGCGGTGTTCTGCCTGGCCCGAGGGGGTTGGGTTGTCCAGGGGGCTTATTTTTGAGGGGGGGCTTATATTTTTGCCCACCTGAAAAATGTGGCAAGACTTTAGTTTCATGACATGTTGTATTTTGGGGGAAACACGATATTTCTCTTTTAAGTATCTTTATTTAGCCAGATTGTTTTTTCTTGCTTCATCCCTGAGCAGAGTCCATTTCTCACATACCTTGGCGCACGTGCGTATTCTTCATTCCTGTCTGGACAGGTAATTTGTCTCAAACCCAGGCCTCCATCAGTCTCCCTTGAGGAGATTTCAGTGGGATCCTAGACTCTGAGCTTCCCATTTCCTGGTCTGCTCTTCCCACTGTCCACGATAAGACACCAAGGCTCCACTCTTTCCTTTTACTTGGGTCCCTTGCAACTGCGGAATACACCACCCCCAACAGGTGAATGTATCTTCTAACCTGTGGTCAGCCCTCAGTTTTTCAGGCCAATGGCCTGGGAGGATTCTGTCCACCGAAATTACTCAGAGTATGGGTACCTCCTTTCCGGAATAGGGATCTGCTCAGTGATGCTCAGCCAGTCACCCAAGAGTGAACCTCTCATTTGCCTTTTAACCCCTTCCCACGCACTCTCTCCCTTTTACCTACAGAAGGTCCGGTGTCTGGCAAATCCCCCCTGCTCTCCAGACTCTGTTGGTCTTTCTGCGGTTAGGAAATGCACAGAGGGAGCAAGATCCAGAGAAGGGATTTTTTCTCAAGCACATTCAAACACACAGACACATGCTCCCTTTCACCTTCTGGGCTTTTAAAGTTAAAATTTAGAGGTACTCACCTTTCCAAGCAGCCTTTGAACTCAACATTCAAAACCCCTTTAAAACCTTTATTCCAAATGGCCAAGGTCTGGGGAAAATCCACCCACAGACTCAATGGGTCTATGCCAGCAAGGGAGGCTTACCCAGGCCAGGTCCATCAGTCAGGTTAGTTTGGAGACCCATCTGGGTTGCCAAATTGTTGGAAGAAATGTCCATCTGGGTTCAGTTCCAAATGGGAAAAACACTGGAAACATGGACCCTGCTTGGAAAGATGGTTTAATGGCGGACAGGACCACATGGTTTGAGGTCCTGGGAAAAATGAGCATATATAATACATTAACATTACTATCTATACATAATTGTTAGAGGTTGAAAGGTATTATTATGTATACCTAAACAATATTATTACTAGTATTGTGTATAAAGTATTGACCCAGACAATGCACTGTTCACCAAGCAGTTACGGGTGTGTTAAAAAAAAATTTATTATTTTTTTAAATCTACCCCAGTGGGGACAAATTATATTTATCAGTCATGGATTTGTGATATTGGGAGGGAGTAAAGTGGGACAGTAAGACAGGGAAGAGAAAAAATTTATGGTTTTGCTGGATACTGCAAGAGTTCATTGCAAAGAATGTGACTTCTTTTTTCTCTTGGAGATGTCTGATGCATAGAACCAAAGCCCCAGAAGGCAAGAGAGAGCAATGGGTGTGGTTCCGGGTATAGAAATAATATTTTTTACCATATATTTTTTTAGAAGCTTCAGCAACTTACTGGGGCCACTCAGAAACTCTGCTTATGACTCATAGATATTTTGTGAAAAGGAGATGCTGGCTAGGAAATTCTGGCCTCAAAATCTGAAAGACATTCAGGATGCAGAAGGAGGAAACTGAACATTGTGTTTCTCTAAGACACATTAAAATTAACATGAGGGAAATAGGAGAATATATAAAAAACAACCCTCTGTACAATAAAAAGATAAATAGACATTGTGGAAGGGGGGGGGGGAATTTCTTCTACCATATATAGGCAATCAGGCCCTCTTTCTTAGGCTCCATTTTCTAGGCCCTGCTGCATATGTTTCTCTGTGTGACCTAATGGGAGACTTCAGTGCAAGCAAATTTACAGAATTTACACCTGGCATTCAGCAGATATAAAATTTCCTCCTCCAAGAATGAAGCTTGGTGGTTGATGCTCTTGGATGCAGCCCTGGCCAGCAGGAGTGAAGCTCCTTCCCCTGGAGGGTCTGGCCTGATGCTGCTGCCAGGCCCTAAAATCCTGGGAGCCTCAAGAGTCATAAAGTTTTGGCATGTAGAGAGGTTTTGGTCTCCACTGAGAATCACCCCTAAGAAAGCTGATTGTGTAATTCTGTAAAACCTTCATGAACGTTTATGGCTGGGCACATAGCTAATCTTCACAAGGTTAAGTAACATCACATTTCACTATTTCACTAGGCTCAGCTGCAAAGTCGGTTGCTCGAAATCAAAAACCACTTGATAGCACTCAATCAGTGGAAACTTGTTGCAAACGCCTTAGGTAGAAACTGGAGAATGATGTTTTTTTTAAATGCCTCCTGTCTGGAGATGGTAGTCAAACAGGCAACACCTGTGCCTAGAAAGAGGCTAACACTTGTGGTTGAGCTTAAAGGAGTTAAAACGATGGAGTACTTTATTCCTAGAAAGAATGGGAGAGGAGAAAGGCAGAGGAACTTCCTCTTCCGGATCACGCATGGGAGGAGAGTGGTGTGCAGAGCGGCTTTTGCGCTCTTCCCATGGTCGAAGCAGCAGCTGGAAGGTGAGTGGAGGGCAGGTGGGAGGAGAGTCCTGGAAGCAGAGAAGCAACTGGGCTGAAGCATCTCAGCTGCTGCTGCTGCAGGTTCCTTCCCTCCCCGAATTTAAGCCCACTGGTGCTGCAGGCTGTGAAACTGGTGGCTGCAATTTTCCTCCTGGTGGGAAGATTGGAAAAGTCTCTTCCAAGTGAAGGTGGATTCTTTGGGAATGGCTTCCCTCCAGAGGTTGTGGGTGCTCCCATCACTGGAGGGTTTGTGACAGAGCTGGGAGGGACCTTGCAGGTCTTCTATACAGACGCCCTGATCAAGCAGGAGACCCAATATCATTTCAGACAAATGGCTGTCCTGTCTCTGATTAAAAGCCACCAGGGATGGAGCTCCCACAACCTCTGAAGGGAAACCCTTCCACTGGTTCACTGTTCTCAGTGTCAGGAAATTTCTCCTTAGTTCGAAGTTGTTTCTCTCCTTGATTAGTTTCCCTCCAGTTCCTTGTCCTGCCTTCAGGGGCTTTGGAGAATAGGTTGACACCCCTCCCTCTTTTGTGGCAACTCCTCAAATATTGGAAGATGGCTTTCATGTCTCCCCTAGTCCTTCCCTTCACTGGACTAGACATACCCAATTCCTGCAACCCTTCTTTATATTTTAGCCTCCAGGCCCCTAATCCTCTTTGTTGCTCTTTTCTGCCTTCTTTCCAGAGTCTCAACATCTTTTTTATGATAGGGTGACCAAACTGTCTGCAATTATCTAAGTGTGGTCTTACTCTTTATAAAGTGGTACTAGTACTTCACACGATCTTGATTCTATCTCTCTGTTAATGGTGCTTAGTATTGTATTGGCTTTTTGGCCACTGCAATACACAGCTGGCCATATCTAAATAATTGTCAATTAGGACTTCAAGGTTCCTCTCATAGTTATTACTTGAGCCAGATTCTACCTATTCTGTAACAGTACATTTGGTTTTCCTTGCATAAGTGTAAAACCCCTTTCCCCCACTCAATTGAATTTCATTTTGTTAGGTAGGGCCCAGTGTCCCAATCTATCGAGATTCTCTATCTTGAGCTTATCTTCTGAGGTGTTGGCTATTCCTGCCAACTTGGTGTCGTTTGCAAATTTGATGTGTTCCCGTTGGACTCCCTCATCGAAGGCATTTACAAAGATATTAAAGAGCACCAAAGCAGAACCTTGGGGTACCCACTGCTTAATTCTCTCCATATAGATATAGTCCCCTTAAGGAATACACTTTGAGTGCGGTTTGTCAGCCAGTTATGAATCCATCTGTGTGGTTGGATGTACCTATCCCACATTTTTCTAATTTACTAAGAAGTAGGTTATGGTCTACTTTGTCAACTGCCTTACTGAAATCCAATTATACAATGTATTAGATTGGTCCGCTAATTTTGTCACTTTGTGTAAGAATGAAATAACATGTTAACTTCCTATGTTGACTTCTGGTTATATGTTTGCTTGCTTCTAGGTGTTTGCAGATCTTTTGTTTCATTATCTTTTCCAGGATCTTTCCAGGTAGTGATGTCAGGCTAATTGGCCTGTAGTTTTATGGATCCATTTTTCTCCCCTTTTTTGAAGATGGGAACTACATCCTGTCTTTTCCAATCCACCGGTAGTTCCTTGGTGCGTGAAGATCTTTGAAAGATATGGTTGAATGGTTCTTAGATCACGTCTGCTGGCTCCTTTAGAACTCTGGGATGTAATCAATCTGGTCCCAATGATTAGAACTCTTCTAGAATGGACAGGTGTTCTCTTACCATTTTCTTGCCTTTTTTAATTTCTATTCCTAGTCTGCCTTTTACAGTTCTGTTTTGGTAGGTTTGGCTATTTTTTCTTTTTGCCTGAAGATAGATGCAAATAATGAATTAAGTAGCTCTGCTGTGTCTCTACTGCCCATCACTTCCTTGCCATCATCTCCCATTAGCGGACTGACTGTTTCCTTGAGTTTTTCCTTGTTTTATACATGTTTTAAAATGATTTTTGATATTTTTGCAAGTTTTAGTTCATTCTCACCATGACCTTGATTTCATCTTTGCAGATTCGGGCTATATGCTGCTATTCTGCCTTAGTTATGTGTCCTCTTTCCATTTTTTATACTGATCCTTTTTTCATTCAGTTTATCAGAGAAATCTTTATGCAACCATGCTAGTTTCTTCTTGGATATCTTGTTTTCCCTTTTTAGTGATATTGTGTTGACTGCGCTTGTATGATCATATTAGTCCAACCGACTAGTATGATACCTGTGCTTTGCTACAGAAATGGAACAGCAATAGGTAGCATTCTTTACCATCACCCTCCATTATCCTGTAGCTGTAAAAGGCAGCAGCAGACACGGTCTTCTTCAGGGGAACTTTCGTCTTTGGTTCACACTGGGGTATATTGATGTAGTAGCCATCTTCTCCATGGCAGAACATCAGAGGGTACCGGAGAGCTTCATAGGCACAGTGCATCTCACTGATTCGTAACAACCTGTTCTCTGTGCTGTGGAGAACGATATCTCTCTTCTCAAAGTCCTGGCTGACAATGAGAACAGCCACTTCTGTAGTCTTGGGGGCATTGACACGACCTCTGTGCTCTGCAGAAGACTTTCTATCGGCATTAATCACCACTTGGAAGTTCTTGTGGCGCTTAGGAGCAGAATCAATAGCACCTTTAAGTTCAAGAATTTACTTCTTGTGTTCTCGCAGCAACTTCTGCAGTTGGCTAACCAGTTGTTTTTTAATGTCTGGGTAGATTCCACAATGGATGTCTCTCTCATTGTTGTCATCACCAACAAAGTACATTTAGGGAAATGAAGGCTGCTGCTGAGGCCCCACCATGATACTCCCTGTCCTGTGGTAGACCTGTCCCTGCACTTTGAATGTTGGCATAAAATTTCCCTCCTTCACCTCTCTGGCTCCAAAAGACGTCATTTGGAAGCATCTGTTGTACTTCCAGACAGCAGAAAGCGCTTTACCATTGGATGCTGGTGGGTGAGAAGGCTGTGTAAGGGTTCAGGGTATGGCTGAAGGGGAGAGAGGTGCACCACCACTGTAGCACATCCCAGGACCCTCAACCTGCCATTCCGAAACACAGCACGGCTGCCTGCACAAGGTGGCAAACCAACATAGCTTGTGGCTTGGCTAGGACCGTTGTGAGCATCTGTGGGTGGTGGGTGGAGTCACGGGAAGGTTTCAAAGGTGGAGGGGAGCACTGGGCTTCAGTCTTGACTTCATCTCACTTTATTTTATCACTGGGTGTTTGACGGATCGTGCCGGAGCGTGGAAGATAAAACAATACACATTGAGAATTTTGTAGCTTATTGTTTATTTCTGCTTCACTGAACAGGAACCTGACATAGAGCATGGCACCAGGCACAGGGTAACCGGTGTACGAGATCAACAACTTTGTCCCTGGAGTAATCAAACTGAGGTTCATCTTTAAAACCAAAGAAATACTTATTAGTACAAGGTTAATCATTTGTGACTGATTAACATAGGGGTTATTAGATGTATACTTTTTACAGCCTTTCCACTGACTTGGGGATGAGTTTGATGATACTTGTGTGCAGCTTTCCTTACTTGTGTTTTCCTTATCGCATCTGTAAATCTTTTTCTCCATTTTTTGGCTCTTTTCCCTTTAACTGGTGTTACACTAGATGGAACAAATTTATCTGAACTGAGGAGTAAAATAAGGGGAGGAAAATCTGCCTCTGCCTACCAGCATCCATTAGTATTCATCTGTCTAGCGTCCTGTCAGTGTGTGAGAGAGTTGAAGGGTGTTTGGAAACTCAAACAGTATTTGCTGTGTGAGCAAGAAGGAGACAGGAAGGAGCCTGGATGTGGTTCTGTAGTAAAGCTGCTTGCTGCTGTGAAAGTGAAACTCCTCTTTTGGGGTGGGGAGGGGGAATAGAACTCCTTAGCATCAGAGGGCTAGTTTGAAAGTGAAACAGTATTTGCTGTGTGAGCAAGGAGACAGGAAGGAGCCTGGCTATTGGTTAGCTCAACTGTTCGGGAGTAAAGCTGCTTCCTGCTGTGAAAGTAAAACTGAAACTGAATCTCCTCTCCTGTGCTTGTGTTTTGCATTTGGAACAGATTTCATTTCTGATTAGGAGGGGGAGTAGAACTAGTTAGCATGATAGCATGTTAATAATAATATAGGCAATACTAAGGCTCTGATGGTCATTTTGAAAAATCGATTCTTAAATAGCATCTAGAAGCCGAGAGGAACATACATGGAAAATTTGAGGTTTGTAGGCTTTAAGGTTCTGGAGATTTTGTGATAATGCGTAAGTGGTTTTTCGCTTTTATATATATAGATTTTCCAGGATTTCCCACACACCTTGCATTGTTTTCTCCCTTAGGATTTTTATCCATGAAATTTTGCTTTGGCTCTGAATTTCTTAAAATCAGCTCTTCTAAAGTTTAAGGCACTTGTTGGATTATATTCTATTGCTTGTGTTTGCATTATATTGAATTCCAGTAAGACATGGTCACTCTCCCAAGGTTCCAGCAACTTCACTATTAGTATCATTTCTCTATTAGTAAGAATGAATTGCTTCTCTATTAGTAAGAATGATTGAGCTGCTTAGTGATGCAAATACCAGTTCCAATTGTGGTACGTTATGTGAGGACTATTTGAACAAGGATGTTACCAGAGGGTTTGTAAACAGTATTTTCAGCCCTTATTTGCAGCTGAGGACTTCCATGAGCAAAAGTGGTGTATACTTTTCTTCTTTTTTCAACTCATTGCTAATCATTTTACAAAAAATTAAAGTTACACTTTTCTTTGCATCTTACAGATGAACAGGATGGCAATAAGAGAACTCTGGACAACTATAAATAACATTCAATGTTGAAAAGGGAAGAAAATCAAGCCAGAAATCAAAATATTTTCCATTCCCTGCAGCAAACCATGCAAATCTGCTCCTCCTCCAACAGCTGTTTGAGAGAGAAAATTAAGAAAGAATAAGCAGATTATGCAAATCTCAAGGATACATTACATGAGAAGGGAGATTATTTATAATTCAGTAAAAGAGGGAAACATCTGGAAGTCTATTGGGAGGAAAAGGTCAATAGTAAAGCAACGTAGAAGAGACAGTAAGGCAGGCCTCTCCCTGTGAGGAAGAAGACGGCTTGAATGAAAGCACCCTTAAACAAGGCATTGTCCATCTTTTTGACCACCTCAAGAATATCAGTGGTGCAAAAGCTTCATAAATTTGCCTATTGTGGGAAAAGCACAGATTGCAAATCACAGCTGATTATTACAAGAGGAGCCAGAAAGGAGAAAAGCCATACAAATTACCTGAATGTGGCAAAAACTATGGTCACAACAGCTCCCTTGTGATTCATAGAATCACCCACACACAAGAGAGAAGCCACAAAAGTGCTTCCAGCGAGCATGGCATCATGGTGCTACATGAGATAACTCACAGGAGGGAGAAAACATATGAATGTGCAGATTGTGTTAAAGTTTCATTAGAAATTCCCAGGTCTTGAGACACTAAAGGACGCACACACAAGAATAAAATCATTTGAACATCCTTTCTGTGGGAAAAGTTTCAGTGAGATTTCCACCCTGGTGAAGGACTTCCACAAAAGTGAAACCCTTTGAATGTCCTGATTGTGGGGGAAAATTTGACCCAATTTCAGTCTGGTGATGTATTAATAATTAATTAATAGATTGACTCCAGAGAGAAACTGTATGAATATCTAGATTGTGGGGAAAACATCATTAGAAATTCCGACCTCCTGAGACACAAGACCACACACACAGGAGAGAAACCCTTTGAATGTCCTGATTGTTGGAAAACTTTCAGTTATGATTCCAACTTGGTGATACACCAGAGGAATCAGAAAGGACAAAAACCCATTCAATGTCCTGACTGTGGGAGAAGTTTCAGTCGTAATTCCCACCTGGTAATACATCAGAGGATTCACTCCATAGAGAAACCTTATGAGTGTGTAGATTGTGGGAAAGGCTTCATTAGAAATTCCTACCTCCTGAGACACCATAGGACTCACACGGGAGAGAAACCCTTTGAATGTCCTCTATGCGAGAAAAGCTTTAGGGATTATTCCAGTCTGGTGATACACCAGAGGACTCACACAGGAGAGAAACCCTTTGAATGTCCCGATTGTGGGAAAGGTTTTAGTCTGAGTTCCAGCCTGGTGAGACACCAGAGGACTCACACAGGAGAGAAACCCTTTGAATGTCCTGATTGTGGAAAATGTTTTAGTCGGTGTTACAGTCTGGTGATACACCAGAGGACTCACACAGGAGAGAAACCCTTTGAATGTCTGATATGTGGACATTACTTCAAGCATAAATCATCACTTATTGTATACAAGGTAATCCATATGAGGAAAGGTAGATGAGTTTTGATAACACTTGAATTTTATTTGTGATCTCCCATTGAAAGTGTAGGTGAGAAATTGATTGTTTGAATTTTGGCCTGATTCATTTTGCTCAATCATTTCTCAGGATTAAATTTGTAACTGGAGTGAAAATGAAAATGGAAAATGGCTAACTACTAATTTCTGGTTATCAGCAGAGGTTTCTGGATATTTCTTTTTCCAGAAGTAGAGGAATTCCTCAAGGAATTTTGGGTAGAGCTTTTGTCTGATGATTATGGAATTCCCACATGTGGAGTTTCAGTCTTCTACCTTGATTTTGCCCGATTTTCAGTCCCAGAATTCCACAGCCCGCATAAAAGTAGTCCTTAAAATTGTTGTAGGTTATTTGAACAGCATTTGAACAAGGATGTCACCAGAGGGGTTGTAGACAGTATTTTCTGCCCTTATTTGCAGCTGAGGACTTCCATGAGCAAAAGTGGTGTAAACCTTTTTTTTTTCACCTCATCTAACCATTTTACAAAAAATTAAAGTTACATTTTTTCTTTGCATCTTACAGATGAACAGGATGGCAATAAGAGCACTCTGGACAACCGTAAATAACAATCAGTGTTGAAAAGGGAAGAAAATCAAGCCAGAAATCAAAATACTTTCCATTTTCTGCAGAAAGCTATACAAATCTGTTCCTCCTCCAGCAGCTGTTTGACGAAAGAGAGAACATTAAGAAAGAATAAGCAGATTATGCAGAGCTCAAGAATACATTACATGAGAGGTGAAGGGAGATTATTTATAATTCAGCAAAAGAGGGAAATATCTGGAAGTCTGCTGCGACGAAAAGATCAATAGTAAAGTCATGTAGAACAGACAGTAATGCAGGCCTCTCCCTGTGAGGAAGAAGACGGCTTGAATGAAAGCAACCTTAAACAAGGTATTGTCCATATTTTTGACCTCCTCAAGAATATCAGCTGCGCAAAAGCTCCATAGGTTTGCCTATTGTGGGAAAAGCACAGATTGAAAATCACACCTGATTATTCACAAGAGGAGCCAGAAAAGAGAAAATCCATACTAATTACCTGGTTGTGGCAAAAACTATGGTCACAATAGCTCCCTTGTGATTCATGGAAGCACCTCTCCAAAAGAGGGAATCCACAAAAGTGCTCCCAATGTGGTAAATGCTTTAGTGAGCATGGCAACATGGTGCTGCACGAGATAACTCACAGGAGGGAGAAAACATATGACTGTGCAGATTGTGTGAAAGTTTCATTAGAAATTCCCAGGTCATGAGACATTAAAGGACACACACACACAGGAATAAAACCATTTGAATATCCTTCCTGTGGGAAAGGTTTCAGTGAGAATTCCACCCTAGTGAAGCACCCAAGGACTTCCACAAAAGTGAAACCCTCTGAATGTCCTGATTGTAGAAAAAAAATTCGTCATAATTTCAATCTGGTGATGCATCAGTAGATTGACTCCAGGGAGAAACTGCATGAGTATCTAGATTGTGAGAAAAGCTTCAGTAGAAATTTCCATCTCATGAGACACCAGAGAACTCACACAGAAGAAAAACCCTTTGAATGTCCTGATTATGGGAAAGTCACAATTCCAGGCTGGTGATACACCAGAAGACTCACATTGGAGAGAAATGCTTTGAATGTCCTGATTGTTGGAAAACTTTCAATTATAATTCCATCTTGGTGATGCACTAGAGGGATCATACATGAGAAAAAACCCATTCAATCTCCTGATTGTGGGAGAAGTTTCAGTCGTAATTCCCACCTGTTAACATATCAGAGGATTCACTCCATGGAGAAACCTTATGAGTGTCCAGATTGTGGGAAATGTTTCATTATAAACTCACAACTCCTGAGACACAAGACCACGCACACAGGAGAGAAACCCTTTGAATGTCCTGACTGTGGGAAAAGCTTTAGGGATAATTCCCGCCTAGTAAGACACCAGAGGACGCACACAGGAGAGAAACCCTTTGAATGTCCTATCTGTGGAAAAAGCTTTAGTCAGAATTCCAATCTGGTGACACACCAGAGGATTCACACAGGAGAGAAACCCTTTGAATGTCCGGATTGTGGGAAAAGTTTCAGTCAGAATTCCCACCTGGTGATACACCAGAGGACTCACACAGGAGAGAAACCCTTTGAATGTCCTATTTGTTGGAAAAGTTTTAGTAATAATTCTAGCCTGGTGACACACCAGAGGACTCACACAGGAGAGATACCCTTTGAATGTTGTGACTGTGGGAAACATTTCATTCGGAATTCCGACCTGGTGATACACCAAAGGACTCACACAGGGGAAAAACCCTTTGAATGTCCTGACTGTGGGGAAAGTTTCAGTCAGAATTCCCACCTGGTGATACACCAGAGGACTCACACGGGAGAGAAACCCTTTGAATGTTCTGACTGTGGGAAAAGTTTCAGTTGGAATTCCCACCTGGTGATACACCAGAGAACTCACACAGGAGAAAAACCCTTTGAATGTCCTGACTGTGGGAAAAGTTACAGTCTGAATTCCCACCTGGTGATACACCAGAGTACTCACACAGGAGAGAAACCCTTTGAATGTCCTGACTGTGGGAAAAGTTTCAGTCGGAATTCCGACCTGATGATACACCAGAGGACTCATACAGGAGAGAAACCCTTTGAATGTCCTGACTGTGGGAAAAGTTTCAGTCGGAATTCCCACCTGGTGATACATAGGAGGACTCACACAGGAGAGAAACCCTTTGAATGTCCTGACTGTGGGAAAAGTTTCAGTCGGAATTCCCACCTGGTGATACACAGGAGGACTCACACAGGAGAGAAACCCTTTGAATGTCCTGACTGTGGGAAAAGTTTCAGTCGGAATTCCCATCTGGTGACACACCAGAGGACTCACACAGGAGAGAAACCCTTTCAATGTCCTGATTGTGGGAAACATTTCAGTCAGAATTCCCACCTCGTGATACACCAGAGGACACACACCGGAGAGAAGCCCTTTGAATGTCCTATTTGTGGGAAAAGTTTTAGTAATACTTCCAATCTAGTGACACACCAGGGGACTCACACAGGAGAGAAACCCTTTGAATGTCCTATTTGTGGAAAAGGCTTTAGTGATAATTCCAGACTGCTGAAACACCAGAAAACACACATGAAAGAAACCTTTTGAATGTCATATTTGTGAGAAAAGTTTTAGTGATAATTCCAGCCTGATGACACACCAGAGGACTCACACGGGAGAAAAACCCTTTGAATGTCCTGATTGTGGGAAAGGTTTTAGTCTGAGTTCCAGCCTGGTGAAACACCAGAGGACTCACACAGGAGAGAAATTCTTTCAATGTCCTGATTGGGGGAGAGGTTTCAATCAGAATTCAAACCTGGTGACTCATCAGATGACTCACACAAGAGAAAGGCCCTTTGAATGCCATATCTGTGGGAAAGCTTTCAGTCAGAATATCAATTTGGTGACTCATCAGAGGGCTCGCACAAGAGCGAAACCATTTGAATGTCCTGAATGTGGGAAAAGCTTTAGTAATAATATCAAACTGGTGACACACCAAAGGACTCACACGGGAGAGAAACCCTTTGAATTTCCTGATTGGGGGTGGGGGGTATCAGAATTCCTACCTAATGATACACCAGAGGACTGGCACCATGGAGAAATCTTTGAATTGTCCAGTCTGTGATCATTACTTCAAGAATAAATCATCCCTTATTGCACACAAGGTAATCCATATGAGGAAAGGTAAATGAGTTTAGAGAATGCTTGAATTTCATTTGTGATCTCCCATTGAAGGTGTAGGTGAGAAATTGATTGTTTGAATTTTGGCCTGATTCATTCCAGGATTAAATTTGTAAGTGGAGTGAAAAGGAAAATTGAATATGGCTAACTACTAATTTCTGGTTATCAGGAAAGCTTCTGGATATTTCCTTTTCCAGAATTAGAGGAATTCCTCAATAAGGAATTTTGGGTGGAGCTTTTGTCTGTTGATTATGGAATTCCCACATGTGGAGTTTCAGTCTTCTACCTTGGTTTTGCCCGATTTTCAGCCCCAGAATTCCACAGCCTGCATAAATGTAGTCCTTAAGATATAACTATTATGGGCCTCGAATTAAGGTTGCATGTTTCAACGGCTGTAAAGTTTGCTTTACTTAATTACCCAAATTCACCTACTCTCCCTGATGCAGCCATTTAATCAAATGTGCGAGTCACTAAACAGAACACTTTCTACTCAGAGCTAGAAAAAATTCCTCGGAGGCCTAGCGCAGGGCTAGGGCTGCCTGCCGTAGACATCTCTAGGCCTCCCCCACCCTCCAAGACACCTTTTTCCTTTGTTTCGTAACCCTTGAGTCTCCTTGGTCCTTCACCCCCTCCCCCAGGGTAGGAAGAACATATATTAGTGATGGCTAATTTTTTTTTGATCACATGCCAAAAGTGGGGGGAGTGCAGGGGGATTATGCGTGGGTATGCCCACACCCATGCTATGTGCGCTACCCCAGCGTGCCTGCGTGCACGACCAGCACACCCCGTGCGTTTGGTGCACTTTTTTTGCCCTCCCCAGGCTCCAGAGGCTTTCTAGGACATGCCACATGGCGTCCTGGTGCAAGCATCAGCATAACAGATGCATACTTGACTCACATACTTCTCTGCCTTCTCAGAAGGGAACCAAGAATTAAAGAAAATGCAGTCAAGTGGAAATGGTTGGAGTGCACTTAGAGGAGTTTAGCTAAAAGGAAAAGGGTAGCTGATGGGACCTTTTTAAAACATTATTTCCTCAGGGTGTCAGGGCGTGGACGGCAATGGTCCTAAAGTAAGCAGGTAATACATCCACCGAAACTAAGACTTGATGCTTATTTTGGAGTCCAAAAGAGGGAAACAAGGGTATGTATATATGTATAATCTGTCCCCAGCACTTCCAGGTATATTCTATGATAACTCTGCAATTCTATGAACTCATGATTGACCTAAGTCAACAAATAAATTTCATAACTGAATGGGCATTTGACATGTATATTGAAAATGTAAATAATGTTAAGTTAGCATTTTGGCATATTTGCCTTTTATTGTAATGTACGCCTTCGGATTTTTTTAATATTGTGCAGCCATTTTATAAAGTAGTCCATGCCCAAACTGGCCCGGAAGCGATGTGTCATCCCCACGCGCAATTTCTTTTCAGGTTGGGAAGGGGAATAGAACTCCTTAGCATCAGAGTGTGCTAATAATAATATAGGAAATACTAATGCTAAGAAATAGCTATTGAGGACCTTTTGGCATCTTTGGTTGCACAGATAGTCCACACACACCACTTCTTCCCTGAGCCTTCAAAGTTACTATGGCACAGTAGAAGCAGATGTGCACCTGGTGCACAAAATTTGTGGTAATCCTGGGAACTTGTTCTGTGACCGCATGTCAGCAGTGGTTTTGAAGGTGCAGGAAAAGGAGTTGCACCAATTCAGGATCTGCCAATAGTTGCACATTTATAATGGCGGCAGCATCCTACCCTCATGATCCCCATTTCTGACCTAGCTTCTGACAAGCAAAACCAATGTGTATATTGGCACGAAATTGTAAGTCATGGTCATATGAAATTGCCTTTAACAACCCACAGTAATTTGCTTAACAACTACAGGTGTAAGTTAGCACTGTCATGTGACATCATGCTTAATGATTGAGCTGCTTAGTGATGCAAATATCAGATCCAATTGCAGTAGGTTAAGTGAGGACTACTTGAGTGGGGATGTTGTAGGCTGTATTTTCTGCCCTTATTTGCAGCTGAGGACTTCCATGAGCAAAAGTGGTGTATACTTTTCTTTTTTCACCTCATCTCTAACCATTTTATAAACAGTTAAAGTTACACTTTTCTTTGCATCTTACAGACAAACAGGATGGCAACAAGAGCACTTGGGACAACTGTAAATAACAAACAACGTTGAAAAGGGAAGAAAATCGAGCCGGAAATCAAAATCTTTTCCATTTCCTACAGAAAACCACACAACTCTCCTCCTCCAGCAGCTGTTAGACAAAAGAGAGGAAATCAAGAAAGAATGAGCAGATTATGCAGAACTCAAGGATACATTACATGAAAAGTGAAGGGAGATTATATAACATTCAATAAAAGAGGGAAGTCTGTGGGGAGGAAAAGGTCAATATAAGCCACGTAGAACAGACAGGAATGCAGGCCTCTTCCTGTGAGGAATAAAATGGCTTCAATGAAAGCACCACTAAACAAGGCATTGTCCTTCTTTTTGACCACTTCAAAAATATCAGTTGTGGAAAAGCTCCATAGATTTGCCTATTGTGGGAAAAGCAGAGATTGCAAATCGCAGTTGATTATGCACAAGAAGAGCCAGAAAGGAGAAAAGCCATACAAATTACCTAAATGTCGCAAAAGTTTGGTCACAACAGCTCCTTTGTGGTTCATGTGGTCCCCACAAGAAGGAAGCCACAAAAGTGCTTCCAAATCAGTAAATGCTTTAGTGAGCATGGCAACATGGTGCTACATCAGATAACTCACAGGAGGAGGAGAAAACGTGTGACTGCAGATTCTGTGAAAGTTTCATTAGAAATTCCCAGGTCATGAGACATTAAAGGACACACACACACAGGAATAAAACCATTTGAACATCCTTTCTGTGGGAAAAGTTTGAGTGAGATTTCCATCCTGGTGAAGCACCTGAGGACTCTCACAACAGCGAAACTGTTTGAATGTCCTGATTGTGGGGAAAAAATTTAGTCACAATTTCAGTCTGGTGATGCATCAGTAGATTGACTCCAGGGAGAAACTGTATGAGTGTTTAGATTGTGTGAAAAGCTTCATTAGAAGCTTCTATCTCATGAGATGCCAGCCTGATTATGGTAAAGACACAATTTCAGCCTGGTGATACACCAGAAGACTCACATAGGAGAGAAACGCTTTGAATATCCTGATCGTTGGAAAACTTTCAGTTATAATTCCAAGTTGGTGATATACCAGAGGAATCATAAAGGAGAAAACCCCATTCATTGTCCTGACGGGGGAGAAGTTCCAGTCATAATTCCCACTATACACCAGAGGATTCACTCCATGGAGAAACCTTATGAGTGTCAAGATTGTGGGAAAGGTTTCATTAGAAATTCCCAACTCACACAAACAGGAGAGAAATCCTTTAAATGTCACAACTGTGGGAAAAGCTTTAGTGATAATTCCAACCTGGTTAAACACCAGAGGATTCACAGTGGAGAGAAACCCTTTGAATGTCCTGACTGTGGGAAAAGCTATAGTGATAATTCCAACCTGGTGATACACCAGAAGATTCACACAGGAGAGATACCCTTTGAATGCCACATCTGTGGGGAAAGTTTCAGTCAGAATTCCTACCTGGTGATACACCAGAGGACTCACACAGGAGAAAATCCCTTTGAATGCCGTATTTGTGGGAAAGGTTTTTGTGATAATTCCAGCCTGGTGAGACACCAGAGAACTCACACAAGGGAAAGGCCCTTTGAATGTCCTGATTGTGGGAAAGGTGAATCATCAGAGGAGTCACACAAGAAAAAAACACTTGAATGTCCTATCTGAGGGAAAAGTTACTCACCTAGTAATACACCTAGTAATACACAAAAAGACTCACACTGTGGAGAAATCTTTGAAATGTCCAGTCTGTGTAATCCATATGAGGAAAAGTAGATGAGTTTAGTGAATGCTTGAATTTCATTTGTGATCTCCCATTGAAAGTGTAGGCGAGAAATTGATTGTTTGAATTTTGGCCTGATTCATTTTACTCAAACTTTTCTCAGGATTAAACTTGTAGGTGGAGAGAAAAGAAAAGTGGAAAATGGCTAACTACTAGTTTCTGGTTATCAGTAGAAGCTTCTGGACATTTCTTTTTCCAGAAATAGTGGAATTATCCAAAAAGGAATTTTGGGTGGAGCTTTTGTCTGTTGATTATGGAATTCCCACATGTGGAGTTTCAGTTTTCTACCTTGGTTTGCCCAGATTTTGAGCCCCAGAATTCCCCAGCCAGCATAAAAGTAATCCTCAAGATTTAACTATTATGGGCCTTGAATTATGGCTGCATGTTGCAACGACTTTTAAGTGAAATTGCTTTACTTAACTACCTGAATCCCCCTGCTCTCCCTGAGGCAGCCATTAATCAATTGTGCAGGTCACTAGGAACAACACTGTCTACTCATAGCTGGGGGAAACTTGGAGGTTTAGTGCAGGGTCTGGCTTTCCTTCCGTAGGCATCTCTAGGGCTCCCCCACCCTCCAAGAAACCTTGTGCTCTGTTTCCTAACCCTTGTGTTCCCTTGGCCCTTAACTCCCTCCCGCAGGATCCTCTTAACCCACCCAACCTCACACCCTCCTCGTTTTTACCTTTTGAAGATCTCTGAACCTCATGTTGGGGGGAGAGGAAGGACATATATCATTGGGCCTCATGACTTTGTCCTGGAAGCAGCCACCATTTTCAGTGGGCCCTGGATGCATCCCTGGTGGGAACTGTGGTAATGGCACAATACGCCGCATGGCGTCCTGCCACAGGCGACAGCATAACATACACATACTTGACTCACATACTTCTCTGCCTTCTCAGAAGTGAAGCAAGAGTTAAATAAAATGCAGTCAAGTGGAAATGGTTGGAGTGCACCAAAGGAGTTTAGCCAAAAGGAAAAGGATACCTGATGGTAGCTTTTTAAAACATTATTTCCTCAAAAAAAAAAAATCCTCCAGAAGTTAAAAATGTTTTAATCAGCTGATAAATAGTTTGGGCATACCTTGCATGGGCTGCATGACAAGCTATACGGTGTCAGGCCACAAGCGGACACAGAAGAAGTCAGGCAGCAGTGCAACAGGTGTCAGGGCATGGGGGGCCTGCCTCCAAAGGTCCTAAGATAAGCGAATAAGATATCCCCCGAAACTAAGACCTGCTGCTTATTTTGGGGCCCAAAGGAAAATAAAACTGGGTCTTATTTTTGGGAAAACAAGGCTCTGTATAAATGTATAATCTGTCCCCAGCACTTCCAGGTATATTCTATGATAACTCTTTGCAATTGGGTCACTCATGAACTCATGAGTGACCCAAGTCAACAAATAAATTTCATAACTGAATGGGCATTTGACATGTCATATTGAAAATGTAAATAATTAACGTAAGGGATTAAGTTAGCATTTTGGGTATGTCTATTTAATAGAAAGAAGGACTAGGGGAGACATGATAGCAGTGTTCCAATATCTCAGGGGTTGCCACAAAGAAGAGGGAGTCAAACTATTCTCCAAGGCACCTGAGGGTAGAACAAGAAGCAATGGGTGGAAACTAATCAAGGAGAGAAGCAACTTAGAACTGAGGAGAAATTTCCTGGCAGTGAGAACAATTAATCAGTGGAACAGCTTGCCTCCTGAAGTTGTGAATGCCCCAACACTGGAAGTCTTTAAGAAGATGTTGGATAGCCATTTGTCTGAAACAATATGGGGTTTCCTGCCTAGGCAATGAGTTGGACTAGAAGACCTCCAAGGTCCCTTAAAAATAGGCCAATAAGCCTCAAAGAAATAACAACACATGACATACGTATTATACCATGCCATCATTTTCCTTTTTAAAAAAGGTCAAAATTTCTTTAAAGTTTTCCAAGTATTCCCTACAAGTAAAGAGAGGAACATTATTTGGAGCAATGGACAGATATTTAAGCTATGCAGATGAATGGTCCTGATGTTGCTGAGTTTAGAAGTAACCAAAGAATAGCAAGTTTGTTCATTTCACTCACACAATTCAGAGGACTGGTTCCAATTTTTTCCCCCTAGCGGTTCACATTGTTGGTAGGTAGTGCAGGCTGTCTTGTGTGTATATTGACCCTGTAAATTACAGCACGGTACACAGGACATGCTTTGTATGCCATTTTGAGTTCCTGAAGGAAAAGGAAATCAATAAAATATATCTTGCAGTTATTTTATTCCAGATTCTTCCATGCAACAGAGCTCAGATCCGATAGCTAAAAGACCACTATCATCATCCAAACCTTACTGGATCTGCATTGAAAATGACAGTACAGGCTGTCCCTCTAAAAAGGTTAGCCTGGTTATTAGTCAACCATATGCTTTGGTGGGATATTCTACTCTTCCCTTTTGTTTTCTTTTAAAAATGTATTTTAAAAATATTTCTTCTACTATATATTGACAATCACCCCAGCTGTTTTAGCCCCCATTAGCCCTGCTGCATATTTTTCTCTCTGTGACCGAATGGAGATTTCCATGCAGGCAGATTTACCGAATTTACATTTGGCATTTAGCAGATATAAAATTTCCTTCTCCAGGAATCAAGCTTCAGGTTGGGTGCTCTTGATGCAGCCCTGGCCACCAGGAGTGAAGTTGGCTCTCTTAGAGTGTCTGGCCTGAAGGTGCTTGGGAGCCACAGGAAATCAGTCATAAAGTGTTGGGGTATTAGAGAGGTTTTGATCTCCACTGAGAATCACAACTAAGAAAGCTGACTGTGTAATTCTGTAAAACTTTCATGAACTTTTAGGGCTAATAGCTAATCTCCGCAAGGTTAAGTAACGATACATTTTACTATTTCACTTGGCTCAGTTGCAAAGGTCGGTTGCTAGAAGTCAAAAACGACTTGACAGCATTTAATCTGAAACCATTTGCAAACGTAGTAGAGACAGGACAAGTGTGTTTTTGTGCCTCCTATCTGGAGATGGATACCTAGAAAGCTGAGAGTACAGCAGGGAACGTCCGTGGTTGAGCTTAAATGAGTTAAAACGATGGAGTACTTCATTGCTAGAAAGGATGGGAGAGGAGAAGCGCAGAGGAACTTCCTCTTCCGGATCGCTCATGGGAGGGGAGTGGTGTGCAGAGCGGCTTTTGCGCTCGTCCCATGGTCGAAGCAGCAGCTGGAAGGTGAGCGGAGGGCAGGTGGGAGGAGAGTCCTGGAAGCAGGGAAGCAACTGGGCTGAAGCATCTCAGCTGCTGCTGCTGCAGGTTCCTTCCCTCCCCGAATTTAAGCCCACTGGTGCTGCAGGCTGTGAAACTGGTGGCTGCAATTTTCCTCCTGGTGGGAAGATTGGAAAAGTCTCTTCCAAGTGAAGGTGGATTCTTTGGGAATGGCTTCCCTCCAGAGGTTGTGGGTGCTCCCATCACTGGAGGGTTTGTGACAGAGCTGGGAGGGACCTTGCAGGTCCTCTATACAGACGCCCTGATCAAGCAGGAGACCCAATATCATTTCAGACAAATGGCTGCCCTGTCTCTGATTAAAAGCCACCAGGGATGGAGCTCCCACAACCTCTGAAGGGAAACCCTTCCGCTGGTTCACTGTTCTCAGTGTCAGGAAATTTCTCCTTAGTTCTAAGTTGCTTCTCTCCTTGATTAGTTTCCATCCAGTTCCTTGTCCTGCCTTCAGGGGCTTTGGAGAATAGGTTGAAACCCCTCCCTCTTTTGTGGCAACTCCTCAAGTATTGGAAGATGGCTATCATGTCTCCCCTAGTCCTTCCCTTCACTAGACTAGACATACCCAATTCCTGCCACCCTTCTTTATATATTTTAGCCTCCAGCGCCCTAATCATCCTTGCTGTTCTTCTCTGCACTCCTTATAGAGTCTTGATATCTTTTTAAGTCTGTGGTGACCAAAACTGGATGCAGTATTCCAAGTGTGGTCTTACTAAAGGATTATAAATTGGTACTAACTCTTCACGTGATCTTGATTCTATCCCTCTATTTAGACAGTTTAGAATTGTGTTGTCTTTTTTGGCCACTGCAATACACTTTTGGCTTACATTTAAGTGATTGTCCACTAGACTTCAAGATCCACCTCGCAGTTACTGTTATTGAGCCAGGTTGTACCTATGCTGTACCTTGACATTTGGTTTTTCTTGGCTAAGTGTAAAACCTTTTTTTTTTCTTCATTATATTTCATTTTGTTAAATAGGGCCCAATGTTCAAATCTATTGAGATTCTTCTGTATCTTGAGCTTGTCTTCTGGGGTGTTGGCTATTCCTGCCAATTTAGTATCATCTCCAAATGTGTTGAGTTTCCCTTCTATTCCCTTATCTAAATTGTTTATTATAATATTGAAGAATACTGGGTCTAAAACAGAACCCTGGGTACCCCACTGCTTACTTCCCTCCATATATATGTAGCTGTATTAAGGGCAACATATTGAGTGCTATTTGTCATCCAGTTACAAATCCATCCGATGGTGATACTATCTATCCCATATTTTTTAGCTTACCAAGAAGTAGAGTGAGGTCTACTTTATCAAATGCCTTACTGAAATTCCAGTATACGATGTCTACGAATTCCCCTACTCTACAAACTAGGTCCGTGATGGTGAACCTATGGCCTCTATGGGTGCTACACTGCAATGGAGAAATGGGAAATGGAGCGGCCAGCATGAGGAAAGAAGGAGCAGGGAGAAGACAGACGGAAAGCAGTTTCCTTCCCTCACATCAGCCGCTCCATTTCCTGTTTCTCCATTGCAGTGCAATGCAACATCATGGAGCTTGCCCCATCCACCATTGCCCAGATGCCCTGTAATGGTTACAGTTACTGGTATATACAGCCAGATCTCGGCTCCCCATCAGCCATGCTGGTGAAGAAGCTGGGCAGCGGCCGGCAGCATTCACAAGGGGGCAACAAGGCAAATCCTTGCAGCAGACACCTGCACACAAAGGAGCTGAATGATGGCCAGCAGTGAAGGAAAGAAAAAAGGAAGGGGCAAGCACGCCTAGGCATGGAAGCCCCGACTGCGAGATGGAGCCGAGGGTGGGTGGTAATCCCAACTTCTCTCATGCTGTCCGCACCATTTCCCCATTGTGGTGCAGTGCTGCACCCCAGAGCTTGCCCTACCCATCACCTCCCAGATGCCACTCGCTTCCCCCAAGCATTTCTTTGCTAACATGATTTCCAGGTTCATCATATTTCTTGCCATTGTGTGCAGGGAAACGTGTTTGTGGGACTACAAAAAAAAAATCACTCATTCAATTCCAGCTTTGCAATATCTTTTTTTTTCCCGCAAGAAGTTGGAATTGATTGATTGAACTTTTTTTTTTTTTTACTACATGAATTGGGATGTCACCAGAGGGGTTGTGGGCAGTATTTTTTGCCCTTACTTGGCGCTCAGGACTTCCATGGGCAAAATTGCTGCTTCAAATCTTGCAGAGGCTTTAAGCCTCATTTCATTACATAAAGCCCCCACATCTTTAAAATTATCTCAAAAGGTTTGACTGCAACCATTTTGAGACATTTTTTCAGGCTTGAAAGAAATCAATTTCCCACATACATAAAGCTATAGATATGTATATTTATATTTCTCTCTCTTTGCATGTATCTGCAATTGTGTAATCTATCCCCAGCACTTCCAGGTATATTTGATGATACTGTTTCCCCCCAAAATAAGATTGGGTCTTTAGTCCAAAAGACCCATAAGGCTTATTTTCAGAGGATGTCTCTATTTTTTCATCACAAGTCTTCCTGAAAGTGATGGGATAAAACAGTGGTGCACCCCAAGTGCGGAAGCATTGTGAGCATTGAGAGTGTGAGTGTCTGTATTTCCATGGGTCATGCGTGAAATTCATACCACGCCTTCCCATTGCGTTCAAAGAGGCTAATCGTGGTGAATACAAATCATTTTTTGTAGAAATAAAAGGACGGGTTACAATATTGATGATGAATGTAAATGAAAAGGCAGTTTCCAAAGCTTTCCTCCCCCACCAAATGAAACCTGAGTTGACTCAGAGTGGGATGTCTCGGGATGCCCAGCTTTCTTTCCCACTCTTTCACAGAGGAAGAGAAAGCCAGTAAAGCCTGTGGGGCAGTGCAGGCTGCCTCTGGACACTGCTTCAGTCTGAGGGTGAGAGAGAGAGAAGCTGTTTATTGAGGCCCTGGCCAGCGCTGCCTGCCCACCAGATTCCTTGATTCAGGGCAGGGATAGAAAAGAGGCAGCCTCTGCTTTTCTCCGCCACCGGCTTTCTTGACATTTAGGCCACCTCACCACCATAGCAGCAGCAGCAGCAGCAGCAGCAGGCAAAGTTATGTGGGGGAGGCACGAGATCTGGCCTGCCAGACAGTCCACATAGCTGTCAACCCCATCACAGCTGTGGCCGTGGCCCAGGGCAAACAAAAACAGATGCTGGGATGGAGTAGGTGGGCTCTTAACTAGAGCTTATTTTTGGGGTAGGTCTTATATTAGGCACATGCTAAAAATCATTCTAGCGCTTATTTTCTGGGTGGGTCTTATTTTCTGGGAAACACGGTAGCCCTTTTGCAGTGCTAAGAAATTGTGATTGACTGAAGTCAACAAGTGAATTTCATGTTTCAATGGACATTTTAACTTGGATCTCGGTAGTCTTCCATGTGTGAAATGAATATTAATATAAGAAGATATTCTACTGTGTTTCCCCGAAAATAAGACAGGGTCTTAGTTTCTTTTGACCCTTAAAATAAGCATTTGGCTTTATTTACGGGGAGATCTTATTATTTTTGAGGTGCAGGAGGCAGCGAGCATGATCATTTCATGGCTGCTGCTGTGTTGCAATATTTTCGGGGGGGGGGCTTATTTGAGCGCATGCGATTGGGCTTATTATCCGGGGAGGTCTTATTTTCGGGAAGGAGGGCAATATTGTGGCATGTTTGCTTATCCATTGTAATGTATACTTTTTTCTCTTTTTCACATCTTCTGCAACCATTTTATACACAGTTAAAGTTACACTTTCCTTTGAATCTTATGGACAAAGAAGATGGCAATGAGAGTACTCTGGACAAATAAGAAAAACAAGCACCATTGAAAAGGAAAGAAAATTGAGGCAGAAATCAAAATATTTTCCATTTCCTTCAGAAAACCACACTTTTTTTTTTCCTTCGCCAGCAGGAGAGAAACAAAGGAGAGAGAATAAAGAAGAGATTTCTAGCTGGAAGTATGTGGATCTAAAAGATATATGAAAAGTCAAGGGAGGTTATTTTTCCATTCAGCAAAAGAGGGAAATAACTGGAAGTCAGTGAAGAGGAAAAAGTCACTTGGATAGTCACGTCAGGCAGATAGTGATGCAGCCCTGGGAGGAAGAAAATGGCTTGAATCAAAGGACCACTAAACAAGGGATCACACATGTTTTTGACATCCTCAAGAATATCAGTGGAGTAAAAGCTCCATAGACGTGCCTGTTGGTGGAAGATACAACTTGCAAATGACAGCTGATTATGCATGAGAGGATACAAACTGGAGAAAAGCTTTGGTCACAATATCTTCCTTGTGGTTCATGGAAGGATCCGGACAGTAGAAAAGAAATACAAATGCTCCCAATATGGTAAATATTTCAGCGAGCATGGTGACGTGCTGATACATTAGAGGACTCATACAAGATAGAAAACATATGAATGTTCAATTTGTGTGAAAGTTTAATTGGAAATTCCCACTCATGAGACAACGGAGGACTCATACAGGAGATAAACCTTTTGAATGTGCTATCTGTGGGAAATGTTTCAGTCAGAATTCCAAAATGGTAATACACCAGAAGACTCACACAGGAGAGAAACCATATGAGTGTCCAGATTGTGGAATAAGTTTCATTCAGAATTCTGACTTGATGAGACACCAGAGGATTCACACAGGAGAGAAACCCTTTGAATGCCCTATCTGTGGGAAAGGTTTCAGTCAGAATTGCCATCTGGTGGCTCATCAGAGGACTCACACAGGAGAGAAACCCTTTGAATGTCCTGATTGTGGGAAAGGTTTCAGTGATTATTCCAGCTTGCTTAGACACCAGAGGACTCACACAGGAGAGAAACCATTTGAATGTCCTGCTTGTGGGAAATGTTTCAGTCAGAATTCCAGCTTGGTTAGACACCAGAGGACTCACACAGGAGAGAAACCATTTGAATGTCCTGCTTGTGGGAAAAGTTTCAGTCGAAATTTCTATCTAGTGAGACACCAGAGGATTCACACAGAGAAACCATTTCAATGTCCTGATTGTGGGAATTATTTCACTCACAATTCCCACGTTGTGAGACACAAGAGGACTCACACAGGAGAGAAACCCTTTGAATGTCCTGACTGTGGGAAATGTTTCAGTGATAATTCCAGCTTGGTTAGACACCAGAGGACTCACATAAGAGAGAAACCATTTGAATGTCTCTATTGTGGGAAAAGTTTCAGTCGGAATTCCTACCGGGTGATACACCAGAAGACTCATACAGGAGAGAAACTCTTTGAATGTCCTGATTGTGGGAAATGTTTCCAGGATAATTCCAGCTTAGTTAGACACCAGAGGATTCATACAGGAGAAAGGCCCTTTGAATGTCCTGATTGTGGGAAATGTTTCCAGGATAATTCCAGCTTGGTTAGACACCAGAGGATTCACACAGGAGAAAGGCCCTTTGAATGTCCTGATTGTGGGAAAGGTTTCAGTCAGAATTCAAGCCTGGTGAAACACCAGAGGACTCACACAGGAGAGAAACCCTTTGAATGTCCTGATTGTGGGAAATGTTTCAGTGATAATTCCAGCTTGTTTAGACACCAGAGGACTCACACAGGAGAGAAACCCTTTGAATGTCCTGATTGTGGGAAATGTTTCAGTGATAATTCCAGCTTGGTTAGACACCAGAGGACTCACACAGGAGAGAAACTATTTGAATGTCCTGCTTGTGGGAAATTTTTCAGTGATAATTCCAACTTGGTTAGACACCAGAGGACTCACACAGGAGAGAAACCATTTGAATGTCCTGATTGTGGGAAAAGTTTCAGTCAAAATTTCCATCTGGTGAGGCATCAGAGAAGTCACACAGGAGAGAAAGCATATGAGTGTCCAGACTGTGGAAAAGATTTCAGTACTAAAGATAGCCTTCTAAATCATACACACAGGGGAGAAACCATTTAAGTGCCCCGAGAGTGCATGGTGCTTCAGGAAACCTTCCAACTTTATCGGACACAAGAAAATCCACATGGGAGCCAAAGTGATGAGTGTAGACAAAGCTTAAATTTCATTTCTAATGTCCCATTGTAAGTCCAGCTGAAAAATTGACTATTTAATTTAACTACAAAGAATTTGCCTGATATTTTTTGTAGGCAAATATGTCATGGTATTAGACAGAAAGGAGGAAAGAAAAAATTGGTACATATTAGTTTGATAAAGACTATCTGGCCATCAGCAGCAGAAGTTGTTGAGTGTTTATTTTTGCAGAAATTGTGCAAGTACGTAAAAATATTTTTGGGAGTGTTCTGTGCATTTTTATCATGGTAGACGATAGAAATGCCACAGGCATAATCCCAGCCTTTTTCTCTCTGGGTGCTGCTGAGATTGTCAGCCCCAGAATTCCCAGCCAGCATCTCTTTGGGATAGGAGCACTCAGACTATAGTTAGAGATTGTGGCTCCTCATATAATAGCAATAGCACTTCGACTTATATACCGCTTCACAGTGCTTTATAACCCTCTCTAAGCAGTTTACATAGCATATTGCCCCCAACAATTTGAGTCCTCATTTTACTGACCTTGAAAGGATAGAAAGCCAAGTCAACCTTGAGCCGGTGGGAATTGAGCTGTCAAACTGCAGGCAGATGGCAGCCAGCAGAAGTAGCCTGCAGTACTGCATTCTAATCACCTACTGAGCGAAGTTTGAAGAGTGAAGCTTGACTTACTTTGCTTCTCAAGATTAGGGAAGTGCTATGCCATAAATGTTTATGAAGATCTTGCTTGCGTATACAGTTGCTAAATGATACCCAGCTTTATCCTGTGAATAGACTAATGAAACATGGAAGAATTAACTGGAAACATCCATTCTCTACATTTAGATATGGGAGATTCTTTCTAGCTGCATCCTTGCAGAGCCTAAATCTCAATAGAGGGAAGAATTGCTCTGAGCAGCCTTCCAATCTCCACAGGAGTTAGATTTATTATTCGGAAACAGTTTCAGCAAAAGACTTGGAGGGCACTACTTTGCAGAAAGCTGATGTATAGGAGGTTCCTGCACTTTCTTAGGGGTGACTCAGTGGAGATCATAATCTCTCTACATCCCAAAACTTTTATGACTGATTTCCTGTGGCTGCCAAGGATTTAGGACCCAGGAGAATCAGTGAGTCAGAGGCGGTGCGGCTGGCATCTTTGACAAGTTTGGGGACCTTGCAAGGCCTTTGCAAGTTCCCCGGACTTGCCTGCCTGACCGCCAGAAAGCACGGGGTGGGGGTGGGGATGGTGGTGGGAGGTTACGCGGTGCGGCCGGTCTCCTAGGACCTCCTAGGTGCCGGATGCACTGCGCAAACTACCGTCTGTCTCCCCATGCTCAGAAAAGCAACTCCGGGGAGGTCCTTTGGTGGCGGCAGACGTCCTAGAACCTGCCTGCTAGCGAAGGACTTACCCGGGCTTCCTTTTCTGAGCACGGGGAGACAGATGGTAGTTTGCGCCGTCAGTCTCCCCATGCTCAGAAAAGCAACTCCGGGAAGGTCCTTTGGTGGCGTCAGACGTCCTAGAACCTGCCTGCTAGCAAAGACTTGCATGGAGAGAAGGACGGTAGTTTGTGCCGTCCGCCTCCCTGTGCTCAGATAAGCTCAGGTGCAGCCAGACCAGAGAACTTTCGGTGGTGCACCGATTCCAGCAGCTGCATTTTTCCTTGAAATTTGCTGTCTCAGCAACCCGAAGGGGACATTCTCCCAGCGGCATCTCAGGCGCTCCCACCCTTAGATTGGGGGGGGGGGGGAATGAGGATGGCTGGGCGCAGTTTGGCACCTCCTGGCTAAGAGTGAGACGCCGCTGGGAGAATGTCCCCTTTGGGTTGCCGGGACAGCAAATTTCAAGGGAAAACGCAGCTGCTGGAATCGGTACACCACTGTGCCTGCAACTTAATGCTCTCCAAGAAGCCTGCATTACCAGAAGCAGCAGAAGGAGCAGCAGGGGGCGACACCGCCACCCTCGGTGTCCAGTGTCCTCCTCAGGAGCCTCGAGTCATGGCCGTTTGCACGTCTCTCCCAAGCTTCTCTCGGGAGGTGAAATGGCATGTGCCCCGCTAGCAGAGCCTCCGGGTGAAAAACGAGTGAGCTGGGTGAAGGAAGGGGGAAACTGCTGGAACTGCATTGCCCCCTGGGTTCGGGGACTTCTGCCCCTTGTACCAAACTCTGCAGCCGCCGGAGGCCTACATGGACCTCTTCAGGGTGCTGGGCAACCTGGTTCTGGGGATTCCCTCCCCCAAAAAGACCGCCCGCTCGTCTCTCCAGATCTTGCGGCTTTTTCGGGGGTTTCTTTAAAAAAAAAGCCTCTGAGGATCTTGAAAACTTGGGAGGGGGGGCAGATGACCAGCATTTCCCCCCCTCAATTCCCTGGGCGCCTGCAGCCTCAGAGCCAGCGGGGAGCGTAAGAAAAGGAGGAGGTGGAGAGCTGGGTGGAGGAAGGGGAAAATTACTGCTACTGCTGGAGCTGCATTGCCCCGCTGGGTTCGGGGACCTCTGCCCCTCGTGCCATGCTTTGCAGCCACCGGAGACCTGCACGGACCTCTTGCTCCAGTGGCAGCAAAGCGCAGCATGGGGGTCAGAAGTCCCCGAACCCAGCGGGACTTGAACGCACGTCTCCCCCCGCCCACCTCTACGCTTTTGCAGATTGGCTGGCTGTGGAGCATGGGCCCTTTTTGAAGCCGGGTTGAGTCCTTCCTTGGGATGGATGCCCATACACGAGGGCCACAGGCTAGGACCAGGTGCCCTCATCTGTTTCTCCCAAAGGTGCTTTTTTTTCCTCCAAGAGGCCACTGGACTTTCTGGGGTTTTTTGAAGATGTTTTGCTTCTCCTCCAGGAAGTTTCTTCAGCTCTGAGGAAGCTTCTGTGGGAGCTGAAGAAGATTCTTGGAGGAGAAGTGAAAGGTCTTCAAAGAAAAAGCAGAAAGTCCAGCTGCCTCTTGGGGAAAAAAAAGCATCTTTGGGACATCCTGGATGACCAAGAATCCCCATAGACATCCCTCATCCTAGCTTTCTGATGCCTCCTAGCCTTGCTTGCCTTCCATCCCTTGTGGTGGCCACTCTCCCAAAGCCTATGATAGTTGAGCATCAATAAGTCTTCTTGTAGTATCAAGGGTAGCTGAGGGTTCAGAGGTGGCACGCACCCATGGTTTCCTGATTGCCAGGGCTATTTGGGAAATCTAAGCTGGAGAGACCTGCTCTGTCCCGAACTTTTGAAGCTGGTGGGCTCTGGAAAAGCCTGAGTTTGCCTCAAAACCTGAGTTCAAAAGCTCAAATCCTGAGTTTGCCTCAAAACTTGAGTTTGATGCTGACCTAGAGGTTTTTGTTGAAATCCTGGTTCACGTTTTGGAGAAAGACTTATTTCACCCTAAACTTGTGACTGCTTTCATCAAACCTTGGGGAATTCTGGGAGTTGAAGTCCATAGGACTTAAAGTCACCAAGGTTGAGAAACACTGCCTTAGAGTGATTTATAAAGAAAGAGAGAAAGAAAGGAAGGAGGGAGGGAGGGAAGAAAGAAAGAAAGAAAGTGGGAGAGATACACACAAGAAAGGAAGGAAGGAATGGAGAGAGAGTGGCAGAAAAAAAGAGACAAAGATAGAAAGAGAAAGAAAGAGAAAGAAGGAAAGAGAAAGAAAGGAAGAAAGAAAGAGAAAGAAAAAGAAAGAGAACTTATGACCACAATTGAACCCAAATGGTTGCTAAGCAAGAGCATTGTTAAGTGAGTTTCACCACATTTTCCAAGTTGGCCATGCCCATGTCACATGACTGCCAAGCCACTCCCACCTGGTCACATGACTGCCAAGCCACTCCCACCTGGTCACATGACCACCAAGCCACTCCCACAAAACAGGCCACACCTACAGAAGAGGTTCTAAAAAATTTTGAAACCCACCACTGAATATAACACATAAGTAAATATACAATACCAACAGGTGGTTCTTCCAACGTGGTTGAGAGGAGAGATTGTAAGTAAGTACAAACACAGGCAGAGTACAGCAGAGAAGAGTTTCAGTTTTAATTCAGTAGACTAGACTAGATTAGTTTCGTTTCTCAGCACAGACTCAGCTTTTGTATAGAACAGTTGGACTAAGCCAGTGATGGCGAACCTATAGTGACTTCCTGTTTGCTCGGAGGGTGGTTTTAAGCGTTCCGAAGGCTTCAGGGACAGTCCGGAGGCTTCCCTGATGCCTTCGGAGCGCTTAAAACGACCCTCCGAGCAAGTCTCCAGTTTGCTCGGAGGGTGGTTTTAAGCGTTCCAAAGGCTTCAGAGACCGTTCAGAGGCTTCCCTGACACCTTCGGAGAGCTTTGGAGAGCTTAAAACGACCCTACCTGATGGCTTCGGAGTGCTTAAAATGACCCTCTGAGCAAACCGGAAGTCACTTCCGGTTTGCTCGGAGGGTCGTTTTAAGCATTCCGAAGGCTTCAGGGAAGCCTCTGGACGGTCCCTGAAGCCTCCGGAGGGCCTCCGGGGGGGCGGGGGAGGCTCTTTTCGCCCTCCCCAGGCTCCTATAAAGCCTCTGAAGCCTGCGGAGGGCGAAAAAAGCATGTAAAAATGGAGGGGTTGCGCGTTGTGCGCGCATGCGCACTGGGGGTTGTGCATTGTGCATACATGCGCACTGGGGCGCGTTGTGTGCACATGCGCACTGGGGGGCACGTTGTGTGCGCATGCGCACTGGGGGGCGCGTTGTGCATGCATGCACACTGGGGGGCGCGTTGCATTATGGGTGCGGCACGCCCGCACACAACCCCCCTGCGCTCCCCCCCTTGTGGCACGCGAGCCAAAAAAGGTTCGCCATCGCTGTTTTACACTGTTCTAACTCCACAAATAAAGTTTGCATTTGTACAAAATGCTGCTCTGCAGATTCACCTGGTTGCAAACAAGCTCTGAATAATTTTCTTGATAATTGCACAATATTGCTTGCAGATACACTCACATGCACACTCCTTAACTTCAGCCAGACTTCGTGTGCAGTCTTTAAATCTGCTACATTGATAAAGTATTTATCTTATAAACTTAAGATGATATAGGCCCTTGCTTTATCATGCTGCCTCTGATCTGCAGCTGCTAAAGGTGCCTAGGGTGGATTAACAACAATATCCCAGAGCTCCTTAGCCTTCAGGAAACACTCCATCTTTGCAAAACAAATTATATGGTTCTTCTGTCCCAATCAAGGAATAGAGCTCTCCCAAAATTCAACAGCAGCCATCTTGCAATCTTTCTCTGCCTTGTTTCTCTTTTAATACAGGCACTCTTAGCTTAATTACAATTCAGTCTTTCTGTGTGCTCTGGGCCCATAACCTATCAGAGTTGGTTGCAAAAATCAAATCCAGAAAGCACACACAGGTAACTGATTCAGCAGGATCCATTAACTTCTCTTTATATACAATATAACACATAAGTAAATATACAATACCAACAGGTGGTTCTTCCAATGTGGTCAAGAGGAGAGATTGTAAGTAAGTACAAACACAGGCAGAGTACAGCAGAGAAGAGTTTCAGTTTTAATTCAGTAGACTAGACTAGTTTCGTTTCTCAGCACAGACTTTCAGCTTTTTTACAGAACAGTTGGACTAAGCCACGCCCAGGCGCCTAGCTTTCTCCAGCAAATACTGTTTAAGTTTCTAAACAGCCCTCATTGGCTGATTTAGTTTCTATGCCTATTCATTGGCTGACCTTGTTACCATGTCTCTGCCAGTCATGTATTCTCTGACAACTTTCCATGACTGAGTGGAGAACACAAACTGTATCTCCCTGCCACTAGCCAAGCACAATATCCACCCTATCCTATTCCCTTCCTATGCTCAGACTGAAGAAAATGCTCTTGGGAAGGTATGCAAACTCCATTACTAAAGAGATAAGGGGAAAACATGTCCCAAGTCCGCAGCACATTGATCCTATTCAGAAGAGACTCACCCAGACACCTAATTCACAGGAGTATAAGGAGGGGGAAAGAAGGTACAAAGAAGATACTTTACATGTGTTTTCACTGAAAAAGAAAACATGACAAAACTTATCAAAAACAGAATCGTAAGTGCCAGATTAGGAATGCAAATTAAAATATGGAAAAATAAGGTAAGAGAGCACCTGTCAGCTGTAGATAAATTCAAATCACCAGGTCGGGACGGACTGCATCCAGAGTTCTGAAGGAACTAGTAAATGTGATTTCAGAAACAATGTAACATATGTTTCAAAGTCCTTGGAGTAAGGGGGAACTAGAGGTAGTCCTCAAATTACAATAGTTAATTTAGTGACCGAAGTTACAATGACATTAAAAAATGATTTATGACCATTTTTTCACACTTATGACCGTTGTAGCATCCCCCTGGTCAAGTGATTTACATTCAGATGCTTGACAACTGACATTTATGACCGTTGCAGTGTCCCGGGGTTGTGACGTGCTAACAAGCAAAGTCAATGGGAAAAGCAGATTTACTTAACAACAGTGTTACTAATTTAACAAGTGCAATGATTCATTAACAAATGTGGCAAGAAAAGTTGTAAAAGGGGGAAAATTTCAACAAGTTTTTCACTTAACATAAATTTTGGACTCAATTGTGGTTGTAAGCTCAGGACTATCTGTAACTGAGGACTGGAAAAGAGCTGATAGAGTTCCTGTTGTGGCCCAGCAGGATCCAGTTGAGCTGCTGATGGACTCGGATAGCGAGGAACTATATGAGTCAGCCCTGGACGATGTGGAGGACCTTGTGCAGGGTTCAGACTCAGAGCAGGGACCAGAGAGGCTGGTTGGCCACCAGGAGGCGCCTGAGGCATGGAGCAGTGGGGAGGATCAAAGGCAGTTTGTCCCTGATGCTAGATTGAGAAGGGCTGAGAAACGGAAGCAGCAACTCCGTAGGCAGACTCACAGAAGATAATTAAGCACAGGTAGTTGTGGATTGGCCCCTCCCAAGAGAGATTATAGGTGAGGCGTTGGGAGGGACATTTGCAGGAAACAACAGTTCGAATTAGCAGTTAAGAAAATCTATCTGTGTATTCTAGCCGTGTCTGCTCGTTTGGACTCTCTGCGTTGCTTCATGTGAATTATCTGGGTTGCTGCAGAGCTACTCTATTGAACTTGAGTTGTCTGGGCCCTCAGCCAAAGAATTTGTTACCTCAGTAATTAAACAGTGGCAAACAGCCAAGCCTGTGTTCTGGATTATTCACAGGCGTGGGGGGGCGGGTTTAGAATAGGTTCCCATCTTCAAAAAGGTAAAAATCATGCAGGAATTTACAGACAAATCAGCCTGACACTATCTGGTAATATCTTGGGGGGGGGAACCAAGCAACAAATCTGTGAATACCTAGAAGCAAACAAGTTATAACCAACATGAGTTGATCATATGTGAGTATATTCACATTTTTTGCCCTAATTTTAGAATGATGGGGGGGGGGGATCATTTCATTAATTGATGAAATGATCCCAAGATCTGTGGTGAGATTTAAAGGACCCATGGAAGTTCACTACTCCAAATAAGAAAAAGGTGAGAAATACTGTCTACAATCATGCTGATGACATCCCAATTCAGGTAGTCCTCACTTACTGAAAGCCATTGGCACGGGCAAGTCCATTCCTAAATGGCATGGTCATTAAGAATGACATCACTTACCTTTGCCTACTTGCAAAATCCTGGCTGTGGCCATTAAGTGACTCACTGTGGTCTCCTCTGTGCAATGTAACGTGACTGCAACTTCCTGTCAATTTCCAATTGATTTTGTTTGTTATGAGCCAGTTGTGTATGTTCCAAATGACTGTGGGACACCACAACCATCTTGAATGCAAGCCAGTGCCATCCCCACATGACAGGGATAGCCACAACTTTGAGGAACATTTTAAAGTCTTTTATTCAGCACCACTGAAACTTTGAAGACTGAATGGTAACTGATGAGGATTACCTATAAAATCAAACATCCCAAATGGGCCCAATATTTTTTTAAAAAAACAACAACTCTGGGTTAAGCACAGTGGTGCCAGGTTAATCCATGGATGGCACACCACCAGACAATCCTGTGTTTGTTTGCTAGATATGGAAGTAAAAACAAAACTCCTGCAGCAGTGGCAGGTCAGTTCCAAATTGTTTTGACACCCTGGGGAAACCCAAAGAGTTTGCTTCCCACCTCTCTTCCACCTGACCTTAGCTCACTTTTGAGCTGCTTAGCTCACCTTTGAGCTTCCCAAACCCTGGGAAGACCAGGAGGGCTATTCACCTCGCCTCCACCCTCTCAGCGGAGACCCCGAAGAGGAAGAGGAAACTCTCCTGCTGTTCTTCTCCTTCTCTCCTCCAAATCCTCTCTAGGAATTTGCTATTCAAATGTTCTAACTCCTTTGGCCTTAATTACCAATGCTCTACTTGCAGTGATAGTTGTCTAGCACGGGCTAGACAACTGATAGTTTGTCTATAGCACACCATTTAGTGACGTAAAGCTGAAAATCTCTGCCTAAGGCAGTTGCAAGATTGTTTTTATTGATTAAAGGTAAAGGTTCCCCATGCACTATGTTAGTCGTCCCCATCTCTAGGGTGCAGTGCTCATCTCCGTTTCAAAGCCAAAGAGCCAGCGCTGTCCGAAGACGTCTCCGTGGTCATGTGGCCGGCATGACTAAATGTCAAAGGCGCAGGGAACGCTGTTACCTTCCCACCAAAGGTAGTTCCTATTTTTCTACTTGCATTTTTGTATGCTTTTGAATTGCTAGGTTGGCAGAAGCTGGGACAAGTAACGGGAGCTCACTCTGTTACGCAGCGCTAGGGATTCAAACCGTCGAGCTGCCAACCTGTCTGATCGACAAGCTCAGCATCTTAGCCACTGAGCCACCACGTCCCTTAGTTTTATTGATTATGGGCCCGCTTTTTGACTCCAGTGATCACTTCAATTGACTTTATCCATGATGATTATCCCTAACTTGTTCATTCAGGCCTCCCAAAGATTCACTCATCACCACAGAAACAGAGCAAGAAGCGAGAACTACACCAAGGGAAAGGAGGATTGGGGGGGGGGGGACGGGACTATATGCAAGCAGAAGAAAATGTGCACTTCCCTTATGGATCAGCAAAGACTGTTCAGGTCAGTTATTTGCCTTATGATACGTAGCAACTGACATGTTTCAACCTAATGGTTTCTCATGGTTTTTGAACTTACCCTGTATACTCTGAGATTGGCTTTATTAAATTTTGCTTGATATTTTTATATACGTAGCCTTGCAAGAGATCCCAGGGCTTTGGAAGGGCTTCCAACTCCTAACTATAGAAAGATGAGATACAATAAAACAATATGCACTAAAACAGTGTGGTCCGTGAGAAAATGTTGGTGGTCCGCAGAAAAATTATTTGTATTTTTTATATTGCACTAAACCAGGGGTCCTCAAACTATGGCCCTGGGCAAGATACAGGCAATGAACATTTGTGTTGCTGCAGATAGTCTCCCCCCTTCTGGGTCTTTTTGTGCGGGGCAGAAAACCTGACTTGGGGTCTGCTTCAACCTCCTGCTGCCATGCTTTGGCCAAAGGCTGGAAGGAAGAACAGCTGGTGGCGAAGAGCCAGAGGGCCTTGTTCCAGTAGGACAGCATCATGACCTGGAACTGGCTGACCATTTCAGCCCGCTGAGCCTCCAGGGGCCAGTATCTGGCCTTGCATTCTTGCAGATCTTTTCTCTGCTTGGAAAGCCTATGTTTGTAGTCCTCAGTAAGGTGTTTCTTCTGAGCCTCCTTCTCGGTTGGATCCAATTTGAACTGAGCCAGCTGTTTTGCCAACTCTTTCTCACGGTGGCTACTTAACTCCAGCAACTGCTTCCTGTTGGGGCCCTAAGGAGCCTGAGCGGCCAGGCGAGGAGTGTCTGGGAAGGGAGGGGCGAGCAGAGGCCAGCGAGGCACTCCTTGATGTGAGTGACATCGAGTTGGCCACACCCACTCAGTCACATGACCACCTTGCCACACCCACCCAACCGGTCATCAGGCAGATCATATTAGTGGTTTGCAGGATTTAAAATTATGAATTTAGTGGTCCCTGAGGCTCGAAAGATTGGTGACCCCTGCACTAAAACATGAGATCAAGGAAAGAGACAAAGGGAAATTGATTAAATATAATTTTACTATTTTAAAGTTTAGAAATTTTGCATATGTTTAAATTCAAAGGCAGTAGCTTGAGAGTCAGGCCAAAAGAGCCTCTTGGTTCCTCCACAGGCCAGCCGTGGTCTGTTCCTGGTCATTGAGTGTCCTTCTGCAAAGGGATCACATGCAATGTGACTAACTAAAAAAATTGTAACCTGTGTTTTTGAATCGTCTTAGTGAAATGAACAATCTTGGAATTCTTTGGTGTCTTCCGATCTCAGCAAAATCAGGATCGTTCGTCTGCATAGCTAAAATGTCAGTTTTGCTGCTACAAATAATGTTCTTCTCTTTATTGAAAAGAATTTTTGAAACAAATTAAGGAGTCCTGGGAGAGAAATGAAAGAACAATAAATGTCTCCCATGTGTTGGGAAGTGTGTTTTGCATCACCTTGTCCCAATAGTTATAGAAATGCTGACATTTTTCTTTCTTTCTCTAAAGAAAGAAAATTCATTCTTATGCAATGCTGTTTTAGAAATGTAAGTGTCAGGTCTGCAGCGGTTCCTTTAACAATCTTTGGCCTGCCACACTCTCTCTTCTAGCTTCATCTTTAGAATGCATATTCATTAAAGGGGGGGGGGATAGCAATGGGTAGAATGTGTTGTTTTACAAATTGCTCCAAAAGAGCATCATCCAGTTCTTTAAAATTACAAGGGATCGCCTCATGTCGCAGTTTGGCCATACATTGGCAGATCAACTCATCCTCCCACTGTAGACACTGTCTGAAAGCATGTCTTCATGCTATTTTAGATGGAGAGGGGGAGTAATGGTGTTTTAAATTATTCATTAGGACATCCCATGGAACGGTGTTTACAGGCATTGGAGCTGACAGTGCTCTGGCCATACTAAACATTTCAGGTACACTAAGAACAGTGAACCAGCGGAAGGGTTTCCCTTCAGAGGTTGTGGGAGCTCCATCCCTGGTAGCTTTTAAACAGAGACAGGGCAGCCATTTGTCTGAAATGATATTGGGTCTCCTGCTTGATCAGGGCGTCTGTATAGAAGACCTGCAAGGTCCCTCCCAGCTCTGTCACAAACCCTCCAGTGATGGGAGCACCCACAACCTCTGGAGGGAAGCCATTCCCAAAGAACCCACCTTCACTTGGAAGAGACTTTTCCAATCTTCCCACCAGGAGGAGAATTGCAGCCACCAGTTTCACAGCCTGCAGCACCAGTGGGCTTAAATTCGGGGAGGGAAGGAACCTGCAGCAGCAGCAGCTGAGATGCTTCAGCCCAGTTGCTTCTCTGCTTCCAGGACTCTCCTCCCACCTGCCCTCCACTCACCTTCCAGCTGCTGCTTCGACCATGGGAAGAACAGAAAAGCCGCTCTGCACACCACTCTCCTCCCATGAGTGATCCGGAAGAGGAGGTTTAGCTGTATGAAAGGTGCTTTTTTTCAAAAGGCAACTGACTTTCTTTCTTCTACTCTTCTCTCGCTTTCCAACCTTTCTAGCAACACAGTACTCGATGATTTTAACTCCTTTTAGCTCAACCACAGGTATTATGCGCTTTCTATACACAGGTGTTGCCTGTTTGATCACCATCTCCAGATAGGAGGCAGCAAAAATATCCTTCTCCAGTTTCTAAGGTGTTTGCAACAAGTTTCCACTGATTAAATGCTATCAATTCGTTTTTGACTTCTAGCAACCAACCTTTGTAACTTAGCCTAGAGAAATGGGATGCTGCTTACCTTGAAGATTAGCTATGTGGCAAGCACTCAATGTTCATGAAAGTTTTACAGAATTACACAATCAGCTTTCTTAGGGGTGTCTCTCAGTGGAGATCAAAACCGCTCTACATCCCACAACTTTATGACTGATTTCCCAATATTTTAGGACATGGCAGCACCAGTAGGCGAGACAATCCAGGGGAAGGAGCTTCACTCCTGCTGGCCAGGACTGCATCCAAGAGCATCAACCACCAAGCTTCATTCTTGGAGGAGGAAATTTTATATCTGCTAAATGCCAGGTGTAAATTCTGTAAATTAGCTTGCACTGAAGTATCCATTAGGTCACACAGAGAAACATATACAGCAGGGCCTAGAAAATGGAGCCTAAGAAAGACGGTCTGATTGCCTACATATAGTAGAAGAAATACCCCCCCAAAAAAAAATGTTTTTAAAAAGAGGCAAAAATAGATTAGCAGATCAAACCACATGGCTAACTGATCACCAGGCTAACCTTTTTAGAAAGACACCCTGCAATGCCATTTTTAATGTAGATTTAATAAGGCATGGATGGGGAGGATAGTGGATTTTGGTTCTGGGATTTGTTGTGTGAAAGAATCTAGAATAAAATATGCAATATTTCAAATATTTATCTACAGTGTGAGTCCTCTGGTGTGTCACTAGGTGGGAATTCTGACTGAAACATTTTCTACAGATGCGACATTCAAAGGGCTTCTCTCCTGTGTGAGTGCTCTGGTGTGTCAGCACATTAGACTTATCACTAAAGCTTTTCCCACAGATAGGACATTAAAATGGCTTCTCTCCTGTGTGAGTCCTCTGGTGTTTCACTAGGCTGGAATTATCACTAAAGCTTTTCCCACAATCCGGACATTCAAAGGTTTTCTTTTCTGTGTGAGTCCTCTGATGATCAGGCTTGAATTGTCAATGAAACATTTCCCACAATCAGCACATTTAAAGGGCCTTTCTCCTGTGTGAATCCTCTGGTGTCTAACCAACCTGGAATTCTTACTGAAACCTTTCCCACAATCAGGACATTCAAAGGGTTTCTCTTCTGTGTGAGTCCTCTGATGATTCACCAGATTGGTATTCTGACTGAATCCTTTCCCACAGATACGGCATTCAAAGGGCCTTTCTCCTGTGTGAATCCTCTGGTGTGTCACCAGGCTGGAATTATCACTAAAGCCTTTCCCACAGATAGGACATTCAAAGGGTTTCTCTCCTCTATGTGTGATCTTGTGTCTCAGGAGTTGGGAATTTGAAACGAAACCTTTCCCACAGCCTTGACACTCATAAGATTTCTCCATGGAGTGAATCCTCTGATGAGTTATCAGGCGGCAATAAGAAGTACGATACTTATTGGCAAGACATGGAAGTAAAAAAACCTGTAAATTTTATTCATTTGTAATTTTCCATACCCATGTGGATTACAAACTATATCAAGAGGGCAACATCAAGTTGTAATGGGAGATTTTAATTGTCCTGATATCAACTGGGAGACAAACTATATAGCAAGTAGGAGATTGAACAGATTCCTAACCAACTTAGCTGACAACTTTGTCATCCAAAAGGTAGAGGAGGGAACTAGAGGAAAAACTATACTCAACCTAATTCTTACTAATAGAGAAGCGACAGAAGTAGAAGTTGTCAGAACCTTGGGCAAGTAACCATGTTTTACTGGAATTCAATAAAATACAAAAAGAAGCAGTAGAATATAATCCATGAAGGAATCAAACAGGAACGCATCAAATTTGCAAATGACACCAAGTTGGCAGGAATAGCCAACACCTCAGAAGATAGACTCAAGAGAATAGAATCTCGATAGATTAGAACACTGGGCCCTACCTAACAAAATGAAATTCGTAGGAGAGGAAAATTAAGGTTTTACACTTATGCAAGAAAAACGAAATGGACTGGTACAGAATAGGTAGAACCTGGCTCAAGTAATAACTATAAGAGGAACCCTGGAGCCCTAGTGGACAATCATTTAGATATGAGCCAGAATGTATTGCAGTGGCAAAAAAAAGCCAATACAATACTAGGCTGCAGTAACAGAGAGACAGAATCAAGAGATAGTATCACCAATTCAAAATTACGACAGTCAGCACATTCAAAGGGTCTTTCTCCTGTGTAAACCCTCAGGTGTATTGCCAAACTGGAAGTTCGACTGATTTTTTTTCTTACAATCTGGACTCTGAATATGGGTTCTCTCTTGCGAGTCTCCTCTGGTGTATTATCAGCTTGCCCTCCTTGCTTTACCTTTTGTCACATTGGGAGAACTGGTAGGACTTTTCTTTGGTGTGAGCCTTTCCATGAACAACGGAGAAGCTGTTCTGTCTTAAGCTTTTGCTGCATTGGGAACACTGATATGGCTTTTCTCCAGTGTGGATCCTCTCAGGCATGATCGCCTGTGATCGATAATCTTTGCTTTTCCCACAATAGGGAGATCTGTGGATCTTTTCCACCAATGACATTCTTGGATTCTCAAGGACATCAAAAATCCCTTGTTGGATGGAGCATTGATTCAAGTAACTGTTTCCTTCCTCACAGAGTGAGGCCTGTATTACGATCTGCCTTATCTGGCTGTCCAAGAGACCTTTTCGTTTCCACTGAATTCCAGATATTTCCCTCTTTTTCTGAACTAGGAAATTATTCCCCTTGATATTTTGATATTTTTCTTCCAGATACTCCATATTTTGTCCAGCTCAAAACTCTTTTTCTAGCTTTGTCTTTCTTATCTGTAAGCTTCTGAGGAAGAAAAGTTTTGGATAGTCCAGAAGAACTAAGAAGATTTTGATCGCTGCCTTGGTTTCCTTTGCATTTTAATGCTGCTTGTGATTCAGTTCTCCACGGTGCTCTCTTTGGCATTCTTTTACCTGCAAGATTCACATAAAAGGGTTAGTTTAATGATGGTTTATAAAATGGCTGCACGATATTTTTTTAAAAAAACAGATCCAAAGGCATCCATTACAATAAAAGGCAAGGATGCCAAAATGCTAACTTAACCTCTTCAATTCATGATTTACATTTTCAATATGACATGTCAAATGTCCATTCAGTTATGAAATTTGTTGACTTGGGTCAATCATGAGTTTATAGAATTCCAAAGAGTTATCATCAAATATATCTGGAGGTGCTGGGAACAGATTATACATATATACATATCCGTGTTTCACCGAAAATAAGACCCAATTTTATTTTATTTTGGGCCCCAAAATAAGCACCAGGTCTTAGTTTCAGGGCATGTCTTACTTGCTTACCTTAGGATCACTGCAGCTAGACTGTCCACACCCTGACACCTGTTGCACTGCCACATGACTTCTTCTAGGGCTGATCACCGCTAGACACCGCATAGCTTATCTCGCAGCCCATGCAAGCTATCTCCAAACTATTTCTCAGCTGATTAAAAAATTGTTAACTTCTGGAGTTAACTCTCCAGGCTCCAGAGGCTTTCCTGAAGCCTGGGAAGGGCGAAAATTGCCTTTCCCAAACCTCTGGAAGGCCGAAAATCAGCTGGACGGCATTTGGGCAGATATGAATCTCCAGTATCAGATTAACAGAGTTGGAAGGGACCTTGTAGGTCATCTAGTCCAACTCTTTCACCATCAAGGACTTAGGACCATCGCACGTAGGCACGCCATGCCCTGACACCTTTTGCACCGCAGTCTAACTTCTGCAGCCACTTGCGGCCAGACACCGCATAGCTTATTGCGTAGCCCATGCAAGCTGTGTCCAAACTGTTTCTCAGCTGATTAAAACACTTTTAACTTCTGGAGGATTTTTTTTTTTGGGGGGGGGGGGAAATGATGTTTTAAAAAGCTATCCTTTTCCTTTTGGCTAAACTCCTCTAAGTGCACTCCAACCATTTCCACTTGACTGCATTTTCTTTCACTCTTGGTTCCCTTCTGAGATGGCAGAGAAGTATGCGAGTCAAGTATGCGTCTGTTATGCTGATGCTTGCACCAGGACGCCATGTGGCATGTTGTGCCGTAATCACACTTCACACCAGGGATCAATCCAGGGCCCACTGAAAACGGTGGCTGCTTCCAGGACAAAGTCATGAGGCCAAATGATATATGTCCTTCCCTCCCTCCCCAAGGTTCAGAGAGCTTCAAAAGGTAAAAGGAAGAAGGGTGTGAGGTCGGGTGGGGTCGGAGCCAGGTGTAAGGGAACCCTGGGGGAGGGAGTGAAGGGGCAATGGGATGCAAGGGTTAGGAAGCAAAGCAAAATGATGTCTTGGGAGGGTGGGGGAGGCCCAGAGATGCCTACGGCAAGCAAGCCTGGCCCTGCACTAAGCCTTCAAGAGTTTTCCCCAGCACTTGAGTATACGGTGTTCTGCTTAGTGACCTGCAAATTTGATTACTGGCTGCCTCAGGGAGAGAAGGAGGATTCAGGTAGTAAAGGAAAGCAGTTTCACTTAACAGCCGTTGCAACATGCAACGGTAATTCAAGGCCCATCATAGTTATATTTTGAGGACTACTTTTATGCTGGCTGCGGAATTCTGGCGCTCACTATCTGGCTGAAATGAAGATAAAAGGCTGAAACTCCACATACGGGAATTCCACACTCAACAGACAAAAGCTCCACCCAAAATTCCTTTTTGAGGAATTTCACTACTTCTGGAAAAGGAAATACCCAGAAGCTTCTGCTGATAACCAGAAATTAGTAGTTAGCCATTTTCCTTTTCTCTCCACCAACAAATTTAATTCTGAGAATGTTTGAGCAAAATGAATCAGTCCAAAATTAAATCAATCCATTCCTCACTTACACTTTCAATGGGAGATCACGAACGAAATTCAAGCATTCTCTAAAGTCATCTACTTTTCTTCATATGGATTACCTTGTGTGCAATAAGGGATGATTTATGCTTGAAGTAATGTCCACAGACTGGACATTTCAAAGATTTCTTCACAGTGTGAGTCCTCTGGTGTTTCATCAGGCTGGAACTCAGACTAAAACTTTTTCTGCAATCAAGACATTTATAGGGTTTCTCTCTTGTGTGAATCCTCTGGTGTCTAACCAAGTTAAAATTCTTAATGAAAATTTTCCCACAGTCAGGACATTTCAAAGATTTCTTCACGGTGTGAGTCCTATGATGAGTCACCAGGCTTGAATTCTGATGGAAACCTTTCCCACAATCAGGGCATTCATAGGGTTTCTCTCCTGTGTGAATCCTCTGATGTCTCACCAGGCTGGGATTATCACTAAAACATTTCCCACAGATAGGACATTCAAAAGGTTTCTCTCCTGTGTGAGTCCTCTGGTGTGTCACCAGGCTGGAATTATCACTAAAACCTTTCCCACAGATAGGACATTCAAAGGGTTTCTCTCCTGTGTGAATCCTCTGATGAGTCACCAGGCTTGAATTCTGACCGAAACCTTTCCCACAATCAGTACATTCAAAGGGTTTCTCTCCTGTGTGAATCCTTTGGTGACTAACCAACCTGGAATTCTGACTGAAACCTTTCCCACAATCAGGACATTCGAAGGGTTTCTCTCCTGTGTGAGTCCTCTGGTGTATCACTAGGCAGGAACTCCAACTGAAACTTTTCCCACAATAGACACATTCAAAGGGTTTCTCTCCTGTGTGAGTCCTCTGGTGTCTAACCAAATTGGAATTATCACTAAAACCTTTCCCACAGATAGGACATTTGAAGGGTTTCTCTCCTGTGTGAGTCCTCTGATGAGTCACCAGATGGCAATTTTGACTGAAACTTTTCCCACAATCAGGACATTCAAATGGTTTCTCTTGTGCGTGAGTCCTCTGGTGTCTAACCAAGCTGGAAATATCACTGAAACATTTTCCACAATCAGGACATTCAAAGGGTTTCTCTCCTGTGTGAGTCCTCTGATGTGTCACCAAATTGATATTCTGACTGAAAGCTTTCCCACAGATATGGCATTCAAAGGGCCTTTCTCCTGTGTGAATTCTCTGGTGTATCACCAGGCTGGAATTATCACTAAAGCTTTTTCCACAGATAGGACATTCAAAGGGTTTTTCTCCTGTGTGCGTGATCTTGTGTCTCAGGAGGTGGGAATTTCTAAAGAAACGTTTCCTACAGTCAGGACATTCAAAGGGTTTCTCTCCTCTGTGTGTGATGTTGTGTCTCAGGAGGTAGGAATTTCTAATGAAGCCTTTCCCACAATCTACACACTTATAAGGTTTCTCCATGGAGTGAATCCTCTGATGTATTACCAGGTGAGAATTACAACTGAAACTTCTCCCAGAGTCAGGGCATTGAGTGGGTTTTTCTCATTTATGATTGCTCTGGTGTGTCATCAAGTTGGAATTATAACTGAAAGTTTTCCAACAATCAGGACATTCAAAGCTTTTCTCTCCTAGGTGAGTCTTCTGGTGTATCACCAGGCTGGAATTGGCATAATCAGGACATTGAAGGGGTTTTTCTTCTGTGTGCGTTTTCTGGTGTCTCATGAGATGGAAATTTCTAATGAAGCTTTTCTCATTCACAATCTAGACACTCATACAGTTTCTCCCTGGAGTCAATCTACTGATGCATCACCACTGAAATTGTGACTATTTTTTTTTCCACAATCAGGACATTCAAAGGGTTTCACTTTTGTGGGAGTCCTCAGGTGCTTCACCAGGAAGGAATCCTCACTGAAACATTTCCCACAGAAAGGATGTTCAAATGATTTTATTCCTTTATGTGTGTCTTTTAGTGTCTCATAACCTGGGAATTTCTAATGAAACTTTCACACAATCTGCACAGTCATATGTTTTCTCCCTCCTGTGAGTTATCTGATGTAGCACCATGTTGCCATGTTCACTAAAGCATTTACCACATTGGGAGCACTTTTGTGGCTTCCGTCTTTTGTAGAGGTGCTTCCATGAACAAGGGAGCTTTTGTGATCATAGTTTTTGCCACATTCAGGTAATTTGTATGGCTTTTCTCCTTTCCGGCTCCTCTAGTGCATAATCAGCTGTGATTTGCAATCTGTGCTTTTCCCACAATAGGCAAATCTATGGAGCTTTTGCACAGCTGATATTCTTGAGGAGGTCAAAAATATGGACAATGCCTTGTTTGGTGGTGCTTTCATTCAAGCTGTCTTCTTCCTCACAGGGAGAGGCCTGCATTCCTGTCTGTTCTACATGGCTTATATTGACCTTTCCCACTCCATATTTCCCTCTTTTGCTGAATGATACATAACCTCCCTTCACTTTTCATGTAATGTATTCTTGAGTTCTGCATAATCTACTTTTTCTTTCTTGAGTTTCTCTCTTTTGGCTATCAGCTGCTGGAGGAGAAGAATTGTATGTTTTTCTGCAGGAAATGGAAAATAATTTGATTTCTGGCTTGATTTTCTTCCCTTTTCAACATTGCTTGTTATTTACAGTTGTTCCAAGTGCTCTTATTGCCATCCTGTTTGTCTGTAAGATTCAAAGAAAAGTGTACCTTTAATTGTTTATAAAATTTAACTGGTTAGGGATGATGTGAAAAAAGGAGAAAAGTATATACCACTTTTGCTCATGTAAGTCCTCAGCTGCAAATAAAGGCAGAAAATACTGTCTACCATCCCTCTGGTGACATTGGTGTTCAAGTAGTCCTCACTTAACCTACCACAATTGGAACTGATATTTCTGTAACTAAGCAGCTCTATCACTAAGTATCAGGTCACATGAAAGTGCCAATTTACATCTACAACTGTAGCTGTTAAGGAAATTACTGTGGGTTGTTAAAGGCAATTTTATATGACTGTGACTTGCAGTTTCTTGCCAGTATACCCACTGATCTTGCTTGTCAGAAGCTAGCTTGGAAGGTCACAAATGGGGCTCATGAGTTGGGATGCTACCGCCATCATAAATGTGCAACTTTTGGCAGAACCCGAATTGGTGCAACTCCTTTTCCCGCACCTTCAAAACCACAGTTACTGCTGACATGTGGTCACGGAACAAGTCTTACAATTACCACAAATTTTGTGGACCAAGTGCACATCTGCTTCTACTGTGCCATAGTAACTTTGAAGGCTCAGGGAAAAAGTGGTAAATGAGGACTACCTTTGCAACCAAAGATGGATTAAGCACAATTGAATCTGGTTAATACAAGGATGGGACAGGAAATACCATTCTTATTGGCAAGACATGGAAGTAAAAAAAACTTGAAATTTTTATTCATTTGTAATTTTCAGTTCCATGTGGATTACAAACTATATGAAGGGGGCAACGTCAAGTTGTAATGGGAGATTTTAATTGTCCTGATATAAACTGGGAGACAAACTATATAGGAAGTACGAGATTGAATAGATTCCTAACAAACTTAGCTGACAACTTTGTCATCCAAAAGGTAGGAGGAGGTAACTAGAGGAAAAACTATACTCGACCTAATCCTTACTAATAGAGAAGCAACAGAAGGAGTTGAAATTGTCGGAAGCTTGGGCAAGTGACCATGTCTTACTGGAATTCAATAAAATACAAAAACAAGCAATAAAATATAATCCATGAAGGAATCAAATGGGAACACATCAAATTTGCAAACGACACAAAGTTGGCAGGAATAGTCAACACCTCAGAGAATCTCGATAGATTTGAACCCTGGGCCCTACCTAACAAAATGAAATTCAGTGGAGGAGGGAAAATAAGGTTTTATGCAAGGAAAACCAAATATACTGGCTCAGGTAGTAACTTTGAAAGGGAGTTTGACACCCCAATGGAAGGGTTTCCCTTCAGAGGTTGTGGGAGCTCCATCCCGGGTGGCTTTTAATCAAAGACAGGACAGCCATTTGTCTGAAATGATATTGGGTCTCCTGCTTGATCAGGGCGTCTGTATAGAAGACCTGCAAGGTCCCTCCCAGCTCTGTCACAAACCCTCCAGTGATGGGAGCACCCACAACCTCTGGAGGGAAGCCATTCCCAAAGAACCCACCTTCACTTGGAAGAGACTTTTCCAATCTTCCCACCAGGAGGAGAATTGCAGCCACCAGTTTCACAGCCTGCAGCACCAGTGGGCTTAAATTCGGGGAGGGAAGGAACCTGCAGCAGCAGCAGCTGAGATGCTTCAGCCCAGTTGCTTCTCTGCTTCCAGGACTCTCCTCCCACCCGCCCTCCACTCACCTTTCAGCTGCTGCTTCGACCATGGGAAGAGCACAAAAGCCGCTCTGCACACCACTCTCCTCCCATGAGCGATCCGGAAGAGGAAGTTCAGCTGTTCCCAAAGGTGCTTTTTTTCAAAAGACAACTGAACTTTCTCTCTTCTACTCTTCCCGTCGCTTTCTAACCATTCTAGCAACACACTACTCGATGGTTTTAACTCCTTTAAGCTCAACCACAGTATTATCCGCTTTCTAGGCACAGGTGTTGCCTGTTTGACCACCATCTCCAGATAGGAGGCAGAAAAAAAAATCTTTCTCCAGTTTCTACCTAAGGCGTTTGCAACAAGTTTCCACTGATTAAATGCTATCAATTCGTTTAGCAAGTGATCTTTGCAACTTAGCCTAATGAAATGGGATGCTGCTTAGCTTAGCCTCTGGTCGTGGGCGTCCTTTGGCAGGGGGATCATATGCAAAGTGACCCATTATAAATATATGTGTGTTTGTGTGTGTCTATGTGTCTATGTATAAATTTTAAATTTTAAAAAAGCCCTGAGAGGAATGAAAGAAATGGAAACATCTCCCATGTGTTGGGAAAAAATGATTACATTATCTTACGCCCACGTCTCTCCTCCAGGCGTCGGCCTTATATATATACCTTGCAGAATCTGGCCACACATCTGCATACTTCTGCTCATTACTGCTCACAAATGTAAGGCCAAAGGGCATGGACCAGTGGGTGGAGAAGGGCATGATGGCATAGGGGCGATGTGGTGGGTGGACAGACGTGTGCAGGGTGGTAGGGGAGCGTGCAGGAGATCGTGGCTTCAGAGTCCTGTTTCCTGAAACTGGCCTGACCTACATGGGAGACCGTGACATTTGAACCTTTACTGGTTGTTTCCCAAAGCCAGCCTGACCTGCGAAAGAAGTGTGTGGCAGATTGCACCATCGGACGCTTTCCTGGATGTTTCCTGAAGCCAGTTTGGTCTGTGAGGGAAGGGCGTGGGAGATCACAGCATCGGAGCCCTTCCGTGGTGTTTTCCGAAGCCGGCCTGGCTTCCAAGGGAAGTATGTGGAAGATCGCCAGCCAGACTAGTCTGGAAGTGGTGCATTGGCCACTCACGGTTTGGATGTTCCAACCAGCAGCCTTTCCCCATGTCAAAAAGCTGGCAGCCGGGCAGAAGGAGGCTAAGGACAGATGCGAGATGACATGCCATTTCCGGGCCAGTTTGGGCATGGACCGGAGAGCTGTGCGGGAAAGTCATACCCAAAAGAACTATGGTAGAGCCTTGCAACTTTCATCTGCCAGCTGCCCTCTGGGTATGGCCCCTCCTCCTCTCCCATTCCCCTTTCTGCACTGTCCTGTTTTTCAAAACACCCAGTCCGGGCAGCAGTTCTTAGGGAGTCGCCCCAACCGAGGAGGCTCAGACTGTATCCCGCGGCTTGCCCACCACATAAATTGCTCCCGCCCCTTTCGAAATGGCCACCAGGCGCTTCTCTCGGGCGCCTGGTAAAACTCTACAGCAAAAACTTCATGCTTAAAAAGAATAGAAAAGGAGGCTTCTGCGTATTGTTTAATGGACTGCTAAATTGGCCACGCCCACAAGTCGCATGACCTAGCCATGCCCACCCAGTCACATGATTACTTAGCCACACCCCACTCAGCTGGTCCATCCTCCCAGAGGTTTGAGGGACCGTGAATTGGCTCCATTTAAAAAGTTTGAGGATCCCTGCTTTATGTGGAAGTAGGTGAAGGGAATAGCCTCCGTGTGTCTTTGAAGAGTGTGGGTGTGCAGATATTCCTACAAGACAGTACATTCTTGATAATTCTCCTTTCCTCCAGACAGAAGTCCGAAGACTTACTGTGCCAACCACTCCCAAATACCATTCCTTTTTTCACAGTCAGGACATTGAAAAAGATTCACTCCTCTGTGAATCCTCTGGTGTATTCAAAATTACGACTGAAACTTTTCCCACAGTCAGGACATTCAAAGGGTCTTTCTCCTGTGTGAATCCTCTGGTGTATTACCAAACTGGAATTTCGACTGATATTTTTCTTACAATCTGGACATTCATACGGTCTCTCTTTTGTGTGAGTCCTCTGGTGTATTTATTATCAGTTTGGAGTGTTTGCGGCTTCTGCCACATTGGGACAACTGGAAGGGCTTTTCTCTGGTGTGAGCCTTTCCATGAGCAACAGGGAAGCTGTTCTGACTAAAGCTTTTGCTGCATTTGGACACTGATATGGCTTTTCTCCAGGGTGGATATGTTTCTTCCAGACAGTCTATATTTTGTCAGGCTCAAAACTCTTTTCCTTGTTTTGTCTTCCTTATCTGTAAGCTGCCGGGGAAGAAGAGTTTTGGGGATTTCCAGAAGAACTAACAAGATTTTGATTGCTGCCTTGGTTTCCTTTGCATTTTAATGCTGCTTGTGATTCAATTCTCCACAGTGTTCTCTTTGGCATTCTTTGTCTGTAAGATTCACATAAAAGGGTTAGTTTAATGATGGTTTATAAAATGGATGCACAATATTTTTTTAAAAAAAACAGATCCAAAGGCATCCAATACAATAAAAGGCAAAGATGCCAAAATGCTAACTTAACCTCTTACATTCATGATTTACATTTTCAATATACATGACAAATGCCCATTCAGTTATGAAATTTATTTGTTGACTTGGGTCAATCATGAGTTCATGGAATTCCAAAGAGTTATCATTGAATATACCTGGAAGTGCAGGGAACAGATTATACATATATAAATATCCGTGTTTCACCGAAAATAAGACCCAATTTTATTTTCTTTTGGGCCCCAAAATAAGCACCAGGTCTTAGTTTCAGGGCATGTCTTACTTGCTTACCTTAGGATCACTGCAGCTAGACTGCCAACGCCCTGACACCTGTTGCACTGCCACATGACTTCTTCTAGGGCTGCTCGCCGCTAGACACCGCATAGCTTATCTCGCAGCCCATGCAAGCTATCTCCAAACTATTTCTCAGCTGATTAAAAAATTGTTAAATTCTGGAGGATTTTTTTTTGGAGGAAATAATGTTTTAAAAAGCTATCCTTTTCCCTTTGGTTTAACTCCTCTAAGTGCACTCCAACCATTTCCTCTTGACTTCACTTTCTTTCACTCTCGCTTCCCTTCTGAGAAGGCAGAGAAGAATGTGAGTATGCGTCTGTTATGCTGCCGCTTGGAGCAGGATGCTGTGTGGCCATTGCACCATTACCACAGAGGAATCCAGGGCCCAATGAAAATTGGGGCTGCTTCCAGGACAAAGTCATGAGACCAAATGATATACGTCCTTCCCTCCCTCCCCAACATGAGGTTCAGAGGAGTTCAAAAGGTAAGGAGGAACAAGGTGTGAGGTCTGGTGGGGTGGGAGCCTGGTGCAAGGGGAACCTGAGTGAGGGAGTGAAGGGCCAAGGGGACACAAGGGTTAGGATACGGAGCACAAGGGTGTCTTGGAGGCCTGGAGATGCCTATGGCAGGCAAGCCTGGCTCTGCGCAAGGCCTCCGAGAGTTTTCCCCAGCTCTGAATAGACAGTGTTCTGCTCAGCGACTCACACATTTGATTAATGGCTGCCTCAAGGAGAGAAGGGGGATTTGGGTAGTAAAGGAAAGCAATTTCATTTAACAGCCGTTGCAATATGCAGCCGTAATTCAAGGGCCATCATAGTTATATCTTGAGGACTACTTTTATGCTGTCTACAGAATTCTGGGGCTCAAAATCTGGGTGAAACCAAGATAGAAGACTGAAATTCCACATGTGGAAATTCCATTATCAACATACAAAAGCTCCATTCAAAATTCCTTTTTGAGGAATTTCACTACTTCTGCAAAAGGAAATATTCAGAAGCTTCTGCTGATAACCAAAAACTAGTAGTTAGCCATTTTCTTTTCCTTTTCTCTCTACCTACAAATTTAATCCTGAGAAATGTTTGTGCAAAATGCATCAGGCCAAAATTCAAACAATCAATTTCTCACCTACACTTTCAATGGGAGATCACAAATGAAATTCAAGCATTCTCTAATCTCATCTACTTTTCTTTATACGGATTACCTTGTATGCAATAAGGGATGATTTATGCTTGAAGCAATGTCCACAGACCGGACATTTAAAAGATTTCTCCACGGTGTGAGTCTTCTTGCGTGTCACTAGGTGGAAATTCTGACTGACACTTTTCCTACAGATAGGGCATTCAAAATGTTTCTCTCCTATATGAATCCTTTGGTGTCTCACCAGGCTGGAATTCTTAATGAAACTTTTCCCACAGTCAGGACGTCAAAGGGTTTTTCTACTGTGTGAGTCTTCTGATGAGTCATCAGGCTGGAATTATCACGAAAAAGTTTCCCACACGTAGGACATTCAAAGGGTTTCTCTCCTGTGTGAGTCCTCTGGTGTCTCACCAAATTGGAATTCTTAATGAAACCTTTTCCACAATCAGGACATTCAAAGGGTTTCTCTCCTGTGTGAGTCCTCTGGTGTGTCACCAGGCTAGAATTATGACTAAAGCTTTTCCCACAGATAGGACACTCAAAGGGTTTCTCTCCTGTGTGAGTCCTCTGGTGTTTAACTAAGTTGGAATTATCACTGAAATATTTCCCACAATCAGGACATTCAAATGGTTTCTCTCCTGTGTGAGTCCTTTGATGAATCACCAGATGGGAATTTTGACTGAAACCTTTCCCACAATCAGGACATTCAAAGGGTCTTTCTCCCGTGTGAATCCTCTGGTGTCTAAGCAACCTGGAATTCTGACTGAAACCTTTCCCACAGATAGGACATTCAAAGGGTTTCTCTCCTGTGTGAGTCCTCTGATGAGTCACCAGATTGTTATTCTGACAGAAACATTTCCCACAGATATGGCATTCAAAGGGCCTTTCTCCTGTGTGTATCCTCTGGTGTATCACCAAGTTGGAATTTTCACTGAAACATTTCCCACAGATAGGACATTCAAAAGGTTTCTCTCCTGTGTGAGTCCACTGGTGTTTCACCAGGCTGGAATTATCGCTAAAGCTTTTCCCACAGATAGGACATTCAAAGGGTTTCTCTCCTGTGTGAATCCTTTGATGAATCACCAGATGGGAATTTTGACTGAAACTTTTCCCACAGATAGGACATTCAAAGGGTTTCTCTCCTGTGTGAATCCTTTGATGAATCACCAGATGGGAATTTTGACTGAAACCTTTCCTACAGATACCGCATTCAAAGGGCCTTTCTCCTATGTGAATCCTCTGGTGTCTAAACAACCTGGAATTTTGACTGAAACCTTTCCCACAGATAGGACATTCAAAGGGTTTCTCTCCTGTGTGAGTCCTCTGATGAGTCACCAGCCTGGAACTCAGACTAAAACTTTTCCCACAATCAGGACATTCAAAGTTTTTCTCTCCTGTGTGCATGGTCTTGTGTCTCAGGAGATGGGAATTGTTAATGAATCCTTTCCCACAATCTCAATATTCTTAAGCTTTCTCCCTTCACTTTTTCATGTTCTGTATCCCTGAGTTCTGCATAATCTGCTTATTCCTTCTTTTGGCTATCAGCTGCTGGAGGAGGATCTGAATTGTATGGTTTTCTGAAGGAATGGAAAATATTCTGATTTCTGGCTTGATTTTCTTCCCTTGTCAACCTTGCTTGTTATTTTCAGTTGTCCAGAGCGTTCATTGCCATCCTCTTTGTCTGTAAGATTCAAATAAAAATGTAACTTTAATTGTTTATAAAATTGTTAGAGATGATGCAAAAAAAAGAAAAATACTATACACCACTTTTGCTTATAGAAGTCCTCAGCTGCAAATAAGAGAAGAAACTACTATCTACAACCCCTCTGGTGACACCCAACTCAAGTAGTCCTTACTTAACCTACTGCAATTGGAACTGATATTTCTGTCACTAAGCAGCTCAATCATTAAGCATCATCTCACATGACAGTGCCAATTTATATCTGTTTCTCTGTACTTCTTAAGCTAATTACCGTGACTTGCAATTTCCTGCCAGTATAGCCACTGATTTTGCTTGTCAGGAGCTAGCTGGGAAGGTCACAAATGGGATGTCAGCTTTCCAAATATCATGCAGAATTAAATCAGAGTTCAAGACTCTCTGTGCTCTCTACATGGGGCTTCCCTTGGGACGCGCCCGAAGACTGCAGCTAGTCCAGAACGCAGCCGTGCGGGCAGTCATGGGGAGTACTAGGTACTCCCATGTAACACCGCTCCTGCGCGAGCTGCACTGGCTGCCTGTGGTTTTTCGGGTGCGTTTCAAGGTTTTGACCACCATCTTTAAAGCGCTCCATGGCACAGGACCTAGCTACCTGCGGGATCGCATCCTCCCACACACATCCCTGCGGCCAATTCGCTCTCACAGGGAGGGGCTTCTCCTGGTGCCGTCCACTAGGCAATGCCAACGGGCGACACCAAGGAGTAGGGCCTTCTCTGTGATGGGCCCAACCCTCTGGAATGACCTCCCCCCCGACATTAGAACCACCACTGACTTCCGCTCCTTCCGACAGAAATTGAAGACACACCTGTTCCGATTGCCTGGCCTGGCATAATTATAACGTCTACCTCCTGGCAAACATATTTCTTACTGGTTTTTTAGGGGAATTGTTTTTTAAATTTAATTTTATAGGATATTTGTTGGGGTTTTAAATTATTTACTAGCAGTATAGTTCTTTAAACCTTTTTATCCTCCTCTTATCTATTTATCTACTTAATAATTTTAATTGTTTAATTTTATAGCTATTCATGATGTATTTCTGATATGGACTGTACACCGCCCCGAGTCCCTTTCGGGAGAGGGGGCGGTCTATAAGCGCTTAGTAAATAAATAAAAATAAAAAATAAATAAATAAAGACACAGCTAACCTTAAAATTCCAATTTAATAAGAGAGACATGTTGGCACATCTGTGGAAAATCCCAAATCTAAAACTTCCTGGGATTTCACCCAGTTGAAAGTTCATGATCTTATCCCCACACCCATAAATCCATCACATGGTCCAATCTTCTTCAGCCACGCTGGCATTTCCACCCATCTAGTTCCGGTCAGATGCAGAGGTGCGGAGACAAAAGATGACCTTGGGCTTCTAGAAAGGAATGACAACAACACATTCCACAATTCTACTCCTTTCCATTCCCCCTCCCAACTACTACACTAATGAAACAGCACAGTGAAATAAAAGAGTGTGGGGCAGGCCAAAGATCCTAAAAGGATTACAACTGCAGGCCTGACATGGGGATCATGAGTGTGGGATGCCACCGCCACCATCATAAATGTGCAGCTTTTGGCAGAACCCAAATTGTTGCAACTCCTTTTCCCGCACTTGCAAAACCACAGTCACTGCTGACATGCGGTCAAGGAACAAGTCCTAGGATTACTACAAATTTTGTGGACCAGGTGCACGTCTGCTTCTACGGTGCCATAGTAACTTTGAAGGCTCAGGGAAAAAGTGGTAAATGAGGACTACCTTTGCAACCAAAGGTGGATTAAGCACAATTGAATCTGGTTAATACAAAGATGGGAAAAGAAATACGATACTTATTGGCAAGACATGGAAGTAAAAAAAACCTGTAAATTTTATTCATTTGTCATCATCAATACATGTGTAGATTACAAACTATATCAAGAGGGCAACCTCAAGATATAATGTGAGACTTTAACTACCCTGATATCAACTGGGAGACAAAACCTACAGCAAGTAGGAGATTGAATACATTCCTGTTGTGGCCCAGCAGGAGCCGTTGGAGCTGTCACCAGACTCCGAGAGTGAGGGTCCCTATGAGTCGGCTCTGGAGGACCCGGGGCAGGGTTCTGACTCTGAGCAGGGATCGGAGAGTCTGGTCGGCCACCAGGAGGCGCCTGAGGCATGGAGCAGCGGTGAGAGCCAAAGGAGTGGGGCTCCTGATGCCATGCCTTGGAGCAGTGGGGAGGAGTCACGGGACAGTGACTCAAGACATAAGCAGGAAGTTCTTAGATGCCCGTTATCGCCGCGCCCACAGGCGCAAGGAGCAAGGGCGCAGTTACCGGCGGTAATTGCTCTCAGCTGCTGATAAGTAGACTCCCCTTCGGTCTATAAAAGGATTGATTGACCATACGCCCTTTGCAGAAGTCAACAAAGGAACTATTCGGAAAGTTCTGTCTTGGAAGCTTAGCATGCTGGACAGCTGCTATCGTGTCTCTGTGCCGGAGGGTTCTGAGAGTCTTGTCGTGGTGGATTGCTGCCAAGGATCTGTCTGTCTGTCGGTGCAATAAATCCTGTTGAAGTAGTTTTGGTCTGGAGTGTATTCTGCGTTGGCGAGGGAAGAAGGGGGGTCAGAACAGATTCCTAACCAACTTAGCTGACAACTTTGTCATCCAAAAGGTAGAAGAGGGAATTAGGAAAAACTATACTCGACCTAATTCTTACTAAAAGAGAACGGATAGGAGTTGAAGTTGTCGGAACCTTGGGCAAGTGACCACGTCTTACTGGAATTCAATATAATGCAAACACAAGCAATAGAATATAATCCATAAAGGAATTGAGTGGGAACACATCAAATTTGCAAATGACAACAAGTTGGCAGGAATTGCCAACAACCTCAGAAGCTAGGCTCAAGGTACAGAATCTCGATAGATTTGAACACTGGGCCCTACCTAACAAAATTAAATTCGATGGAGGGAGAAAAAAAGCTTGTACACTTATTCAAGGAAAACCAAATGTACTGGTACAGAATAGGTAGCACTGGGCTCAAGTCATAACTATGAGAGGAACCTTGAAGTCCTAGTGGACAATCATTTAGATATGGGCCAGCTGTGTATTGCATTGGCCAAAAAAAGCCAATACAATACTAGGCTGCATTAACAGAGAGATAGAATCAAGATCACGTGAAGTACTAGTACCACTTTATAAAGAGTAAGATCACACTTAGATAATTGCAGTTTGGTCACCATATCATAAAAAAGTTGTTGAGACTCTTGAAAGAATGTAGAAAAGAGCACCAAAGAGGATTAGGGGCCTGGAGGCTAAAATATAAAGAAGGGTTCCAGGAATTGGGTATGTCTAGTCTAGTGAAGGGAAGGACTAGGGGAGACATGAAAGCCATCTTCCAATACTTGAGGAGTTGCCACAAAAGAGGGAGGGGTGTCAGCCTATTCTCCAAAGCCCCTGAAGGCAGGACAAGGAACTGGATGGAAACGAATCAAGGAGAGAAGCAGCCTCGAACTAAGGAGAAATTTCCTGACACTGAGAACAGTGAACCAGTGGAAGGGTTTCCCTTCAGAGGTTGTGGGAGCTCCATCCCTGGTGGCTTTGAAACAGAGGCAGGACAGTCATTTGTCTGAAATGATATTGGGTCTCCTGCTTGATCAGGGCGTCTGTATAGAAGACCTGCAGGGTCCCTCCCAGCTCTGTCACAAACCTTCCAGTGATGGGAGCACCCACAACCTCTGGAGGGAAGCCATTCCCAAAGAATCCACCTTCACTTGGAAGAGACTTTTCCAATCTTCCCACCAGGAGGAAAATTGCAGCCACCAGTTTCACAGCCTGCAGCACCAGTGGGCTTAAATTCGGGGAGGGAAGGAACCTGCAGCAGCAGCAGCTGAGATGCTTCAGCCCAGTTGCTTCTCTGCTTCCAGGACTCTCCTCCCACCTGCCCTCAACTCACCTTCCAGCTGCTGCTTCGAGCATGGAAAGAGCACAAAAGCCGCTCTGCACACCACTCTCCTCCCATGGGCGATCCGGAAGAGGAAGTTCAGCTGTTCCCAACGGTGCTTTTTTCAAAAGGCAACTGGATTTTCTTTCTTCTACTCTTCCCGTCGCTTTCCAGCCTTTCTAGCAACACTCTACTCGATGGTATTAACCCCTTTAAGCTCCACCACAGGTATTATCCTCTTTCTAGGCACAGGTGTTGCCTGTTTGACCACCATCTCCAGATAGGAGGCAGAAAAAAAATCTTTCTCCAGTTTCTACCCTAAGGCGTTTGCAACAAGTTTCCACTGATTAAATGCTATCAATTCGTTTAGCAAGTGATCTTTGCAACTTAGCCTAATGAAATGGGATGCTGCTTAGCTTAGCCTCTGGTCGTGGGCGTCCTTTGGCAGGGGGATCATATGCAAAGTGACCCATTAGAAATATATGTGTGTTTGTGTGTGTCTATGTGTCTATGTATAAATTTTAAAAATGCTCTGAGAGAGGAATGAATGAAATGGAAACATCTCCTATGTGTTGGGAAGATAGGATTACATTATCTTACGCCCACGTTCACTGCAATGCTTACAATACCCATTTCTTTCATTCTCAAAAGCTATTTAAAAGAGCAGCACAATGCTTTTTTTTAGAAATGAAACATTTTCCACCATATAATTTGTCTCACAGCTCCAAAACCAAGGCTGTTGCAACAAATTTGTCAGCATGTTGGTGCTGCTACCACTGGGGTAAGAAGCAGGCTCTTCCAAGAAGAAAATATCACAGCAGGGTGTTGGAAGAAAAATCCATCTGGTTCAGTTCCAAGCCTGGAGAGAAGCTCTGGAAATAAAATGGAGGTTAGCTGCTTAGGAAAGAAGGTCTGTTTATTAATGAGCAGAACCACAGGATGCAGTTCTGGGACAGCTGACAAATTAGCTTGATGAGTGCAAGGATTTTTATACAGTTTACAGTATTTCGTAATGTTGAGGTTTCCTTTTATTATTTGGTTACTTTTACTTGTTTTCCAAAGGCTCATGATGGATCTTACTTAGCACTTCCAATCCTGTCAGACATGTGTAATTGATTTTATCCTGCTATCTATTGCCTCTAGCCTTCCTTCCTTAATGGAACTGTATTGTTTCCACTTTTTTCAATGCCTGGAGTGAAGGTCATGTCCTGTCCTTAATCCCATCGCCTGGAGGTGAAGGTATTTTCTTTGTGAATAGGCTGTCCCTGGATTTCTTAATGAGCATCTGCTGTAGGCTATTAAAAAAGAGGGGGGTGGGCTTTCTGCCTCTAAGAACGTGTTTCTCCATTTCTCCTTTGAAGAAATATAATATTCTCCCTCTTTTAATATTCCCCAAAATATTTCATTCTCTAGAGAGGGAATTCCTACAACTTTCCCCCTTTGGGCTATATATATATATTGATATAAGTTGTAGGAATTCCCTCTCTAGAGAATGTATATATTTACATATATTGCCCAACCTAAATGGGAGGTGATTTTGCAGGCTACTGGGATAACGGTGGAGGGAGCAGTGGATTCTCATGATTATGGCAGTGGCCCCAAAAAGGAGTGTTTTCCACACAGGAAGGGCAGAAGTTCTGTTAAGTAGAAATGTGATTTTCTGTGCCAATTCTTTTAAGATGTCTGATGTCACTTTCTGTGACCTTTCAGTCAGGTTTGAAGCAAGCACATGTCCCAACATTCTTTGCAGCCACGACTGTGCCTTAGTACATAATCAAAGGCTGCCCATTCCCAAGGATTGTTTCCTGATCCTGCCTTAGTTTATTGCATCCAGGATTTGTGAGGCCAAATTAAGATTAGCTAGTGTGCAAGCCAGGCTATGAACATTTTTGACGTTGCACACTAAGCCCCAAGATTCCTACTAATGTAGTGGATAACCAGTGCAATATATTCTGCTTTACTGGGCAACTGTGTGGCTGTGGCAGAAAAAACCAGAGCAACACCACACAGCGTGGATGAAAAGGTGCAAGCAAGGCGGCAGCTGCTCTCAGCAGTAACTGAACCCACTGCACCAATTTTCTCCTCACACCAATTGGCGTAATGGGTTCAGTTAAGGGGGGAAGCAGCTGCCGCCTCACTCGCACCTTCTCATCCAAGCTCTAAGATGTTGCTCTGACTCTTTCCGCCAAAAAGGCACACTTTTCTTCCAATTCTAGCTATGCATTGGCATAAGCAGCCATTGAGTTGAGCACAACGGTTCCGCTTGCTCCAACCAGCAGCCTTTCCCCATGTCAAAAAGCTGGCAGCCGGGCAGGAGGAGGCTAAGGACAGATACGAGATGACATGCCATTTCCGGGCCAGTTTGGGCATGGACCGGAGAGCTGTGCGGGAAAGTCATACCCAAAAGAACTATGGCAGAGCCTTGCAACTTTCATCTGCCAGCTGGCCTCTGGCCCCTCCCCCTCTCCCATTCCCCTTTCTGCACTGTCCTGTTTTTCGAAACACCCAGTCCGGGCAGCAGTTCTTAGGGAGTCGCCCCAACCGAGGAGGCTCAGACTGTATCCCGCGGCTTGCCCACCACATAAATTGCTCCCGCCCCTTTCGAAATGGCCACCAGGCGCTTCTCTCGGGCGCCTGGTAAAACTCTACAGCAAAAACTTCATGCTTAAAAAGAATAGAAAAGGAGGCTTCTGCGTATTGTTTAATGGACTGCTAAATTGGCCACGCCCACCAGTCACATGACCTAGCCATACCCACCCAGTCACATGATGACTTAGCCACACCCCACCCAGCTGGTCCATCCTCCCAGAGGTTTGAGGGACCGTGAATTGGCTCCATTTAAAAAGTTTGAGGATCCCTGCTTTATGTGGAAGTAGGTGAAGGGGATAGCCTCCGTGTCTCTTTGAAGAGTGTGGGTGTGCAGATATTCCTACAAGACAGTACATTCTTGATAATTCTCCTTTCCTCCAGACAGAAGTCCGAAGACTTACTGTGCCAACCACTCCCAAATACCATTCCTTTTCTCACAGTCAGGACATTGAAAAAGATTCACTCCTCTGTGAATCCTCTGGTGTATTCAAAATTACGACTGAAACTTTTCCCACAGTCAGGACATTCAAAGGGTCTTTCTCCTGTGTGAATCCTCTGGTGTATTACCAAACTGGAATTTCGACTGATATTTTTCTTACAATCTGGACATTCATACGGTCTCTCTTTTGTGTGAGTCCTCTGGTGTATTTATTATCAGTTTGGACTGTTTGCGGCTTCTGCCACATTGGGACAACTGGAAGGGCTTTTCTCTGGTGTGAGCCTTTCCATGAGCAACAGGGAAGCTGTTCTGACTAAAGCTTTTGCTGCATTTGGACACTGATATGGCTTTTCTCCAGGGTGGATATGTTTCTTCCAGACAGTCTATATTTTGTCAGGCTCAAAACTCTTTTCCTTGTTTTGTCTTCCTTATCTGTAAGCTGCCGGGGAAGAAGAGTTTTGGGGATTTCCAGAAGAACTAACAAGATTTTGATTGCTGCCTTGGTTTCCTTTGCATTTTAATGCTGCTTGTGATTCAGTTCTCCACAGTGTTCTCTTTGGCATTCTTTGTCTGTAAGATTCACATAAAAGGGTTAGTTTAATGATGGTTTATAAAATGGATACCCAATATTTTTAAAAAAAACAGATCCAAAGGCATCCAATACAATAAGAGGCAAAGATGCCAAAATGCTAACTTACATTTTTGATTTACATTTTCAATATACATGACAAATGCCCATTCAGTTATGAAATTTATTTGTTGACTTGGGTCAATCATGAGTTCATGGAATTCCAAAGAGTTATCATTGAATATACCTGGAAGTGCAGGGAACAGATTATACATATATACATATCCGTGTTTCACCGAAAATAAGACCCAATTTTATTTTCTTTTGGGCCCCAAAATAAGCACCAGGTCTTAGTTTCAGGGCATGTCTTACTTGCTTACCTTAGGATCACTGCAGCTAGACTGCCAACGCCCTGACACCTGTTGCACTGCCACATGACTTCTTCTAGGGCTGCTCGCCGCTAGACACCGCATAGCTTATCTCGCAGCCCATGCAAGCTATCTCCAAACTATTTCTCAGCTGATTAAAAAATTGTTAAATTCTGGAGGATTTTTTTTTGGAGGAAATAATGTTTTAAAAAGCTATCCTTTTCCCTTTGGTTTAACTCCTCTAAGTGCACTCCAACCATTTCCTCTTGACTTCACTTTCTTTCACTCTCGCTTCCCTTCTGAGAAGGCAGAGAAGAATGTGAGTATGCGTCTGTTATGCTGCCGCTTGGAGCAGGATGCTGTGTGGCCATTGCACCATTACCACAGAGGAATCCAGGGCCCAATGAAAATTGGGGCTGCTTCCAGGACAAAGTCATGAGACCAAATGATATACGTCCTTCCCTCCCTCCCCAACATGAGGTTCAGAGGAGTTCAAAAGGTAAGGAGGAACAAGGTGTGAGGTCTGGTGGGGTGGGAGCCTGGTGCAAGGGGAACCTGAGTGAGGGAGTGAAGGGCCAAGGGGACACAAGGGTTAGGATACGGAGCACAAGGGTGTCTTGGAGGCCTGGAGATGCCTATGGCAGGCAAGCCTGGCTCTGTGCAAGGCCTCCGAGAGTTTTCCCCAGCTCTGAATAGACAGTGTTCTGCTCAGCGACTCACACATTTGATTAATGGCTGCCTCAAGGAGAGAAGGGGGATTTGGGTAGTAAAGGAAAGCAATTTCATTTAACAGCCGTTGCAATATGCAGTCGTAATTCAAGGGCCATCATAGTTATATCTTGAGGACTACTTTTATGCTGTCTACAGAATTCTGGGGCTCAAAATCTGGGTGAAACCAAGATAGAAGACTGAAATTCCACATGTGGAAATTCCGTTATCAACATACAAAAGCTCCATCCAAAATTCCTTTTTGAGGAATTTCACTACTTCTGCAAAAGGAAATATTCAGAAGCTTCTGCTGATAACCAAAAACTAGTAGTTAGCCATTTTCTTTTCCTTTTCTCTCTACCTACAAATCTAATCCTGAGAAATGTTTGTGCAAAATGCATCAGGCCAAAATTCAAACAATCAATTTCTCACCTACACTTTCAATGGGAGATCACAAATGAAATTCAAGCATTCTCTAATCTCATCTACTTTTCTTTATACGGATTACCTTGTGTGCAATAAGGGATGATTTATGCTTGAAGCAATGTCCACAGACCGGACATTTAAAAGATTTCTCCACAGTGTGAGTCTTCTTGCGTGTCACTAGGTGGAAATTCTGACTGACACTTTTCCTACAGATAGGGCATTCAAAATGTTTCTCTCCTATATGAATCCTTTGGTGTCTCACCAGGCTGGAATTCTTAATGAAACTTTTCCCACAGTCAGGACATTCAAAGGGTTTTTCTACTGTGTGAGTCTTCTGATGAGTCACCAGGCTGGAATTATAACCAAAACGTTTCCCACACGTAGGACATTCAAAGGGTTTCTCTCCTGTGTGAGTCCTCTGGTGTCTCACCAGATTGGAATTCTTAATGAAACCTTTTCCACAATCAGGACATTCATAGGGCCTTTCTCCTGTGTGAACCCTCTGATGTATCACCAGATTGGAATTATTGTTAAAGCTTTTCCCACAAATAGGACATTCAAAGGGTTTCTCTCCTGTGTGAGTCCTCTGATGAATCAGCAGATGGGAATTTTGACTGAAACTTTTCCCACAGATAGGACATTCAAAGGGCCTTTCTCCTGTGTGAATCCTCTGGTGTCTAACCAACCTGGAATTGTGACTGAAACCTTTCCCACAACCAGTACATTCAAAGGGTTTCTCTTCTGTGTGAGTCCTCTGATGAGTCACCAGATTGGTATTGTGAACGAAACATTTCCCACAGATAGGACATTCAAAGGGTTTCTCTCCTGTGTGAATCCTCTGATGAGTCACCAGACTGATATTGTGACCGAAACATTTCCCACAGATAGGACATTCAAAGGGTTTCTCTCCTGTGTGTATCCTCTGGTGTACCACCAGATTGGAATTCTGACTGAAACCTTTCCCACAGAAAGGACATTCAAAAGGTTTCTCTCCTGTGTGAGTCCACTGGTGTTTCACCAGGCTGCAATTATCTCTAAAGCTTTTCCCACAGATAGGACATTCAAAGGGTTTCTCTCCTGTGTGAATCCTTTGATGAATCACCAGATGGGAATTCTTACTGAAACCTTTCCCACAGATAGGACATTCAAAGGGTTTCTCTCCTGTGTGAGTCCTCTGGTGTGTCAACAGATTGAAATTATTGCTAAAGCGTTTCCCACAGATAGGACATTTAAAGTGTTTCTCTCCTGTGTGAGTCCTCTGATGAGTCACCAGCCTGGAACTCAGACTAAAACTTTTCCCACAATCAAGACATTCAAAGTTTTTCTCTCCTGTGTGCATGGTCTTGTGTCTCAGGAGATGGGAATTGTTAATGAATCCTTTCCCACAATCTCAATATTCATAAGCTTTCTCCCTTCACTTTTTCATGTTCTGTATCCCTGAGTTCTGCATAATCTGCTTATTCCTTCTTTTGGCTATCAGCTGCTGGAGGAGGATCTGAATTGTATGGTTTTCTGAAGGAATGGAAAATATTCTGATTTCTGGCTTGATTTTCTTCCCTTGTCAACCTTGCTTGTTATTTTCAGTTGTCCAGAGCGTTCATTGCCATCCTCTTTGTCTGTAAGATTCAAATAAAAATGTAACTTTAATTGTTTATAAAATTGTTAGAGATGATGCAAAAAAAGAAAAATAGTATACACCACTTTTGCTTATAGAAGTCCTCAGCTGCAAATAAGAGAAGAAACTACTATCTACAACCCCTCTGGTGACACCCAACTCAAGTAGTCCTTACTTAACCTACTGCAATTGGAACTGATATTTCTGTCACTAAGCAGCTCAATCATTAAGCATCATCTCACATGACAGTGCCAATTTATATCTGTTTCTCTGTACTTCTTAAGCTAATTACCGTGACTTGCAATTTCCTGCCAGTATAGCCACTGATTTTGCTTGTCAGGAGCTAGCTGGGAAGGTCACAAATGGGGATCATGAGTGTGGGATGTTGCCATCATCATAAATGTGCAACTATTGGCAGAAGCCGAATTGTTGCAACTCCTTTTCCATTACCTTCAAAACCACAGTTACTGTTGGAAGTGCAGTCACGGAACAAGTGCTGGGATTAACACAAATTTTGTGGACCAGGTGCATGTCTGCTTCTACTGTGCCGTAGTAACTTTGCAGGTTCAGGGAAGAAGTGGTAAGTGAGGACTACTTGTGCAACAAAGATGCCAATAGCTATTTCTTAGGAAGTGCTGGATTAAGCACAATTGAACCTGGTTAATACACGGATGGGACAGGAAATACCATACTTACTGGCAAGACATGGAAATTAAAAAAAATTGCAAATTTCATTCTTTGTAAATTTTCAATACACATGTGGATTACAAAGTATATCAAGAGGGCAACTTTAAGATATAATGGGAGACTTTAACTACCCTGATATCAACTGGAAGACAAACTCTACAGCAAGTAGAAGATTGAATAGATTCGTAGCCAAATTAGCTGACAACTTTGTCATTTAAAAGGTAGAGGTGGGAACTAGAGGAAAAACTATACTTGACCTAATTCTGATTAATAGAGAAGTGATACAAGGAGCTGAAGTTGCTGGAACCTTGGGTGAGTGACCACATCTTACTGGAATTCAATATAATGCACACACAAGCAATAGAATATAATCCAACAAGTGTCTTAAACTTTAGAAGAGCTGATTTTAAGAAATTCAGAGCCTAAGCAAAATTTAATGGATAAAAATCCTAAAGTACAAAACAATGCAAGGAATGTGGGAAATACTGGAAAATCTATATATATAAAAGCGAAATGCCACTTATGCATCATCACAAAATCTCCAGAACCGTAAAGCCCCAAAAAACGCAAATGAAATGAACACCTAGAGATAGAATCAAGATCATGTTAAGTAGTAGTACCACTTTATAAAGAGTAAGACCATACTTAGGCAATTGCAGACAGTTTGGTCACCATATCATAAAAAAAGATGTTGAGACTCTGGAAAGAATGCAGAAAAGAGCAACAAAGAGGATTAGGGGGTTGGAGGCTAAAATAAAAAGAAGACGGTCTGATTGCCTATATATGACAGAAGAAATATCCCCCCCCCCCCCAAAAAAAGGTTAAAAAATAGAATAGCCCATTAAACCACATGGCTAACTGATCAACAGGCTAATCTTTTTAGAAAGGCACCCTGCAATGCCATTTTTAATGCAGATTTAATAAGGCATGGATGGGGAGGATAGTGGATTTTGGTTCTGGAAGCTGTTGTATGGAGATAAGAGAATGAAATAACCCAAAAGGGGATTATTCACCTATACTTTCAATAGATCACAAATGAAATTCAAGCATTCTCTAAACTCAGCTTCTTTTCCTAATATGGATTACCTTGTGTGCAATAAGGTATATGCTTGAAGTAATTTCCACAGACTAGCCAATTCAAAGATTTCTCTCCGGTGTGAGTCCTCTGGTGTCTCACCTGGCTGGAATTATCACTAAAACTTTTCCCACAGATAGGACATTCAAAGGGTTTCTCTCCTGTGTGAGTCCTCTGGTGTGTCACCAGGCTAGAATTATTACTAAAGCTTTTCCCACAGATAGGACATTCAAAGGGTTTCTCTCCTGTGTGAGTCCTCTGATGAATCACCAGCCTTGATTTCTTACTGAAACCTTTCCCACAATCAGGACATTTAATGGGTTTCTCTCCTGTGTGAGTCTTCTGGTGTATCACAAGGTAGGAATTCTGACTGAAACTTTTCCCACAATAGAGACATTCAAAGGGTTTTTCTCCTGTGTGAGTCCTCTGGTGTAGCACTAAGTAGGAACTCTGACTGAAACTTTTCCCACAATAGATACATTCAAAGGGTTTCTCTCCCGTGTGAGTCCTCTGGTGTCTAACCAAGTTGGAATTATCACTGAAACATTTGCCACAATCTGGACATTCAAATGGTTTCTCTCCTGTGTGAGTCCTCTGATGAATCACCAGATGGGAATTTTGACTGAAACCTTTCCCACAATCAGGACATTCAAAGGGCCTTTCTCCTGTGTGAATCCTCTGGTGTCTAACCAACCTGGAATGGTTACTGAAACCTTTCCCACAACCAGTACATTCAAAGGGTTTCTCTTTTGTGTGAGTCCTCTGATGAGTCACCAGATTGGTATTCTGACTGAAACCTTTCCCACAGATAGGACATTCAAAGGGCCTTTCTCCTGTGTGAATCCTCTGGTGTGTCACCAGGCCGTAATTATCAGTAAAGCTTTTCCCACAATTAGGACATTCAAAGCGTTTCTCTCCTCTGTGTGTGATGTTGTGTCTCAGGAGGTGGGAATGTCTAATGAAATCTTCCCCACAATTTCGACACTTATAAGGTTTCTCCATGGAGTGAATCCTCTGATGTATTACTAGGCAGGAATTATGACTGAAACTTCTCTCAGTGAGGACACTGAATTGGTTTTTCTCCGTTATGATTCCTCTGGTGTATTACCAGGCTGGAATTGTGACTTTTGCATAATCAGTACATTCAAAGGATATTTCTTCTGTGTGAGTTTTCTGGTGTCTCATGAGATGGAAATTTCTATTGAAGTTTTCACACAATCTGCACAGTCATACATTTTCCCCCTCCTGTGAGTTATCTGATGTAGCACCATGTTGCCATGCTCACTAAAGCATTTACTGAATTGGGAGCTGTAGTTTCCCTCTTTTGTGGAAGTGCTTCCATGAACCACAAGGGAGCTGTTGTGACCTCAAATTTTGCAACATTCGCGTAATTTGTATGGTTTTTCTCCTTTCCGGCTCCTCTAGTACATAATCAGCTGTGATTTGCAATCTGTGCTTTTCCCACAATAGGCAAATCTATGGAGCTTTTGCGCAACTGATATTCTTGAGGAGGTCAAAAATATGGACAATGCCTTGGTTAGTGGTGCTTTCATTGAAGCCGTCTTCTTTCCTCACAAGGAGAGGCCTGCATTCCTGTCTCTTCTACGTGACTTTACTATTGATCTTTTCCTCCCAACAGACTTCCAGTTCTTTCCCTCTTTTGCTGAATGAAAAATAATCTCATTTCACTTTTTCATGTAATGTATCCTTTAGGTTTGCATAATCTGCTCATTCTTTCTTGATTTTCTCTTTTTGTATAACAGCCACTGGTGGAGGATCAGAATTGTATGGTTTTCTGCAGGAAATGGAAAATATTTTGATTTCTGGCTTGATTTTCTCCTCTTTTCAACGTTGCCTGTTATTTACAGTTGTCCTGAGTGCTCTTATTGCCATTCTGTTTGTCTGTAAGATTCAAAGAAAAAAGTAAATTTAATCTCTCTCATATATGTATATAAATGGCTGTGTGATAGGATATGTAATTGCAGATATATAGATAGTGAGAAATACAGATATACCCACTTATACATGTATATATATGGAGAAAATCTATGTCTTTCAAGCCTGACAAAATGTCCCAGAATGGTTACAGTCAAACCTTCTGCCCTAAATTTAGAGATGTGGGGGCTTTAACTGATGAAATGATGCCGAAAGCCTCTGCAAGCATTGAAGCACCACTTTTGCTCATGGAACTCCTCCGCTGCAAATAAGGACTGAAAATACTGTCGGCATCCCCTCTGGTGACACTCTTGTTCAAGTTGTCCTCACTTAACCTACCGCAATTAGAACTGATATTTGCGTCACTAAGCACCTCAATCACTAAGCATGATGTCACATAACAGTGCCAACTTACATTTGTTCCTCTGTAGTTGTTATGGAAATTACTGTGAGTTATTAAAGGCAATTTTATATGACCGTGACTTGCAATTTCCTGCCAGTATATCCAACTCAACTTGCTTGTCAGAAACTAGCTGGGAAGGTCACAAATTGGGACCATGAGTGTGGGATGCTGCCGCCATCATAAATGTGCAACTATTGGCAGAACCCGAATTGGTGCAACTCCTTTTCCTGCATCTTCAAAACCACAGTCACTGTTGGAAGTGCGGTCACGGAACAAGTGCTGGGATTAACACAAATTGTGTGGACCAGGTGCACATTTGCTTCCACTGTGCCATAGTAACTGTGAAGGCTCAGGGAAGAAGCGGTAAGTGAGGACTACCTGTGTAACAAAGATGCCAAAAGATCCTCAATAGCTATTTCTTAGGAAGTGGTGGAGTAAGCACAATTGAACCTGGTTAATACATGGATGGGAAAAGAAATACCATACTTACTGGCAAGAAGTGGAAGTAAAAACTAGTCAATTTTATTTGACTGTTATTTTCAATACACGTGTGGATTACAAACTATATCAAGAGGGCAACATCAAGATATAATGGGAGACTTTAAGTAACCCTGATATCAACTGGGAGACAAAGTCTGCAGCAAGTGGGAAATTGAACAGATTCCCAACCAACTTAGCTGACAACTTTATCATCCAAAAGGTAGAGGAGGGAACTAGAGGAAAAACTATACTCAACCTAATTCTTACTAATAGAGAAGTGATAGAAGGAGTTGAAGTTGTCGGAATGTTGGGCGAGTGACCATGTCTTACTGGAATTCATTAAGACACTTTTAGACTTCCCAGCTGCACTAGTTCAAAGTATTTGCTGTAGTAGTCTACTATCATCAGGTAGTGGATGTCTCCAAAATGAAAAATGTCTGTAGGCAATCTCTGCCACGCCCATGAAGGAGCATTCCATTGTGAAAGAGGTTCTTTTGCATTGTTTTTTTGAAATATATTGGGGAGCAGTCCGAGTTTGACCCTGCATTGTCATCATTGTCCTCTATGGCATGTACAGCCCATGTTTGTGGCCTTCCGGTTTGCGAAGACAGTTTACACACCTGGCAAAGTGTACTCTTTTCTTGCGTTTGTTGCATATTTGCCCCCTTGCAGGACAGACACTATTTTTGTGGTGCATATTTCCACAATATTCACAAGCTGCTTCTCTGTTACTTGTTCCAGTGCCATAGGTGCCTTTTGTTCCTTTGTGTGCCCTTTCTTGACCATATCTGCTACTTTGTGTTTCTATAGCATTGATCTGGTGCTGTGTTCCTTCCAGTATCTGCATGTCTTTTCTTGATATTTCATATGATCTGGCAATCCTTATGGCTTTCTCAAGATTTAAGTCTTCTTCCTGCAGCAGTTTTTCTTGAACTTCCTTAAACTTACATCTCCACACCTGCTTGCCAGGCTCTGCACACATCGCGTCCTTTCTCTCCCACACATATTAGAAAGTGTGCTGCTTTCCGCTGATTAGTCCATTTGTCTGCATCAGGTCCTGCAAACACAAGCTCTATCAGCTCCCTCCACCTTGACCAGTTTTCAGATATGTTCCCTGACTCCAAATCCAGGGAAGGAGTGTTCTTTGTGTTGCTGTTTGCTGCCATGACTCTTCTCACCCCACTCCTGGTACCATGTGATGATTTGGCATAAAATAAAGGCAGACAGCAAGGAGCTTGAACTAGAGGCTTGTCTTTATTCAGCGGCAGCCATCTTAAAACTACCTTCTGCCCCAGATGGCGTCATTGAAAAAGTTATCTGTTTCCTAACCTTCTTAAAGAGCTAAGCATAAAAAGTGAACTTGAAATATAGCATAAAACATACACATCATTAGACAAGATATCCAAGAAGAAACCAGCATGGTTTCATAAAGATCTCTCTGATAAACTGAAAGAGAAAAAGGATCAGTATAAAAAATGGAAAGAGGGACACAAGGCAGAATAGGAGCATATATAGGCCGAATCGGCAAAGATGATATCAAGCTCATGGAGAGAATGAATTAAGACTTGCAACAAATGTCAAAAATAATTTTATAACATGTATAAAACAAGAATAAAAGTCAAGGAAACCGTCAGTCCACTAATGGGAGATGATGGCAAAGAAGGTATGGGCAGTAGAGACACAACAGAGCTACTTAATTCATTATTTGCATCTATCTTCAGGCAAAAAGAAAAAATGGCCAAACCCACCAAAAACAGAACTGTAAAAGGCAGACTAGGAATACAAATTAAAATGGGCAAGAAAATATAAGAGAACACCTGTCCATTCTAGACAAGTTGTAATCATCGGGACCAGATTGATTACATCCCAGAGTTGTGAAGGAGTCGGCAGATGTGATCTAAGAATCATTGAACCATATCTTTCAAAGATCTTCATGCACCAAGGAACTACCAGTGGACTGGAAAAGAGCTGATGATTCTCATTTTTTTAAAAAGCAGAGAAAAATGGATCCACAAAACTACAGGCCAATTAGCCTGACATCACTACCTTTGAAGATCCTGGAAAAGATAATGAACGGGGTTTTACACTTATGCAAGGAAAACCAAATGTACTGGTACAGAATAGGTAGCACTTGGCTCAAGTAATAACTATGAGAGGAACCTTGAAGTCCTAGTGGACAATCATTTAGATATGGGCCAGCTGTGTATTGCAGTGGCCAAACAAAAGCCAATACAATATTAGGCTGCATTAACAGAGAGAGAGAGAATCAAGATCATGTGAAGTACTAGTACCACTTTATAAAGAGTAAGACCACATTTAGATAATTGCAGGCAGTTTGGCCACCATATCATAAAAAAAGATGTTGAGGCTTTGGAAATAATGCAGAAAAAGAGCAACAAAGAGGATTAGGGGGCTGGAGGCTAAAATATAAAGAAGGGTTCCAGGAATTGGGTATATCTAGTCCAGTGGAAGGAAGGACTAGGGAAGACATGATAGCCATCTTCCAATACTTGAGGAGTTGCCACAAAAGAGGGAGGGGTGTCAACCTATTCTCCAAAGCCCCTGAAGGCAGGACAAGGAACTGGATGGAAACTAATCAAGGAGAGAAGCAACTTCAAACTAAGGAGAAATTTCCTGACACTGAGAACAGTGAACCAGCGGAAGGGTTTCCCTTCAGAGGTTGTGGGAGCTCCATCCCTGGTGGCTTTTACTCAGAGACAGGACAGCCATTTGTCTGAAATGATATTGGGTCTCCTGCTTGATCAGGGCGTCTGTATAGAAGACCTGCAAGGTCCCTCCCAGCTCTGTCACAAACCCTCCAGTGATGGGAGCACCCACAACCTCTGGAGGGAAGCCATTCCCAAAGAACCCACCTTCACTTGGAAGAGACTTTTCCAATCTTCCCACCAGAAGGAAAATTGCAGCCACCAGTTTCACAGCCTGCAGCACCAGTGGGCTTAAATTCGGGGAGGGAAGGAACCTGCAGCAGCAGCAGCTGAGATGCTTCAGCCCAGTTGCTTCTCTGCTTCCAGGACTCTCCTCCCACCTGCCCTCAACTCACCTTCCAGCTGCTGCTTCGACCACGGGAAGAGCACAAAAGCTGCTCTGCACACCACTCTCCTCCCACGAGTGATCCGGAAGAGGAAGTTCAGCTGTTCACAAAGGTGCTTTTTTCAAAAGGCAACTGGATTTTGTTTCTTCTACTCTTCCCGTCGCCTTCCAACCTTTCTAGCAATTCAGTACTCGATGGTTTTAACTCAACCAGAGGTAGTATCCTCTTTCTAGGCACAGGTGTCGCCTGTTTGACCACCATCTCCAGATAGGAGGCAGAAAAAAAATCTTTCTCCAGTTTCTACCTAAGTCGTTTGCAACATGTTTCCACTGATTAAATGACTTCTAGCAACCAACCTTTGCAATTTAGCCAAGTGAAATAGTGAAATCTGATGTTACTTAACTTTGAGAAGATTACCTACGTACCAGGCCCCAAAAATTCATGAAGGTTTTATAGGATTACACAATCAGCTTTCTTAGGAGTGATTCTCAGTGGAGATCAAAACCTATATAATACCCCAACACTTTATGACTGATTTCCTGTGACTCCCAGGATTTTAGTACCATCAGGCCAGACACTCCAGGGGAGCTTCACTCCTGCTGGCCAGGGCTGCATCCAAGAGCATCAACCACCAAGCTTCATTCTTGGAGGAGGAAATTTTACATCTGCTAAATGCCAGGTGTAAATTCTGTAAATTTGTTTGCACTGAAGTCTCCCATTAGGTCACACATAGAAACATATGCAGCAGGGCTAGAAAATGGAGCCTTAAAAAGATGGCATGATTGCCTATATATGGTAGAAGAAATGTTTCCCCACCCAAAAAATTATTTTAAAAAAAGAAAGGCAAAAATAGAATGGTTCATCAAACGCCATGATTAACTGATCACCAGACTAACCTTTTTAGAAAGACACCCTGCCATGCCCTTTTTAATGCAGATTTAATAAGGTATGGATGGGGAGGATAGTGCCTTTTGGTTCTGGGATCTGTTGTATGGAGGGATCATGAAGAAAATAACCCCAAACTTTTATTGATTTGTTTTTCATTCAGGAACTCAAAATGGCATATAAAGCGCTTCCTGGGTAGAATGCTGCAATTTACAGTTATAGGAAGTTAGAACCCACCCCCTTTCTAGAAGAATGAAATTTTCTGGGAAATATTAAAAAGGCCGAATATTATATTTCCCTGGACGAGTAAAGGAGAAACATGTTTTTAATGACAAACAGCTCCCTGCCCCCCCTTCAGCTCCAGAGTGATGGGATTAAGACATGGCCCTCAGGACATGATAGGATTAGCCCTCTACCCATCTCACCACATGGCACCTGGAAAGATTACATCACCCAGAAAGTCGACCAGGTTTGTAACTCAGGACAGCCTACAGATTTGCCCCTGCATCGCTCCATGAGAGTCTAACAACCCATCAGAATTCAAGCTCAAATTGAAAACCCCTGTTGAAAGAAATGTCTTTTTGGGTTCGGCTCCAAGTGGGGAAAAAGACACTGGAGACATGGAGGCTGCTTGGAAAGATGGTTTTAATGGTGGACAGGACCGCATGGCTTGAGTCCTGAACAGAAAAGGTGATCACATGCTTCAATGTTGGTGGAGAAGAAGGGAAGGAAGGGCTGAGATGCTGAAAGACCCTGGCTTTATGCCCTCTCTGGCCTTTGATCTTGAGCCTGTATTCTGATTGGTTGTCAGACTCCCATGTGTAATGATGTGTATGCTTTATGTTATATTTTTAGTGCAATTGCTGTGCTTAGCTCTTTAAGAAGGCTAGGAAACAGTTAACCTTTTTTAATGATGTCATCTAGGGCAGAAGCAAGTTTACAGATGGCTGCCGCTGAATAAAGACGAGCCCTAGTTCAAGCTCCTTGCTGTCTGCCTTTACTTTATGCCAAGGTCATCACATGGTACCAGGAGGGGGGTGAGAAGAGTCATGGCAGCAAACAGCAACACAAAGAACACTCCTTCCCCGGATTTGGAATCAGGGAATATATCTGAAAACCAGTGATGTGCGGTGAGGTTTATGGCTGGTGAGGCTGGTGACGTCATCAGGAAGGCGGGGAATGGGACCACGTGTGCTGGAGGCTGAGGCCGAAACTAACGCCTTGCCACATTTTTCACGTGGGCAAAAATATAAGACCACCCCTGAAAATAAACCCCTTGGACAACCCCCCCTCTGGCCAGGCAGAGCAACGCTCACCGATCTAGCAGTATAGTGTCTTTGACTGCCTCAGGGAGAGAATTAGGATTCGGGTAGTAAAGGAAAGCTATTTCACTTAATAGCCATTGCAACGGTAATTCAAGGCCCATTTTGAGGATTAAATTTATTTATTTATTTTTTAGACTGTTCTTTTTTTTTAATTAAAGGTTTTAACAAATTTTACAAATATTACCCCTTCCCCTTCCCACCCTCCGACCCTCCGTCCCCCCAACCTCCCAGAGCAAAATAAAGGGTATAAACATTTAACAATCATACGCTAACATAAGCTAACTGATTTTAACATCCTACCTCCTCTTGTGCTTTAATTCCCCTTTTGTTAAGCTAACTTTAGGTAAATTGTAACATTCTTTGTGCCTTCACTCATAAGCTAATTGAAATTTTTTAGTCTGATATTTATTTTGAATATAGTCAATCCATCTTCTCCATTCAAACTTATATTTCTCATCCGAATGGTCCTTCAAATATGCTGTAATTTTGGCTATCTCTGCTAGATTTACTACTTTTAGCGTCCATTCTTGAATAGTAGGCAATTCTTCCCTCTTCCAGTACTGCGCCACCAACAATCTTGCTGCTGTCATTAAATTCAAAATCAAATTAGTCTCTATAACTGTACAGTCTGTAATTATACCTAACAAAAACAACTGGGGGGTGAACTTTATCCTTTTTTTAAAAGTATATTTTGAATAACCCACCATATTTTTATCCAAAATGCTTTGACTTTTTTGCAAGTCCACCATATATGGTAATACGTAGCATCAGCACAATCGCATCTCCAACATTTAGGTTGTAAATTCGGATACATACAAGATAATTTTTGGGGATCTAAATGCCATCTATACATCTTATAAAAATTATCTCTCAAATTCTGAGCTTGCGTAAATTTTACATTTCTTACCCAAATCTTTTCCCATGTTTCCATCATTATTGGCTCTTCCAAATTTTGTGCCCATTTTATCATACAGTCTTCAACTAACTCTGTTTCAGAATCTATTTCTATCAGTATATTATACAACCTTTTTATGTGCATTTGACTCTGGTCCCTAATTTGTTTTACCAAACTATCCTCATTTTGCGTGATACCAATTGTCTGATCTTTTTTCCATCTAGCTTGTAACTGTCCATACTGGAACCAGGTTTGAATTACCCTTTCCTCTCTTAATACGTTCAAAGGCTTTAACTGTAGTACACCTCTCTCTATACTTATATTCTCTATCGCGTGTCTGGGTACTACCCACATAGGTATCTTATCATTTAACCTATATTGGTATTTTTTTCCAGACACACAATAGGGCATTCCTTAATATATGGCTTTTAAAATTTTTATCCACCTTATCATATATTAAATAAGTGTGCCAACCATATACCAAATCATATTCCTCAATATTCATTTAATTAAATTTAAGGATTAAATTTATGCTGGGGCTCAAAAGAATTCTGCGGCTCAAAATCTGGGCGAAACCAAGGTAGAAGAATGAAACTCCACATGTGGGAATTCCATAATAAACATATAAAAGCTCCACTGAAAATTCCTTTTTGAGGAATTCCACTACTTCTGCAAAAGGAAATAGCCAGAAGCTTCTGCAAAATGAATCAGACCAAAATTCAAACAATCAATTTCTTATCTACACTTTCAATGGAAGATCCCAAATGAAATTCAAGCATTCTCTAAAATCATCTACCGTATATTTTGGAGTATAAGACGCAACTTTTTAACTCCAAAAAGAGGGTGAAAATCTGGATGCGTCTTATACTCCAAATGTAGTTCTACCCACCCGCTCCGCACATCGCATTTTCGGGGGGTTCCATGCGGCTGCATCCAAGAGCATCAACCACCAAGCTTCATTCTTGGAGGAGGAAATTTTATATTTGCTAAATGCCAGGTGTAAATTCTGTAAATTTGCTTGCACTGAAGTATCCATTAGGTCACACAGAGAAACATATGCAGCAGGGCCTAGAAAATGGAGCCTAAGAAAGATGGCATGACTGCCTACATATAGTAGAAGAAATATTCCCCCCTCCAAAAAAAATGTTTAAAAAAGAGGCAAAAATAGATTAGCAGATCAAACCACATGGCTAACTGATCACCAGGCTAATCTTTTTAGAAAGAAACCCTGCAATGCCATTTTTAATGCAGATTTAATAAGGCATGGATGGGGAGGATAGTGGATTTTGGTTCTGGAAGCTGTTGTATGGAGATAAGAGAATGAGTCCTCTGGTGTGAGTCCTCTGGTGTATCACCACATTGGAATTATCACCTAAGCTTTTCCCACAGATAGGACATTAAAATGGCTTGTCTCATGTGTGAGTCCTCTGGTGTGTCACCAGGCTAGAATTATTACAGAAGCTTTTCCCACAGATAGAACATTCAAAAGGCTTCTCTCCTGTGTGAGTCCTCTGGTGTGTCACCAGGCTAGAATTATTACTAAAGCTTTTCCCACAGATAGGACATTCAAAAGGCTTCTCTCCTGTGTGAGTCCTCTGGTGTGTCACCAGGCTAGAATTATTACAGAAGCTTTTCCCACAGATAGGACATTCAAAAGGCTTCTCTCCTGTGTGAGTCCTCTGGTGTGTCACCAGGCTAGAATTATTACTAAAGCTTTTCCCACAGATAGGACATTCAAAGGGTTTCTCTCCTGTGTGAGTCCTCTGATGAATCACCAGCCTTGATTTCTTACTGAAACCTTTCCCACAATCAGGACATTTAATGGGTTTCTCTTCTGTGTGAGTCTTCTGGTGTATCACAAGGTAGGAATTCTGACTGAAACTTTTCCCACAATAGAGACATTCAAAGGGTTTTTCTCCTGTGTGAGTCCTCTGGTGTAGCACTAAGTAGGAACTCTGACTGAAACTTTTCCCACAATAGATACATTCAAAGGGTTTCTCTCCTGTGTGAGTCCTCTGGTGTCTAACCAAGTTGGAATTATCACTGAAACATTTGCCACAATCTGGACATTCAAATGGTTTCTCTCCTGTGTGAGTCCTCTGATGAATCACCAGATGGGAATTTTGACTGAAACCTTTCCCACAATCAGGACATTCAAAGGGCCTTTCTCCTGTGTGAATCCTCTGGTGTCTAACCAACCTGGAATGGTTACTGAAACCTTTCCCACAACCAGTACATTCAAAGGGTTTCTCTTTTGTGTGAGTCCTCTGATGAGTCACCAGATTGGTATTCTGACTGAAACCTTTCCCACAGATAGGACATTCAAAGGGCCTTTCTCCTGTGTGAATCCTCTGGTGTGTCACCAGGCTGTAATTATCAGTAAAGCTTTTCCCACAATTAGGACATTCAAAGCGTTTCTCTCCTCTGTGTGTGATGTTGTGTCTCAGGAGGTGGGAATGTCTAATGAAATCTTCCCCACAATTTCGACACTTATAAGGTTTCTCCATGGAGTGAATCCTCTGATGTATTACTAGGCAGGAATTATGACTGAAACTTCTCTCAGTGAGGACACTGAATTGGTTTTTCTCCGTTATGATTCCTCTGGTGTATTGCCAGGCTGGAATTGTGACTTTTGCATAATCAGTACATTCAAAGGATATTTCTTCTGTGTGAGTTTTCTGGTGTCTCATGAGATGGAAATTTCTATTGAAGTTTTCACACAATCTGCACAGTCATACATTTTCCCCCTCCTGTGAGTTATCTGATGTAGCACCATGTTGCCATGCTCACTAAAGCATTTACTGAATTGGGAGCTGTAGTTTCCCTCTTTTGTGGAAGTGCTTCCATGAACCACAAGGGAGCTGTTGTGACCTCAAATTTTGCAACATTCGCGTAATTTGTATGGTTTTTCTCCTTTCCGGCTCCTCTAGTACATAATCAGCTGTGATTTGCAATCTGTGCTTTTCCCACAATAGGCAAATCTATGGAGCTTTTGCGCAACTGATATTCTTGAGGAGGTCAAAAATATGGACAATGCCTTGGTTAGTGGTGCTTTCATTGAAGCCGTCTTCTTTCCTCACAAGGAGAGGCCTGCATTCCTGTCTCTTCTACGTGACTTTACTATTGATCTTTTCCTCCCAACAGACTTCCAGTTCTTTCCCTCTTTTGCTGAATGAAAAATAATCTCATTTCACTTTTTCATGTAATGTATCCTTTAGGTTTGCATAATCTGCTCATTCTTTCTTGATTTTCTCTTTTTGTATAACAGCCACTGGTGGAGGATCAGAATTGTATGGTTTTCTGCAGGAAATGGAAAATATTTTGATTTCTGGCTTGATTTTCTCCTCTTTTCAACGTTGCCTGTTATTTACAGTTGTCCTGAGTGCTCTTATTGCCATTCTGTTTGTCTGTAAGATTCAAAGAAAAAAGTAAATTTAATCTCTCTCATATATGTATATAAATGGCTGTGTGATAGGATATGTAATTGCAGATATATAGATAGTGAGAAATACAGATATACCCACTTATACATGTATATATATGGAGAAAATCTATGTCTTTCAAGCCTGACAAAATGTCCCAGAATGGTTACAGTCAAACCTTCTGCCCTAAATTTAGAGATGTGGGGGCTTTAACTGATGAAATGATGCCGAAAGCCTCTGCATGCATTGAAGCACCACTTTTGCTCATGGAACTCCTCCGCTGCAAATAAGGACTGAAAATACTGTCGGCATCCCCTCTGGTGACACTCTTGTTCAAGTTGTCCTCACTTAACCTACCGCAATTAGAACTGATATTTGCGTCACTAAGCACCTCAATCACTAAGCATGATGTCACATAACAGTGCCAACTTACATTTGTTCCTCTGTAGTTGTTATGGAAATTACTGTGAGTTATTAAAGGCAATTTTATATGACCGTGACTTGCAATTTCCTGCCAGTATATCCAACTCAACTTGCTTGTCAGAAACTAGCTGGGAAGGTCACAAATTGGGACCATGAGTGTGGGATGCTGCCGCCATCATAAATGTGCAACTATTGGCAGAACCCGAATTGGTGCAACTCCTTTTCCTGCATCTTCAAAACCACAGTCACTGTTGGAAGTGCGGTCACGGAACAAGTGCTGGGATTAACACAAATTGTGTGGACCAGGTGCACATTTGCTTCCACTGTGCCATAGTAACTGTGAAGGCTCAGGGAAGAAGCGGTAAGTGAGGACTACCTGTGTAACAAAGATGCCAAAAGATCCTCAATAGCTATTTCTTAGGAAGTGGTGGAGTAAGCACAATTGAACCTGGTTAATACATGGATGGGAAAAGAAATACCATACTTACTGGCAAGAAGTGGAAGTAAAAACTAGTCAATTTTATTTGACTGTTATTTTCAATACACGTGTGGATTACAAACTATATCAAGAGGGCAACATCAAGATATAATGGGAGACTTTAAGTAACCCTGATATCAACTGGGAGACAAAGTCTGCAGCAAGTGGGAAATTGAACAGATTCCCAACCAACTTAGCTGACAACTTTATCATCCAAAAGGTAGAGGAGGGAACTAGAGGAAAAACTATACTCAACCTAATTCTTACTAATAGAGAAGTGATAGAAGGAGTTGAAGTTGTCGGAATGTTGGGCGAGTGACCATGTCTTACTGGAATTCATTAAGACACTTTTAGACTTCCCAGCTGCACTAGTTCAAAGCATTTGCTGTAGTAGTCTACTATCATCAGGTAGTGGATGTCTCCAAAATGAAAAATGTCTGTAGGCAATCTCTGCCACGCCCATGAAGGAGCATTCCATTGTGAAAGAGGTTCTTTTGCATTGTTTTTTTGAAATATATTGGGGAGCAGTCCGAGTTTGACCCTGCATTGTCATCATTGTCCTCTATGGCATGTACAGCCCATGTTTGTGGCCTTCCGGTTTGCGAAGACAGTTTACACACCTGGCAAAGTGTACTCTTTTCTTGCGTTTGTTGCATATTTGCCCCCTTGCAGGACAGACACTATTTTTGTGGTGCATATTTCCACAATATTCACAAGCTGCTTCTCTGTTACTTGTTCCAGTGCCATAGGTGCCTTTTGTTCCTTTGTGTGCCCTTTCTTGACCATATCTGCTACTTTGTGTTTCTATAGCATTGATCTGGTGCTGTGTTCCTTCCAGTATCTGCATGTCTTTTCTTGATATTTCATATGATCTGGCAATCCTTATGGCTTTCTCAAGATTTAAGTCTTCTTCCTGCAGCAGTTTTTCTTGAACTTCCTTAAACTTACATCTCCACACCTACTTGCCAGGCTCTGCACACATCGCGTCCTTTCTCTCCCACACATATTAGAAAGTGTGCTGCTTTCCGCTGATTAGTCCATTTGTCTGCAACAGGTCCTGCAAACACAAGCTCTATCAGCTCCCTCCACCTTGACCAGTTTTCAGATATGTTCCCTGACTCCAAATCCAGGGAAGGAGTGTTCTTTGTGTTGCTGTTTGCTGCCATGACTCTTCTCACCCCACTCCTGGTACCATGTGATGATTTGGCATAAAATAAAGGCAGACAGCAAGGAGCTTGAACTAGAGGCTTGTCTTTATTCAGCGGCAGCCATCTTAAAACTACCTTCTGCCCCAGATGGCGTCATTGAAAAAGTTATCTGTTTCCTAACCTTCTTAAAGAGCTAAGCATAAAAATTGAACTTGAAATATAGCATAAAACATACACATCATTAGACAAGATATCCAAGAAGAAACCAGCATGGTTTCATAAAGATCTCTCTGATAAACTGAAAGAGAAAAAGGATCAGTATAAAAAATGGAAAGAGGGACACAAGGCAGAATAGGAGCATATATAGGCCGAATCGGCAAAGATGAAATCAAGCTCATGGAGAGAATGAATTAAGACTTGCAACAAATGTCAAAAATAATTTTATACCATGTATAAAACAAGAATAAAAGTCAAGGAAACCGTCAGTCCACTAATGGGAGATGATGGCAAAGAAGGTATGGGCAGTAGAGACACAATAGAGCTACTTAATTCATTATTTGCATCTATCTTCAGGCAAAAAGAAAAAATGGCCAAACCCACCAAAAACAGAACTGTAAAAGGCAGACTAGGAATACAAATTAAAATGGGCAAGAAAATATAAGAGAACACCTGTCCATTCTAGACAAGTTGTAATCATCGGGACCAGATTGATTACATCCCAGAGTTGTGAAGGAGTCGGCAGATGTGATCTAAGAATCATTGAACCATATCTTTCAAAGATCTTCATGCACCAAGGTACTACCAGTGGACTGGAAAAGAGCTGATGATTCTCATTTTTTTAAAAAGCAGAGAAAAATGGATCCACAAAACTACAGGCCAATTAGCCTGACATCACTACCTTTGAAGATCCTGGAAAAGATAATGAACGGGGTTTTACACTTATGCAAATAAAACCAAATGTACTGGTACAGAATAGGTAGCACTTGGCTCAAGTAATAACTATGAGAGGAACCTTGAAGTCCTAGTGGACAATCATTTAGATATGGGCCAGCTGTGTATTGCAGTGGCCAAACAAAAGCCAATACAATATTAGGCTGCATTAACAGAGAGAGAGAGAATCAAGATCATGTGAAGTACTAGTACCACTTTATAAAGAGTAAGACCACATTTAGATAATTGCAGGCAGTTTGGTCACCATATCATAAAAAAAGATGTTGAGGCTTTGGAAATAATGCAGAAAAAGAGCAACAAAGAGGATTAGGGGGCTGGAGGCTAAAATATAAAGAAGGGTTCCAGGAATTGGGTATATCTAGTCCAGTGGAAGGAAGGACTAGGGAAGACATGATAGCCATCTTCCAATACTTGAGGAGTTGCCACAAAAGAGGGAGGGGTGTCAACCTATTCTCCAAAGCCCCTGAAGGCAGGACAAGGAACTGGATGGAAACTAATCAAGGAGAGAAGCAACTTCAAACTAAGGAGAAATTTCCTGACACTGAGAACAGTGAACCAGTGGAAGGGTTTCCCTTCAGAGGTTGTGGGAGCTCCATCCCTGGTGGCTTTTACTCAGAGACAGGACAGCCATTTGTCTGAAATGATATTGGGTCTCCTGCTTGATCAGGGCGTCTGTATAGAAGACCTGCAAGGTCCCTCCCAGCTCTGTCACAAACCCTCCAGTGATGGGAGCACCCACAACCTCTGGAGGGAAGCCATTCCCAAAGAACCCACCTTCACTTGGAAGAGACTTTTCCAATCTTCCCACCAGAAGGAAAATTGCAGCCACCAGTTTCACAGCCTGCAGCACCAGTGGGCTTAAATTCGGGGAGGGAAGGAACCTGCAGCAGCAGCAGCTGAGATGCTTCAGCCCAGTTGCTTCTCTGCTTCCAGGACTCTCCTCCCACCTGCCCTCAACTCACCTTCCAGCTGCTGCTTCGACCACGGGAAGAGCACAAAAGCTGCTCTGCACACCACTCTCCTCCCACGAGTGATCCGGAAGAGGAAGTTCAGCTGTTCACAAAGGTGCTTTTTTCAAAAGGCAACTGGATTTTGTTTCTTCTACTCTTCCCGTCGCCTTCCAACCTTTCTAGCAATTCAGTACTCGATGGTTTTAACTCAACCAGAGGTAGTATCCTCTTTCTAGGCACAGGTGTCGCCTGTTTGACCACCATCTCCAGATAGGAGGCAGAAAAAAAATCTTTCTCCAGTTTCTACCTAAGTCGTTTGCAACATGTTTCCACTGATTAAATGACTTCTAGCAACCAACCTTTGCAATTTAGCCAAGTGAAATAGTGAAATCTGATGTTACTTAACTTTGAGAAGATTACCTATGTACCAGGCCCCAAAAATTCATGAAGGTTTTATAGGATTACACAATCAGCTTTCTTAGGAGTGATTCTCAGTGGAGATCAAAACCTCTATAATACCCCAACACTTTATGACTGATTTCCTGTGACTCCCAGGATTTCAGTACCATCAGGCCAGACACTCCAGGGGAGCTTCACTCCTGCTGGCCAGGGCTGCATCCAAGAGCATCAACCACCAAGCTTCATTCTTGGAGGAGGAAATTTTACATCTGCTAAATGCCAGGTGTAAATTCTGTAAATTTGTTTGCACTGAAGTCTCCCATTAGGTCACACATAGAAACATATGCAGCAGGGCTAGAAAATGGAGCCTTAAAAAGATGGCATGATTGCCTATATATGGTAGAAGAAATGTTTCCCCACCCAAAAAATTATTTTAAAAAAAGAAAGGTAAAAATAGAATGGTTCATCAAACGCCATGATTAACTGATCACCAGACTAACCTTTTTAGAAAGACACCCTGCCATGCCCTTTTTAATGCAGATTTAATAAGGTATGGATGGGGAGGATAGTGCCTTTTGGTTCTGGGATCTGTTGTATGGAGGGATCATGAAGAAAATAACCCCAAACTTTTATTGATTTGTTTTTCATTCAGGAACTCAAAATGGCATATAAAGCGCTTCCTGGGTAGAATGCTGCAATTTACAGTTATAGGAAGTTAGAACCCACCCCCTTTCTAGAAGAATGAAATTTTCTGGGAAATATTAAAAAGGCCGAATATTATATTTCCCTGGACGAGTAAAGGAGAAACATGTTTTTAATGACAAACAGCTCCCTGCCCCCCCTTCAGCTCCAGAGTGATGGGATTAAGACATGGCCCTCAGGACATGATAGGATTAGCCCTCTACCCATCTCACCACATGGCACCTGGAAAGATTACATCACCCAGAAAGTCGACCAGGTTTGTAACTCAGGACAGCCTACAGATTTGCCCCTGCATCGCTCCATGAGAGTCTAACAACCCATCAGAATTCAAGCTCAAATTGAAAACCCCTGTTGAAAGAAATGTCTTTTTGGGTTCGGCTCCAAGTGGGGAAAAAGACACTGGAGACATGGAGGCTGCTTGGAAAGATGGTTTTAATGGTGGACAGGACCGCATGGCTTGAGTCCTGAACAGAAAAGGTGATCACATGCTTCAATGTTGGTGGAGAAGAAGGGAAGGAAGGGCTGAGATGCTGAAAGACCCTGGCTTTATGCCCTCTCTGGCCTTTGATCTTGAGCCTGTATTCTGATTGGTTGTCAGACTCCCATGTGTAATGATGTGTATGCTTTATGTTATATTTTTAGTGCAATTGCTGTGCTTAGCTCTTTAAGAAGGCTAGGAAACAGTTAACCTTTTTTAATGATGTCATCTAGGGCAGAAGCAAGTTTACAGATGGCTGCCGCTGAATAAAGACGAGCCCTAGTTCAAGCTCCTTGCTGTCTGCCTTTACTTTATGCCAAGGTCATCACATGGTACCAGGAGGGGGGTGAGAAGAGTCATGGCAGCAAACAGCAACACAAAGAACACTCCTTCCCCGGATTTGGAATCAGGGAATATATCTGAAAACCAGTGATGTGCGGTGAGGTTTATGGCTGGTGAGGCTGGTGACGTCATCAGGAAGGCGGGGAATGGGACCACGTGTGCTGGAGGCTGAGGCCGAAACTAACGCCTTGCCACATTTTTCACGTGGGCAAAAATATAAGACCACCCCTGAAAATAAACCCCTTGGACAACCCCCCCTCTGGCCAGGCAGAGCAACGCTCACCGATCTAGCAGTATAGTGTCTTTGACTGCCTCAGGGAGAGAATTAGGATTCGGGTAGTAAAGGAAAGCTATTTCACTTAATAGCCATTGCAACGGTAATTCAAGGCCCATTTTGAGGATTAAATTTATTTATTTATTTTTTAGACTGTTCTTTTTTTTTAATTAAAGGTTTTAACAAATTTTACAAATATTACCCCTTCCCCTTCCCACCCTCCGACCCTCCGTCCCCCCAACCTCCCAGAGCAAAATAAAGGGTATAAACATTTAACAATCATACGCTAACATAAGCTAACTGATTTTAACATCCTACCTCCTCTTGTGCTTTAATTCCCCTTTTGTTAAGCTAACTTTAGGTAAATTGTAACATTCTTTGTGCCTTCACTCATAAGCTAATTGAAATTTTTTAGTCTGATATTTATTTTGAATATAGTCAATCCATCTTCTCCATTCAAACTTATATTTCTCATCCGAATGGTCCTTCAAATATGCTGTAATTTTGGCTATCTCTGCTAGATTTACTACTTTTAGCGTCCATTCTTGAATAGTAGGCAATTCTTCCCTCTTCCAGTACTGCGCCACCAACAATCTTGCTGCTGTCATTAAATTCAAAATCAAATTAGTCTCTATAACTGTACAGTCTGTAATTATACCTAACAAAAACAACTGGGGGGTGAACTTTATCCTTTTTTTAAAAGTATATTTTGAATAACCCACCATATTTTTATCCAAAATGCTTTGACTTTTTTGCAAGTCCACCATATATGGTAATACGTAGCATCAGCACAATCGCATCTCCAACATTTAGGTTGTAAATTCGGATACATACAAGATAATTTTTGGGGATCTAAATGCCATCTATACATCTTATAAAAATTATCTCTCAAATTCTGAGCTTGCGTAAATTTTACATTTCTTACCCAAATCTTTTCCCATGTTTCCATCATTATTGGCTCTTCCAAATTTTGTGCCCATTTTATCATACAGTCTTCAACTAACTCTGTTTCAGAATCTATTTCTATCAGTATATTATACAACCTTTTTATGTGCATTTGACTCTGGTCCCTAATTTGTTTTACCAAACTATCCTCATTTTGCGTGATACCAATTGTCTGATCTTTTTTCCATCTAGCTTGTAACTGTCCATACTGGAACCAGGTTTGAATTACCCTTTCCTCTCTTAATACGTTCAAAGGCTTTAACTGTAGTACACCTCTCTCTATACTTATATTCTCTATCGCGTGTCTGGGTACTACCCACATAGGTATCTTATCATTTAACCTATATTGGTATTTTTTTCCAGACACACAATAGGGCATTCCTTAATATATGGCTTTTAAAATTTTTATCCACCTTATCATATATTAAATAAGTGTGCCAACCATATACCAAATCATATTCCTCAATATTCATTTAATTAAATTTAAGGATTAAATTTATGCTGGGGCTCAAAAGAATTCTGCGGCTCAAAATCTGGGCGAAACCAAGGTAGAAGAATGAAACTCCACATGTGGGAATTCCATAATAAACATATAAAAGCTCCACTGAAAATTCCTTTTTGAGGAATTCCACTACTTCTGCAAAAGGAAATAGCCAGAAGCTTCTGCAAAATGAATCAGACCAAAATTCAAACAATCAATTTCTTATCTACACTTTCAATGGAAGATCCCAAATGAAATTCAAGCATTCTCTAAAATCATCTACCGTATATTTTGGAGTATAAGACGCAACTTTTTAACTCCAAAAAGAGGGTGAAAATCTGGATGCGTCTTATACTCCAAATGTAGTTCTACCCACCCGCTCCGCACATCGCATTTTCGGGGGGTTCCATGCGGCTGCATCCAAGAGCATCAACCACCAAGCTTCATTCTTGGAGGAGGAAATTTTATATTTGCTAAATGCCAGGTGTAAATTCTGTAAATTTGCTTGCACTGAAGTATCCATTAGGTCACACAGAGAAACATATGCAGCAGGGCCTAGAAAATGGAGCCTAAGAAAGATGGCATGACTGCCTACATATAGTAGAAGAAATATTCCCCCCTCCAAAAAAAATGTTTAAAAAAGAGGCAAAAATAGATTAGCAGATCAAACCACATGGCTAACTGATCACCAGGCTAATCTTTTTAGAAAGAAACCCTGCAATGCCATTTTTAATGCAGATTTAATAAGGCATGGATGGGGAGGATAGTGGATTTTGGTTCTGGAAGCTGTTGTATGGAGATAAGAGAAAGAGTCCTCTGGTGTGAGTCCTCTGGTGTATCACCACATTGGAATTATCACCTAAGCTTTTCCCACAGATAGGACATTAAAATGGCTTGTCTCATGTGTGAGTCCTCTGGTGTGTCACCAGGCTAGAATTATTACAGAAGCTTTTCCCACAGATAGAACATTCAAAAGGCTTCTCTCCTGTGTGAGTCCTCTGGTGTGTCACCAGGCTAGAATTATTACTAAAGCTTTTCCCACAGATAGGACATTCAAAAGGCTTCTCTCCTGTGTGAGTCCTCTGGTGTGTCACCAGGCTAGAATTATTACAGAAGCTTTTCCCACAGATAGGACATTCAAAAGGCTTCTCTCCTGTGTGAGTCCTCTGGTGTGTCACCAGGCTAGAATTATTACAGTAGCTTTTCCCACAGATAGGACATTCAAAGGGTTTCTCTCCTGTGTGAGTCCTCTGGTGTGTCATCTGGCTGGAATTATTACGAAAGCTTTTCCCACAGATAGGACATTCAAAGGGTTTCTCTCCTGTGTGAGTCCTCTGATGAATCACCAGGCTTGAATTCTCAATGAAACCTTTCCCACAATCAGGACATTTAAAGGGCCTTTCTCCTGTGTGAATCATCTGGTGTCTAACCAATCTGGATTTCTTACTGAAACCTTTCCCACAATAAGGACATTCAATAGGTTTCTCTCCTGTGTGAGTCTTCTGGTGCATCAGTAGGCAGGAATTTTGACTAAAACTTTCCCCACAATAGAGACATTCAAAGGGTTTCTCTCCTGTGTGAGTCCTCTGGTGTCTAACCAAGTTGGAATTATCACTGAAACATTTACCACAATAAGGACATTCAAATGGTTTCTCTCCTGTGTGAGTCCTCTGATGAATCAGCAGATGGGAATTTTGACTGAAACTTTTCCCACAGATAGGACATTCAAAGGGCCTTTCTCCTGTGTGAATCCTCTGGTGTCTAACCAACCTGGAATTGTGACTGAAACCTTTCCCACAACCAGTACATTCAAAGGGTTTCTCTTCTGTGTGAGTCCTCTGATGAGTCACCAGATTGGTATTCTGACTGAAACCTTTCCCACAGATAGGACATTCAAAGGGCCTTTCTCCTGTGTGAATCCTCTGGTGTGTCACCAGGCTGTAATTATCAGTAAAGCTTTTCCCACAATCAGGACATTCAAAGTGTTTCTCTCCTCTGTGTGTGATGTTGTGTCTCAGGAGGTGGGAATGTCTAATGAAACGTTCCCCACAATCTCTACACATATAAGGTTTCTCCATGGAGTGAATCCTCTGATGTATTACTAGGCAGGAATTATGACTGGAACTTCTCCCAGTGAGGACACTGAATTGGTTTTTCTCCGTTATGATTCCTCTGGTGTATTACCAGGCTGGAATTGTGACTTTTGCATAATCAGTACATTCAAAGGATATTTCTTCTGTGTGAGTTTTCTGGTGTCTCATGAGATGGAAATTTCTATTGAAGTTTTCACACAATCTGCACAGTCATACATTTTCCCCCTCCTGTGAGTTATCTGATGTAGCACCATGTTGCCATGCTCACTAAAGCATTTACTGAATTGGGAGCTTTTGTGGTTTCCCTCTTTTGTGGAAGTGCTTCCATGAACCACAAGGGAGCTGTTGTGACCAAGTTTTGCAACATTCGCGGATTTGTATGGTTTTTCTCCTTTCTGGCTCCTCTTGTGCATAATCAGCTGTGATTTGCCATCTGCATTTTTTCCACAATAGGCAAATCTATGGAGTTTTTCCACAGCTGATATTCTTGAGGTGGTCAAAAATATGGACAATGCCTTGGTTAGTGGTGCTTTCATTGAAGCCGTCTTCTTCCTCACAGATAGAGGCCTGCATTCCTGTCTGTTCTATGTGGCTTATATTGACATTTTCCTCCCAACAGACTTCCAGTTATTTCCCTCTTTTGCTGAATGAAAAATAATCTCATTTCACTTTTTCATATAAAGTATCCTTTAGATTTGCATAATCTGCTCATTCTTTCTTGATTTTCTCTTTTTGTATAACAGCCGCTGATGGAGTATCAGAATTGTATGGTTTTCTGCAGGAAATGGAAAATATTTTGATTTCTGGCTTGATTTTCTCCTCTTTTCAACGTTGCTTGTTATTTACAGTTGTCCTGAGTGCTCTTATTGCCATTTTGTCTGTAAGATTCAAAGAAAAGAGTAAATTTAATCTCTCTCATATATGTATATAAATGGCTGTGTATGTGAGGCTAAGACACCTCTAACACCCTTCGTGTGTGTGTGTGTGCCTGTGTGTGTGTGTGCACGTGCATGCATCCCCGTCCCCCCGTCCCCCATTTGTGTCTGTGTGAGAACCTCTGGGAGCTAAAGTGAAAAGGACTGATTTATACCTATAGTGTTATGTCACAGTACTTTTGACAATGTGTGCATTTTGGATTCAAGTTCTGTTAAGATACAGCCTGTTGTGCCTTAATATGGCTTCTACTGTACAGCACAGTTTAGTTGCCGTATTCCACACGGGGGCTCTCTCTAATACAGGATTGGGATAAATACATAACATGGGCTATGCCGGGTTATCAACTAGTTGTTTATAAAAATGGTTAGAAATGATGTGAAAAAAGAAAAAAAGTATATATTACAATGAAAAAAACATGCCAATACCGTGTTTCCCCGAAAATACGCCAGGGGCTTATATTTTTTTGACCCACAAAATATGGCCTTGGGCTTATTAAAGGGGAGGGCTTATTATTTTTGGGTTGCCGGGCGGCTGCTCCCTTGTGACTGGGTTCCCGAAGAGCCGGGCACAGCCTCAGGGTCGAATGGCTGTGTTGCGCTGTCGCAGCAACAACGCAGCAGCCATGAGGTGACCAAGCTTATGAGCAGCCGCCCGGCAACCCCCCTTTCCAGCCGTGTATAGTGCCGCTGACCGACCTAGCATTACCCGGAAGGCACCAAGCAACGCGAGCGCCTGTTCGCCGCCCTCCGCCTCCCGCGGCTCGGTGCCTTCGGAATGCCCCTAGGTGAGTGAATGGGGCTCTGCATGGCTGGAGGGGAGTTACGCAGCGGCTTTTCCTCTCCCCGCTCGCGCGAAGGGCATCTGCGCTGCTGGCGTCGTCCGCCGTTTGGTTTTTTTTTTTTCAAAGCACGGAGGATGGATGCCGCTCTGGAAGTACGCTCTATGGTTGTGGGCTGCAGATTGTACAACCATAGAGCGTACTTCCCAGTCCTAACCCGTTAACATCAGCTTGCTGCCCAAGGACTGAGTTCGAATTCTTGTAGCTCCGCCTCTTGCTCCCCTCAGAGGCTCAGTTTTAAAAATGAAGGAGTGTCCAAAGGAACTGTCAATGCAATAGTCCAATCCAATGAAGAAACTACCCCGCGACCCCTGATAGGGTGGGGTTGGACACTCCCGCAGCACCTAGAGAAAGACCATTCAGGTAAGACAACGGTCATTCTCCTAGGCGCTGCTTGGAGTGTCCAAGCACGGGTTAACATCAGCTTGCTGCCCAAGGACTGAGTTCGAATTCTTGTAGCTCCGCCTCTTGCTCCCCTCAGAGGCTCAGTTTTAAAAACGAAGGAGTGTCCAAAGGAACTGTCAATGCAATAGTCCAGTCCAATGAAGAAACTACCCCGCGACCCCTGATAGGGTGGGGTTGGACACTCCCGCAGCGCCTAGAGAAAGACCATTCAGGTAAGACAACGGTCATTCTCCTAGGTGCTGCTTGGAGTGTCCAAGCACGGGACATGCCAAAACTATGATCCCCCAGGGAGGGAAGAACTGTTCACGGGCACGGGGCTAGCCACAACCCTCTGCAGAATTCTTCTCCCGAAGGCTGCCTCAGCCGAGGCAAAAGTGTCCAGACTATAGTGCTTGACAAACGGTGACGGGCCTGACCACGTAGCAGCCCGGCAGATGTCCTCGATGGATGCTTGGGTGGCCCATGCAGCCGATGTGGCAGCACTTCTTGTTGAGTGTGCGGTGATATGAGGAGGCGCCGGCCTGCCCTGATGTTCGTAGGCCAGCTGGATGCACGCCCTTATCCAGCGCCCTACTGTAGCGGAGGTGACCTTCTTGCCCATGGTGGCAGGTTGAAATGACACAAAGAGGGCCTCCGACTTGCGGAAAGGAGCTGTTCTTTTCATGTAGATCCGCAGGGCACGGCGGACGTCCAGCTTATGCCACTCACGTTCCTTGGAGTGCTTGGGATGCGGACAGAAGTCCGGGAGGATCACTTCCTGCGAGCGGTGGAAAACGCTGTTGATCTTTGGTACGAATGCCGGGTCCAGACGTAATATCACTCTGTCGGAGTGGATGACGCAAAGGTCCTCTCTGACTGACAAGGCCGCCAGTTCAGAGATCCGGCGTGCCGAAGTGATGGCAATGAGGAACGTCGTCTTGAGGGTCAGGTGGCGTAGTCCAACTGTCCGAAGGGGTTCAAATGGTGGCCCGGACAGAGAACGTAGCACCACGGACAAGTCCCAGGTGGGATACCTGTGGATGGTAGGAGGAGCCAGATTGGTGGCTCCTTTGAGGAAATTGCGCACCTGCGGGTGTTTGCTGAGGGACAGGTGCGACTCAGTAGACAGGATGGAGGCCAAGGCGGCAGTCTGGCGTTTGAGAGTGTTTGGTGCCAGACCCCTGTCAAGGCCGTCCTGCAAAAAGTCCAGCACTTGGGGAACGGTGGCAGAATTGGCACCAGCGAGAGAAGGCACCAGCGAGAGAAGGCCGACCAGGTAGCTTCATAGATTCTAATCATTGATGGACGTTTGGATGCCTGGATGGTGCGGATCACCTTCTCCGAGTATGCGCTGAGCCTCAGGATCTCCCCTTCAAGTGCCACATGGCAAGTTTCAGCCACTGGGGTTCCGGGTGATGGATGGCCCCTTGGCTGAGGGAGATGCGGTCCTGAGGAATGCGCCAGGGACGAGACACTGAGAGACTGACCAGGTCGGCGAACCAGGATCTCCTCGGCCAGTGAGGAGCTACCAGCAGTACCCCCGCTCCCTCTGTCAGGATCTTCCCGATGACCTGTGGGATTAGCGGCAGGAGCGGGAAGGCGTACAGCAGACCCGGAGGCCAGGGAGAACGAAGAGCGTCCGTGCCTTCCGCCCCTGGGCACCGGAACCTCGTGAAGTACCTGGGTAGCTGGGCGTTGGCTGGAGACGCGAAGAGGTCGACAACTGGAAGACCGAAACGCAGAGACAACTGATGAAACAGATCTGGGTGAAGGCGCCACTCCGCGTTCTGGATGGTGGATCTGCTGAGCCAGTCTGCCGTCGCATTGTCCTCTCCCGAGATGTGGTCTGCCCGCAGAGACCTGAGGTGTCGTTCCGCCCACCGACCCAGGGATTCCGCCTCCGTCATCAGAGCAAGGGATCGTGTGCCGCCCTGATGATTGATGTACGCTTTCGTGGCGATGTTGTCGGTCAGGATCAGCACATCCTTGTCCCTGATCAGCTGGAGGAAATGCTTCAGGGCCAGTCTGGCAGCCCGGAGCTCTAGCCAGTTTATGTTGTCGGCGAGCTCCGCTAGAGACCATCTGCCCTGGATCACCTGGTTCTGAAGGTGTGCCCCCCACCCGAAGAGGCTGGCATCTGTCGTGATGACCAGGCGCTCCAGCTCCTTGAAGTAGGAACCCTTTTGGAGAGCGTCCGACTGCCACCATCGGAGGGAACGGATTACCTTGGGAGGGAGATGTATCACCCTCTTGGAGTTGCTGGCCATGCGTCTCTGGAGGGGCAGCAGGAACCACTGGAGATCCCTCGCGTGGAGGCGTGCCCACGGGACCACCGAAATGCAGGACACCAGCTTCCCTAGCAGTTGCAAGAGGGAAACTACCGTTGCTGACCTGGTGGACCGGATCCTCCGCATGAGGGACCTGATGCTGTCCACTCTCTCTTGTGTGAGGAAGACCTTGCAGGACTCCGAGTCGATGATGGTGCCGAGATGCTGGATCCTGTGGGTCGGGTTGAGATGGCTCTTGGCCAGGTTGACCGAGAAGCCGTGCTGTTGCAAGACCTGAATGGTGGTGTTGAGGTCTTGTTGCGCCTGATCCCTGGATGACGAGTGGATCAAGATGTCGTCCAGGTAGCACTCCAGCCTCACTGGAATTGGGCGTAGGTGAGCTGCGATGGCGGCCAGCAGCTTGGTGAAGGTGCGTGGGGCTGACGAGAGTCCGAAGGGAAGGGCTCTGTACTGGAAATGCTGGTTGGCAAACTGGAACCTCAGGAACCTGCGATGCGCCGGGTGAATCGGAACGTGCAGGTACGCCTCCTTCAGGTCTATCGAAGTCAAGAGGTCTCTCTGCCTGATGCAACCCAGGATGGTCTGCAGGGACTGCATCTTGAAACGCTTGTATTCTAGATGCCTGTTGAGTCGCTTGAGGTCCAAGATTGCCCGCACCCCTCCCGATGGCTTGGGGACTAGGAACAGGATGGAATAGAAGCCTGTGATCTCCTGACCCTCGGGTACCCTTTCTATGGCCGCTATCTCTAAAAGGTGGTCTATCTCCGCCCTCATTAGTTGGAGCTTGTGAGGTGACCTGGGAGTGGGGCAGCGAACCCGGGATCTTGGGGGGAGGGAAAGGAAGTCCAGGGTCAGGCCGTGACAGATCGTGTTGAGGATCCACACGTCCGTCGTGGTCTCCTCCCACTGGGCGGCATAGAGTTGGAGACGGCCGCCTATGGGAGGGTCCCTGTGACTGTCACTTGGATTTCCTGAAGGGGCGGTTGGAGAACCCCCCTCGGGAAGGTTTACGGAAGCCCTATTGTCTATTTCTATCCCTGTAGAAAGACCTGTCCTGGGGACGTTCCTGTGACTGGGGAAAGGGACGGCCTGGACCACCTGAGGAGGTGGAAGGCTCGGAGCCCCGAAAGGAACCCTTCCGAAAGGACTGGCCCTTGCGTTCAGGTTTCTTGGTCATGGCTGGGAGTATCTTGCGTTTATCCTTGGATTCAATCAGAAAGGAATCCAAGGCCTCCCCAAAAAGTTTCCCACCCTTAAAGGGAGCGGAAGCCAGCTTCCACTTTGCCTTGACATCTGCCTGCCAGTGGCGGAGCCACAGTAAGCGACGTGAGGTCACATTGGCGGCTAATGCCCTGGAGGAAAACTTAGTGGCGCTAAGTGAAGCATCAGCAGAGTATTCTATGGCTGCTATGATTTTATTTACGTTCTGCCTCATTTTAGTGTCCCCAGCCGGTAGGCCGGCCAATAGTTTGCGAAGCCAGAAGAGAGCTGCCCTCCCGAAGTAGGAAGAGGCAGAAGATGCTCTCATGGCCCAGGCAGTGGCCATATGCGTCTTGATAGAAGACGATTCAGCCCTTTTGTCCTCTGCCTTGAGCCCCTCCAGTAGTTCAGCAGGTAGAGCCGAATTGGAGGTAAGGGACATGATGGGGTCATCGACCTGGGGGAGCTTTAGAAGCTCCTCCAGAGGTTCTTCCATGGTAAATAGCCTCTTGTCGTTCCCGCTGGGATTTGCCAAGGAACCAGGCTGGGTCCATTGGCATTGGATAATGTCTAGGAACAACTGAGGGGCTGGAACCAAGTCTAAGGGGGGGGGGGGGGAAACTTCGTTGAAAAGCCCTGCCCCTGGGTCCTGGGGACCGATGGTCTCCATGGAAGCCTGATCCGAGGTAGGTTTGGGCTTGGGGGCTGGAAGGCCCATCTGGGGTCCTGCAGCCCGGGCCTTAGTCAGAATAGCCCTAAACATGGAAGAGTTAAAAAGTCCCAGAGAGGGGGGAGGCTCTGGAGTGGAATTTTCATCCTCAGAGAGGTCTGGAGCATCACGCTCCACCTCCTCTGAGTCAGAAACTTCGCTGATGCCCGAGGGATCAGGTGAGGCCTCCCTAGCTGGGGGACCTTGTGCCCTAGCTGGTTTCCCCTTACTGGGATTTACAGATGCAAAGGGAAGCTTAGATGCCAGCTGCATCATCCCATCAGTGATACCCCGAGAGATGGCCTCTGCCACCACCTCCTGCATGCTTTTGGGCAAGGGGAGGTCGTGGGCCTGAAGGGTATCTGGCCCAGTTATTGAATAGATGAAGGACCCCTCCTCTGCCAGGGAGTCTGCCTCATCAAGGGAATCTGCTGCCAGGGAATGGCCTGGGGAACCCATGGAGGCCCTGGATGGATTAGGGGAAAAATCGAATTCCTCTCTTTCCCCTGGAAGGGAGGGAGGAATCCCCTGTCTGGAGGTAGATGGAACAGGAACCCCTTCCTCCACTGTGGAACCAAACACCAAAGTTCCTCTCAAGAAGACCCTGTCTGCTGCTACCTTTTACAGCTACAGGATAATGGAGCGTGATGGTGAAGAATGCTACCTATTGCTCTTCCAGTTCCGTAGTTAAGCACGGGTATCCAGCAGACAAGTATGATCATAGAAGCCCAGTCCAACACAATATCACTAAAAAGGGAAAACAAGATATGATGATTTGGCATAAAATAAAGGCAGACAGCAACAAGCTTGAACTAGAGGCTTTCTTGAAAGCCCATATGACTGTTGACACTTTTAGACTTCCCAGCTGCATTAGTTCAAAGTATTTGCTGTAGTAGTCTACTATCAGGTAGTGGATGTCTCCACAATGAAAAATGTCTGTAGCCAATCTCTGCCACGCCCATGAAGGAGCATTCCATTGTGAAAGAGGTTCTTTTGCATTGTTTTTTTGAAATGTCTGGCAGGTGTCACACTTTTTTTACAAGTGTTTCAATATCAGAGTCCAGATGAGGCCAGTAGACCACCTCCCGTGCTCTGCGTACATCTAATATTGGCATGCTCACTAGTACTGTATGTACCTGCTCTTCCGACTCAGGTTCATCCCTGGCTTCATGTCCTTCTGGAAACACTCTTGACAGGCAATCTGCCATTGGAATTTCCTTCCCAGGCTTATACTTCACTGTGAGATCATACTGCTGTAATTTCATAACCATTCGCTGCAAGCATGGAGATGTAGAAGCTAGCGTTTTTTTCTAGTATGTACTCCAACGGCTTGTGGTCAGTTTCTACAACTACTGGGCGACCATATATGTACTGGTGAAATTTCTCACATCCATTCACAATGGCCAGCATCTCTTCCTCAATTTGAGCATAATTAGCTTGTGTCGTGGTCAGTGCACGTGAAGCATATGCCACAGGATGTCCTTGTTATTATTATTTATTTATTTAATTAGATTTCTAGACCGCCAGCCCAACCTGGGATGCATTCACTTGAAGCAGGGTGCCAGCATTTGCATTAAAGTATTTCAGTATTGGCCCTGGATGTTTAGTGATCAGTTTCTTCACTTTGTCAAAAGTCCTTTCCATGTTTGCATGCCAACACCAAATGGCATACTTCTGCAGCAATGCACATAACGGTGCTGTCTGTTGAGCGAGGCCCTTAAGAGAATTTAGATAGATAGTTGAAAATGCCCAATGGTGTCTCCAGTTCCTTTCTGAAGGCTGGGGCCTTCATGTTAAGAACTGCTGTGATGTTCTTTGGATCAGGCTTCAAGCCCTCTTTGGTTAGTAAGTGTCCAAAATATGTCACTTCTCCTACCCCAATTTGCATTTTTCTTGGATTGAGTTTAAGATTTCTCTCACGACATCGATTGAGCAAAGCAGTAAGGTTTCTGTTGTGCTCTACTTGATTCTTTCCATAGACCAACAAATCATCAACTATTACTTTAACACTCTGTAGACCAGCAATCAGTTTGTGTGATTTCTTTTGAAATATCTCCTGTGCCGATGCTATGCTGAAAGGTAACCTTGTGAAGCGCCATCGACCCACAGGGGAGTTGAAAGTAGTGAGGTAATTGCTGGCTTCATCAAGACGCAATTGCCAGTAACCAGACTGGGCATCTAATACACTGAACACTGTTGCTCCTACTAGCTTGTGTGCTATGTCCTCCATGGTGGGGAGTTTGTAGTGTTCTCTCATTATTACTTTGTTCAAATCACGTGGGTCAATGCATATGCGAATTGCACCTGTGTTCTTCTTCTCCACCACAACCATAGAACTGACCCATTCCGATGGTTCAGTGACTTTCTTTACTACTCCCAACTTCTCCATCCTAGTGAGTTCCGGTCTAACTTTATCCACAAGAGTTAGAGGTATTTTCCTTGGGGCATGGATGACAGGCTGTGCACCCTCTTTTATACGTATGTGGCTTATGCCTGGGAGACACCCCAGGCCCTTGAATGGATCACAGTACTCAAGTTTAACGTCAGCTTCCATCAGACCTCTATGCCCACCATGCACAGTCATTATGATCTTCACAAGTCCAATCTCTTTACTTGTTTTGAGACCTAGCACAGCTGGGGCTTGCGTTTCTATCACAAACAATTATAAAAGCCTTTCCAATCCTTTGTAGGCACATTTTACATGACAGCAACCCTTTACTTTCAGCTTTTCACCACCATATCCCATTAATTTCGGTAGGTCCAGAGTCTCTAATGGGGATTCATTCCTGAGGTGTTCAGATATATGTGGCTTGGCACACAATTTACTTGTGCTCCAGTATCTATTTTGAATGTGACTGGAATTTTGTTGGCCCCTATCTGTAATGTTACATTGGCTTCATCTGCAGACAAGATATATCGAGGAGGAGTCCGAGTTTGACCCTGCATTGTCATCATTGTCCTCTAAGGCATGTATAGCCCGTGTCTGTGGCCTTCCGGTTTGCGAAGACAATTTACACACCCTGGCAAAGTGTCCTCTTTTCTTTCATTTGTTGCATATTTGCCCCCTTGCAGGACAGACACTGTTTTTGAGGTGCATATTTCCACAATATTCTCAAGCTGCTTCTCTGTTACTTGTTCCAGTGCCATAGGTGTCTTTTGTTCCTTTGTGTGCCCTTTCTTGACCATATCTGCTACTTTGAGTTTCTATAGCATTAATCTGGTGCTGTGTTCCTTCCAGTATCTGCATGTCTTCTCTTGATATTTCATATGCTCTGGCAATTCTTACTGCTTTCTCAAGATTTAAAACTTCCTGCAGCAGTTTTTCCGGAACTTCCTTAAACTTACTGCCCATCAGAATACGGTCTTTAATCATATCTCCAGCATCATAAAAAGCACAGTCTTTGGCAAGCAAGCGCAGCTGGGTCACCCATGAATCCACAGATTCACCTCCACACTGGTTTCTCTCATAAAACAGTTTTCTCTGCACTGTGCGAGTTTTTTCTCGGGTTGCAGTATGCTTCAAACTTTGCAAACAGTACCACTGTTTTCTTTTTGTCCTCTGCAGTGATCTCCACACCTGCTTGCCAGGCTCTGCACACATCGCGTCCTTTCTGTCCCACACATATTACAAAGTGTGCTGCTTTCTGCTGATTAGTCCATTTGTCTGCATCAGGTCCTGCAAACACAAGCTCTATCAGCTCCCTCCACCTTGACCAGTTTTCAGATATGTTCCCTGACTCCAAATCCAGGGAAGGGATGTTCCTTGTGTTGCTGTTTGCTGCCATGACTCTTCTCACCCCACTCCTGGTACGATGTGATGATTTGGCATAAAACAAAGGCAGACAGCAAGGAGCTTGGACTAGAGGCTTGACTTTATTCAGCGGCAGCCATCTTAAAACTACCTTCTGCCCCAGATGGCGTCATTGAAAAAGTTAACTGTTTCCTAACCTTCTTAAAGAGCTAAGCATAAAAAATTGAACTTGAAATATAGCATAAAACATACACATCATTAGACAAGATATCCAAGAAGAAACCAGCATGGTTTCATAAAGATCTCTCTGATAAACTGAAAGAGAAAAAGGATCAGTATAAAAAATGGAAAGAGGGACACAAGGCAGAATAGGAGCATATATAGGCCGAATCGGCAAAGATGAAATCAAGATCATGGTGAGAATGAACTAAGATTTGCAACAAATGTCAAAAATAATTTTATAACATGTATAAAACAAGAAAAAAAGTCAAGGAAACCGTCAGTCCACTAATGGGAGATGATGGCAAAGAAGGTATGGGCAGTAGAGACACAACAGAGCTACTTAATTCATTATTTGCATCTATCTTCAGGTAAAAAGAAAAAATGGCCAAACCTACCAAAAGCAGAACTGTAAAAGGCAGACTAGGAATACAAATTAAAATGGGCAAGAAAATGGAAAGAGAACACCTGTCCATTCTAGAAGAGTTCTAACCACAAGGACCAGATTGATTACATCCCAGAGTTGTGAAGGAGTCGGCAGATGTGGTCTAAGAATCATTGAACCATATCTTTCAAAGATCTTCATGCACCAAGGAACTACTGGTGGACTGGAAAAGAGCTGATGATTCTCATTTTTTTAAAAAGCAGAGAAAAATGGATCCAGAAAACTACAGGCCAATTAGCTTGACATCACTGTGATGGGCCCAACCTGTGATTGGGCAACTCTGTGATGGGCCCAACCCTCTGGAACGACCTCCCCCCCGATATTAGAACCACCTCTGATCTCCGCTCCTTCCGCAAGAAACTCAAGACCCACCTGTTTCGAGTAGCAGGTCTGGCTTAATTACAACTATAATCGTAACTGTATTTAACATCTTTTCAAACCTTCCTGGATGGCTTTTTAAATTTTTAAATTTTATATTGGGGTTTTAATGGGTTTTAAAATTGTTCTTAATATTTAATTGGTTTTGGGATTTTATAACAGACCGTGTGTGTGAGTTGTTTATGTTGCATGTCTTATGTCTTATGTTATTTTATTGTTTTGATTACGAATGGTCTGTACACCGCCCCGAGTCCCTACGGGGAGAGGGGGCGGTCTATAAATTAAATAAACTAAAGTAAACTAAACTACCTGGGAAGATCCTGGAAAGGATAATAAAACAAAAATCTGCAAACACCTAGAAGCAAGCAAATATATAACCAGAAGTCAACATGTTATTTCATTCTTACACAAAGTGACAAAATTAGAGGACCAATCTAATACATTGTATAATTGGATTTCAGTAAGGCAGTTGACAAAGTAGACCATAACCTACTTCTTGGTAAATTAGAAAAATGTGGGATAGGTACATCCTTCCACACAGATGGATTCATAACTGGCTGACAAACCACACTCAAAGTGTATTCCTTAATGGGACTATATCTATATGGAGAGAAGTAAGCAGTGGGTACTCCAAGGTTCTGCTTTAGTACTCTTTAATATCTTCGTAAATGCCTTCCATGAGGGAGTCGAACTGAACGCATCAAATTTGCAAATGACACCAAGTTGCCAGGAATAGTCAACACCTCAGAAGATAAGCTCAAGATAGAGAATCTCGATAGATTTGGCCCTATCTAACAAAATGAAATTCAATGGAGGGGGGGAAAGGGGTTTTACACTTATGCAAAGAAAACCAAATGTACTGGTACAGAATAGGTAGCACTTGGCTCAAGTAATAACTATGAGAGGAACCTTGAAGTCCTAGTGGACAATCATTTAGATATGGGCCAGCTGTGTATTGCAGTGGCCAAACAAAAGCCAATAAAATACTAGGCTGCATTAACAGAGAGATAGAATCAAGATCATGTGAAGTACTAGTACCACTTTATAAAGAGTAAGACCACACTTAGATAATTGCAGACAGTTTGGTCACCATATAATAAAAAAGATGTTGAGACTCTGGAAGAATGCAGAAAAAGAGCAACAAAGAGGATTAGGGGGCTGGAGGGTTAAATAAAAAGAAGGGTTGCAGGAATTGGGTATGTCTAGTCTAGTGAAGGGAAGGACTAGGGGTGACATGATAGCCATCTTCCAATACATGAGGAGTTGCCACAAAAGTGGGAGGGGTGTCAACCTATTCTCCAAAGCCCCTGAAGGCAGGACAAGGAACTGGATGGAAACTAATCAAGGAGAGAAGCAACTTCAAACTAAGGAGAAATTTCCTGACACTGAGAACAGTGAACCAGTGGAAGGGTTTCCCTTCAGAGGTTGTGGGAGCTCCATCCCTGGTGGCTTTTACTCAGAGACAGGACAGCCATTTGTCTGAAATGATATTGGGTCTCCTGCTTGATCAGGGCGTCTGTATAGAAGACCTGCAAGGTCCCTCCCAGCTCTGTCACAAACCCTCCAGTGATGGGAGCACCCACAACCTCTGGAGGGAAGCCATTCCCAAAGAACCCACCTTCACTTGGAAGAGACTTTTCCAATCTTCCCACCAGAAGGAAAATTGCAGCCACCAGTTTCACAGCCTGCAGCACCAGTGGGCTTAAATTCGGGGAGGGAAGGAACCTGCAGCAGCAGCAGCTGAGATGCTTCAGCCCAGTTGCTTCTCTGCTTCCAGGACTCTCCTCCCACCTGCCCTCAACTCACCTTCCAGCTGCTGCTTCGACCACGGGAAGAGCACAAAAGCTGCTCTGCACACCACTCTCCTCCCACGAGTGATCCGGAAGAGGAAGTTCAGCTGTTCACAAAGGTGCTTTTTTCAAAAGGCAACTGGATTTTGTTTCTTCTACTCTTCCCGTCGCCTTCCAACCTTTCTAGCAATTCAGTACTCGATGGTTTTAACTCAACCAGAGGTAGTATCCTCTTTCTAGGCACAGGTGTCGTCTGTTTGACCACCATCTCCAGATAGGAGGCAGAAAAAAAATCTTTCTCCAGTTTCTACCTAAGTCGTTTGCAACATGTTTCCACTGATTAAATGACTTCTAGCAACCAACCTTTGCAATTTAGCCAAGTGAAATAGTGAAATCTGATGTTACTTAACTTTGAGAAGATTACCTATGTACCAGGCCCCAAAAATTCATGAAGGTTTTATAGGATTACACAATCAGCTTTCTTAGGAGTGATTCTCAGTGGAGATCAAAACCTCTATAATACCCCAACACTTTATGACTGATTTCCTGTGACTCCCAGGATTTTAGTACCATCAGGCCAGACACTCCAGGGGAAGGAGCTTCACTCCTGCTGGCCAGGGCTGTATCCAAGAGCATCAACCACCAAGCTTCATTCTTGGAGGAGGAAATTTTACATCTGCTGAATGCCAGGTGTAAATTCTGTAAATTTGTTTGCACTAAAGTCTCCCATTAGGTCACACAGAGAAACATATGCAGCTGGGCCTAGAAAATGGAGCCTAAGAAAGATGGCATGATTGCCTATATATGGTAGAAGAAATGTTTCCCCACCCAAAAAATTATTTTAAAAAAAGAAAGGCAAAAATAGAATGGTTCATCAAACGCCATGATTAACTGATCACCAGACTAACCTTTTTAGAAAGACACCCTGCCATGCCCTTTTTAATGCAGATTTAATAAGGTATGGATGGGGAGGATAGTGCCTTTTGGTTCTGGGATCTGTTGTATGGAGGGATCATGAAGAAAATAACCCCAAACTTTTATTGATTTGTTTTTCATTCAGGAACTCAAAATGGCATATAAAGCGCTTCCTGGGTAGAATGCTGCAATTTACAGTTATAGGAAGTTAGAACCCATCCCCTTTCTAGAAGAATGAAATTTTCTGGGAAATATTAAAAAGGCAGAATATTATATTTCCCTGGACGAGTAAAGGAGAAACATGTTTTTAATGACAAAGCAGCTCCCTGCCCCCGCTTCAGCTCCAGAGTGATGGGATTAAGACATGGCCCTCAGGACATGATAGGATTAGCCCTCTATCCATCTCACCACATGGCACCTGGAAAGATTACATCACCCAGAAAGTCGACCAGGTTTGTAACTCAGGACAGCCTACAGATTTGCCCCTGCATCGCCCCATGGGAGTCTGACAACCCATCAGAATTCAAGCTCAAATTGAAAACCCTGTTGAAAGAAATGTCCTTCTGGGTTCGGCTCCAAGTGGGGAAAAAGACACTGGAGACATGGAGGCTGCTTGGAAAGATGGTTTAAAGGTAGACAGGACCACATGGCTTGAGTTCTGAAAAGAAAAGGTGATCACATGCTTCAATGCTGGTGGAGAAGAAGGGAAGGAAGGGCTGAGATGCTGAAAGACCCTGGCTTTATGCCCTCTCTGGCCTTTGATCTTGAGCCTGTATTCTGATTGGTTGTCAGACTCCCATGGAGCCATGCAAGGGCAACTCTCTAGGCCAGTGGTTCCCAAAGTGGGTGATACCGCCTCTTGGGAGGCGATGGGATGACTTGGGGGGGGCTAAGAGGCATGTGGGGGGCAGCAAGGGGGCGCTAAGATGCAAGGAAGGTGGCAGAGGAGTGCTGGAGGTGGCCCCCTTGCAGGCAGGCAGGGAGTTGGTAGGGTTTATTTATTCACTTAGCAAAGCCTTAAGCCAGATGTGAACACATTGTAAGTATTCTGATTTTCAGAACAGAAATGGCAGAAGCAGAAAAATCAAAGAAGAAATGTAGACAATATAGTGTGGAATATCTGAAGTATGGATTTATACCAGCACCATCAAACCAGCAGCTGCCACAGTGCCTATTATGTGAAAAAGTATTTTCTAATGAGGCAATGAAGCCTTCCAGACTGAATGAACATTTAAATAAGGCACATCCTGACAAAGCAGACAAGAACCTAACTTTTTTTCAATCACTTCGTGACAACTTGCAAAAGCGCCCAACACTGTCACGCATGTTTTACAATGCTTCCCAACAAACACTGATGATTTGCGTGCATCATACAACATTTCATTGCTGATTGCTAAGTCTGATAAGCCATATACTATTGCTGAAGAACTCATCCTACTAGCCATTAGTGAGGTTCTGAGTACTGTTTTGCATAAGTCACTACATGATATAATTAAGACAATTCCTCTCAGGAACAATTCAGTGCAAAGACGCATAGATGAAATGGCTGAGAATTAAGACTCAATACAATACAATACCTATTCTGTACCAGTACATTTGGTTTTTCTTGCTTAAGTGTAAAACCTTTTTTACAATACAATACAATACAATAGTAGAGTTGGAAGGGACCTTGGAGGTCTTCTAGTCCAACCCCCTGCCTAGGCAGGAAACCCTATACCGTTTCAGACAGATGGCTATCCAACATCTTCTTAAAGACTTCCAGTATTGGGGCATTCACAACTTCTGGAGGCAAGCTGTTCCACTGATTAATTGTTCTAACTGTCAGGAAGTTTCTCCTCAGTTCTAAGTTGCTTCTCTCCTTGATTAGTTTCCACCCATTGCTTCTTGTTCTACCCTCAGGTGCCTTGGAGAATAGTTTGACTACCTCTTCTTTGTGGCAACTCCTGTTAAGTGACTTAAAACCAGACATTGGGAAACTGGTATCACTTCATCAAGCCCATCCATCACATAAAGAATTTACTGAACAGTGAAGTAGTTACTAAATTTTACTGAGTTTACTAAGTTACTAGTTACTAAGGTTCTTGATAAATGACTATCAGACTTTGAAAACCTGGTATCACTGGATCATGTTCAACAATTTTGTTGAATTAACATTAACTAAAAAGGTTTTTAAATTGGATTTTGAATAAATGTGCAATTAATTGTTACAGTTTTGAATTTTACTGTTATTATCTTCCTTCCGTCGTGCAAACCGCCCAGTCACATGACCCTCAGCCACGCCCACCAAGCCACACCCACAGAACAAAAAAAATTGAATTCCACCACTGGATGGGGGGCACTGAGGATCAGTTTGTAGCACCAAGGGGGCGGTGGACTGAAAAAGTTTGGGAACCACTGCCCTAGGCTGTGTTTTGAATCCATGTTTGGTTGAGTTTTCAGATGCCATGTGGTGAGTGGGTGAAGGCTTATCATGCCTGAAGGGGAGCTGAGCTGAAGGGGAGTGTTAGATCTGGGCAACGCGAGACAGACTGCGAGACACGAAGTGACTTAACAGCTCTTTATTAGTAATAGTAGTGATCCAGCTTGTTCGGTAGTCGGAGGGTTCCCCTTTTATAGGGAGTGGGCACGCCCCTCGACCAATCAGAGGGATACCTGTTTCCCGCTGTAGGAGCGGACCAGAGGGAAGACGTATCCCGATATATGTTAATATCTAACACCCCTCCCCTCCTAGATGGGACGTTGCGGTAGGTAACATAATCTTTTAGGTAGGTGGGTGTTTGTCTTGCTCGGGAGGAACGTCGTAGTTCGGGTTGGCTTGAAGTGGTTGCAGGACTGGTTGCGGGTTGGTTCGAAGTAGTTGCAGGATCGGGTGCTTTTTCTATTTCCCGTTCTGGAGGTCTTGTGCCTTCGTTGCTCGGGCGTTCAGGAGTTTGTTCGGCTGCGTTGTCTGGGGGTTGCTCTGCTACGTGCGTGTAGTCTTGTTCTATGCTTGGCTCGCCGGCGTCGCTGTTTCCTATGATGGGGGTTTCTTGTGGCTGACTTTCCGTAGACAGGAAACTTTCGTCTTCATTTCGAAGGTTGGAGTGTGCTAGGCGACCCCGCAGTTGATCGATGTGCCTTTTCCAATTTCGCCCATCTTCTAGCTCTAGCAAATACGATCGTGGACCCGTGATGCCAATGACCTTTGCCGGCATCCACAATGTCCCCCCCGTGTAGTTGTGAGCGTATACTGCATCCCCTACTCTGAAAGACCGGATCTTACTTGTAGAGTCTGGGGGAGCCGTGGCGGAGTAATTCGGGTGGAGCCGGTCTAGGTGAGACCGTAGGCGACGGCCCATGAGTAGTTCAGCGGGGCTCCTACCCGTCGTTGCGCTCGGGGTAATGTGTTGAATGAGGAGGTAATGGTCAATGCGTGTTTGCCAATCACCTGGACCCATCCTGGCGAGGGCCTCTTTTGCGAATCGCACCATTCTCTCCGCCTGTCCGTTTGATGCTGGATGGAATGGCGCGATGAGGGCATGCCGGATTCCCAACCCTGCTAAAAATGTTTCAAAGTGCATGGCCGTGAATTGGGGCCCGTTATCGGATACGAGGAGATCTGGCAGGCCATGGGTGGCGAAGAGTCGCCGTAGAACCTTTATGACTGCCTCTGCCGTGGTTGAAGTCATTAGGACTACATCTAGCCATTTTGAGTATGCATCCACAACTATAAGGAAAGTCTGACCTTGGAATGGCCCTGCGAAATCGATGTGTATTCGCGACCAGGGTGCTTTGGGTTTCTCCCATTCTGTGGCGGGCGCTTCCGGGGGTGCTGGTCTCGATTCCTGGCATGGGTCACAAGTGGCCACCCACTCCTCTATTTCTTTGTCCATGTTTGGCCACCACACGTAACTTCTTGCTAACGCCTTCATTCTAACAATCCCCGGATGACCCATATGTAAAGCATCTAGTACATTTTTACGTAAAGCATATGGAATAACAACTCGATCCCCCCACAACAAACATCCTTGTAATACTGAGAGCTCGTCCCGTTTTGACCAAAACATTTTGAATTCCGGGCCCACATTTCCCTTTGGCCACCCCCTCCAAACCCAAGTTTGAACTTGCTTTATTAAATTGTCTTTAGAGGAGAACCTTGCAACATCGTAGGAAGAAACCGGTCCTGAATCCAAACAGTCAATGAGCAATACCGGTACTTCTGGAGTGGGGTCTGGCAGAATGTCAGGTAATGGGCAACGGCTGAGTGCGTCTGCGTGTCCAAGAGTGGAGCCCGGTCGATGTATCAATTTGTATGAATACGCAGCCAGGAAAACAGTCCACCTGGTCATGCGAGGAGAAAGGGAGACCGGAGTGGGGCGGTTTCCCGCCAAAAGTCCCAACAGCGGTTTGTGATCTGTGATCAGTTCAAAATCGCGGCCATAGAGGTATTCGTGGAAACGCTTTACTCCCGCGACGGCAGCCAGCGCTTCCCTGTCCATTTGGCTGTAATTCCTTTCGGCCGATGAAAGAGTCCTGGAGTAGAACGCGATGGGTGCTTCTTTTCCGTCGGGCATCCTGTGGCTGAGGACTGCTCCAACTCCGAAAGGTGATGCGTCGCAGGTCAATACCAGCGGTAGGGTCTGGCTGTATTGAACAAGCAGTGAGTCAGTGGTGAGCAGGCGCTTTACCCCGGCGAAAGCTGCAGCTTCGGATCGTCCCCATTTCCATGGTGCGTTCCTCTGGAGTAGACGGTGTAGTGGCTCAGCAACGGTCGCTTTCTGCCTCAGAAAAACGCTGTAGAAGTTAAGTAATCCGAGGAAAGCCTGCAACTCGGTCTGATTTCGTGGTGTGGGGGCGTCCTGGATCGCCTTAATTTTCTTTGAAGTGGGGTGTATTCCCTGACCATCGATTCTATAACCCAGGAATTCTACGCTAGGCACGTTAATTTGGCATTTTTCTTTTTTAAGGCGGAGACCCTTTTCTCTGATTCTGGCCAAAACAGATCTGACTCTTTTGTTTAATTGCTCCTCATTTGCAGCGGACACCAAGATGTCGTCAAAATAGGGGACGACTCCTGGTATCCCTTGCAAAAGCCGTTCCATGACGCTCTGGAACAATCCTGGGGCAATGCTTACGCCAAATTGTAGCCGGTTGCATTTGAATGCTCCTCTATGCGTCACTATAGTTTGGGCCTCCGCTGTGGCGCTATCAACTGGCAGTTGCTGGTAAGCTTGTGCCATGTCTAACTTTGCAAATACCTTTCCTGGCCCCAATGAGTGCAATAAGTGCTGTACTACAGGCACAGGATATGCGCTCTGTTGTAGCGCGACATTAATTGTGCATTTATAGTCCGCGCAGATGCGGACTGATCCGTCTGGTTTGACTGGGGTCACGATGGGCGTTTCCCAGCGCGCGTGATCTACCGGCTCAAGGATTCCTTGCTCCACTAACTTATCTATTTCTTTATCTATTTTTGGGCGGAGTGCAAAAGGCACTCGTCTCGGTTTAAGTCGGATTGGCGCCACTTTGGGGTCTAAATTGAATGATATTGGTTTACCCACATACTTACCAAGACCGGGGCTGAACACATCCTCGAACTCCTTAAACATCTGTTCAGCGCTGCTGTTTCTCACGGCGTTGATCCCGGTGACTTCTAACCCCAGGGCTTCAAACCAATCAAGCCCCAGAAGGTTCTGCAATGGCGCGCTGGCAATGGTCACGGGCAGCTGGGCTTCGATGTCCTTGAAACGGATGTGGAATGTGCCTTGGCCCACGATGGGGACTTGGTTCCCCTGGTAGTCTCGTAGAAGGACGTCTGGAGCGTGTAGTTGGCTCTTTCTGAGGCTAGGGATAGCCTGTTTCATGGATGCCCATGAAATGATCGTCAGGGTCGATCCTGTGTCAACTTCTAGCTCGCAGGGTGAGCCCTCCAAGAGGACTGTGACTCTCAGCCTTTTTGGCCGCTTAGGGCGGACCTGATGTATTGTGGTGAGATACGTTCGCAACTCCTCTCTCTGGGTCAACTCTATCTCATCGTCAACATCCTGAAAATACTCTCGTTGAGCGTCTTGATAGAACGCTCTTTCAGCTCTTTGTGTGTATTCTCTCTGGGGATACGCTCGCTCACTTTCTTGTGAGTAATCTCTCTGGGAATACGCTCGTTCAGCTCTTTGGAAATTTTCTCTCTGGGTAAACACTTGTGGATTTCTCTCTGGGCGCCCTTTTTGGTTTCGCCAAGCCCCTGGGTTGGGCTTCTGTTGGCGGTACATGGGTGGCTGCCGTGAGGCAGGGACTCCGCTCCGGCACACTCGTGCGATGTGCCCAAGTTTGTTGCAGTGCGAACAAACAACGTTCCTGAACCTGCAAGTAGACCTGGGGTGATTCCCTCCGCAGCTTGCGCAGGGCGGCAAACGGGATCCGGGTCTCCCCCCAGGCCTCAAGTGACTGCTCTGCATTAGGTGACTGTCCTCGAACTCGGGATTCTTGTAGTCGGGGCTTGTGTCCTCGTAGTGAACTCTGGTTTGTCTCGGTGCTGGCTGGTTTGCGCTGGCCCCTCGTTGTATGGTCACCGATGATTTCTCCGCTGATTCTGACGCTCTTGCTTCGTTTAACGCTGTCTGTAGGGTTAAATTCGGGTTTGCCAACAGCTTCTTTTGCAACGAAATGTCTCTCACCCCACAGATGAGCCGCTCTAAAATGTGCTCTTCCAAATCTCTGTATTCGCAGTGAGCTGCTGCTTTTCGTAGGGCTGCAACATATTGATTGATGGATTCTCCCGCCTTCTGGGTCCTCATGTTGAATTCCTTGCGGCAGACATGGCGGGAAGGTTTTGGCGCATAATGAGTTTGCAGAGTTTGTTGCAACGTCGTCCACGATACTGCCTGTATTGGAGTAGGCGCAGTGAGGTCTCTGGCCGTATTGAAGACTTCCTTTCCGCAGTAGCCGAGGAAGATGTTTTTCTTCCTCGCATCGGTGATCCCCGTGTATTCGTTTGCTTCGAGGAAACACTCGAAACGAATCATGAAAGCTTCCCATTCGTCGTTTTCTGGGTCGAAAGGAGCGGGGGGAGCATGCATCGCCATCTTCTCAGTTTGAATTTGCCGCGCTGCGGTGATCTGAGATGGCTGTCGGAATTGCTGCCGAATTCCTGGGCTGGATCAAATCCGGAGATTCTGGGGTAGCGTTCTTTGTCCTATCTGTCTCTCAATCCCACCCTCGTCGCCAATGTTAGATCTGGGCAACGCGAGACAGACTGCGAGACACGAAGTGACTTAACAGCTCTTTATTAGTAATAGTAGTGATCCAGCTTGTTCGGTAGTCGGAGGGTTCCCCTTTTATAGGGAGTGGGCACGCCCCTCGACCAATCAGAGGGATACCTGTTTCCCGCTGTAGGAGCGGACCAGAGGGAAGACGTATCCCGATATATGTTAATATCTAACAGGGAGAACTCTTTATTATGTAAAGGGACTGGCTTGGGCATCTTAATGGCCCATTGACTAAGAGGGGGGTGGGCAGAAAGCTGCAGGGAGCTACTCTGTCTTTAAAACATGTTTCTTCCTTTTCACATCCAGGGAAATATAATATTCTGCCTTTTCAATATTTCCTAGGATATTTCATTTTTCTGGGAGAGGGCTGGGTGATAACTTTCTACAGCCCAGAGAGGGTATAAAACTCACGTATTCTCAGCATCTCTCTCCTTGTTTTTCTCACCCAACATCTTCAAGGCATGTGATCCTGTCCACTATTAAACCATCTTTACAAACAGCCACCATGTTTCCAGTATCTTTTCCCCCACTTGGAACTGAACCCAGAAGGATATTTCTTCCAACACAAGGTAAATGCCCCCCAGACAGTCCATCTACCTACCATGACCTTCTTTTTGCTTTATGCTTAAGAGAACACTGAATTATAGTTTGTGGCTTTCCATCCAGCATCCTTGACATCCTTACACTCGATGTTTGGGTTTGGTGACCTCAAGACGGTCAAGTGGTTTCCCCATTTCTTGCTTAGGCCTAGGCCTGACAGGACTGGCCAAAGCTGCAGAGATGGCTTCACACTTTAGGTGGACTGCAACTGAGTATTTCTCAGTCTCTAACCCAGCAATGGCGAACCTTTTTTGGCTCGCGTGCCACAAGGGGGGGAGCGCAGGGGGGTCTTGTGCGGGCATGACCCCCCCAGTGCGCATGCGAGCACAACACGCGACCCCCCCATTTTTACATGCTTTTTTTGCCCTCCCCAGGCTCCAGAGGCTTTATAGGAGCCTGGGGAGGGCGAAAAGAGCCTCCCCTGCCCCCCAGGAGGCCCTCCGGAGGCTTCAGGGACCGTCTGGAGGATTCCCTGAAGCCTTCGAAACGCTTAAAACCACCCTCCGAGCAAACAGGAAATGACTTCTGGTTTGTTCGGAGGGTCGTTTTAAGTGCTCCGAAGGCATCAGGGAAGCCTCTGGACGTTCCCTGAAGCCTTTGGAACACTTAAAACCACCCTTCCAGTTTGCTTGGAGGGTGGCTTTAAGTGCTCCGAAGGCATCAGGGAAGTCTCCGGATGGTCCCTGAAGCCTTCGGAACGCTTAAAATGACCCTCCGAGCAAACCGGAAGTCACTCCGGAGGGCCTCCGGCGGGGCAGGGCAGGCTCTTTTCGCCCTCCCCAGGCTCCTATAAAGCCTCTGGAGCCTGGGGAGGGCGAAAAATGGCTTTTAAAAAGGTGAACTCAGCTGGCCAGTGCGCACATGCGCACTGGCCAGCTGACAGGGCAGCGCCTCGTGTGCCCTGACAAATGGCTCCGTGTGCCACCTGTGGCACGCGTGCCATAGGTTCGCCATCACTGCTCTAACCTGTAGCTTTAACCATTACACCAACCTGGATCGTCTTCTTCCCCACAAATGTACCCATTGATCTCTTCCTGCTGCTTCAACAGCAAATTCAACGCAGCAGCTTTCAAAATTCAGTTCATTTTGCAATCGGTTCACCCTCACTCTCCAGATAACAGAGCTTTTTCATCTTTCAATCTGTGTTTCATACTTTTTGTCTGAGGAAATGGGGTGTTCCTGATTGGGTAGTAGCTTCACCTTGGCCCTGTGTCTAGCTCCTCTGGTGTTTGGGGCTGCCTTTTAATTTGCTCAATTTTGTTAGATAGTGTTAGTAAGTTTGGGGTGGTGGGTCTAATCTACCTTTTTATTGTACAGAGGTTTTGTGTGTGTGTGTGTGTATTCTGCTATATCCCTCCTGTTAGTTTTAATGTGTCTTAGAGAAACGCAACGTTCAGTTTCATCCTTCTGCATCCTGAATTTCTTCCAGATTGTGAGGGCAGAATTTCCTAGTCAGCCTATCCTTTGCACAAAATATCTATGAGTCATCAGTAGAGTTTATGAGTGGTCCCAATAAGCTGCTGAAGCTTCATTTTAAGCGTTTTTAGATCCTAACTATAATGAGACACGACAGCATTACAACAACAAAAAAAGACACCAAATATAAACATATTTCTATAAATATTAAATATAATTTTAATGTTTTAAAATTTAGAAAATTTCAACATATTTAAATTTGAAGCTACCTGGAGCTGGAGGCTAAGGCCAAAAGAGGTTCTTGGTTTCTCCACACCCCTGACCTGGTCTTGGTTGTGGGTGTCCGTTTGCATAGGCATTGTCAGCAAAATCAGGATGATTCATTTGCAGAGCTAAAATTCCAGTTCTCTGACTTCCTTCCTTAATGAACCTGTATTTTTTTCCACTTTTTTCAATGCATGGGGTGAAGATCATGTCCTGTCCTTAATCCCATCACCTGGAGGTGAAGGCATTTTCTTTGTGAATAGGCTGGACCAGGATTTTTTAATGAGCATCTGCTATAAGCTATTAGGAAAGACTGGGGGCTGCTTTCTGCCTCTAAGAATGTGTTTCTTCATTTCTCCTTTGGAGAAATAGAATATTTACCTCTTTTAATATTCCCCCAAACAGTTCATTCTCTAGAGAGGGAATTCCCACAATTTCTCCCTTTTGGGCTATATATATGTACATATATTGCCCAACCTACGAACCATTAAAATGGTCTCTGTACTTTCTATATACCTGGCAGACCATGAGGGATATTTGCCTGGCATCTTTCCTTGGGGGTCTATTGAAATGGGAGGTGATTTTGCAGGCTACTGGGACAACGGTGGGGAGAGCAGAGGATTCTCATGATAATGGCAGTGGGCCCCAAAAGGAGTGTTTTCCACACAGGAAGGCCTAGCAGGCAGGGGCAGAAGTTCTGTTAAGTAGAAAAGAAATGTGATTTTCTGTGCCAATTGTTTTTAGATGTCTGATGTCACATGCTGTCCCAAAATTCTTTGCAGACATGATTGTGCTTTAGTAAATAATCAAAAGCTGCCCATTTCCAAGGATTGCTTCCTGAACCTAACTTAGTTTATTGCATCTAGGATTTCTGAGGCCAAATTAAGATTAGCCAGTGTGCAAGCCAGACTATGAATATTTTTGAAGTTGCGCACAATGAGCCTGGGAACTCCTACTAATGCAGTGGATAACCAGTGCAACATATTCTGCTTTACTGGGCAACTGGGCAGCATCATTTGTGAGTCCCAATCAGGACTTGGGGTTTGGAAATTTCTTTTCTGCTAGCTCTTTAGTGAGGAAATTGACTGAAGGGACATGCCCCCTCCCCATGGAATTGGCAGCATGGTATGACTACTTGGGCTTTAGTGCCAAAAAGCAAGAACCAGCCAGGGGAAACTTGAGGCCTGCTAGCCGGATACGGCCGGTCAACACAATGTATCCAGAACACACAGTGGTGGGATTAAGGCCCACCCCTCATCTTCCATCCACTCCTTACGTGGCTGGTTTTTCCCACCACCCTCATCGTCCCTCCTCCAGCTGTCAGCCTTATACCGTGTTTCCCCGGAAATACGACCTATCCCAAAACTAACGCTTTGCCACATTTTTCACGTGGGCAAAAATATAAGACCACCCCTGAAAATAAACCCCTTGGACAACCCCCCCTTCGGCCAGGCAGAGCACCGCTCACCGACCTAGCAGTATCCCAAAGGCGTCACACCACGGGAGTCGGGAGGGGGGTGGAAAGACGCTCACGTTGCTTGCCACCTTCGGGATACCGCTAGGTTGGGGAGTGGCGTTCTGCCTGCCCGGAGGGGGGAGTTGCCGGGCGGCTGCTCCCTTGCAAGCGGGCTCCCGAAGACCAGGGCACAGCCTTAGGGGCGAAGCAGCCATGAGGTGACCACACTCACAAGCAGCCGCGTGACAAATCCCCTCCAGCTGGGCAGAGCGCCATTCACTGACATAAGAGGTATCACTAAGGCACCAAGCCACGTGGCGCTCTGACCGCTCCCCAGCTCCCGCACATTCGGAATACCTCCTAGGTCAGTGCATGGAGCTCTGCCCGGTTGGAGAGGGGGATTGCGTGAGCGCCTGTTCCGCCCCCAGCAAGCATACCTCCTAGTCTCACCAAGCCCTTGCGCAGCTCTCCCAGGGCGCCACCGCTACCACGCTCCGAGCATAACTTCCAAACTCCAAAAGTCGGCTCCCGAGTCTTCCAGCATCGTCCGCTCTAGGAGTGCTCTCTATTGTGGGCCGGCTGCTGGAAGACTCTCTGTGTCTCAGTCACATGATGACCTAGCCACACCCCAGCCAGCTGATCCATTCCCCCCAACAGTTTGAGGGACCGTGAATTGGCCCCGTGAAAAAGTTTGAGGACCCCTGCTTTATGTGGAGGTAGATAAATGGGATAGCTTCCATGCGTCGGGGTCTGGATGGGGGACAACAGACTCAAGCTCAACCCCTCCAAGACTGAGTGGCTGTGGCTACCGGCACCCCGGTTCAGTCAGTTGATTCCATCACTGACCATAGGGGGCGAGCAATTGCCCCCTGTGGAGCGGGCGCGCAATTTGGGCGTCCTCCTAGATGCCCGGCTGTAAATGGATGACCATGTGGCAGCCGTGGCAAGGGGGGCGTTCCACCAGGTTCGCCTGGTGCGCCAATTGCGCCCCCTACTGGACCGGGATGCCCTACGCACGGTCACTCATGCACTGGTGACGTCTCGGCTGGACTACTGCAATGCCCTCTACATGGGGCTTCCCTTGGGACGTGCTCGAAGACTGCAGCTAGTCCAGAACGCAGCCGCGCGGGCTATTATGGGGAGTACTAGGTACTCCCATGTAACACCGCTCCTGCGCGAGCTGCACTGGCTGCCTGTGGTCTTTCGAGTGCGTTTCAAGGTGTTAATTACCATCTTTAAAGCGCTCCATGGCTCAGGACCTAGGTACTTGCGGGATCGCATCCTACCACACACTTCCCTGCGACCGATTCGCTCTCACAGGGAAGGACTCCTCCGGGTGCCGTCCACTAAGCAATGCCAACGGGCGGCGCCTAGGAGTAGAGCCTTCTCTGTGATGGGCCCAACCCTCTGGAATGATCTCCCCCCCGATATCAGAACCACCACCGACTTCCGCTCCTTTCGACAAAAACTGAAGACTCACCTGTTCCGTTTAGCCGGCCTGGCCCATTTATAGTTTTATTCTACCTCCTGGCAGATATTTTAATTGGGTATTTTTAGGGTATTTAAATATTGCTTTTAACTACTTTACTTCAGATATGTACAGTTTCTTATTGTCTCCTCTTTGTGTTTGTATTTTCTATTTATTGATGTGTTTTTATTTGACTGTACACCGCCCCGAGTCCCTTTGGGGAGAGGGGGCGGTATAAAAATCTAAATAAAAGTAAAGTAAAAGTAAAGTGTCTTTGAATAGTGAGGGTGTGCAGATACTCCTATAAGACAGATAGTACAAACATTCTTGATAATTCTCACTTGCTCCAGACAGACGTCTTCTTGTGCTAATCACTCCCAAATAGCATTCCTTTTTCCACAGTCAGAACATTCAAAAGGCTTCGCTCTTGTGTGAATCCTCTGGTGTATCACCAGTTCAAAATTACGACTGAAACTTTTCTCAGTCAGAACATTCAAAGGGTCTTTCTCCAGTGTGAACCCTGTTTGCTATAGCTTTTGCCACATTGGAAGAATTGATAGGGCTTTTCTCTGGTGTGAGTCTTTCCATGAGCAACAGGGAAGCTCTTCTAACTAAAGCTTTTGCTGCATGGGGAACACTGATATGGCTTTTCTCCAGTGTGGATCCTATTAGGCATAATCGGCTGTGATCTATAATCTTTGCTTTTCCCACAACAGGCAGATCTGTGGATATTTTTCACCACTGACATTCTTGGATTCTCAAGGACATCAAAAATACTCTCCATCACTTGTTGGACGGAGCATTGATTCAAGTAACTGTTTCCTTCTTCACAGGGCGAGGCCAACATTACAGTCTGCCTTATCTGGCTGTCCAAGTGACCTTTTTGTTTCCACTGACTTCCAGATGTTTCCCCCTATTTTTGAAGTAGGAAATTATTTCCTTTGATATTTTGATATATATTCTTCCAGACACTTTATTTTTTGTCCAGCTCAAAACTCTTTTCCTAGTTTTGTCTTTCTTATCTGTAAGCTGCTGGGAAAGAAATGTTTTGGATATTCCAGAAGAACTAAGATTCTGATTGCTGCCTTGGTTTTCTTTCCATTTTAATGCTGCTTGTGATTCTGTTCTCTACAGTGCTCTCTTTGGCATTCTTTTACCTGCAAGATTCACATAAAAGGTTTAGTTTAATGATGGTTTCTAAAATGACTGCACAATTTTTTTTTTAAAAGCCAAAGTATACATTAAAATAAAAGCCAAAGATGCCAAAATGCTAACTTAACCTCTTACATTCATGATTTATATTTTCAATATACATGTCAAATACCCATTCAGTTACAAAATTTATTTGTTGACTTGGGTCATTCATGAGTTCATAGAATTGCAAAGAGTTATCATAGAATATACCTGGAAGTGCTGGAGACAGATTATACATTTATACAGAGCCTTTTTTCCCCAAAAATAAGACCCAGTTTTATTTTCCTTTGGGCCCCAAAATAAGCAGTAGGTCTTAGTTTCGGGGCATGTCTTACCCGCTTCCCTTAGGACCATCACAGGGAGGCCGCCCATGCCCTGACACCTGTTGCACTGCCGCGTGACTTCTTCTGCGGCCACTCACGGCTAGACATCGTATAGCTTGTCACGCAGCCCATGCAAGGTATGCCCAAACTATTAATCAGCTGATTAAAACAGTTTTAACTTCTGGGGGATTTTTTGGGGGGTTGAGGAAATAAATGTTTTAAAAAGCTCCCATCAGCTACCCTTTTCCTTTTGGCTAAACTCCTCTAAGTGCACTCCAACCATTTCCATTGACTGCATTTTCTTTCACTCTTGGTTCCCGTCTGAGAAGGCAGAGAAGAATGTGAGTGAAGTATGCGTCTGTTATGCTGCCGCTTGGAGCAGGATGCCGTGCGGCCGTTGCACCAGAGATGAATCCAGGGCCCACTGAAAATGGTGGCTGCTTCCAGGACAAAGTCATGAGGCCCAATGATTTCTTTTCTCACATATGTCCTTCCCTCCCTCCCCAATATGAGGTTCACAGATCTTCAAAAGATGAGAAGGAAGAGGGTGTGAGGTTGGGTGGGGAGGTAGTCAGGTGTAAGGGGACCTTGGGGGAGGGAGTGAAGGGGGCACAAGGATTAGGAAACAGAGCACAGGGAGTCTTGGGGGTGCGGGAGGCCTAGAGATGCCTATGGCAAGGAATCCTAGCCCTGCGCTAAGCCACCAAGAGTTTCCCCCAGCTCTGAGCAGACACTGCTCTGCTTAGCGACTCACACATTTGATTAATGACTGCCTCAGGGAGAGAAGGAGGATTCAGATAGTAAAGGAAAGCAATTTCACTTAATAGCCATTGCAACCATAATTCAAGGCCCATTTTGAGGATTAAATTTATGCTGGGGCTCAAAATCTGTGTGAAACTGTGTGAAGTAGAAGAATGAAACGCCACATGTGGGAATTCCATAATCAACATACAAAAGCTCCAATGAAAATTCCTTTTTGAGGAATTCCACTACTTCTGCAAAAGGAAATATCCAGAAGCTTCTGCTGACAACTAGAAACTAGCTAGTTGTCTCTCCACCTACAAATTTAATCCTGAGAAATGTTTGAGCAAAATGAATCTGACCAAAATTCAAACAATCAAGTTCTTATCTACACTTTCAATGGAAGATCCCAAATGAAATTCAAGCATTCTCTAAAATCATCTACTGTATTTTTCGGAGTATAAGACGCAACTTTTTAACTCCAAAAAGAGGGTGAAAATCTGGGTGCGTCTTATACTCTGAATGTAGTTCCACCCACCTGCTCTGCGCATCGCATTTTCGGGGGGTTCCATGCAGCGGGGATCATATGGCGCCTGATTCCTGAAGCTGCCTGGGGAACTGCAATGAAAGCCTTTTCAATGAAAGCATTTTTGGGCTGCAGGATCCCCTCCCCGATTCCAAAAGGGTGCGTGCAGAGGACAAACAAGTACATTGTGTTTCAGGTGGCAGGCAGTTCCAGTACCTGAAAATGCTTTCTTTCCCAGTTCCCCGGTGCACATCGCAGAGCAACGCACCCTCCTCCTCTACAGACTCACCGCCTGTTTTCTCCTGGCCAGCACCGTCAGCTGGGTGAGGCAGGGAGAAAAGCGAGAGGGCAGCATAGTCAGGCGAAGGCACAGGAGCCGGGCGTGGACACAGGGCAGGCAGGTTAGAGACAGCCGGCCGAATGCTGGCTTGGCGGCTGGCCACCCAGAGTGCACAGGCAGCAAAGGAAACGCGCGTCGTGGCTCTATTAAGATGTACATTTCACGGTGGGGAACAATTTGGGAGTGGCAGGTGGGGCAGGGAATGGGGTGCCCTGGGCTTAAATTCAGGGAGGGAAGGAACCTGCAGCAGCAGCAGCTGAGATGCTTCAGCCCAGTTGCTTGTCTGCTTCCAGGGCTCTCCTCCCACCTGCCCTCAACTCACCTTCCAGCTGCTGCTTCCACCGTGGGAAGAGCACAAAAGACGCTCTGCACACCTCCTTCCTCCCATGAGTGATCCGGAACAGGAAGTTTAGCTGTTCCCAAAGGTGCTTTTTTCAAAAGCAACTGGACTTTCTTCTACTCTTCCCGTCACCATCCAACCTTTCTAGCAACACAGTACTCGATGGTTTTAACTCCTTTAAGCTCAACCACAAGTATTATCCGCTTTGTAGGCACAGGTGTTGCCTGTTTGACCATCATCTCCAGATATGAGGCAGAAAACCATCTTTCTCCAGTTTCCACCTAAGGCGATTGAAACTGATTAAATGCTATCAAATCGTTTTTGACTTCCAGCAACCGATCTTCGTAACTTAGCCTTAAAATGGGATGCTGCTTAGTTTACGAAGATTAGCTATGTGCCAAGCCCTAAAAGTTCATGAAGGTTTTATAGAATTACACAATCAGCTTTCTTAGGGGTGATTCTGAATAGAGATCAAAATCTCTCTACATCCCACAACTTTATGACTGATTTTGTGTGGCTCCCAATATTTTAGGACATGGCAGCAGCATCAGGCCAGACAATCCAGGGGAACAAGCTTTACTCCTGCTGGCCAGGACTGCATCCAAGAGCATCAACCACCAAGCTTCATTCTTGGAGAAGGAAATTTTATATTTGCTAAATGCCAGGTGTAAATTCTGTAAATTTGCTTGCACTGAAGTATCCATTAGGTCACACAAAGAAACATACAGCAGGGCCTAGAAAATGGAGCCTAAGAAAGATGGTCTGATTGCCTACATATGACAGAAGAAATACCCCCCCCCCAAAAAAAAAGGTTAAAAAAAGAGAGGCAAAAATAGAATAGCCCATCAAACCACATGGCTAACTGATCACCAGGCTAATCTTTTTAGAAAGGCACCCTGCAATGCCATTTTTAATGCAGATTTTATAAGGCATGGATGGGGAGGATAGTGGATTTTGGTTCTGGAAGCTGTTGTATGGAGATTAGAGAATAAAATAACCCAAAAGGGGATTATTCACCTATAAATTTCAGTAGATCACAAATGAAATTCAAGCATTCTCTAAAATCAGCTTCTTTTCCTAATATGGATTACCTTGTGTGCAATAAGATTTATGCTTGAAGTAATGTCCACAGACTAGCCATTTCAAAGATTTCTCTCCGGTGTGAGTCCTCTGGTGTATCACCACATTGGAATTATCATTAAAGCTTTTCCCACAGATAGGACATTAAAATGGCTTCTCTCCTGTGTGAGTCCTCTGGTGTCTCGCCTGGCTGGAATTATCACTAAAACTTTTCCCACAGATAGGACATTCAAAAGGCTTCTCTCCTGTGTGAGTCCTCTGGTGTGTCACCAGGCTAGAATTATTACTAAAGCTTTTCCCACAGATAGGACATTCAAAGGGTTTCTCTCCTGTGTGAGTCCTCTGATGAGTCACCAAGCTTGAATTTTCAATGAAACCTTTCCCACAATCAGGACATTTAAAGGGCCTTTCTCCTGTGTGAATCATCTGGTGTCTAACCAATCTGGATTTCTTATTGAAACCTTTCCCACAATCAGGACATTCAATGGGTTTCTCTCCTGTGTGAGTCTTCTGGTGTAGCACTAGGTAGGAACTCTGACTGAAACTTTTCCCACAATAGAGACATTGAAAGGGTTTCTCTCCTGTGTGAGTCCTCTGGTGTAGCACTAGGTAGGAACTCTGACTGAAACTTTTCCCACAATAGAGACATTCAAAGGGTTTCTCTCCTGTGTGAGTCCTCTGGTGTCTAACCAAGTTGGAATTATCACTGAAACATTTGCCACAATCAGGACATTCAAATGGTTTCTCTCCTGTGTGAGTCCTCTGATGAATCAGCAGATGGGAATTTTGACTGAAACTTTTCCCACAATCAGGACATTTGAATGGTTTCTCCCTTGCATGAGTCCTCTGGTGTCTAACCAAGCTGTAAATATAACTGAAACCTTTCCCACAATCAGGACATTCAAAGGGCCTTTCTCCTGTGTGAATCATCTGGTGTCTAAGCAACCTGGAATTCTGACTGAAACCTTTCCCACAACCAAGACATTCAAAGGGTTTCTCTTCTGTGTGAGTCCTCTGATGAGTCACCAGATTGGTATTCTGACTGAAACCTTTCCCACAGATAGGACATTCAAAGGGCCTTTCTCCTGTGTGAATCCTCTGGTGTGTCACCACGCTGTAATTATCAGTAAAGCTTTTTCCACAGATAGGACATTCAAAGGGTTTCTCTCCTGTGTGAGTCCTCTGATGTTTCACCAGGTTGTAATTACGACTAAAACTTTTCCCACAGAGAGAACATTCAAAGCGTTTCTCTCCTCTGTGTGTGATGTTGTGTCTCAGGAGGTGGGAATGGCTAATGAAACCTTCCCCACAATTTTGACACTTATAAGGTTTCTCCATGGAATGAATCCTCTGATGTATTACTAGGCAGGAATTATGACTGAAACTTCTCCCAGTGAGGACACTGAATTGGTTTTTCTCCGTTATGATTCCTCTGGTGTATTACCAGGCTGGAATTGTGACTTTCTCATAATCAGTACATTCAAAGGATATTTCTTCTGTGTGAGTTTTCTGGTGTCTCATGAGATGGAAATTTCTACTGAAGTTTTCGCACAATCTGCACAGTCATATGGTTTCTCCCTCCTGAGTTATCTGATGTAGCACCATGTTGCCATGCTCACTAAAGCATTTACTGAATTGGGAGCTTTTGTGGCTTTCCTCTTGCGTGGAAGTGCTTCCATGAACCACAAGGGAGCTGTTGTGACCTCCAGTTTTGCAACATTGGCGTAATTTGTATGGTTTTTCTCCTTTCTGGCTCCTCGTGTGTATAATCAGCTGTTATTTGCCATCTGTGTTTTTTCCACAATAGGCAAATCTATGGAGTTTTTCCACAGTTGATATCCTTGAGGAGGTCAAAAATATGGACAATACCTTGGTTAGTGGTGCTTTCATAGAAGCCGTCTTCTTCCTCACAGATAGAGGCCTGCATTCCTGTCTGTTCTATGTGGCTTTACTATTGATCTTTTCCTCCCAACAGACTTCCAGTTTGCTGAATGAAAAATAATCTCCCTTCACTTTTTCATGTAATGTATCCTTTAGTTTTGCATAATCTGCTCATTCTTTCTTGATTTTCTCTTTTTTTCTAACAGCCACTGGTGGAGGATCAGAATTGTATGGTTTTCTGCAGTAAGTGGAAAATATTTTGATTTCTGGCTTGATTTTCTCCTCTTTTCAACGTTGCTTGTTATTTACAGTTGTCCTGAGTGCTCTTATTGCCATTCAGTTTGTCTGTAAGATTCAAAGAAGAGTAAATTTAATCTCTCTCTCTGTCTCTCTCCCCCTCCCTCTCTCATATATATATAAATGGCTGCATGTGTGTATCTTCCAGCATCTCTGGAACACCTCAAGAAATTTCAACCAAACTTGGTACATAGCTTACTTACTGCCTGGAAACAAACTCTGTGGGGATAAGACACCCCAACACCCTTTGGGTTGTTGTGTGTGCCTGCGTGTGTGCGTGCACGTGCCCCCCCCCCCGTCTGTGTCTGTGTGTTCCAGCATAATCTGGAACCTCTGGGAGCTAAAATGAAAAGGACTGAATTGTACCTTAAGTGTTAAGTTACAGTACTTTTGACAATGATAGTGTGCATTTTGGATTCAAGTTCTGTTAAGATACAGCCTGTTGTGCCTTAATATGGCTTCTACTGTACAGCACAGTGGAGTTCCCATACTCCACAAGGGGGCTCTCTCTAATACAGGATTGGGATAAATACATGACATGGGTTATCAGCTAGTTGTTTATAAAATGGTTAGAAATGATGTGAAAAAAGAAAAAAAGTATATATTACAATGAAAAAAAACATGCCCCAATGCTAGAATAATTACTTACATTATTTATGATTCATATGACACATGGAGTACTATTGAGAACTATGTTCAAATTTACAAATTCCTAGCAATGCAAAGTGTTATCATCAAATATATCTTGAAGTGCTGGGGATAGGATATGTAATTGCAGATATATAGTGAGAAATACAGATATACCCACTTACGCATGTATATATGGAGAAAATCTATGTCTTTCAAGCCTAACAAAATGTCCCCGAATGGTTACAGTCAAACCTTCTGCCCTAAATTTAGAGGTGTGGGGGCTTTAACTAATGAAATGATGCCGAAGGCCTCTGCAAGCATTGAAGCACCACTTTTGCTCATGGAACTCCTCCGCTGCAAATAACAGTTGAAAATACTGTCTGCATCCCCTCTGGTGACACTCTTGTTCAAGTTGTCCTCACTTAACCTACCGCAATTGGAACTGATATTTGCATCACTAAGCAGCTCAATCATTAAGCATGATGTCACATGGCAGTGCCAACTTACATTTGTTCCTCTGTAGTTGTTATGGAAATTACTGTGGGTTATTAAAGGCAATTTTATATGACCGTGACTTGCAATTTCCTGCCAGTATATCCACTCAACTTGCTTGTCAGAAGCTAGCTGGGAAGGTCACAAATTGGGATCATGAGTGTGGGATGCTGCCGCCATCATAAATGTGCAACTATTGGCAGAACCCGAATTGGTGCAACTCCTTTTCCTGCATCTTCAAAACCACAGTCACTGTTGGAAGTGCGGTCACGGAACAAGTGCTGGGATTAACACAAATTGTGTGGACCAGGTGAACGTCTGCTTCTACTGTGCCATAGTAACTTTGAAGGCTCAGGGAAGAAGTGATAAATGAGGACTACATGTGCAACCAAAGATGCCAAAAGATCCTCAATAGCTATTTCTTAGGAAGTGGTGGATTAAGCACAATTGAACCTGGTTAATACATGGATGGGATAGGAAATACCATACTTATTGGCAAGACATGGAAGTATAAAAACTTGTAAATTGTATTCATCTGTCATTTTCAATACACGTGTGGATTACAAACTATATCAAGAGGGCAACATCAAGATATAATGGGAGACTTTAACTACCCTGATATCAACTGGGAGACAAAGTCAACAGCAAGTAGGAGATTGAATAGCTTCATAACCAACTTAACTGACAACTTTATCATCCAAAAGATAGAGGAGGGAACTAGAGGAAAAACTATACTCGACCTAATTCTTACTAATAGAGAAGCGATAGAAGGAATTGAAGTTGTCGTAACCTTGGGCAAGAGTGACTACGTTGTACTGAAATTCAATACAATGTAAACACAAGTAATAGAGTATAATCCAACCAGTGTGTTAAACTTTAGAAGAGCTGATTTTAACAAATTCGGAGCTCCATCACTGGAGGCTTTTAAATAGAGACTGGACAGCCATTTGTCTGAAATGATATGGGGTCTCCTGCTTGATCAGGTCGTCGGAATAAAAGACCTCCAAGGATCCTTCAAACTATGTTCCTCTGTTATACTCCTCTAGTGATGGAGCACCTACCACCTCTGGAGAATCAACCTTAGCTTAAAAGAAGCATTTTAAATCTATTCACCAGAAGGAAAATTGCAGCCACCAGTTTCACAGCATGAAGCACGTGGGCTTAAATTTGGGGAGGGAAGGAACCTGCAACAGCAGCAGCTGAGATGCTTCAGCCCAGTTGCTTCTCCGTTTCTACATTATGGAGGAAACCAAACAGCCCAACTTGCTCCCGGACTCTCCTCCCACCTGCCCTCAGCTCACCTTCCAGTTGCTGCTTCGACCATGGGAAGAGCACAAAAGCCGCTCTGTATACCACCTTCCTCCCACGAGTCATACGGAACAGGAAGTTCCTCTGCGTTTCTTATCCACTCCCATCCTTTCTAGCAATGCGGTACTCGATGGTTTAACTCCTTTATTATGTACTATATATTTTAAAGGCATAGATTTTGCTTACCTGATCGCCATCTCCAAGTAGGAGGCAGAAAAACTCGCTTGTCCCGTCTCTACTACCTAAGGCGTTTGCAAGATGTTTTCACTGTTTAATTGCTATTAAGTTGGTTTTGACTTCTAGCAACCGACCTTTGCAACTGAGTCAAGTGAAATAGTGAAATGTGAGGCTACTTAACCTTATGAAGATTTAACTATGTGCTGAGCCCTAAAAGTTCATGGCGTTTTTTTTTACCCAATTACAGACTAAGCTTTCTTGGGGGTGTCTCTCAATGGAGATCAAAGCCTCTCTACACCCCAAATCTTTATGACTTATTTAATGTGGCTCCTAAGGATTTAGGACATGGCAGCACCATCCGGTGAGATGCTCCAGGGGAGCCAGTTCACTTCTACTGACCAGGGCTGCATCCAAGAGCATCCAGCATTAAGCTTTATTCCTAAAGGAGGAAATTGGATATCTGCTAAATGTTAAATCCCATGTGTAAATTCTGTAAATTTGTTTGCAGGGAAGTCTCCATTAGATCAGAGACAGAGGGGAAAAATGCAGCTGGGCCTAGAAAATGGGGGCTAAGAAAGAGGGGACAATTGTCAATATATAGTAGAAGAAAGAACAGAATGAGTTGGAAGGGATCTTGGGGGTCTTCTAGTCCAAACCCCTGCTTAGGCAGGAAACCCTGTAGCATTTCAGACAAATGGTTGTCCAATCTCTTCTTTAAAACTTCCAGTGTTGAGGCATTCACAACTTCTGGAGGCAAGATGTTTCATTGATTAATTGTTTTAACTGTCAGGAAATATCTCCTTAGTTCTAAGTTGGTTCTCTCCTTGATTAGTTTTCACCCATTGCTTCTTGTCCTATTTTCAGGTGCTTTGGAGAATAGTTTGACTCCCTCTTCTTTGTGGCAACCCCTGAGATATTGGAACACTGCTATCATGTCTCCCCTAGTCCTTTTTTTTCATTAAACTATAAAAATCCAATTCCAGCGACTTTTCTTTATGTATTTTAGCCTCCAGGCTCCTAATCATTTTTGTCGCTCTTCTCTGCACTCTTTCTAGAATCTCAACATCTTTTTTACATCGTGGCGAACAAAACTGGATGCAGTATTCCAAGTGTGGTCTTACCAAGGCGTTATAAAGTGGTATTAACACCTTCACATAGTCTGGATTCTATCCTTCTGTTTATACAGCCTAGAACTGTGTTGGCTTTTTTGGAAGCTGCTGCACACTGCTGGCTTACATTTAAATGGTTGTCTAATACAGTCTTGTTAAACTGGTGTCCGGCAAGCCGGATGTCTCACACGCAGGCCACTCTCACCCTGAGTCCACAAAGGCGAAAAAAGTTGTGATAGGTCACAATACGTCACGTGACACGATCAAGTTTGACACCGGTAGTCTATTAGGACTCCAAGATCCCTCTCACAGTTACTACTATTTCTAAACGTATTTTAAATGTATTTCAAAAATACATTTAAAAAAATAAAAGAGAAAAATAGAATATTCCACCACAGCACATGGCTGACTGATCATCAGGCTAACTTTATTACAGGGATACCTTACACTGCCATTTTTACTGCAGATCTAGTAAGATGGTGATAGTGGCCTTTAAGCTATCAGATCTAAGCTCTATGGCTGTGACGGCAACCCTATAGCAAATATGCCATAAGTGGCATGCGGAGCCATATCTGCCGCCAAGCGAGCTATCAGCTCCAGGGCGCATGTGGACAGCTGATTTTTGGCCTTCCAGAGGGCCGGGGGACGCTATTTTCGCCCTCCCCTGGCTTCAGGAAAGCCTCCGGAGCCCGAGGAGGGCAATAACTCCTCTCCCCCCCCCACGGGGGAGGGGGGGTTGTGCAGGCTTGCATAGGGGGTCGTGCGTGTATGCGCAGGTGGTGTGGGGCACATTGCATTTTGGCTATGGGCAGGCACGCATGCACAATTTTGGCACGCCTTTACAGAAATGTTCGCCATCACTGCTCTATGGTATGGAGGAAGCTGAAATTTAACCTCAACATATACAGGTAGTCCTCAGCTTACAACCACAACTGACCTCAAAATTTTTGTTGCCAAGTGAGAAATTGGCTAAGTAAGTTTTGCTTTTCTTGCCACATTTGTTAAGTGAATCCCTGCAGTTATTAAATTAGTAGCATGGTTGGTAAGTGAATCCAGATTCCCCATTGACTTTGCTTGTCAGAAGGCCAGAAAAGGGGACCATGTGACTCTGGGACACTGCAACTGTCATAAAAGTCATGTCACTTTTTTTAGTGCCGTTGTGACTTTGAACAATCACTAAATGAACTGTTCTGAGTTGAGGACTACCTGTATTTTATTGATTCCCCTTTTATTCAGGAACTGAAGACGGCATACAAAGCACTTCCTGGGTAGCATGTAGTAATTTATAGGGTAAATGTCCACACCAGACAGCCTGCTTTTCTACGAGATACACTTTTTGCCTCTTAATATTCCATAGCTCATGGAAGGTGCCTTGACTCTTAACCTAACACTGAATTAGAACTCATAGCTTTCCATCCAGCGCCCTTGAGATTTATCATGGATAATTGTTTTTGGTGCATTTAGGTTAGACTGGATGTCTGGCCTTGCAGTTTCCTTGGAAGGGGTTTTGGAAGTGGTTCTACCCTTTCCAGTTTCTTAAGCCTGAGAGTTAGGGTTAGGCCGGAGTTGGACATATGGATTTGCACTTAAATTTGGACTGGGGCTGAGCATTTCCTTGTCTCTAATCTGGTGCCTTCACCACTACATGAAACTAGAACTTCTCTCTCTCCACAAAATCTACCCGTTGAGCTGTTCCTGCTGCTCCAATAGCAAATTCAAACCTCAAACTTTCAAGATCCAATCCAAGATCTTTGCAAACGGCTGGTCCTTAATTTCCAGATAACTGATCTTTTTCATCTTTCTATCTGAATTTCAGACTTTTATTTTGAGGAAATGGAGTGTTCCTGATTGGGGACTTCTGGCCTGGTCCCATGGACAAGCTCCTCTTGCATTCTTTTAGTTTGCTCCATTTTGTTAGATATGTGGTGTTAGTAAGTTTTGGGGGTCTAATTTATCTCTTAGGAGATATTTTGTTCGGTATTCTGCTATTTCCTTTGTGCTAGTGTAGGAAGTTATCAACCAGCACTCTCCCAGAAAAATGAAATATCCTAGGAAATATTGAAAAGGCAGAATATTATATTTCCCTGGATGTGAAAAGGAAGAAACATGTTTTAAATTGAGAATAGCTCCCTGTAGCTTGCTGCCTCCACCCACTTTGTCAATGGGCCATTAAGAAGGCCAAGCCAGTCCCTTTACATAATAAAGAGTTCTCCCCTTCAGCTCCAGGGGGATGGGAATGAAGGCATGATAATATAAGCCTTTACTCAACTGACCACATGGCATCTGAGAACTCTGAGAATTCAACCAAACCTGGACTCAGCCTAGAGAGTTGCCCCTGCATGGGCCCATGTGAGTCTGACAACCAATCAGAATACATTTCTTACACAGGAACAGGAAACAGAGAGGTGGGACTGAACAGGTTATAAAAAGCCTAGCAAGCCCCTCCATCGGCCCTTCTCTTCTTCTCCACCAACATTGAAGAATGTGATCACCTTTTCTGTTCAGGACTCAAGCCACGTGATCCTGTCCACCATTAAAACCATCTTTCCAAGCAGCCTCCATGTCTCCGGTGTCTTTTTCCCCACTTTGATCCGAACCCAGAAGGACATTTCTTTCATCACTAGTTTTAATGTTTCTTCTTTGTATAATGAAATTCAATTCATATTTCTTTATTTCTGCTCTGCACTTAACTCTTAATCATGACATAAATAATTATTTTTAAAGACTTTTCAGGCGCTCCGCTCCGCTGAGGAAACATCTCCGTTCCCAGCCGAGCTGGTGGAGCGCAGGCAGGCGTCGTTGCTTCGCCAGGGCCGGGCAAAACTGTACTTCCGGTTTCAGCGCTGGAAGGGAGCGCGCAAGCCAGGTGGAGCACTGAAAGGGAGCGCGCAAGCCAGGTGGAGCGCTGAAAGGGAGCGCGCAAGCCAGGTGGAGCGCTGAAAGGGAGCGCGCAAGCCAGGTGGAGCGCTGAAAGGGAGCGCGCGCGATCCGGTGCGATCCGGGAGGAACCCACCACTGTTTGAAGGATAAATGTTTGAAAAAAATTAAGGAGCTCTGGGAGAGAAATTAAAATCAGGAAAGGTCTCCCATGTATTGGGAAGAGTGTTTGATTACCTTGTCTCAATGTTTCATAAATGCTAACTCTTTCCCTTTCTTTCTTTCTTTCTTTCTTTCTTTCTTTCTTTCTTTCTTTCTTTCTTTTTCTTTCTTTCTCAAAATCTACTCTTCCTGATTCTTACTCAATGCTGTTTTAGAAATGAAACATTATTTACTGTACAATTTTATTCTCACATTTCCCCAGCAAGGGAGAAACCACAAAAGTACAGACCCTAGGTGTTGGTCTCACACTCCAACCATCAAAGAATAACAAGGAGGCAGGCACTCCCAGTGAAGGACATCACAACAGGAGTTGTGAATAAATCTGTAGATCCTGTGCTCAAAAACACAATGTAAGGACTTGCCTCTCCTCTCTCTTCAAGAAAGCAGAACTCTTGAAATGGGAGGGATTTCAAAAAGAAACTTTTATTGTGTGTAGGAAGTTATCACCCAGCCCTCTCCCAGAAAAATGAAATATCCTAGGAAATATTGAAAAGGCAGAATATTATATTTTCCTAGATGTGAAAAAAGGGAGAAACACATTTTAAACACAAAGTAAATTCCTGCGGCTTCCAGCTCATCCCCACTTTGTCAATGGGCCATTAAGAAGGCCAAGCTAGTCCACTTTACATAATAAAGAGTTCAGCCCCAGGGGGATGGGTGTAGAGTTCTGGCAGTGACAATGAAGGCATGATAATATAAGCCTTTACTCAACTGACCACATGGCAGCTGAACTCAATCAAACCTGGATTCAAAACTCAGCAGCCTAGAGGGTTGCCCTTGCATGGGCCCATGTGAGTCTGACAGCCAATCAGAATACATTTCTTACACAGGAACAGGAAACAGAAAGGTGGGACCGAACAGATTATAAAAATCCCTGCAAGCCCTTCTTCAGTCCTTCTCTTCCCTTCTCTTCTTCTCCACCAACATTGAAGCATGTGATCACCTTTTCTGTTCAGGGCTCAAGCCACGTGATCCTGTCCACCATTAAACCATCTTTCCAAGCAGCCTCCATGTCTCCAGTGTCTTTTTCCCCACTTGGAGCCGAACCCAGAAGGACATTTCTTCCTACTGTTGGAAGAAATGTCCTTCTGGGTTCGGCTCCAAGTGGGGAAAAAGACACTGGAGACATGGAGGCTGCTTGGAAAGATGGTTTTAATGGTGGACAGGACCGCATGGCTTGAGTCCTGAACAGCAAAGGTGATCACATGCTTCAATGTTGGTGGAGAAGAAGAGAAGGGAAGAGAAGGGCTTGCAGGGATTTTTATAATCTGTTCTGCCCCACCTATCTGTTTCCTGTTCCTGTGTAAGAAATGTATTCTGATTGGTTGCCAGACTCACATGGGCCCATGCAGGGGCAACCCTCTAGGCTGTTTTGAATTCAGGTTTGATTGAGTTCAGATGCCATGTGGTCAGTTGAGTAAAGGCTTATTATCCTGCCTTAATCCCATCACAGCTGAAGAGGAGAACTCTTTATTATGTAAAGTGGACTAGCTTGGCCTTCTTAATGGCCCATTGACAAAGTGGGGATGGGCAGGAAGCTGTAGGAATTTAGTGTTTAAAATGTGTTTCTCCCTTTTTCACATCCAGGAAAATATAATATTCTGTCTTATCAATATTTCCTAGGATATTTCATTTTTCTGGGAGAGGGCTAGGTGATAACTTCCTACAATCCCTCCTTTTTTTTTTCAAAAAAATGTGAGTGGAACGCACATGTTTTTGACAAAAGATAAAATTGGTCAGATCAGGGAAACTTAATTTTTTTGATGGAAAAGCATTGAAAGAGACAGCAGAAGGATCCCTTCAGTGGCTCCCAGAGAGCTTTCAACCATGAAGGTCTTAGCAACCAGGGCACAATTTCTGGAAAGAAATTTACAATATCCAATTTACCATGCCAATTAATATCAGATATCACTTTCTGTGAGCTTCCAGATTACAAGCAAGCAGAAGTCCCCAAAAAAACCTTCACAGCCATGGTTCTGCCTTTTAAAGAAGTACAGGCTGCCCATTTCCAAGGGATTTCTTTAACTTGCCCTGGCTCCTATTTTAGTGAGGCCAAATTGAGTTTAGCTAGTGTGCAATACAAGCTATTTAGTATTTTTTTTTTAAAGTTACACACAATGAGCCCAGGGACTCCTATCAGAGACCACCAGTGCAACATGTCCTGCTTTACTGGGCAACTGGGCAGCATCACTTATTTTTGAGTCACAGGGTTTGAGTTTTGAAGATCCTTTCTGCTACTCTTCAAGTGGGGGAATTGCCTGAGGGGAACTGACCCTCCCCCATGGGATTAAAAGGGAGATATCACTGTTTAGGCTTTTGTGCAAAGACAAAAATCAACCTAGGAAATGCTTTGTGGAGTTAAGTCAAGGAGATAGTTTCAATCTAATTCTGAATGGAGCCTCTCTCTCTCCCTCTCTCTCTTTGTGTGTGTATGTGTGTGTGTGTGTGTGTAGCTGCTTCTACAATACAGAAAATACAGATATTTTGGACAAAATTTCCCTCCCACCAGCCAGAAATCTAAGGTGTTCAGAACTTGCGTGCTAGCCATTCTCAAATACAACTCTTACATGAATACATTAAACTGATTACAATATAAATGAGACAGGAAAGAAGACCTTACAATATCTGTGAAGGAGGCAAAGAAACAAAACTTTACAATCAGTTTCCACCCTCCCCCATAGTCTTTACAGCTGTCTTCTGGGGATAGAAGAGAGTCTTTTGGTCTTTACTTCTTCATCTCCTTCAGGGTTCTTTCATGTCTGCTAGGGTGGCATGCTTGGTTTGGTGGTAAGGCTGGTAAGAGTGGTCAGTCAGTCTTGGCAGTCTGTCCCAGGCTTGGCTAAGTTTTTTTTTCATGTCAGGTTTTATCAGGAGGCAATCACCAGCAGCAAATTGGAGAGTTATGGTTTGAGCTAGCAGTCCTTTGTTTCTGAGGTTAAAAAAAAAAAGAGGAGAGGCCAAGAATACAGTTCTTTACAGACATATCTTTAGTCTCATGTTGTGGAATCTCACCCATTCTGTCCAAGTGTGGAAATCCAAACATTATTTCAGGAGGCAGACGAGGTAAATTTCATGGAACATGGCATTCCCACTGCCTGTATGATTGAAACACTTTTGCAGTAAGATGAGTAAATTTCCAAGAGGGACAACAACTTGTGTTGCAAACAAACAAACAAATAAAATATCATAGGGTAGAGCACCTTGACTCATAAACATTTAAAAATGCACAGGTGTAAAAGAGGGAGGGAAGAAGAACAGCTTTTAAAAATTGCAATTTAAAAAAAAAAAGGTACTTTGAGTCAACACTCCAAAATATCAAATTCCATTCAGATGGAAGCAAATTCTCATCAAGTATGTTAAAACATTTACAAATGTAAGCAAAATATCTCAAAATCATTCCTTTTTATAGGTTTAATTAAGCATTTTAAACCTCAAAAATTTCCAGAAGAAGAAAAAAAATCAAAATTGTATTCAGAGCAAAGAAATGTAACTGCATAATTTTTATATGCAGATGAAAGATCACAATAGTGAAAGGTAAGCGGAGCAGATCACCCATTTACTCCAAATTTCTCAGAAGAGAGGGGGAAAAAAGTGGTTAAAGTGAGGAGAAAAAATTTCAGCCTTTAATGACCCAAAAGGAAGGAGGGAAAGAAGGAGGGGGGGAATGCCCAGAGGCATTCACAGGTATCACTGGGGCGTTTCATACACACACTCATGGTAAAAATGAGCAGACACTCATTCTCCCCGCTTTTCCTGCTTCCCTCCAAAGAATGACCCAGAAGGAAGGGGGGGGGGGAATTCACACAGGCAATCACGTGGATCTCTGGATCCATTCACTTATCACTCCCTGGGGCATGGGGGACACATACTCACATTCATACTGCAATCAGACCTTCATGCTTGCTCATGCCAAACAATCATAGGTATTTCAAGAAGCTTTTTTTTTTTTTACAAGCCACCAAGCTTCATTTTCTTTTATTAGAGGATCTCACCCTCCCTTCAGGTTTGGAAATGATAACACTCATGCATACACACACATACCATTAAACAACCTTGTAACTGACTGCTTCTTTATATGAAAGGGAATCAAACTACATTCATACCAACTTTACCATCAACATACTCACATTTGCACTGCAATCATTAATTTCACATACAAAAATCCCATTTCATTCTTTCTTCATGCAAGGCAGTTATTACAATTATTTCAGGGAGCTGTACATAAGCCAATGAGCTCCATTTTCTATTATTAAAGGATCTCAACTTCCCTCCAGGTCTGGAAATGATCACGCACTAGATTGTTAATGCCTGTCTCTGCCCTGGGGTGTTCGTTTCTAATTTGGACCTGCCAGCGGACGCTGGCTAATTTTTAAAGATCCAAATTCTATCTTGATATCCCAGCACGCGCTGGCATTTTTAAATATCAAGATGTATAGAAACAATGTACAGAGATGTTTGTCCACACATTGTTTGCATTCAGCCAGGGTTCTAGGTTGGCGCTCCCAGCACATGCTGGCATATTTTTAAAGATCCAAGATGTATGGAGACTTTCATTAACACATCATTTGCATCTGGGTGGGGCCCTTGATTCATCTGATGGTGGCCAGAAAATCAGCAAATTTGTTGACAAAATCTAAATCAAAACTGCCTTCTGGAGGCCAGGTTTTTACTTTAGGACTAATAGAGTAGGTTGGTCGGAAAAATGTGCAGAGGGTTTTTACTCAGGTTGAAGGCACACCTTTAATAGGAATTTCCTTCATTTCATACATGCACACACAAGGCAACACTCTCCTCCTCCCCCCAAAAGGGAAAAAAAAATCTATACTCACCTGAAGAGTACAATCTTCTAGGGCTGAAAGACATGAGAACAAGGTTCCCTCCCCCACAGAAAAGGCATTGTTGGAGGATTAGAGGTAAGGGAGGGGCGTGGGGGGGTAGATAGCTTGCAGGCAGAGTTTGAAAAATAAAACCATCAGTTACTCAGCAGATAAACATTATGGGGATATCACAGATGAGAAATGGGGTCTAGATTCACATGCTCCAGGAAAGAAATGAACAGGTAAAATCATTTAGACACACAATAAATGCAATGCAAGGATGAAACTTTCCTTGCAAATGAGCTTAAAACATTTCCTGGGTTGTTACTTTAAGGTATAGGGAAGGAAGGAAGGAAAAAAAAAATCTTTACTCTGTTTCTGCTGGCCAGAACAGACACAAAGTGAAGACCCTTCCCAGTTTCAGTTAGTTTTCTAGGCCCAACAAACTGAGCGAAGGCAATTTCTGCCAGTTTACTCCTTTCTTTCTTTGAACACTTTAAAATTCTTGTCTTTTGGATTGGAGACATCTTAGTTACAATTACCTTGAGGGTGCACAAAGACTTAGACATACACACACAGAGACAAAGAGGGAAAAACAAAATCATTCCCACCATGAATTTCAGTTAAATTGGGGAAGGCACAAATCTTAAGAAACAAAAACCACGTGGTTATATAGAAGACAGAAAAAGAGACAGACAAGAGGGGGAAAAAAAGAAATCCCACCATTTCCTTTTAAGTACCTTTTCAGCCAAATTAGTTTTTCCTGTATCATCTTTCAGCAAAGCCCATTTTCTACAATCTGCTCTTTTTTTCTTCGTTCCGGCCAGGACGGGCATTTGCTTTTCGTCCCAGGCCCCCAACAACTCCCCTAGGGGGGTTTCCATGGCTACCCTCGAGCTACCGCTTCCCATGATCCCGTTTAGATGTGGGTTCACTTCGTCCTAGCCGGGTTTGCCACTTCGTATTTCCCCACTTTACTTTCGCGTCCTTAGAGGACCTTTCGCGCCCTTTTGAAGGGACTTTCTCTGTTTGCCCTTCGGAGGGTCTTATTGGTGCCCTTCGGAGGGACTTTTCTGGGGGTGCCCTTCGGAGGGACTTTTGACGCGTTCCTCACCGCGGGAACCTTCTCTCGATTCGCGCCCTTTCACGCAGGGACTTTTCTTACAGTTTCAAGTCTTGGGGAAAGTGACCCGGAGGACCAGCCGCACAGTGACCCAGGAGGGGTGCTGTTGGAGCGGGTATGCGTACCTCCCTTTTTCTCACTAACTTTCTTATGGGCTTTAGCTTTTTTCTCTCACAGGACAAAAACAGCAGCAACAACAAAAAATAAAAAATCCATTCACTTTTCCATCCATTTTCACACACACTAGTCACACACAGGCAGGCATACACACATTTCCCATGCTTTAAAATTAAATTTTAGAGAATTAAAATTTAGAGGTACTCACCTTCTTTCCAGGCAGCCTTTGAGCTCAAACTCAAAACCCCTTTAAAGCCTAGATCCAAATGGCTAAGGCCAAGATAAAGTCCACCCACAGACTCAATGGGGTCTGTGCCGGCATGGGAGGCTTACCTGGGCCATATCCATTTGTTAGGCTCGCTTGGAGTCCCATCTGGGGTGCCAATTATTGGAAGAAATGTCCTTCTGGGTTCGGCTCCAAGTGGGGAAAAAAAAGACACTGGAGACATGGAGGCTGCTTGGAAAGATGGTTTTAATGGTGGACAGGACCGCATGGCTTGAGTCCTGAACAGCAAAGGTGATCACATGCTTCAATGTTGGTGGAGAAGAAGAGAAGGGAAGAGAAGGGCTTGCAGGGATTTTTATAATCTGTTCTGCCCCACCTATCTGTTTCCTGTTCCTGTGTAAGAAATGTATTCTGATTGGTTGCCAGACTCACATGGGCCCATGCAGGGGCAACCCTCTAGGCTGTTTTGAATTCAGGTTTGATTGAGTTCAGATGCCATATGGTCAGTTGAGTAAAGGCTTATTATCCTGCCTTAATCCCATCACAGCTGAAGAGGAGAACTCTTTATTATGTAAAGTGGACTAGCTTGGCCTTCTTAATGGCCCATTGACAAAGTGGGGATGGGCAGGAAGCTGTAGGAATTTAGTGTTTAAAATGTGTTTCTCCCTTTTTCACATCCAGGAAAATATAATATTCTGCCTTATCAATATTTCCTAGGATATTTCATTTTTCTGGGAGAGGGCTAGGTGATAACTTCCTACACTACAATTGAGAGACAGTGATAGCAAGTAGAGCAAGATAGGATCTAAAGTTCCCACTCTGAATTGTTAGGTTAAAAAGTTGTAGAAACCCCTCCCCTCTACCCAGTAAGGGGAGCCAATCCACAGGTGTGAAATGGTTGTGAGAACTCTGAGTTGAGAAGGTGGCAAGAAGTTGTTTCCCCAGGTGTAAAAGCAGAGAAGCAATGAGGCTGAAACATGTCACCTATTAGAGATGTATACTGAAAAAGAATCATAATTAATGTAAGAGGTTTTGGCATCTTTGTCATGTTTTATTGTAAGATACATGCTTTTTGCTCTTGTTTTTTCCCCCAAATGTTTTAGCCATTTTATAAACCATAATTAAAGTAACCCTTTTATGTGACTCTTATAGGCAAAATAATGCCGAAGAGAGCACTGTGGAGAACTGAATCACAAGCAGCATTAAAATGCAAACGAAACCAAGGCAGCAATCAAAATCTTATTAGTTCCTCTGGAAAACCCAAAAACTCTTCTTCTTCCCCAGCAGGTAACAGACAAGGAAGAAAAAAACCAAGAAAAGCGTTCTGAGCTGGATAAAATAGAGTATGTGGAAGAAACATATCAAAATAACAAGGGGGATCATTTCCTAGTTCAGTATAAGAGGGAAATAGTTGGAAGTCAGTGGGAAGGAAATAGTCATTTGGACAGCCATTCAATTACTGGGATACTGCTGTCATCATCACCACCCATTCCTTATTAAATTAGCATTAAAATGGCATTGTAGGGAATCCTTCTAAAAAGATTAGCATGGTGACCAATTAGCCATGTGGTTTGATGGGCTATTCTATTTTGCCTTTTGTTTTTTTACAACTTCTTTCTGGAAACATTTCTTCTACCAAGTATAGATTATCACTCCCTCTCTCTTAGACCCCCAATTTCTAAGCTGCATATTTTTTCTCTCTGTGTGATCTAATGGAGACTTCCATGCAGGCCAATTTACAGAAGCACGTGGCATTTAGCATTTTGCAGATATACAATTTCCTCCTTCAGGAATGAACATGGCATGCTGGGTGCTCTTCGGTGCAGCCCTGGTCAGTAGGAGTGAAGCTGGCTCACCTGGAGCTTCTCACCTGATGGTGTTTCCATGTCCTACATCCCTGGGAGTCACAAGAAATCAGTCATGAATTTTTGGGATCTAGAGAGGCTTTGATCTCCACTGAGAGACACCCCCAAGAAAGCTGATTCTGTAATTCTGTAAAAAAGGTCATTAACTTTTGAGCTCAGCACATAGCTAATCTTTGTAAGCTAAGTAGTATTGCATTTCACTAAGCTCAGTTGCAAAGATCAATTGCTAGAAGTCAAAAACGACTTGATAGCATTTAATCAGTAAAAACATCTTCCACACGCGTTACGTAGAGACGTAACAAGCGTTTCCTATCCAGAGATGGAGATCAAGGGGACAATATCTGTGCCTAGAAAGCTGACAATACAGTAGGCAGGCTCTGTGGTTGAGTTTAAAGAGTTAAAACCATCAAGTACTTAATTGCTAGAAAGGATGGGAGAAGAGCACTTCCTCTTTTGGATCGCACATAGGAGGAAGGTGGTGTGCAGGGAGGCTTTTGTCCTCTTCCACAGCTGGAAGCAACAGCTGGAAGGTGAGTTGAGGGCAGGTGGTAGGAGAGTCGGGAGCAAGTTGCGCTGTTTGGTTTCCTCCATAATGTGGAAACGGAGAAGCAACTGGGCTGAAGCATCTCAGCTGCTGCTGCTGCAAGTTCCTTCCCTCCCCGAATTTAAGCCCACTGGTGCTGCTGCATGCTATGAAACTGGTGGCTGCAATTTTCCTTCTGGTGGGAAAATTGGAAAAGTCTCTTTCTAATTAAGGTGGATTCTTTGGGAATGGCTTCCCTCCAGAGGTTGTGGGTGCTCCCGTCATTGGAATGAGCTGAAACCTCTGTCCCAATCCCCTGCTCATTTCAGACAAATGGTTGTGCAGTCTCTTTCTAAAAGCCACCAGTGATGGAGCACCTACAACTCCTGAAGATAAAACTGTTCCACTGGTTAATTGTTCTTGCTGTTTGGAAGTTTCTCCTAACAGGAAGTGCTAGAATCTAGGTTGCTTCTCTCCTTGATTAGTTCCATCCAATAGTTACACATTTATGATGGCCACAGCATCCCACACTCATGATCCCCATTTGTGATCTTCCCAGCTAGCTTCTGACAAGCAAAATCAGTGGGTATACTAGCAGGAAATTGCAAGTCACGGTCATATGAAATTGCCTTTAACAGCCCACAGTAATTTGCTTAAAAACTACAGAGGAACAGATTTAAGTTGGCGCTGTCATTTGGCATCATGCTTAATGATTGAGCTGCTTGGTGACGTAGAAATCAGTTCCAGTTGTGGTAGGTTAAGTGAGGACCACTTGAACAAGGATGTCACCAGAGGAGTTGTAGACAATATTTGCAGCTAAGGACTTCCATTAGCAAAAGTGGTACTTCAAATCTTGCAGAGGCTTTCAGCATCACTTCATCAGTTAAAGCCCCCACATCTCCGAATTTAGCGGAGAAGATTTGAACTATAACCATTTTGGACCATTTTGTCAGGTATGGAAGACATAGATTTTCTCCATATATACCTGTGTAGGTGGGTGTATCTGTATTTCTCACTATGCATATATCTGCAGTTACATAACCTGTCCCCAGCACTTCAACATACATTTGATGATAACACTTTGCATTGCTAAGAATTTGTGAATTCTTACCTGAAGCCTCCGGAGTGCAAAAAACCAGAAATTTGGGAATGGACTTCCGGTTTGCCCATAGGGCTGGTTTTTCGCGCTCCAGAGGCTTCAAGGAAGCCTCTGGAGGGCAAAAAACGGCCTCAAAAGAAGGCTGAAGTCAGCTGGTCAGCGCACGCATGCACGCTGGAGCTGACAGGGCAACGCCTTGTGTGCCCTAACAAATGGCTCCATGTGCTACCTGTGGCATGCGTGCCATAGGTTCTCCATCACGGAACTAGTCTATCTTTTACAGTTCTGTCTTATGTAAGTTGGGCTACTTTTTCTTTTTGCCTGAAGACAGATGCAAATAATGAATTAAGCAGCTCTGCTTTGTCTCTATCGGCTGTCACTTCCTTGCCATCATCTCCCATTAGTGGGACAATTGTTTCTATCACTTTTTTCTTGTATTTTACCTTTTTAATTATTTTGGACATAACTTGCATGTCTTAGTTTATTCTAGCATGAGCTTTCCTGACTTCTTCTTTGGAGACCTGTTTTTTCTTTACTTTTTTTCCATTACCTTCCCAGGTATTGATGTTAGGCTGATTAGTCTGTAGTTTCTTGGGTCTGTTTTTTCCCCTTTTTTGTGACCTTCCCAGCTAGCTTCTGACAAGCAAAATCAGTGGCTAGACTGGCAGGAAATTGCAAGTCACCGTCATTTGAAATTGCCTTTAACAACCCACAGTAATTTCCTTAGCAACTACAGAGGAAGGAATATAAGTTGGCACTGTCATGTGACATCTTGCTAAATGATTGGGCTGCTTAGTGATACAAATATCATTTCTAATTGCGGTAGGTTAAGTGAGAACTACTCGAACAAGAATGTCATCAGAGGGGTTGTAGACAGTATTTTCTTCCCTTATTTGCAGCTGAGGACTTCCATGAGCAAAAGTGGTGCTTCAAAGGTTGCAGAGGCTTTCGGCATCATTTCATCAGTTAAAGCCCCCACATCTCTAAATTTATCTCAGGTGGTTTGACTGTAACCATTCGGGGACATTTTGTCAGGCATGGAAGACATAGATTTTCTCCATATATACATCTGTAGGTGGGTGTATCTTTATTTCTCTCTATGCATATATTTGCAATTATATACCCAGCATTTCAAGCTATATTATTTGATGGTAATACTTTGCATTGCTAAGAATTTGTGATTGACCCCAATCAATAACTGAATTTGATTGAATGGATATTTGAACGTGTGTGGAATGAATAATAAATAAGATAAGAGAGTATTCTAGCATCGGGGCATTGTAATATATACTTTTTTTATTTTTTCACATAATCTCTAAACATTTTATAAACAACTTTTCACTTTTCTTTGATTCTTACAGACAAACAATAAGAGCACTTGGGACAACTGTAAATGACAAGCAATGTTGAAAAGGGAAGAAAATCAAGCCAGAAATCAAAATATTTTCCATTTCCTTCAGAAAACCACACAATTCTGGTCCTCCTCCAGCAGCTGTTAGACAAAAGAGAGAAAATCAAGAAAGAATAAGCAGATCATGCAGAACTCAAGGATACATTACATGAAATGTCAAGTGAGATTATTTTTTAATTCAGAAAAGAGGGAAATATCTGGAAATCAGTGGGGAGGAAATTGTAAAGTAAAGCCATGGAGAATACACAGTAATACAGGCCTCTCCCTGTGAGGAAGAAGAAAGCTTGAAAGAAAGCACTTAAACAAGGCATTGTCCATATTTTTCACCACCTCAAGAATATCAGCTGTGGAAAAGCTCCATAGATTTGCCAAAGCACAGATTGCAAATCTCAACTGATTATACACAAGAGGAGCCAAAAAGGAGAAAAGCCATACAAATTACCTGAATATCGGAAAAGCTTTAGTCACAACAGCTGCCTTGTGGTTCATAGAATCACCCACACACAAGAGGGAAGCCACAAGTGCTCCCAGTGTGGTAAATGTTTTAGTGAGCATGGCAACATGGTGCTACATCAGATAGATAACTCACAGGAGGGAGAAAACATGACTGCAGATTGTGTGAAAGTTTCATTAGAAATTCCCAGGTCTTGAGACTGAAGGACACACACAAAGGAATAAAACCATTAGAACATTCTTTCTGTGGGAAATGTTTCAGTGAGAATACTTTGTGAAGCAACCAAGAACTCACACAAAAGTGAACCCATTTGAATGTCCTGATTATGGGAAAGTCACAATTCCAGCTTGGTGATAAGATTCACCTAGGAGAGAAATACTTTGAATGTTCTGATTGTTGGGAAACCATCTGTTATAATTCCAACCGTGATACACCAGAGGAATCATAAAGAAGAAAAACCCGTTCAATGTACTGACTGTGGGAGAAGTTTCATTCATAATTCCCACCTGGTAATACATCAGAGGATTCATTCCATGGAGAAACCTTATGAGCATCAAGATTGTGGAAAAGGTTTCGTTAAAAATTCCTACTTCCTGAGACACAAGACCATGCACACAGGAGAGAAACCCTTTGAATGTCCTATCTGTGGGAAAGGTTTTAGTGATAATTCCAGCCTGGTGAAACACCAAAGGACTCACACAGGAGAGAAACCCTTTGAATGTCCTATCTGTGGGAAAGGTTTTAGTGATAATTCCAGCCTGGCGATACACCAGAGGACTCACACAGGAGATAAACCCTTTGAATGTCCTCATTGTGGGAAAAGTTTCAGTCAGAATTCCCACTTAGTGATACACCAGAAAACTCACACCGTGGAGAAGTCTTTGAAATGTCCAGTCTGTGGACATTACTTCAAACATAAATCATCCCTTATTGCACACAAACTTTACTTCAAACATAAATCATCCCTTATGCATACAAGGTAATGAGGAAAAGTAGAGGGATTTAGAGAATGCTTGAATTTTATTTGTGTTCTCCCATTGAAAGTGTAGGTAAGAAATTGATCGTTAGAATTTTGGCCTGATTCATTTCATTCAAACTTCTCTCAGGACTAAATTTGTAGGTGGAGAGAAAAAGAAAGTAGAAAATAGTTAACTACCAGACTCTGATTATCAGCAGAAGCTTCTGGAAATTTCCTTTTACAGAAGTAGTGGAATTCCTCAAAATGGAATTTTGGGTGGAGCTTTTGTCTGTTGATTATGGAATTCTCACATGTGGAATTTCAGTTTTCTACCTTGGTTTCACCCAGATTTTGAGCCCCAGAATTCCGCAGCCAGCAAAAAAGTAGTCCTCAAGGTATAACTATAATGGGCCTTGAATTATGGTTGCATGTTGCAATGGTGTTAGGAACTGGTGCGATTAAGCACTAGCAATGCACCCCAGGTCGAGGTTATAACAGAGCAACCCTGTAAAGTATACGCAGCGTGCGATAGATAAAGCAACCACACTGAATAATGGATAGTAAAATAACAAAATAAATCTTTACTTTTTGAAGAATATAGCAAAATCCATAAACACAGCCAAAAAGTCATACACAGAAAAAGCAGTCCAATACTACCAAGATAACTTGGATACAAGTAGCAAATAACTTACACACAGTAAGTAGTAGCAACAGTAGTAACAGTTAGGCAGCAGTTATCATACAGCAATCAAGAGAGAGAGAGAGAGAGCAACAACATCAGCTGCAATTTAAAGGCTGTAATCTACTAATTAGCAGAGCTCCTCTCTTAAAGATACATAACATGCCTTGTGCAATATATTATCTACCCAACTTGTTGGTTACACCCTAACATTCTCCCCTTTGGGTAGATCAATATATCCACTCACAATCTAAGATGATAACCTTCACATGATGAGGTATGTTTCACTGAACTTTGTGCCTTAGTGAAGTTGTCTGCTAAATTGTCTTCAGTTGAACAATATTCCAACTTTATCAGGCCATCCTTAATACTTTGTCGAACATTAAGATACCTCAAATCAGTATACTTCGATCTCGTCTTAATAGCTAAACTAGTCGCCATTTTTATTGCTGCCTGATTATCTTCATAAACAGTAAAAGGTTCATTGATACTTAATCCCATATCTATAAGCAACTGCTTACAATATATCAGCTCAGTACATGTCAACGACAAACATGAAAACTCAGCTTCCATTGTGGATAAGCTTATGTGTTTCTGTCGTATCGACTTCCATCCAATCAGTACACCACCTAGCATAAAGGCTATGCCGGAAGTTGACTTCCTATTATCTATAGCAGCTGCAAAATTCGCATCAGCATAAACAATCAAAACTAAATCCCTATTCGGCTCTAAATACAACGCATAGTAGATAGTTTTCTTTAAATAACGCAGCACACGCTTCGCTGCTTGCCAATGCCTCTCTGAAGGATTATCATTGAATCTAGCCAGTTGGTTCACACTAAATGATATATCTGGTCTAGACCAATTACTTAGGTACATTAGGCTACCTATCAAAGATTGATAGATTCCCTTATCAAAACCAGTACCCTCAGTAACCTCAGGTTTAAACTCCAACGCCATTGGTGTCTTTGCAGTCTTACATAGCTCCATGCTATATTTCTTAAGCAAATGATTAATTTTACCAGCCTGCGACAGCTTAAAACCTTTACTGGTTCTAACCACATCTAAGCCCAGATAATGCTTAATTTCACCCAAATTCCGGATTCTAAATTTACTCTCTAATTGTGAAACAATGTCAATAGCTTCCTGCTCAGACCTAGTAATAATAGCTATATCGTCCGTGAACAAAAGCAACAACGAGATCAAACCATTTTTCACCCGTCTAAATAAACAAGGATCAGCCAAACCTGGAATAAATCCCATAGCTTTTAGTTCATTTACTATGCATCTGTTCCACTCAAAACCGGACTGTTTTAAACCATAAAGGCTCTTTTTAAGTCTCCAACAACCAGTCTGGTCATTAGAATCCACACCTGGTGGCATCTTCATATAAATGAAGGAGGAGCTTCCGGGGGAATGGCGGACCTTCCCAGAGCTCCGTAAACGATGGGGCGCTCTGGCAGGGATAGCAGGCGTTATTGGCCCCCGTTGGTCATCCTGGGGGCCTAGAATTATGAAGTGGCAACCCTGGCTTGTATGGTGAACAGCGGAGATCCGGATGGACCCGCTGAGATCCGGATGGACCCGCTAACCAGGAGGACGGGAGACGGAGGACAGCTAAGGGACAGGAACACAGAGGCCGAGCCGCGGCAGCTGCGGTAGCAAAAGGAGTAAAAGAACAGAAAGAGCAGAAAAGAGGCGTTTTGGGCGGCTGCCAGGCGGCGGAACAGCGCGACAGCGGAGGAGCGAGCCAGAGAGAGAGAACAACGTGTAGGGAGAGCTCATCTTACCGGCGATGGCGACGGAGCGGCAGAGACGGCGCTGGAATATCGGGCGCCATATTTCTTTCCAGCTATCTCTCGGACCGCGGTGCGTTGCCAGGTGGAGAGGCCAGTGGGGGCTGGGGGTCGGGAGAGAAGCTGCAGGGACCGAAGAGGGAAGCTGGGGGGGGGGTCGCCGGAGGCTCGGGGCGACCCTGGAAGAGCAATAGGCCGAGCAGCTGGCCTTGGCACCTCGTCTACCCCCCCCCCCCGCTGAGGTGCGTTTCCTTCACACTCCAAGAACTGCCTCCGGGCCTCTGGGCCTAATAGAACGGCCTAAAGAACTGCCCTGGGCCTCACTGGTGGAACGTAGACTATTGTGGACTGTGAGGTCTGTCCCCTCCCATCTTATTATTTGCCTTGTAAATATCTCTCTACTTCATTCCATGTTAATCTTACATTCTAGACCTGCTACAAAGAGAGACCCTGCCATAGCCATAATCATGGATTGGTCATCATCCCAACTTATTCAAGGTCTGACATCCTTCGACTGCGAGGGTCCCCCCTCTCGCAGGCATGCCCCCCTGCCCTGACGAGGGCCCACCTCAATGAGGGGTTTATTAACCCAGAGAGGTGGAGGAAGCGGGGGATTAGGGGTTTTTTAGGAAAATGTTTTGTAAAGCTTTTAAGGGGTTCCAGGGAGCGGGGAGGGTTGGTTTGGCCCTGGGGCATGGATACAACCAGGCCAACAGGTAGGGTCAAGACGGAAGGGAGGGTCAAGACGGAAGGAAGCGAAGCGGAGCGGGTGGGAGGAAATAACATTCCTATAAGGGGAATTCCAATCACGACGGTCGTAGGGAGGGGCAGGCGCGAGGACACTAGAAGAACGTATAGTCGGTTGGGAGACCGGGGCCACTGGATACGCCCGGTCGCTTGTACCAACCCCCGCAGACTAGGTGGACAGGATCAGCAGAGCCTGGGCCTTAGGCTGATGTTATGTAACGCGAGGTCCGTGGTTAACAAGGCCCCCCTCATCAGTGACTTGATCACAGAGGGGGAGCCGGACCTCGCAGGAATAACGGAAACCTGGTTGGGCCCGGAGGGGGGGTTGACCCTCAGGGAAATGTGCCCTCCAGGTTACCGTGCATTCCACCAGCCACGGGCCCAAGGTAGGGGTGGGGGAGTAGCAATTATCATCCGGGACGACCTGGCACCGAGAGAATTCACTGTGTCGCAGACATCTGGTTGTGAGTCTCTGGGCGTAAAGTGGGGCCCAGGGAGTCAGTTGGGCCTGTTGATAGTATACCTGGCTCCCCGCCATACATCAACGGCCCTGCCCGAGCTCCTCGAGCGGATCGCGGAGATGGCGGTTGAGACCCCCAAACTACTAGTGATGGGGGATTTCAACCTGCCGTCGACGGGAAAGGCATCCGAGGTGGCCCGGGAATTCATGGCTTCAATGACAGCCATGGGTCTGACTCAAGTAATTCAGGACCCCACTCACGAGCGAGGCCACATTCTGGATCTTGTGTTTGTCTCCGACCAGTGGACGAGTGATCTGGGAAGAGGGCATTTAGTCATCATGCCCCTGTCATGGTCAGATCACTCACTTCTCCAGCTGGACTTCCCTGGCGCTACTCCCCACCGCGGGGAGGCGGAACCAGATTATCCCAGATGGTTCCGCCCCAGGCGCCTGATGGAACCGGATAGGTTCCAGGCGGAGCTTGGGCCACTTCCTGCTGACCTGTCCCGCCCCCGGGCTGAGGACCTGGTAGCCGCATGGAATAGTGCGGCTGCCGGTGCCTTGGACCGGGTGGCGCCTCTGCGGCCTCTCCGACGGCCACGATCGACCCGGGCCCCCTGGTTTAACGGGGAGCTAAGGGCGATGAAACGCCTTAGGAGACGCCTGGAGAGTAAGTGGAGATCCTCCCGCTCCGAAGCTGACCGAACACAGGTAAGAGCCTACATAAGGACCTACCTTGTGGCAATAAGAGTGGCCAAACGTCAGTATTGTGCCACTCTTATAGCATCCGCAGAGAACCGCCCTGCCGCCCTGTTTCGGGTGACCCGCTCCCTTCTGTCACAGGAGCAGCGGGACCCCCCATTGCAGGGCAGGGCAGAGGAATTTGGAGAGTTCCTGCAGGATAAAATCGATCATATCCGGAGAGGTTGGACCCACTCCAGTGCTCCAGTGGGGACGTCCGAGACTAGTCTTGAGAGACCATGCTGGGAGGAGTTTGACCCTGTTGTCATCGAAGATTTGGACAGGTTGCGCGGGCGACTGTGGGCCACCACATGTTTACTGGACCCGTGTCCCTCCTGGTTGGTGCTGGCCTCCTGGGAGGGCTCACGAGGCTGGCTACTGGGACTGGTGAACGCTTCGTTGGGGGAGGGCCTGATGCCGGCCGCCTTGAAAGAGGCGGTGGTCAGGCCCCTGCTCAAGAAGCCTTCTCTGGACCCAAAGGAGCTAGCAAATTATCGTCCTGTCTCCAACCTTCCTTTTTTAGCGAAGGTTGTTGAGAGTGTGGTGGCTCAGCAGTTTCCGCGCCACCTGGAGGAAGCTGATTATCTAGACCCGCACCAGTCCGGCTTCCGACCCGGTCACAGCACGGAGACGGCCTTGGTCGCGTTGGTGGATGATCTCTGGAGGGCAAAGGATGGGGGTTGTTCCTCCATCCTTGTCCTATTAGATCTCTCGGCGGCCTTCGATACCATCGACCATGGTATCCTATTGCGCCGGCTGGAGGGGCTGGGGGTTGGAGGCACCGTGCTACGGTGGTTCCGCTCCTACCTCTCTGGCCGGACGCAATGTGTGTTGACGGGGGAGCAGAGGTCGACCGCAAGGCCCCTCATTTGTGGGGTCCCTCAGGGGTCGATCCTCTCGCCTCTCCTGTTCAACATATATATGAGGCCGCTGGGCGAGATCATCCGTGGTTTTGGGGTGAGTTACCATCTGTACGCTGATGATACTCAGTTGTACATTTCCACCCCAAACCACCCCAACGAGGCTGTCGAAGTGATGGCCCGGTGTCTGGAAGCCGTACGGGTCTGGATGGATGACAACAGGCTCAGGCTCAACCCCTCCAAGACAGAGTGGCTGTGGTTCCCGGCTTCCCGATTCAATCAGCATACTCCATCGCTGACCATCGGGGATGAGCAATTAGCCCCGGTGGAAGGGGCGCGCAACTTGGGCGTCCTCCTTGATGATCGGCTGACCTTAGAAGATCACGTGGCGGCCGTGGCAAGGGGGGCGTTCCACCAGGTTCGCCTGGTGCGCCAGTTGCGGCCCCTTTTGGACCGGGAGGCCTTGCGCACAGTCACTCACGCGCTGGTGACGTCCCGCCTGGACTACTGTAACGCTCTCTACATGGGGCTCCCCTTGAGGTGCGCCCGGAGACTGCAGTTGGTCCAGAATGCAGCCGTGCGGGTTATTATGGGGAGATCGAGATTCTCCCATATAACACCTATCCTGCGCGAGCTGCACTGGCTTCCTGTGGCCTACCGGGTGCGCTTCAAGGTACTGGTTACCATCTTCAAAGCGCTCCATGGCACAGGGCCCAGTTACCTGCGGGATCGCGTCCTGCCCCATACATCCCTGCGACCCATTCGCTCACACAGAGAGGGGCTACTCCGGGTGCCGTCCTCTAGAGAGTGCCAGAGGGCGATGCCCAGGAGTAGGGCCTTCTCTGTGGTGGGCCCTACCCTTTGGAATGACCTCCCCCCAGACATCCGGACAACAACCGACCTTCGCTCCTTCCGTATGAAGCTGAAGACCTACCTGTTTTGTCAAGCCGGCCTGGCATAACGTTACAATCTTGCCACCCCAGGTCATTTTATAACGGGAAATTTTGTTTTTTAAAGTTTTTAGAGTTTAATATTTTTGGGGTTTTAAATTTTGTAAGTATGTTTATTTATGGACTTATTTTTACCTCCTCTGTACGATATATGGTGCTATCTTGATTATTGCTCTGTACGTCGCCCCGAGTCCCTGTGGGGAGAGGGGGCGACTAATAAGTTCAATAAAATAATAATAATAATAAATAAATGGTATGCTGCAATGGAGCATGCAGATACGCTGTTTCAACATCAATATGGGTAACATTACACCGATACTTAGCAGCCCACACCAATGCTGCCCTCAACGTAGAGGCTTTCAAGCTCGGAGCAAAAACCTCATCGTATTCCTTCTCAGTTTGGGAAAACCCTTGAGCAACTAAACGAGCCTTATAAATAGCATTGCCAGCAGCATCGTTTTTAATTTTAAACACCCATCTACATCCAATTGCACTCTCCCCTGAAGGGAGCCTAGCTTCTTCATAAACCTTCAATTCCTGTAAGGATTTCAACTCCTTCTCCATAGCTGCCTTCCACAATTTCTTTTCCTTTTCAGGATACAGCCTTAACTCTGCAAAACTAGAAGGTTCTATGCTAACTTGCAATACTGCACTGGCTTGGTATCTTTCGGGTGGATGCCTGTCCCTAGTAGACCTCCTAGGCAATACAGGACTTGCAGGATCATCCTGTTCCACCTCACGAGTAGATTCTACATCTACATCTTCCTCCCCTTTCAGAGTAATAGATGGACCATCCTGATTCTCTAACTGCTCATTTGGTGTAACCTGATTAACCAAACGATCAACATCTACATCATCACAAATCTTGTTAAACTCTTGTTCTAGCTTCTCCCAACCAACATGTTCTGAAAATTTAGCACTAGAACTGTGCATAATTCTCCGAGTTCCAGGTTCCCAGAACCTAAACGATCTATGATTGGAATTGTACCCAACAAAAACCATCTTCCTAGCTCTGCTTTGATCCTTCTGTCTAGTCTGTGAGGGAATATGCACCCAAGCAGGGACACCAAATGTGTGTAAATAACTCAAATCAGGCTTCCTACCATGCCAAAGAGTATAAGGAATCTTACCAGTAGTTGAGTTAACTACTATGTTCAGAATATGGTTTGCACACATTATAGCCTCACCCCAAAGCCTTTCTGACAAACCAGAATCAACCAGCATAGTTCTGGTCATTGCCTGCAATGATTGACCACGTCTTTCAATAAATGAATTATGTTCTGGCCTGTAGGGGGCAGAACGCCTATGTTCTATACCAGCATTCTCCAACATTGATGTAAACCTATGATTAGTGAATTCAGACCCATTATCAGTGACTAGGCAAAGTACTTTTTTATCCATCTTACGTTCAACAAACTTTAACCATTTAGTAAAATGTTGGAAAGTTTCTGCCTTTGATTTCATTACATAACAGAAACCATACCTAGAATAATGGTCCATAATGCAGGCACCTCCTAAGCTAGGTTTCTTAGGGCCAATTAGGTCTGCAAACACTACTTCCAGTGGTTTAGATGTCTTGAATCCTTTAAACCGGTTTGCAGGGGTAACCTTACTTTTAGCCTGGTTACAGGCATTACAGTTAAGATATTTTGAACAAGGTTTCAAATTGATTCCCTTAGATAGAATAACAGTTTGACGTACCATTTTAAAATTTACATGGCCTAAACGTCTATGAAGTAGATGTATACAGTTATCATGGGGCTGTTTATTCTTATAACCAGGTTCAGAACTCGCAATATTTAAAGAGTTCTCATGTAGAATAAATAAATTATTCTCCGAATTGGCAATAACACTATTATCTTCCTTTTCGATAATGCATCTATCATTCTTAAATGTTACTGTAAACCCACATTTCACTAGGTCTTTTACAGATAATAGGTTAAATTTCATTTTAGGTACATATAACATTTCCAATTTTTCATTAATACATGGACAATAAGCTGTACCTTCACCTGAAGCCTTAATTTTCCAACCATTTGCTAAGGAAATGTGCTGTTTGCTAGCCTTCATAGTAACAAACCTTTCTTTAACCTTGGTTATAGAATGGGATGCGCCACTGTCAACCACCCAGAAACTATGGTTTACAGGCTTATCTACCTTAGCTACAGTTACAGTAACATTGTTGCTTTTTCTTTTACTATTAGCAACACTCCTTTTCTTGCTATTTTTACAGTTCTTAGCAATATGCCCCTTACCACCACAAGAATAACATTTCTTAACAAAATTTACAGTTGAAAACTGTGTTTCTTCTTGTGATTGATTGTCTCTGAACTGAACTCTATCCTCTCTTCGTCTGGACTCTTCAAGCAATCTCCCGGTAACCTCAGATAATGTCAGTTCCTCTCGTGAACGAACTTCCAATGAGGAAACAAAAGAGTCGTAGCTTTCATCAAGCGACGATAGAATAATATACACCTGGTGAAGCTCAGAAAAAATTAACTCTTTTTCTTGCAAATCCTGCAAAGTTTTCTTCATGAAGTCTAAATGAGCCAACATATCACCACCTTTTTGCAAACGGGCTCTAAACAGTTTCCGTGTGAGATGAATATGAGCACCCACACTGTCCCGAACATAAATTCTCCGCAATGTGTTCCAACACCTAGCAGCAGACTCTTCGCCACGAATATGGACCAGTTGCTGGTCATTCAGTGTTAGTCCAATAATGCAGAGAGCTCTCTCATTGTCCCTGTTAAACTGCGCAATCTTCTTCGCATCCTCATTATCAGCAGGGTCCCAATCTGTAACATCTGGTGGGTTCTGAACCACAGACCACAGTCCTTCTCTACGCAGAAGTAGGGAACACTTCAAGGAAACATAGTTGGTTCCATCAAACCGGGTAATCATGGAGATTGCAGCAGACTGTTCTTGTGCCATATTCACAAAAATAAACTATCCAAAAAGTGGTGCTTAAAAAAAAAAATTATGGTTAAGGCAGGGCGTCTGGGCCCATAACCAATGTTAGGAACTGGTGCGATTAAGCACTAGCAATGCACCCCAGGTCGAGGTTATAACAGAGCAACCCTGTAAAGTATACGCAGCGTGCGATAGATAAAGCAACCACACTGAATAATGGATAGTAAAATAACAAAATAAATCTTTACTTTTTGAAGAATATAGCAAAATCCATAAACACAGCCAAAAAGTCATACACAGAAAAAGCAGTCCAATACTACCAAGATAACTTGGATACAAGTAGCAAATAACTTACACACAGTAAGTAGTAGCAACAGTAGTAACAGTTAGGCAGCAGTTATCATACAGCAATCAAGAGAGAGAGAGAGAGAGAGCAACAACATCAGCTGCAATTTAAAGGCTGTAATCTACTAATTAGCAGAGCTCCTCTCTTAAAGATACATAACATGCCTTGTGCAATATATTGTCTACCCAACTTGTTGGTTACACCCTAACAAATGGCTGCTAAGTGAAATTGCTTTCCTTAACTACACGAATACCCCTTCTCTCCCTGAGGCAGCCATTAACCAAATGTGCGAGTCGCTAAGCAGAATACTGTCTATTCAGAGCTGGGAAAAACTCTTGGAGGCCTAGCACGGCGAGGCTTGCCTGCCGTAGGCATCTTTAGGCCTCCCCCAACCTCCAAGATGTTCTGACCTAGGCTTCCTGATACAGTAAAAACACATGCTTAGTCCCAAAAACCTTCTCTTTATTTCAAAGGCTGTGAATTATATTCATTCATAGCCTGTAATGAGTCACAAATAGTTCATAAATAAGCCAACAGAAGTCTGCCAAAGACTTTCAGGATAAGGCTGATAAGCACCCACCTTTATCTTCCTTGAAATCCTGCCAATGTGCTAATTGGCAATTAGCTTGCAAGGCCACATGGAGCAAAGAGTCAACACGGAGCTTCAGAATTAAACCAGCACGAACAAAGTTGCTTCCTGGAAAGGCTCACGTGCGTTTGCTCCTCCTTTATGTCCTATGGGAGGGACAATCGCCTCCAAGCCTTACTCCCGAATCATCCCTTTTGTTTTAACTGCTCTTGCCTTCTGGCAGCTCTGCACATGTGCACACTGGGAACAGGTTCCTCCAGCTTCTCTGCCTCGCTGATGTCCGACTCTGGAGGCTACAGAGGCAGCACATAACTCCCAGATAGCCCTCTCTGTTTCCAACGCAGAGCTCTTGTCCGAGCCTTCCCCAGACTCCAGGACTGGTCCATGTTCCTTCCCAACCTCCTCACTGTCCGACTCTGCTCGCAGCTCTTCAGGCCATCGGCGAACCACAACACAAGATATCCTTGTGCTTGGTATCCTAACCCTTGTGTCCCCTTGGCCCCTTCCAGAGTCCCCTTACACCTGACTCCCACCCCACCTGGCCTCACACCCTCCTCCTTCTTACTGTTTGAAGATCTCTGAACCTCATGTTGGAGAGGGAGGGAAGGACATGCATCCTTGGTCCTGATGACTTTGTCCTGGAAGCAGCCATCATTTTCAGTGGGCCCTGGATTCATCCCTGGTTTGAACTGTGGTAATGGCACAACATGTCACATGACGTCCTGGCGCAAACGGCAGCATAACATACGCATACTTGGCTCACATTCTTCTCTGCCTTCTCAGAAGGGAAGCAAGAGATAAAGAAAATGAAAGTGGAAATGGTTGGGGTACACTTAGAGGAGTTTAACCAAAAGCAAAAGGATAACTGATGGGAGGTTTTAAAACATTATTTCCTCAAAACAAAATCCTCCAGAAGTTAAAAGTGTTTTAATCAGCTTAGAAACAATGACAAGCTATGCAGTGTCTGGCCACAAACGGCCGCAGAAGAAATCTGGCGGCAGTGCAACAGGTGTCGAGGTGTGGGGTGGGGGCTGCCTGCAATGGTCTTAAGGTAAGCAGGTAAGACATGCCCTGAAACTAAGATGTGGTGCTTATTTTGGGGCCCAAAAGAAAATAAAACTGGGTCTTATTTTCGGTGAAACACGGGTATGTATATATGTATAATCTGTCCCCAGCATTTCCAGGTATATTTGATGATAACTCTTTGGAGTTCTATGAACTCATGATTGACCCAAGTCAACAAATACATTTCATAACTGAATGGGTATTTGACATGTATATTGAAAATGTAAATCATGAATGTAAGAGGTTAAGTTAGCATTTTGGCATCTTTGCCTTTTATTGTATTGGATGCCTTTGGATCTGTTTGTTTAAAATATTGTGCAGCCATTTTATAAATCATAATGAAACTAATCCTTTTATGTGAATCTTACAGGGAAAAGAATGCCAACAGGAACATTGTGGAGAACTGAATCACAAGCAGCATTAAAATGCAAAGGAAACCAAGGCAGCAATCAAAATCTTAGTTCCTCCAATAAACCCCAAAACTCTTTTTTCCCAGCAACTTACAGATAAGGGAGACAAAACCAGGAAAAGAGTTTTGAGCTGGACAAAATATAGAGTATTTGGAAGAAAAATATCAAAATATCAAGGGGAATAATTCCCCAGTTTAGAAAAATAGGGAAATATCTTGAATATCTCAGTGGAAATGAAAGGGTCACTTGGACAGCCAGATAAGGCAGACCATAATGCAGACCTCGTCTTGTGAGGAAGGAAACAGTCTTGTGAGGAAGAAACTTGAATCAATGCTCCATCCAACAAGGGATTGAGAGTATTTTTGTTGTTGAGAATCCAATAACGTCAGTGGTGGAAAAGATCCATAGATCTGTCTAGTGGGGGAACAGCAAAGATTGTAGAATTATGCTCGAGAGGATCCACACTGGAGAAAAGCCATATCAGTGTTCCCAATGCAGCAAAAGCTTTAGTCAGAACGGCTTCCCCGTTGTTCATGGAAAAGCTCACACCAGAGAAAAGCCCTTCCAGTTGTCCCAATGTGCCAAAAGCTATAATACACCAGAGAACTCACACAAGAAAGAAACCAAATGAATGTCCAGATTGTAAGAAACATTTCAGTCGAAATTCCAGTTTGGCAATACACCAGAGGATTCATACAAGAGAAAGACCCTTTGAATATCCTGACTGTGGGAAAAGGAATGGTATTTGGGCATGGTTGGCACAGTAAGTCTTTGGAATTCTTTCTGGAGGAACGGATAATAATCAAGATTATTATTATCAAGAAAAAGTTGAGTGCGGTTGGTCAGATGGATTCGTAACTGGCTGACCAACCGCACTCCACATGTAGTTCTCAATGGAACTGCATCTACACGGAGGGAATTATGAAGTGGAGTACCCCAAGGCTCTGTTTTAGGCCTAGTACTCTTCAACACTTTCATCAAGGATTTGGATGAGGGAATAAATGGGGAACTCATCAGATTTGCAGATGATACCAAGCTGGCAGGAATAGCCAACACTCCAGAAGATAGGCTTAAGATACAGAAGGATCTTGACAAACTTGAACATTGGGCACTATAATAAAATGAAATTCAATGGTGAAAAGAGTAAGGTTCTACATTTAGGCAACAAAAATGGAATGCACAGGTACAGTATAGCTCAATAGTAGTAACTGTGAGAGGGATCTTGGAGTTCTAATGGACAACCATTTAAATATGAGCCAGCAGTGTGCAGCAGCTGCCAAAAAAGCCAACACAGTTCTAGGCTGCATCAACAGAGGGATAGAATCAAGATCACGTGAAGTGTTAATACCACTTTATAATGCCTTGGTAAGGCCACACTTGGAATACTGCATTCAGTTTTAGTCGCCATGATGTAGAAAAGATGTGGAGACCCTAGAAAGAGTGCAGAGAAGAGCAACAAAGATGATTAGGGGACTGGAGACTAAAACATATGAAGAACGGTTGCAGGAACTGGGTATGTTTAGCTTAAGAGAAAGAAGGACTAGGGGAGACATGATAGCAGTGTTCCAATATCTCAGGGGTTGCCACAAAGAAGAGGGAGTCAAGCTATTCTCCAAGGCACCTGAGGGTAGAACAAGAAGCAATGGGTGGAAACTAATCAAGGAGAGAAGCAACTTAGAACTGAGGAGAAATTTCCTGACAGTGAGAACAATTAATCAATGGAACAGCTTGCCTCCAGAAGTTGTGAATACCCCAACACTGGAAGTCTTTAAGAAGATGTTGGATAGCTATTTGTCTGAAACGGTATAGGGTTTCCTGCCTAGGCAGGGGGTTGGACTAGAAGACCTCCAAGGTCCCTTCCAACTCTGCTATTGTATTGTATTGTAAGAATGTTTGTACTACCTGTCTTGTAAGAGTAGCTGCACACCCACACTATTCAAAGGCACACGGAGGCTATCCCCTTCACCTACCGCCACATGAAGCTTCCCCTGGCTGGTTCTTCCAAAGTGGCACTAAGACCCAAGTAGTCATGCCTCACTCCCAATTCCATGGGGAGGGGCCATGCGCCCTCAGTCAATTTCCTCACTGAAGAGGTAGCAGAGAAGATATTTCCAAACCCCAACTCCTGATTGTGACTCACAAATGATGCTGGCCAGGGGTGGGTTTCAATTTTTTTTACTACTAAATCTGTGGGCGTGGCATTTTTGTGGCCATGGCTTGGCAGTCATGTGACCAGGTGGGCATGCCAACTTGTAAAAGGTGGTGAAACTCACTTAACAATGCTCTTGCTTATCAACCAAAATGTTGGGCTCAATTGTGGTCATAAGTTTGTTTTCTTTCTTTCTTTCTTTCTTTCTTTCTTTCTTTCTTTCTTTCTTTCTTTCTTTCTTTCTTTCTTTCTTTCTTTCTTTCTTTCCTTCCTTCCTTCCTTCCTTCCTTCCTTCTCCCTCTCTTTCCTTTCTCCCTGTCTCTGTCCCTGTCTGTCTGTCACTTTGTCGCTCTGTCTCTCTCTCACACCCACACACACCCACACACACTGCACACATAGAAGGAGACCTTCCTAAGGAGTTATCCTGTGCCGACACGGCTGGCAACTGCGGTGGTGATGGGGGCAGAGCATGCCTGGGCTCACCGCCATCCCGGAACTGCGCTGTGCAGGACCAGGAGGACAGTGGGATTTTTTTTCTTTCAGTGGCAGAAGAAGAAGAAAGCGCTCTGGGAGGACAAGCAGACATCCTGGGGCTGCTGCCCATGCGCCTGCCCCGTTTCTGCAATGGCAGAACTTCCTTTCTGTAGGGCACTCCAAAGAGGGGAGGGGGATTGCTGTAGAAAAGGCTGCTTCCACCTGGGCCTGCATGCCTCTCGTGCTGGCTCCGCGGGGCTTCGGTCTCCAAAGCAGCCCACTGACTTCCCACCCAGCCATCTCCCTGTTCTCTTTGCAGATCAGCGAGCCTGAAGGCAGTCTTTTCTACAGCATCCCCCTCCCCTCTTTGGATCTCCCTGCAACGGGAGGCTCTGCCTTTGCAGAACCGGTAGTGACCGCTGGCTGGCCATGTCCCCAAACCGGTCCCCCAGTCACAGCTCACTGGCCCCGCCCAATCTCTGCTCTGCAACTTGCCTGCCTTCGCAAGCTTGCTGCACCCCTGAATTGTCTTCCAGGTAAGCCTACGAGTCGTGTCTTAGTTAGCTGCCCCTGCCCTCTTCCCTGTGGCCCTGACATGCTTCTCTGCCTTCCACGCAACCTTCCGCTCGCCTGTCTTCGTAAGCTGGCCACAGAGACGCTGGGAAGGCCGCATGGAAGGCAGGGAATCATGGCAAGGCTGCGGAGAAGGGAGTAGTCTCCTTGCTCTCTTCCCTGCGGCTCCAGCATGCTTTCCTGCCTTCCACGCAGCCTTTCACTTGCCTGCCTTCATAAGCTGGCTACGGGGATGCTGGGAAGGCCACGTGGAAAGCAGGGAATCATGGCAGGGCCACAGGGACGGGAGCAAGGAGACTACTGCATTAGTAGGAGTCCCAGCGCTCATTGTGCGCAACTTCAAAAATATTCATATCCTGTCTTGTACACTGGCTAATCTTAATTTGCATCGTGAATGCAATAAACTAAGGCAGGTTCAGGAACCAATCCTTGGAAATGGGCAGCCTTTGATTATCTACTAAGGCACAATCAGGACTGCAAAGAATTGTGGGAAATGTACTTGCTTCATATCTGACTGAAAACTCATAGAAAGTGACATCAGACATCTAAAAACAATTGGCACAGAAAATCACATAATATACATTTCTTTTCTACTTAACAGAACTTCTTCCTGGGTGGAAAATTCTCCTTTTTGGGGCCACTGTCATCATGAGGGTCCTCCACTGCCTCCACCGGTGCCTTTTCCATTGTCCCTGCAAAATCACCTCCCATATTTCAATAGACCCCAAGTAAGGATGCCAGGCAAATATCCCTCATGATGTGCCAGGTATATAGAAAGTACAGAGACCATTCTAATAGTGCATAAGTTGGGCAATATATATAAATATATAGCCCAAGAGGGGGGAATTGTGGGAAGCCCCCCTGAAAATGAAATATTTGAGGAAATGTTAAGAGATGGAATATTATATTTCTGCAGAGGAGAAATGGAGAAACACATTCTTAGAGGCAGAAAGCAGCCTCCTGTCTTTCTTAATAGCCTACAGCAGATGCTCATTAAGAAATCCTGGGCCAGCCTATTCACAAAGAAAATGCCTTCACCTCCAGGTGATGGGATTAAGGACAGGACATGACCTTCACCCCAGGCACTGAAAAAAGTAGAAACAATACCAGTCCATTAAGGAAGGCTAGATGAAACAACTAACAGGATACAATCAATTACACATGTCTGACAGGATTAGGACCAAGGAAGTGGTAATTAAGACCCATCATGAGCCTTTGTGAAGCAAGTAAAAATAATCAAATAATAAAAGCACACAAAGCAAGTCTCAAAATTACAAAATACTGTAAACTGTATAAAAATCCTTGCACTCATCAAGCTAATTCGTCAGCTGTCCCAGAACTGCATGTTGTGGTTCTGCTCCTCAATAAACGGACCTTCTTTCCTAAGCAGGTAGCCTCCATTTTATTTCCAGAGCTCCTCTCCTGGCTTGGAGCTGAACTAGATGGATTTTTCTTCCAACATCCTACTGTGATCTTTTCTTCTTGGAGGTGCCTGCTTGTTACCCCGGTGGTAACAGTGCTAATATACTGACAAATTTGTTGCAACAGCCTTGGTGTTAGAGCTGTGAGAAAGAAATTATTTGGTGGAAAATGTTCCATTTCTAAAAAAGCATTGTGCTGCTCTTTAAATAGCTTTTGAGAATGAAAGAAATGGATATTGGCAGCATTGCTGTGAATGTGGGGGTAAGATAACGTAAAGTTGTCTTCCCAACACACGGGAGATGCTTCCATTTCTTTCATTCCTCTCTCAGGGCTTCTTTTTAAAAATTTACAAATAATCCATACAAGAGTGGAACAATAATTGGAGCAGAGAACTGGAATTGGAGCTCTGCAAATGAATGATTCTGATTTTGCTGAGTTTGGAAGACACCAAAGAATTGCAGGTTTGTTCATTTCACCAACACAATTCTGTGTTAGTCAGTTTTCTACCTTATTTGCAAAGCGGCTCTCAAAGAGAACCAAGCGGGCGTGGTACACCCAGAGCTGCCTCTTCTTCGCAACAGTCAAGAACCTCTTCCGCTTGAAGCTCCAAGCTGTGGGGGAGGCAGCTACAATGCCGGCAGCTTCGAGGGGGCCTCTTCCCTCAGTGTTTCGTTTGTTTTCTTACCTCTAGGCGGCTACACCGGCTTTGCTCTTAAAGGCTGCTGCTCCGCGCCTTTTGATCTTTCTTGGGTGCAGAAAAAAGTGACCCTATGAAGGGACCATGCCTGCTGCTGAACCTGGAAGCAAGATGCTTCTTTTCCACCCAGCCGCTGGTGCAGGGCGCCAAAATGACCTCTGCCCTATCTTTGCGCATGCACAGCTTTCTTCTCACCGGCTGGAGGACCTTTTCGTGCCCTGTGGCCAACAGCTGGGGGGAAAAGAAGCCTCTGCTCTTCCGGCTTTCAAAGAGGTGGCTGAGAGGCTTCTTTGCCAGCCAGCTGCTTTCCAGCTCCGGTCAGCTTGCCATCCGATGGATGCAAGCAGCAACCAGGGGATCGGTTTGGGGGCGTGGCCAGCCTACCAGTACTACCGGTTCAGAGAGCCAGCCCCAATTTTTACTACCAGTTCTACTGAACTTTTTCTGAAGCATACTTGATGTCCTTCTAACTTGCTTGTTGTTCTGGGAGGTTCCCACAATCAACAGTGTTTCCTCAGAGAAGTCACAGACCTTCTCCAAGGAACATACAGCAGCAGAAAGAGAGAGGCAACTTTTGACTCCCATCCAAGAAGCTTGGAGGGTCCCTACAAAACTACAGTGTATGTGCAAGCATGGCCTGTTGGTCCTGTCTAATTCCCTGGGATCCCACTTGGCCCAAGGAGTCCTTAAGTGGGACCCAACCATGAGGGTCTGGTTACTGCTCACTACCTGTGCATAGACTAAATATGCCTTTTTCTATGAGCAACATGGAAGGGAAATGTTGGGACTGCATTTCTCTGAGGAATGGATTTCAGGGCAGGATCAGTTTCCAAGGACGTTTTTGTTCTGGTCAACTGAGCAGAGGTAATTTCCATATAAGAATGTGGCTTATGGGATGACAATTTCTCGTTTGCAATATATTTTTATTGTTTTTACATATAAAACAATGCAATGCCGCGGAGTCGGGGTGATCATATATTCACATTATGTACAGCTGGTTTCAACCATTAACAGTTATTCTACTTAATACATTGTCTGTCCTTCTGTTCGATCGCCATATATACATTTGTTCCAGTCTTGTCATCTTAACTTATACTAGTCATAAAATCTATTCCATACCTCAAAATATTCTGATTCCCCTTTATTTTTAAGTTCCAAAGTGAGCCTATCTGCTTCTGCACAGGCCAACACTTTTCTGATTATATCTAGCTCTGATGGTGTATTTTCTTTTTTCCAATGCTGTGCATAGGTTATGCGCGCTGCAGTCAGTATATGTATAATTAGATAGAGTGTATCTTTCTTAAACCCCTCCGGTATTATGCCTAGGAGAAAAGTTTCTGGTTTAAACATAATTTGTTCTCCCACCATTTGTTCTAACCACGATTGGATCATTTTCCAATATTTTATTGCCTCATTGCACGTCCACCACATATGGTAGAAAGTGCCTGGTGTTTTTTTACACTTCCAACAATTTGGGGCCAAATTTGTGAACATTTTAGAAAGCCGTGCTGGTGGGAGATGCCATCTGTAGAACATCTTGTAAAGATTTTCTTTATACGCCGTAGCCAATGTTAATTTCTGATTTAAGTATCCAAAGTTTTTCCCACTTAGCCAATTCCACATTGTAACCGAAATTTTTCACCCAGGCGACCATGGTTTCTTTGACATGTTTTTCCTCTAGTTTATATTCCAACAAAAATCTATACAGCACTTTGATCAGTCTGTTTTCTGGGGATGACAATTTCTCAACAGAGAAAAGGGTGGAAGGTGCAATTATACTTTTCTTTTTTCAATTCCTTTCCTGCTTCTGTATCCATTCTTTGTTTTTGTTTGATTTAAATATTTTATTAGATTAAAATTTTCTAATAAAAAAAAAGGAATGTGTATCAAATAAAGAGACAGTCTTGATGACTAGCCTTGCAATTTCCTTGGCAAGGATTTTGTATATTTTATTAGATGAAAAATTTGAATTAAAGAAAGAAATGTGTATCAAACAACGTGTGGCACATTGTTGCATGCACAACTGTATTACCAACCTTTCCCCCCAAACCTTTGAAATGCCTTTTGGAAACATTTCTCTTACCCCATGTAGAAAGTTATCTCCTCTTCCCAAGTCCCCCTTTTTCTAGCCCTGCTGGGTATGTGACTTTCACACTTTGACCTAATGGAGACTTCTGTGTATGCAAAATTACAGACATACAAGACATTTAGCATGGGTGTGCTTGGAAGCATCTCCGGGCAGCACAAATGAAGTTGGCTCCCTTTGAGCCTCTGACTCACTGATTCTCCCAGGTCCTAAATCCTTGGCAGCCACAGGCAATCAGTCATAAAGTTTTGGGATGTAGAGAGGTTTTGACCTTCACTGGCTCACCCCAAAGAAATGCAGGAACTTCCTATACATCAGCTTTCTGCAAAGTAGTGCCCTCCAAATCATTTGCTCAAACTGTTTGGGAATAATAAATCTAACTCCTGTGGAGATTGGAAGGCTGCTCAGAGCAATCCTTCCCTCTAGTGAGATTTAGCTTCTGCAAGGATGCAGCTAGAAATGATCTCCCATATCTAGATGTGGTTTGGAAGCAAGGAGATTGAATGTTTCATTATTCTATTCATAGGATGAAGTTGAGTGCTCCTATCCCAAAGAGATACTGGCTGGGGAATTCTGGGGCTGAAAATCTTGGCGGCACCCAGGGAGAAAAAGGCTGGGATTATGCCTGTGGCATTTCTATTATCTACCATGATAAAAATGCAAGGAACACTCCCAAAAAGATTTTTACGTAATTTCCCAAGAAATAAATATTAAGGAACTTCTGCTGCTGATGGCCAGCTAGCCTTTATCAAACTAATATGTTCCAATTTTTTCTTTCCTCCTTTCTGTCTAATACAATGACACATTTGCCTTAAAAACTCAGGCAAATTCTTTGTAGTCAAATTAAATAGTCAACATCTCAGCTGGACTTATAATGGAACATTAGAAATGAAACTCAAGCTTTGTCTACACTCATCACTTTGGGCCCCATGTGGATTTTCTTGTGTACAATAAGGTTGGAAGGTTTCCTGAAGCACCATGCACTCTCGGGGCACTTAAATGGTTTCTCCTCTGTGTGTATGATTTAGAAGGCTAACTTTAGTACTGAAATCTTTTCCACAGTCTGGACACTCATATGCTTTCTCTCCTGTGTGAGTCCTATGGTGTCTCACCAAGTTGAATTTTTGATTGAAACTTTTCCCACAATAGACACATTCAAATGGTTTCTCTCTTATGTGAGTCCTCTGATGAGTCACCAGGCTTGAATTCCGACTGAAACCTTTCCCACAATCAGGACATTCAAAGGGTTTCTCTCCTATGTGAGTCCTCTGGTGTCTAACCAAGTTGGAATTATCACTGAAACATTTCTCACAATCAGGACATTCAAATGGTTTCTCTCCTGTGTGAGTCCTCTGATGAGTCACGAGATGGGAATTTTGACCAAAACTTTTCCCACAATCAGGACATTCAAATGGTTTCTCTCTTGTGTGAGTCCTCTGGTGTCTAAGCAAGCTGGAATAATCACTGAAACCTTTCCCACAATCAGGACATTCAAAGGGTTTTTCTCCTGTGTGAGTCCTCTGGTGTCTCACAAGGTGGGAATTCTGACGGAAATCTTTCCCACAGATAGGGCATTTAAAGGGTTTCTCTCCTGTGTGAATCATCTGATGTCTCATCAAGTCAGAATTCTGAATGAAACTTATTCCACAATCTGGACACTCATATGGTTTCTCTCCTGTGTGTGAGTCTTCTGGTGTATCATCACTTTGGAAGTCTGACTGAAACATTTTCACAGATAAGCACAAAGGGTTTATCTGCTATATGAGTCCTCCGTTGTCTCATGAGTGGGAATTTCCAATTAAGGTTTCACACAAATTGAACATTCATGTTTTCTATCTTGTATGAGTCCTCTAATGTATCACCACGTCACCATGCTCAGTGAAATATTTACCATATTTGGGAGCGTTTGTATTTCTTTTCTCCTGTCTGGGTCCTTCCATGAACCACAAGGAAGATGTTGTGACCAAAGCTTTTCTCCAGTTTGTATCCTCTCATGCATAATCAGCTGTCATTTGCAAGTTGTATCTTCCACCAACAGGCACGTCTATGGAGCTTTTACTCCACTGATATTCTTGAGGATGTCAAAAACATGTGTGATCCCTTGTTTAGTGGTGCTTTGATTCAAGCCATTTTCTTCCTCCCAGGGCTGCATCACTATCTGCCTGACGTGACTATCCAAGTGACTTTTTCCTCTTCACTGACTTCCAGTTATTTCCCTCTTTTGCTGAATGGAAAAATAACCTCCCTTGACTTTTCATATATCTTTTAGATCCACATACTTCCAGCTAGAAATCTCTTCTTTATTCTCTCTCCTTTGTTTCTCTCCTGCTGGCGAAGGAAAAAAAAAAGTGTGGTTTTCTGAAGGAAATGGAAAATATTTTGATTTCTGCCTCAATTTTCTTTCCTTTTCAATGGTGCTTGTTTATTTGTCCAGAGTCCTCTCATTGCCATCTTCTTTGTCCATAAGATTCAAAGGAAAGTGTAACTTTAACTGTGTATAAAATGGTTGCAGAAGATGTGAAAAAGAGAAAAAAGTATACATTACAATGGATAAGCAAACATGCCACAATATTAGAATATCCTCTTACATTATTATTCATTTGACACATGGAAGACTACCAAGATTCAAGTTAAAATGTCCATTCAAACATGAAATTCACTTGTTGACTTCAGTCAGTCACAATTTCTTAGCACTGCAAAGGGCTACCGTGTTTCCCAGAAAATAAGACCCACCCAGAAAATAAGTGCTAGAATGACCTTTGATATGTGCCTAATATAAGCCCTGCTTCAAAAATAAGCTCTAGTTAAGAGCCCACCTACTCCATCCCAGCATCTGTTTTTGTTTGCCTGGGGCCATGGCCACAGCTGTGATGGGGTTGACAGCTATGTGGACTGTCTGGCAGGCCAGATCTCGTGCCTCCCCCACATACCTTTGCCTGCTGCTGCTGCTATGGTGGTGAGGTGGCCTAAATGTCAAGAAAGCCGGTGGCGGAGGAAAGCAGAGGCTGCCTCTTTTCTATCCCTGCCCTGAATCAAGGAATCTGGCGGGCAGGCAGCGCTGGCCAGGGCCTCAACAAACAGCTTCTCTCTCTCACACCCTCAGCCTGAAGCAGTGTCCGGAGGCAGCCTGCACTGCCCCACAGCCTTTACTGGCTTTCTCTTTCTCTGTGAAAGAGTGGGAAAGAAAGCTGGGCATCCCGAGACATCCCACTCTGACTCAACTCAGGTTTCACTTGGTGGGAGAGGAAAGCTTTGGAAACTGCCTTTTCATTTACATTCATCATCAATATTGTAACCCGTCCTTTTATTTCTACAAAAAATGATTTGTATTTACCACAATTAGCCTCTTTGAAGGCCAATGGGAAGGCGTGGTATGAATTTCACGCATGACCCATGGAAATACAGACACTCACACTCTCAATGCTCACAATGCTTCCTCACTTGGGGTGCACCACTGTTTTATCCCATCACTTTCAGGAAGACTTGTGATGAAAAAATAGAGACATCCTCTGAAAATAAGCCTTATAGCCAATCTTATTTTGGGGGGGAAACGGTATCATCAAATAAGTATCATCTCGCGCCTACAGGAGAGAGCTGCGGCACCTCAGCGACCCCCTGGCCCTCTACATCGAGCAGGTGCGCGCGATGGAGCTGGAGAACGACCGGCTGCTGCAGGGACTGAGAACTGTCTATATTCTAGGGCAGACCTGATTTTACTGCGGGAGTCCCCCCTCTCGCAGGTTTGGCCCTCCGCCCTTAAGAGGGCCCACCTTGATGAGGGATACATTAATCCAGAGAGGTGGGCGAGGCGCAATCTTAGGGGTTTTTTAGTTAAATGTTTGATTCGTTTTTTAGGGAGTTCCAGGGTGGGGGGAGGGGCTAGTCAGACTGAGGGAGGGACCAATGCCAAGCCGGCGGGTGGAGTTAATAAGGAAGTGACGGAGCCATTAAGGGGGGGGAGTAGTGATATCCCAGAAGAGGGTCTTTTTATTCCAACGGTCGTGGGGAGGGGCAGGTGCGAGGGTAGCCAGAGATCTTATCGCCGGTTGGGAGACCGGGGCCGTGGTTGTTGGGTACGGCCGGTCATATGTCCCAACCCCCGCAATCTAGGTGGTCAGGCCCTACAGAGCCAGGGCCCGAGACTGATGCTATGCAATGCCAGGTCCGTTGTCAACAAAGCCCCCCTCATTAACGACTTGGTGTCGGAGGGGGAGCCGGACCTGGCAGGAATCACGGAGACCTGGCTGGGTCACGAGGGAGGTCTCCCTCTCGTGGAAATGTGCCCGCCAGGTTACCGCGCATTTCATCAGTCATGGGCACTAGGCAGGGGTGGTGGGGTAGCGGTCATTGTGAGGGAAGGTCTTGAGCCGAGAGAGACCACTGTGCCACAGTTAACCGGTTGTGAGTCCCTATGCGTGAAATGGGGCCCAGGGAGACAGCTGGGCCTGCTGATTGTATACCTGGCTCCTTGCTATGCATCAGCAGCCCTGCCCGAGATCCTCGAGGTGATCGCCGAGATGGCAGTTGAGACCCCCAGGCTGTTGGTCATGGGGGACTTTAACTTGCCATCAGTAGGGGAGACATCCGAGGTTCATGGCTTCCATGACAGCCATGGACCTGACCCAGGTAATTCAGGGCCCCACACACGAGGGAGGTCACACACTGGATCTTATCTTTATCTCTGGCCGGTGGAGGAGTGATCTGGGAGTAGGGGATTTAGTTATTACACCCCTGTCATGGTCAGACCACTCACTTCTCCGGCTCGACTTCCCAGCCGCTACTCCCCATCGCGGGGAGGCGGATCCGGAATGTCCAAGATGGTTCCGCCCCAGATGCCTGATGGAACCTGATAGGTTCCAGATGGAGCTTGGGCCATTTCCTGTAGCCCTGACCCGCACCCGGATGGAGGACCTAGTGGCTGCATGGAACAGTGCGGCCACCGGGGCCTTGGACTGGGTTGCGCCTTTGCGGCCTCTCTTGCGGCAGCAAACCACCCAGGCCCCTTGGTTTACCGAGGAGCTGAGGGTGATGAAGTGCCGCAAGAGACGCCTAGAGAGCAGATGGAGATTGTCACGCTCTGAATCTGACCGATCACAGGTGAGAGCCCATTTACGGACTTACCTTTTGGCGTTAAGAGTGGCCAAGCGTCAGTACTGTGCCACCCTTATTGCGTCCGCAGATAACCGCCCTGCCGCCCTGTTTGGGGTAACCCGCTCCCTCCTTCAACAGAGGCCGTGGGAAGCCCCTTTGCAGGGTAGAGCAGAGGAATTTGGGGAGTATCTGCAGAACAAAATCGCTCAGATTCGAAGCGAGTTGGTCTCTACTAGTGGTCTAGAGGGGACGTCGGAGGTGGGTCTTGAGGCTCCACTCTGGGAGGAGTTTGACTCTGTTACTTTCGACGATATGGACAGGCTGCGTAGGCGACTGCGAGCCACCACATGTTTACTGGACCCGTGTCCCTCCTGGCTTGTACTGGCATCCTGGGAGGTCACACGAGGCTGGCTCCAGGAGTTAGTTAACGCTTCTTTGAGTGAGGGGTTCTTGCCGGCCGTCCTGAAAGAGGCGGTGGTGAGGCCCCTACTCAAGAAGCCTTCCCTGGACCCAGCTGTGTTAGCCAACTACAGTCCCGTCTCCAACCTTTGCTTTCTGGCGAAGGTTGTAGAGAGTGTGGTGGCACAACAGTTTCCACGCCACCTGGAGGAAACTGATTATCTGGACCCACGCCAGTCCGGTTTCCGGCCCGGCCACAGCACGGAGACGACATTGGTCGCGTTGGTGGATGATCTCTGGAGGGCCAGAGATGGGGGTTGCTCCTCCATCCTGGTCCTACTAGACCTCTTGGCGGCTTTTGATACCATCGACCATGGTATCCTATTGCATCGACTGGAGGGGCTGGGGGTGAGGGGCACCGTTCTGCGGTGGTTCTCCTCCTACCTCTCTGGCTGAGTGCAATTTGTATTGGCAGGGGGGCAGAGGTCGACCTCGAGGCCGCTCACTTGTGGGGTGCCACAGGGGTCGGTCCTCTCGCCTCTCCTGTTCAATGCATATATGAAGCTGCTGGGCGAGATCATTCGTGGGTTCGGGGTAGATTACCATTTGTACGCGGATGATACCCAGCTGTAAATCTCTACCCCGAACCACCCCAACGATGCCGTCAAAGTGATGTTCCGGTGTCTGGAAGCCATACGGATCTGGATGGGAAGTAACAGACTCAAGCTCAACCCGTCCAAGATGGAGTGGCTGTGGCTACCGGCACCCCGGTTCAACCAGCTGATTCCATCACTGGCCATTGGGGGCGAACATCTGGCCTCCGTGGATCGGGTATGCAATTTGGGCGTCCTCCTTGATGCCCGGCTGTCAATGGATGACCATGTGACAGCCGTGGCAAGGGAGGCGTTTCACCAGGTTCGCCTGGTGCGCCAATTGCGTCCCCTATTGGACTGGAACGCCCTTCGCACAGTCACCCATGCGCTTGTGACGTCCCGGCTAGACTACTGTAACGCTCTCTACATGGGGCTCCCCTTGAGATGCACCCGAAGACTGCAGTTGGTTCAGAATGCGGCCGCGCGGGCAGTCTTCGGAGTCGCTAGATACTCCCACGTAACACCTTTCCTGCGCGGGCTGCACTGGCTACCTGTAGCTTTTCGGGTGCGTTTCAAGGTGCTGATTATCATCTTCAAAGCGCTCCATGGCACAGGGCCTAGTTATTTGCGGGATTGTATCCTGCCCCACACATCCCTTCGGCCGATTCGCTCACACAGAGAGGGACTCCTCCGGGTGCCGTCCAGTAGGCTGTGCCAGTGGGAGACGCCCAGGGGAAGGGCCTTCTCTGTGATGGGCCCGACCCTCTGGAATGACCTTCCCCCTGATATTAGAACAACCACGGACCTCCGCTCCTTCCGTAAGAAGCTCAAAACCCACCTGTTTAATCTAGCCGGCTTGGCCTAATTCCAGCTCTCCCACCTCAGTCTGTATTTTTAAATTTTGGTCTTAGGCTAAGTTTTTAATTTTTATAAATTTGTACAGGGGTTTAAAGTTTAATTCGATTTTAACTATATTTATGATTATTTGTAAGGTTTTTAATTTGGTACCTGTACACCGCCCTGAGTCCCTTCGGGGAGAGGGGGCGGTCTAGAAATCAAATAAAATAATAAATAAATAAATAAATAAATATACCTGGAAGTGCTGGGGATAGATTACACAATTGCAGATATATGCAAAGAGAGAGAAATATACATATCTATAGCTTTATGTATGTGGGAAATTGATTTCTTTCAACCCTGAAAAAATGTCCCCAAATGGTTGCAGTCAAACCTTTTGAGATAATTTTAAAGATGTGGGGGCTTTATGTAATGAAATGAGGCTTAAAGCCTCTGCAAGATTTGAAGCACCAATTTTGCCCATGGGGCAAAAAATACTGCCCACAACCTCTCTAGTGACATCCCAATTCATGTAGTCTAAAAAAAAAGTTCAATCAATCAATTCCAACTTCTTGCAAATTATATATATGTATGTATGTATGTATGTATGTATGTATGTATGTATGTATTTTATATATATATATATAAAAAGTTGGAATTGATTGATTCATTTTTTTAAAAAATCCCACAAACATGTTTCCCTGCACATGATGGTGAGAAACATGACTGAGAAACGTGATGGACCGGGAAATCAGGTTAGCAAAGAAATGCTTGGGGGAAGTGAGTGGCATCTGGGCAGGTGATGGGTAGGGCAAGCTCTGGGGTGCAGCAGTGCACCACAATGGGGAAATGGTGCGGACAGCATGAGAGAAGTTGGGGTTACCACCCACCCTCGGCTCCGTCTCGCAATCGGGGCTTCCATGCCTAGGCGTGCTTGCCCCTTCCTTTTTTCCCTCCTTCACTGCTGGCCATCACTCCATTCGGCTCCTTTGTGTGCGGGTATCTGCTGGAAGGATGTGCCTTGTTGCCCCCTTGTGAGTGCCGCCCTTCGCTGCCCAGCTCCTTCGCCAGCATGGCTAATGGGGAGCCAAGATCTGGCTGCCTGCAAAATGATCCTTTCTGAGATCAGCCCAGCCTGTGGTATTTGAAGCGCAGGGGCCACAGGTCGTCCATGGGCGTAGGCAGAAGCAGCTCTCCATGGGCAGCGCTTGCTAGGGGACCCAGGAGCTACAGTGAGGGCTAGGAATGAGAAAACTGTATGAAGGGTCCACTTGTATGAGAGATTGCTGCAGGTCAACTCTTCCCATAGGTTAGGTCTGCGTTTTCAGTACTGTTGTCGCTAGCAACAACTGATCTGGCTGTCTCTGAAAACAGTAAAGGCCAAGTTCAACAACCTCTTTAGAGCCAGGTGATCAAGTTGCTTTCCAGACCGCCAATGTTTTTACATTAATGCCCCTTCCCTCCTCCCGACTTCTAAAGAAGACAGAGAGGTGGGCAGTAGTTCCTATGCAACCGGAATCTATGAAACTTGCACTTGGCAATTTCTCTGCCCCGTTTTGGCTGTTGTGTGAGGTGTTCCGAATGGCTATATAAAACCTTTAGCAATGCTTTTCTATTACCAACAGAAGAAAATACCAGTAAATGTAACCAGTACAAAACATCTGGGTGATGATAGATGGGGCAAGCTCCATGGTGTTGCATTGCACTGCAATGGAGAAACAGGAAATGGAGCGGCCGATGTGAGGGAAGGAGGCTGCTTTCCTTTTAACTTCTCCCTGCTCCTTCTTCCCTCTTGCCGACCGCTCCATTTCCCATTTCTCCACTGCAGTGCAGCGCCCAGGAGCTGGAAGATGGGGATGAGCCACACCTTCTCCTCTTGGCCCACCGTATAGAAGATGCCCCTAATTTTCAAGTAAATATATATATTTTTTAAAGTAGCATCTTATACACAGAAAAATACGGTATTTAAAAAAAAGTGCTGCTTTAAGTACAGTCCAACCTGGTTAATACACAGATGTGACACCAATAGGAAACACCATGGCAAGATATGGAAGAAAAAAAACAAAAATCCCAGAAAAAGACCAGTGGCAGATTCTGTCTAATCTTATTGCCAAGAATGCCAGAAGGGTTTCCCTTCAGAGGTTGTGTGAGGTCCATCACTGGTGGCTTTTACTCAGAGACAGGACAGGCATTTGTCTGAAATGATATTGGGTCTCCTGCTTGATCAGGGCGTCTGAATAGAAGACCTGCAAGGTCCCTCCCAGCTCTGTCACAAACCCTCCAGTGATGGGAGCACCCACAACCTCTGGAGGGAAGCCATTCCCAAAGAATCCACCTTCACTTGGAAGAGACTTTTCCAATCTTCCCACCAGAAGGAAAATTGCAGCCACCAGTTTCACAGCCTGCAGCACCAGTGGGCTTAAATTCGGGGAGGGAAGGAACCTGCAGCAGCAGCAGCTGAGATGCTTCAGCCCAGTTGCTTCTCTGCTTCCAGGACTCTCCTCCCACCTGCCCTCAACTCACCTTCCAGCTGCTGCTTCGACCATGGGAAGAGCACAAAAGCCGGTCTGCACACCACTCCCCTCCCATGAGTGATCCGGAAGAGGAAGTTCCTCTGCGCTTCTCCTCTCCCATCCTTCCTACCTATGCAGTACTCGATGGTTTTAACTCCTTCAAGCTCAACCACAGACGCCCCTTGCGGTATTCTTAGCTTTCTAATCACAGGTGTTGCCCTTTTGATCTCCATCTCCAGATAGGAGGCAGAAAAACACACTTGTCCTGTCCCTACTACATTTGCAAAATGTTTTGTTGATTAACTGCTATCAAGTCGGTTTTGACATTTAGCAACCGACCTTTGAAACTGAGCCAAGTGAAATAGTGAAATGTGATGTTAGGGTTAGGATTACAAAGATTACCGGTAGCTATTAGCCCTAAAAGTTCATGAAGGTTTTACAGAATTACACAGTCAGCTTTCTTAGGTGTGACTCTCAGTGGAGATCAAAACCTCTCTAATACCCCAACACTTATGACGGATTTCCTGTGGCTCCCAAGCACCTTCAGGCCAGACACTCTAAGGGAGCCAACTTCACTCCTGGTGGCCCGGGCTGCATCAAGAGCACCCAATCTGATGCTTGATTCCTGGAGAAGGAAATTTTATATTTGCTAAATGCCAAATGCAAATTCTGTAAATCTGCCTGCATGGAAATCTCCATTGGATCAGAGAGAAAAATATGCAGCAGGGCTAATGGGGGCTAAGACAGCTGGGGTGATTGTCAATATATAGCAGAAGAAATATTTTTAAAATACAGTTTTAAAAGAAAACAAAAGGGAAGAGTAGAATATCCCACCAAAGCATATGGTTGACTAATAACCAGGCTAACCCTTTTAGAGGGACAGCCTGCACTGTCACTTTCAATGCAGACCCAGTAAGGTTTGGATGATGACAGTGGTCTTTTAGCTATTGGATCTGAGCTCTGTTGCATGGAAGAATCTGGAATAAAATAACTGCAAGATATAGTTTATTGATTTCCTTTTCCTTCAGGAACTCAAAATGACATACTAAGCATGTCCTGTGTACCATGCTGTAATTTACAAGGTCAATATACACACAAGACAGCCTGCACTACCTACCAACAATGTGATCCACTAGAAAAAAAAATTGGAACCAGTCCTCTGAATTGTGTGAGTGAAATGAACAAACTTGCTATTCTTTGGTTACTTCTAAACTCAGCAAAATCAGGACCATTCATCTGCATAGCTTAAATATCTGTTCATTGCTCCAAATAATGTTCCTCTCTTTACTTGTAGGGAATACTTGGAAAACGTTTTGACCTTTTTAAAAAAGGAAAATGATGGCATGGTATAATACGTATGTCATGTGTTGTTATTCCTTCCAGTTATTGGCCTATTTTTAAGAATTGCTAAGGACCAGATGACTTTTGGAGTTTGTATTGTATCTTAATTTCCAGGTTTTTTTTTAAATAGGCCCCTTACCAGAAGCAAGTTTATGCAGCTGCTTTGTTAACTATTTTCTTTTCTTTTTTTGAAAAGTGTTTTTATTTTTTATTCTCTTACATACAGTTGTAGGTATACATTCACAGTTATTCTTCTTCTTTACATTAAAAAAACCCCACTGTATGTGTAGAGTCCTCATCACTGAGCAAGAATTGGGAAATGAGCTTTACATTACCTTATTATTAATTTCATTTATGATTAAACTTAATCAGTCCGTCTTGCAGTTTGAGGCAACTCTGAGCGCCTTGCCCTAATGGTCATAGCAACACGGGACAATACCCATTTTTTCCCTTGTCAAAAGCTATGGATACTTCTAACATGATGCATTTTTTAAAATGAAACGTTTTCAACTGTACATCCCTCCCCCTCATGTTAAGGTAGCAAAACAGAGAGGTTTGTCCCTCCTCTGTGTGACAGGGGCGGACAGTGTGGCAAAATGGCAGCCTCTTCCATCAGTGCACTGCATGGCCCAGAGATGAATGCAGGACCTACTGAAAATGGTGGCTGCTTCCAGGAGACAGTCATGAGGCCCAGGGATGTTGTCCTCTCCTCAGTGGTGCAATTCAATTTTTTTTAACCACCGTTTCTATGGGTGTGGCTTGTGGGCGTGGCAGGGGAAGGACACTGCAAAATCTCCATTCCCACCCCATTCTGGGGCCAGCCAGAGGTGGTATTAGCCAGTTCTCTGAACTACTCAAAATTTCTGCTACCGGTTCTCCAGAACCTGTCAGAACCCACTGAATTTCACCCCTGCCTCCTGTCCTTCCCCAACACGAGGATCAGAGATCTTCAAAAGATAAGGAGGAGGAGGGTGTGAGGCCTGGTGGGGTGGGAGTGAGACCTAAGGACTGCAGGGACCCAACGGGAGTGTGAGAAAAAACCTGTGTGGACCCTGGGGGGTTGAAGGCCAGGGATGGGAAATAGAGCACAGGGTGTCTTGGAGGGTGGGAGAGGTCTAGAGATGCCTGTGGCAGGCAAGCCTGGCCCTGCTCTAGGCCTCCAAGAGTTTTCCCCAGCCCCGAGGTAGCCAGTAGTCCTCTTAGTGACTCACACCTTCAATTAATGGCTGCATTAGAGGGAGCAAGGGGATCCAGGTAATTAAGGAAATCACTCTCACTTAACAGCCCTTGTAACATGCCACCATAATCTCAAGGCCGTGACGGTTGTATCTTGAGAACTAGTTATAGGCTGGCTGGGGAATTCTGTGGCTAAAAATCTGGAGGTAGAAAATTGAAACTCCACATATGGGAGTTACATAATCAATATAGAAAACTATCGTCCAGGAACCATAATGAGGAACTTCACTACTTCTACAAAAGGAAATATCCAGAAACTGTTGCCGATAACCAGAAACAAGACATTCTGCTCATCACCAGAAAAGTTAGCCTTTTTCCATTTCCCTTTTCTCTCCATCTATGTCTAATCCTGAGACCTGTTTGAGTAAAAAGAATTAGGCCAGAATTCAAATAGTCAATTTCTCACCTACACTTTCAATGGGATATTACAAATGAAAAGCCTTCTCTAAACCCATCTCCCCTTGCCTCATATGTGTTTCTTTGTGTGCAATAAGGGGTGATTTATGTCTAAGGACTACAGACTGGACATTTGAAAGATTTCTCCCCTGTGCGAGTCCCCTGCTGTCCCACCAAATCAGAATTCTGAATGAAACTTATTCCACAATCCAGACACTCGTACAGTTTCTCTCCTGTGTGTGTCCTCTGGTGTCTCACCAGGCTGGAATTACAACTGAAACATTTCCCACAATCAGGACATTTAAAAGGTTTCTCTCCTGTGTGAGTCCTCTGGTGTGTCACCAGTTCAAAATTACGACTGAATCTTTTCTCACAGTCAGGACATTCAAAGGGTCTTTCTCCTGTGTGAATCCTCCGATGTATTGCCAAGCTGGAATTTTGAGTGAAAATTTTCTTACAATCTGGACATTCATATGATTTCTCTCCTGTGTGAGTCCTCTGGTGTTTCACCAGGCTGGAATTACGACTGAAACTTTTCCCACAGACAGAACATTTAAAAGGTTTCTCTCCTGTGTGAGTCCTCTGGTGTATCACCAGTTCAAAATTACGACTGAATCTTTTCTCACAGTCAGGACATTCGAAGGGTTTCTCTCCTGTGTGAATCCTCCGGTGTATTGCCAAACTGGAATTTTGACTGAAATTTTTCTTACAATCTGGACATTCATATGGTTTCTCTCCAGTGTGAGTCCTCTGGTGTCTCACCAAATCAGAATTCTGACTAAAACGTATTCCACAATCTGGACACTCATACGGTTTCTCTGTGTGAGACCTCTGGTGTATTATCAGCTTGGCCTGTGCATTATAGCTTTTGGCACATTGACACAACTGGTAAGGCTTTTCTCTGGTGTGAGCCTTTCCAGAACAACTGTTCTGACTAAAGCTTTTGCTGCATTGGGAACACTGATATGGCTTTTCTCCAGTGTGGATCCTCTCGAGCATAATTCTACAATCTTTGCTTTTGCCAGATCTGTGGCTCTTTTCCACCACTGACATTCTTGGATTCTCAAGGACGTCAAAAATACTCTGAATGCCTTCTTGGATGGAGCGTTGATTCAAGGTACTGTTTCCTTCCCCCGAAAGTGAGGCCTGCATTATTGTCTGTCTTATATGGCTGTCCAAGTGACCTTTTCGTTTCCACTGACTTCCAGATATTTCCCTCTATTTCTGAACTAGGAAATTATCCCCCTTGATATTTTGATATGTTTCTTCCACATACACTATTTTTGTCCAGCTCAAAACTCTTTTCCTGGTTTTGTCTTCCTTGTCTCTAATCTACTGGGGAAGAAGAGGAGTTTTGGGGTTTTCCGGAGGAAATAAAAATATTTTGCTTGTTGCCTTGGTTTGCTTTGCATTTTAATGCTGCTTGTGATTCAGTTTTCCACAGTGCTCTCTTTGGCATTCTTTTCCCTGTAAGATTCACATAAAAGGGTTAGTTTAATTATGGTTCATAAAATGGCCACATAACATTAAAAAAAAAAAACAGATCCAAAGGCATACATTAGAATAAAAAGTATACAATACAATACAATAGTAGAGTTGGAAGGGACCTTGGAGGTCTTCTAGTCCAACCCCCTGCCTAGGCAGGAAACCCTATACCGTTTCAGACAAATAGCTATCCAACATCTTCTTAAAGTAAAGTAAAGTTACCAACATGCTAACTTAACCACTTACATTAATTATTTACATTTTCAATATACACGTGCACAGGTACAGTATAGGTGCTACCTTGCTCAATAGTAGTAACTGTGAGAGGGATCTTGGAGTCCTAGTGGACAACCATTTAAATAGGAGCCAGCAGTGTGCAGCAGCTGCCAAAAAAGCCAACACAGTTCTAGGCTGCATCAACAGAGGGGTAGAATCAAGATCACTTGAAGTGTTAATACCACTTTATAATGCCTTGGTAAGGCCACACTTGGAATACTGCATTCAGTTTTAGTCGCCATGATGTAGAAAAGATGTGGAGACTCTTGGAAAGAGTGCAGAGAAGAACAACAAAGATGATTAGGGGACTGGAGACTAAAACATATGAAGAACGGTTGCAGGAACTAGGTATGTCTAGTTTAATAGAAAGAAGGACTAGGGGAGACATGATAGCAGTGTTCCAATATCCCAGGGGTTGGCACAAAGAAGAGGGAGTCAAACTATTTTCCAAGGCACCTGAGGGTAGAACAAGAAGCAATGGGTGGAAACTAATCAAGGAGAGAAGCAACTTAGAACTGAGGAGAAATTTCCTGACAGTTAGAACAATTAATCAGTGGAACAGCTTGCCTCCAGAAGTTGTGAATGCCCCAACACTGGAAGTCTTTAAGAAGATGTTGGATAGCCATTTGTCTGAAACAGTATAGGGTTTCCTGCCTAGGCAAGGGGTTGGACTAGAAGACCTCCAAGGTCCCTTCCAACTCTGCTATTGTATTGTATTGTATTGTATTGTATTGTATTGTATTGTATTATTGTATTGTATTGTATTGTATTGTATTTCAAATATCCATTCAGTTCTGAAATTTATTTGTTGACTTGGGTCAATCCATTAATTTAGGGAATTGCAAAGAGTTATCATCAAATATACCTGGAAGTCTGGGGACAAATTATGCATATTCGCATATATGTGGGTACACATTTTTGACCTTAGAAGGATGGGAGTGGGGGGTTTAATTGATGAAATGATCCCAAGATCTATGGTGAGATTTAAAGGACCCATGGAAGTTCACTACTCCAAATAAGAAAGAGGTGAGAAATACTGTCTACAATCATGCTGATGACATCCCAATTCAGGTAGTCCTCACTTACTGAAAGCCATTGGCACGGGCAAGTCCATTCCTAAATGGCATGGTCATTAAGAATGACATCACTTACCTATGCCTACTTGCGAAACCCTGGCTGTGGCCATTAAGTGACTCACTGTGGTCTCCTCTGTGCAATGTAACGTGACTGCAACTTCCTTTCAATTTCCAATTGATTTTGTTTGTTATGAGTCAGTTGTGTATGTTCCAAATGACCGTGGGACACCACAACCATCTTGAATGCAAGCCAGTGCCATCCCCACATGACAGGGATAGCCATAACTTTGAGGAACATTTTAAAGTCTTTTATTCAGCACCACTGAAACTTTGAAGACTGAATGGCAACTGGTGAGGATTACCTATAAAACCAAACATCCCAAAAGGGGCCAATACCATTTAAAAAAATCTCTGGCTTAAGCACAGTTGTGCCAGGTTAATCTATGGATGGCACACCATCAGGAAAACCTGTATTTGTTTGCTAGATATGGAAGTAAAAACAAAAGTCCTGCAGCAGTGGCAGGTCAGTTCCAAATTGTTGCCAAGAAAAGAACATGTCCATAAAATTGCAAGGAGTCAAGCCTAACATGAAGGAGGCTTTTTAAGTTTCCCAACAACGGAAATGTAAAGGCATGCATCACCAGTGGAATAAAATCTGGGGAGAGAATATGTAGTAGCTAAGATGCTTAAGCTTTTAAATAGAGACAGGACAGCCATTTGTCTGAAATGATATGGGGTCTCCTGCTTGATCAGGGCGTTGGAATAGAAGACCTCCAAGGATCCTTCAAATTATATTCCTCTGTTATACTCCTCTAGTGATGGAGCACCTACCACCTCTGGAGAATCAACCTTAGCTTAAAAGAAGCATTTTAAATCTATTCACCAGAAGGAAAATTGCAGCCACCAGTTTCACAGCCTGCAGCACCAGTGGGCTTAAATTCGGGGAGGGAAGGAACCTGCAGCAGCAGCAGCTGAGATGCTTCAGCCCAGTTGCTTCTCTGCTTCCAGGACTCTCCTCCCACCCGCCCTCAACTCACCTTCCAGCTGCTGCTTCGACCATGGGAAGAGCACAAAAGCCGCTCTGCACACCACCTTCCTCCCATGAGCGACCCGGAAGAGGAAGTTTAGCTGTCACCAAAGGTGCTTTTTTTCAAAAGGCAACTGGACTCTTTCTTCTACTCTTCCCGTCGCTTTCCAATCTTTCTAGCAACAGAGTACTCGATGGTCTTAACTCCTTTAAGCTCAACCACAGGTATTATCCTCTTTCTAGGCACAGGTGTTGTCTGTTTGACCACCATCTCCAGATAGGAGGCATTTAAAAAAACATCCTTGTCCAGTTTCTAACTGAGGCGTTTGCAAACTGATTAAATGCTATCAAGTCGTTTTTGACTTCTAACAACCGACTTTGCAGCTGAGCCTAGTGAAATAGTGAAATGTGATGTTACTTAACCTTGTGAAGATTAGCTATGTGCCCAGCCCTAAACGTTCATGAAGGTTTTACAGAATTACACAATCAGCTTTCTTAGGGGTGATTCTCAGTGGAGACCAAAACCTCTCTACATGCCAAAACTTTATGACTGTGAGGCTCCCAGGATTTTAGGGCATGGCAGCAGCATCAGGCCAGACCCTCCAGGGGAAGGAGCTTCACTCCTGCTGGCCAGGGCTGCATCCAAGAGCATCAACCACCAAGCTTCATTCTTGGAGGAGGAAATTTTATATCTGCTGAATGCCAGGTGTAAATTCTGTAATTTTGTTTGCACTGAAGTCTCCCCTTAGGTCACACAGAGAAATATATGCAGCAGTGTTGCAGAAAATGACACTTAGACGTCTTGGGATGCAAGGAGAAGTTTATTGGTAGATAGGGTCTTACTTCTCCTTTTGTCTTGGGCCATAGGTACTGACTATGTGTCTTTATGCGAAATTTAGCTGAAACTTGTGGTTTTGGGCTTTTGACATAAGGGCATTTGCTGGACTTCTGTGGTTGAAAGCTGATGACATTTTCCTGTCTTGTTACAAGCAAGCTTTTTATCTCTCCCTTTTGCTACGTCTCATTCTTATATTTTAATTCACATTTTATTCTGCTTTATCAGGGCCTAGAAAATTGAGCCTAAGAAAGACAGTCTGATTGCCTATATATGACAGAATAAATGCCCCCCCCCCAAATAAAAAAAAGAATGGCAAAAATAGAATAACTCATCAAACAACATGGCTAACTGATCACCAGGCTAACCTTTTTTTTAGAAAGACACCCTGATAAGACAGGATATAAAGTACATTAAAATATAAAAGTAAGATATGGCAGAAAGAAGAAATAAAGATCTGCTTTTGAGACGTTTAAAAAAACAGGAAATGTTAAAAACCAAAACCGCAGGTTCAGCTACATTTCACACATATGGCTCAAGAAGGACAAGCTAGCCACAAGAACTTACTGGAATAAGTTTAGCAAGAAATGTAGTAACAGAAACTACAAACACATCAGCACTAGCATGTTATATTCACGTGTTCTGCTGCTTTTGAAAAATATATAAAGGCTGTCTTTTCCTTAAGTTGTTGTTCAGATGTCAAATGGCTGTTTTGCCTTAACTTGCTCTGAACCATTGGTACCAATAAAGCAACTTCTTTTGATTCCGATATCTGAGTCACTTAATTTCCTGCAACACTGCAATGGTATTTTTAATGCAGATTTAATAAGGTATGGATGGTGAGGATAATGGCTTTTGGTTCTGGCATCTGTTGTATGGAGGAATCTGGAATAAAATAACCCCAAACCTTTATTGATTTCCTTTTCATTCAGGAACTCAAGATGGCATATAAAACACTTCCTGGGTAGAATGCTGTATTTTACAGGGTAAATGTCCCCCAGACAGCCTACCTACCTGCTGTGATATACACATTCAGAGACACACCATTCAGAATTAGACTGAGGTTATCCCCTTCACCTACCTCCACACAAAGCTCTCCTAGGTTAATTTTTGCTCTGTGGCATTAAGGTTCAAACAGTCATATCTATTTAAAGAGCAGCACAATGCTTTTTTTTACAAATAAAACATTTTCCACCAAATAATTTCTTTCCTCACCTCTCCAATACCAAGGCTGTTACAACAAATTTGTCAGCAGCTTGGGGCTGCTACCACCGGGGTAACAAGCAGGCACCTCCAAGAAGAAAAAATCACACCAAGAAGTTGGAAGAAAAATCCACCTGGTTCAGTTCCAAGCCTGGAGAGAAGCTCTGGAAATAAAATGGAGGCTAGTTGCTTAGGAAAGAAGGTCCGTTTATTGAGGAGCAGAACCACAGCATGCAGTTCTGGGACAGCTGACATATTAGCTTGATGAGTGCAAGGATTTTTATACAGTTTACAGTATTTTGTATTTTTGAGACTTGCTTTGTGTGCTTTTATTATTTGATTATTTCTACTTGCTTCGCAAAGGCTCATGGTGCGTCTTAATTAGCACTTCCAATCCTGTCAGACATAATTGATTTTATCCTGTTATCTATTGCCTTTAGCATTCCTTCCTTAATGGAACTGCATTGTTTCCCCTTTTTCAATGACTGGGGTGAAGGTGATGTCCTGTCCTTAATCCCATCACCTGGAGGTGAACATATTTTGTTTGTGGATAGCCTGGCCCAGGATTTCTTAATGAGCATCTTCTGTAGGCTATTAGGAAAGACTGAGTTCTGCTTTCTGCCTCTAAGAACATGTTTCTCCATTTCTTATTTGAAGAAATATAATATTCTACCTCTTTTAATATCCCCTAAAATATTTCTATCTGGGGGGGGGGATTCCCACAATTCCCCCCTTTTGGGCTATATGTACTTACATATATTGCCCAACCTACGCACTATTAGAATGGTCTCTGTACTTTCTGTATACCTGCAACATCACGAGGGATGCTTGCCTGGCATCCTTACTTGGGGTCTATTGAAATGGGAGGTGATTTTGCAGGCCACTGGGACAAGGGAAAGTACAGTGATGGAGGCAGCAGAGGACTCTCATGATGATTATGACCTTGCCCTCCAAAAGCAGAGTTTTCCACCCAGGAAGGTCCAGCAGCCAGGGAAGAAGTCATGTTAAGTAGAAAATAAATTTATAGTATGCAGTTTTCTGTGCAAGTTCTTCTTAGATATCTGATGTCACTTTCTGTGAGCTTTCAGTCAGGTTTGAAGGAAGCACATATACCAACATTCTTTGCAGCCATGATTGTGCCTTAGTAGATAAAGGCTGCCCATTTCCAATGATTGCTTCCTGAACCTGCCTTAGTTTATTGCATCCAGGATTTATGATTAGCCAGTGTACAAGCCAGGCTATGAATATTTTTGAAGTTGAGAACAATGAGCCCTGGGACTCCTATTGATGCAGTGGATAACCAGTGCAACATATTCCGCTTTAATGGGCCGCATCGTTGTGAGTCACAGTCAGAATTTGGTGTTTGGAAATCTCTTTTCTGCTATCTCTTCAGTGAGGAAATTCAGTGAGGAAATTGACTGAGGCAGCATGCCTCCTCCCCATGGAATTGACAGTGAGGTCTGACTACTTGGGCCTTAGTGCCACAGTGCAAGAACCAGCCAGAGGAAACTTTATGTCAGGGATCCTCAAACTAGGGCCTGCGGGATGGATACGCCCCACCAACCCATTGCATCCAGCCCATTTAGTGGTGGGATTAAGTCCCGCCCCTCATCTTCCAGCCACTCCTTGCATGGCTGGGTTTTCCTGCCACCCTCTGCGTCCCTCCTCCAGCCGTCAGCCTTATATATACTTTGCAGAAACTAGCCTCACATATGCGTACCTCTGCTCATCGCTGCTCGCAAAGGTAAGGATGAAAGGCGTGGGCCGGAGGGTGGGTGGAGTAGGGTGAGCTGGGGGAAGGGTGATACTGGTGGTGGGTAGACAGATGTTTGTGGGGTGGTAGGGAAGCATGCAGGAGACTGTGACTTTGGAGTCCTTCCTGGGTGATTCCTGAAGCCACTCTGGCCTGCAAGGGAATCGTGCAGAAGACAGCCAGCTGAACTAGCCCAGAAGCAGAGCATTGCCTGGTCGTGGGCTATATGCAGGGCCCGAAGTTGGAGTGGAGGGCAGGCAGGTGGCCCTCGGGGAACCGTTGCGCTGGGGTGCTGTGTGCTCTTCAGCCTCCTGCCCATCTCTGCTTCTGCAAGGCAGAAAGCTGCAAAAATCTTCACCTGGGCCTTTCGGGCCTGCCTCTTGGCTTATGTGGAGCCTCCGGGAGAGAGCAACGTTTGCCAAAAGCACCAAAAACTGTTTCAATGAACATGGGATTACTGTGCTTGATTGGCCTCTCCATTTTTCCTCCATACTCTGGGTTCTTGGTTTCCAAATGAGATGCAAAAGTTGCTCTCATCAGAAAAGAGGACTTTGGACCACTGAGCAACAGGACTTTGGACCACTATGCTTCATTAAGACCAGGGTCAACGCAGCAGTCTACCAGGAGATTTTGGAGCACTTCATGCTTCTTTCTGCAGACGAGATTTATGGGGATGCTGACTTCATTTTCCAGCTGCCCACACTGCCAAAAGCACCAAAACCTGGTTCAATGACTGTTGGATTACTGTGCTTGATTGGCCAGCAAACTCGCCTGACCTGAACCCCATAGAGAATCTATAGGGCATTGCCAAGAAAAAGATGAGAGACATGAGACCAAACAATGCAGAAGAGCTGAATGCCGCTATTGAAGCATCCTGGTCTTCCATAACACCTCAGCAGTGCCACAGGCTGATAGCTTCCATGCCACGCCGCATTGAGGCAGTAATTGCTGCAAAAGGGGCCCAAACCGAGTACTGAGTACATATGCATGCTTATACTTTTCAGAGGTCTGATATTGTTCTATGTACAATCCTTGTTTTATTCATTGCATGTAATATTCTAATTTTCTGAGATGGTGGATTTGGGGTTTTCATGAGCTGTATGCCATAATCATCACAATTATGACAAATCACGGTTTGAACTATTTTGCTTTGCATGTAATGAGTCTCATATATTAGTTTCACCTTTTAAGTTGCATTACTGAAATAAATGAACTTTTGCACGATAATTTAATTTTTCGAGTTTCACCTGTATAAGATGCCCCCAAATTTTCAACCTCTATAGGGTGTGTGTGCATCTTACACTCTGAAAAAAAGCAATTTCACTTAACAGCCATTGCAACACGCAACTGTAATTCAAGGCCCATAATAATTTGAGGGCTACTTTTGTGTTGGCTTGGGAATTCTGGAGCTCAAAACCAAGGTAGAACACTGAAACACCACATGTAGGAATTCCATAATCGACATATAAAGCACCACCTAAAATTCCTTTTTGAGGAATTTCACTACTTCTGCAAAAGGAAATATACAGAAGCTTCTACTGATAACCAGAAACTACTTAGTTAGCCATTAGCCATTTTTCTTCTCTCAGCACCTACAAATTTAATCCTGAAAAATGTTTGAGCAAAATGAATCAGGCCAAAATTCAAACAATCCATTTCTCACCTACTTTCAATGGGAGAACACAATTGAAATTGAAGCATTCTCTAACTCAGCTACTTTTCCTCATATGGATTACCTGGTATGCAATAAAGGATGATTTATGCTTTTAGTAATGTCCACAAATTGGACATTTCAAAGATTTCTCCATGGTGTGAGTCCTCTGGTGTATCACTAGGTGGGAATTATCACAAAAAACTTTCCTACAGATAGGGCATTCAAAGGGTTTCTCTCCTGTGAGTCCTCTGGTGTCTCACCAGGCTGGAATTCTTAATGAAACTTTTCCCACAGTCAGGACATTCAAAGGGTTTCTCTCCTGTGTGAATCCTGTGGTGTGTCACCAGGCTGGAATTATCACTAAAGCTTTTCCCACAGATAGGACATTCAAAGGGTTTCTCTCCTGTGTGAGTCCTCTGGTGTCTCACCAGGCTGGAATTCTTAAAGTAACTTTTCCCACAGTCAGAACATTCAAAGGGTTTCTCTCCTGTGTGAATCCTGTGGTGTGTCACCAGGCTGGAATTATCACTATAGCTTTTCCCACAGATAGGACATTCAAAGGGTTTCTCTCCTGTGTGAGTCCTCCGGTGTATCATCAGGTGGGAATTACGACTGAAACATCTCCCACAGTCAGGACATTCAAAAGGTTTCTCTCCCGTGTGAATCCTCTGGTGTGTCACCAGGCTAGAATTATTACTAAAACGTTTCCAACAAATAGGACATTCAAAGGGTTTCTCTCCTGTGTGAGTCCTCTGGTGTATCACCAGGTGGGAATTCTGACTGTACCGTTTTCCACAGTCAGGACACTCAAAGGGTTTCTCTCCTGTGTGAGTCCTCTGGTGTGTCACCAGATTAGAATTATCACTACAGCTTTTCCCACAGATAGGACATTCAAAGGGTTTCTCTCCTGTGTGAGTCCTCTGGTGTATCACCAGGTGGGAATTCTGACTGTAACGTTTCCCACAGTCAGGACATTCAAAGGGTTTCTCTCCTGTGTGAGTCCTGTGGTGTGTCACCAGATTGGAATTATCACTGAAGCTTTTCCCACAGATAGGACATTCAAATGGTTTCTCCCCTGTGTGAGTCCTCTGGTGTGTCACTAGATTGGAATTAGCGCTAAAGTTTTTCCCACAGATAGGACATTCAAAGGGTTTCTCTCCTATGTGAGTCCTCTGGTGTTTCACCAGGCTGGAATTATCACAAAAACCTTTCCTACAGATAGGACATTCAAATGGTTTCTCTCCTGTGTGAGTCCTCTGGTGTTTCACCAGGCTAGAACTCAGACTAAAACTTTTCCCACAATCAGAACATTCAAAGGGTTTATCTCCTGTGTGTGTCTTCTGGTGTTTCACCAGCCTGGAATGATCACTAAAGCTTTTCCCACAGATAGGACATTCAAAGGGTTTCTCCCTTGTGTGAGTCCTGTGGTGTGTCACCAGGCTGGATTTATCCCGATAGCTTTTCCCACAGATAGGACATTCAAAGGGTTTCTCTCCTGTGTGAGTCCTCCGGTGTATCACCAGGTGGAAATTACGACTAAAACATCTCCCACAGTCAGGACATTCAAAGGGTTTCTCTCCTGTGTGAGTCCTCTGGTGTGTCACCAGGCTAGAACTATTACTAAAACATTTCCCACACATAGGACATTCAAAGGGTTTTTCTCCTGTGTGAGTTCTCTGGTGTATCACCAGGTGGGAATTCTGACTGTACCGTTTCCCACAGTCAGGACATTCAAATGGTTTATCTCCTGTGTGAGTCCTCTGATGTGTCACCAGATTGGAATTATCACTACAGCTTTTCCCACAGATAGGACATTCAAAGGGTTTCTCTCCTGTATGAGTCCTCTGGTGTATCACCAGGCGGGAATTCTGACTGTACCGTTTCCCACAGTCAGGACATTCAAATGGTTTATCTCCCGTGTGAGTCCTCTGATGTGTCACCAGATTGGAATGATCACTAAAGTCTTTCCCACAGATAGGACATTCAAAGGGTTTCTCTCCTGTATGAGTTCTCTGGTGTGTCACCAGATTGGAATTAGCACGAAAGTTTTTCCCACAGATAGGACATTCAAAGGGTTTCTCTCCTGTGTGAGTCCTCTGGTGTTTCACCGGTCTGGAACTCAGACTAAAACTTTTCCCACCATCACGATATTCAAAGGGATTATCTCCTGTGTGTGTGATCTTGTGTCTCAGGAGATGGGAATTTCTAATGAAACGTTTCCCACAATCTCGACACTCAAAACGTTTCTCCATGGAGTGAATCCTGTGATGTATTACCAGATGGGAATCATTACTTAAACTTCTCCCAGTCAAGACATTTAATGGTTTTTTCTCCTTTCTGATTCCTCTGGTGTATCCTCATTTGAATCATAACCGAAAGATTTCCAACAATCAGGACATTCAAAGCATTTCTCTCCTATGCGAGTCTTCTGGTGTATCACCAGGCTGGAATTATGACTTTCCCATAATCAGGACATTCAAATGGGTTCACTTCTGTGTGAGTCCTTGGGTACTTCACCAGGAAGGAATTCACTGAAAGTTTTCCAACAGAAAGGATGTTCGAATGGTTTTATTCCTTTGTGTGCATACTTTAGTGTCTCATGACCTGGGAATTTCTATTGAAGCTTTCACACAATCTGCACAGTCATGTTTTCTCCCTCCTGTGAATTACCTGATACAGCACCATGTTGTCATGCTCACTAAAGCATTTACCACATTGGGAGCACTTTTGTGGCTTCCCTCTTGTGTGGAGGTGCTTCCATGAACTATAAGGGAGCTGTGGTGACCAAAGCTTTTGCCACATTCAGGTAATTTGTATGGCTTTTCTCCTTTCTGGCTCCTCTTGTGTATAATCAGCTGTGATTTGCAATCTGTGTTTTTTCCACAATAGGCAAATCTATGGAGCTTTTCCACAGCTGATATTCTTGAGGTCAAAAAGATGGACAATGCTTTGTTTAAGGGTGCTTTCATTCAAGCCGTCTTCTTCCTCACAAGGAGTGGCCTGCATTCCTGTCTGTTCTACGAGTCTTTACTATTGACCTTTTCCTCCCAACAAACTTCCAGATGTTTCCCTCTTTTGCTGAATGAAAAATAATGTCCCTTGACTTTTCATGCAATGTATCCTTCAGTTCTGCATAATCTGCTTATTCTTTCTTGATATTCTCTCTTTTATCTAACAGTTGCTGGAGGAGGAGGAGGATCATTGTATGGTTTTCTGCAGGAAATGGAAAATATTTTGATTTCTGGCTTGATTTTCTTCCCTTTTCAACGTTGCTCGTTGTTTATAGTTGTCCAGAGTGCTCTTATTGCCATCCTGTTTGTCTGTAAGATTCAAAGAAAAGTGTAACTTTAATTGTTTATAAAATGTTTAATGATATGAAAAAAAGAAAAAAAAAGAACGTATATATTACAATGAAAAAAGAAACATGCTCCAATCCAAGAATAATCACTTACATTATTGATGATTCATATGACACTCTACTAAGATCCATGTTCAAATATCCATTCAATCAAAATCGGCGCCAGGCCCGCAGCCAGTTCCTTTTAGGATCTTTGGCCTGCCACACTCTTATTTTGCTATGCTGTTTCATTAGTGGGGAATTGGGAGGGGGAATAGTAAGGAGTAGAATGTGTTGTCAAAATAAAAAAAATCATTTCTAGAAGCCCAAGGTCATCTTTTGTCTCTGCACCTCTGAGCCTGACCGGAACTGGATGGGTGGAACTGCCAGCGTGACAGTGGAAGATTGGACCATGTGATGGACTTGTGGGTGTGGGGGCAAGACCATGAACTTTCCTTTTTTTTAAAATAGTAATCTTTATTGGTTTTACATTTTCTTTTTAATAAGGCATACAAATACAACTTTAAACATGCAAACCCCCCCCCCCCCCCGGTGACAGTCATTCACAGCCCCACATTCTTTTCCTCCTCATTTTTTTAGTTTCTAACCAGCATCTTCTTGTTACAAAGTTCAGGGATCTGTTACAATAGCCACGTTCACTTTTAGTACCCATTGTTAACAGCTGCTATTTAACTTTTCCAGTTTTAAGTCCCTGTTGTTCTCTTTGTCGCCCACATATACCATAAGTTCCAGCTAAGATAATGTTCCGTTTCTCCTTTGTCCCTCAGCCAACCCGTCATTCTGTCCATTTCTACACATTCATAAATCTTTTTAATTATAACATCTTCCGATGGTAAGGTAGTAGATTTCCAAAATTGCACATAGGTTATTCTTGCGGCCACAATTATATGTAGGCTCAAATGCCATATAGATTTACTCATGTTTTCTGGTTTTATGCTTAGTAAAAAAAGTCTCGGGTTTCCATTCCATACTTGCCCCGGTAACCTCTTAGCCAATTTTGAATCTTTCTCCAGTATTTTGTGGCCTCAATACAGGACCACCAAATGTGATAGAATGTGCCATCCCTTCTTCCACATTTCCAGCACAGTGGGGATAACCCGGGAAACATTTTGGGTAACCTTGTTGGGGGAAAGTGCCATCTATAAGCCATCTTATATATATACCCGCAGGGGTCGGTCCTGTCGCCCCTCCTGTTCAACGCATATGTGAAGCCACTGGGGGAGATCATCCGTGGTTTTGGGGTTGAATACCATCTGTACGCTGATGACACTCAGCTGTACGTTTCAACCCTAAACCACCCCAGCGAGGCTGTCGAAGTGATGTCCCGGTGTTTGGAAGCCGTCGGGGTCTGGATGGGGGACAACAGACTCAAACTCAATCCCTCCAAGACTGAGTGGCTGTGGCTACCGGCACCTCGGTTCAGTCAGCTGACTCCAACGCTGGCCATAGGGGGCGAACAACTGCCCCCTGTGGAATGGGCGCGCAATTTGGGCGTCCTCCTAGATGCCCGGCGGTCAATGGACGACCATGTGGCAGCCGTGGCAAGGGGGGCGTTCCACCAGGTTCGCCTGGTGCGCCAATTGTGCCCCCTTCTGGACCGGGATGCCCTACGCACGGTCACTCATGCACTGGTGACGTCTCGCCTGGACTACTGTAACGCTCTCTACATGGGGCTTCCCCTGGGACGCGCCCGAAGACTGCAGCTAGTCCAGAACGCAGCCGCGCGGGCAGTCATGGGGAGTACCAGGTACTCCCACGTACCACCACTCCTGCGCGAGCTGCACTGGCTACCTGTGGTCTTTCGGGTGCGTTTCAAGGTTCTGACCACCATCTTTAAAGCGCTCCATGGCATAGGGCCTAGCTACCTGCGGGATCGCATCCTCCCACACATATCCCTGCGGCCAATTCGCTCTCACAGGGAGGGGCTTCTCCTGGTGCCGTCCACTAGGCAATGCCAACGGGCCACACCAAGGAGTAGGGCCTTCTCTGTGATGGGCCCAACCCTCTGGAATGACCTCCCCCCCGACATTAGAACCACCACTGACTTCCGCTCCTTCCGACAGAAATTGAAGACACACCTGTTCCGACTGGCTGGCCTGGCATAATTTTAACGTCTACCTCCTGGCATACATATTTCTTACTGGTTTTTTAGGGGGATTACTCTTTTAAACTTAATTTTATAGGATATTGGGGTTTTAAATGCTGTACATTTTAAATTATTTACTTAGCAGTACAGTTCTGTATATCTTTTTATCCTCCTCTTATTTATGTATTTATCCACTTAATATTTTAATTGTTTAGATTTTATAGTCATTTATGATGTATTTTGATATGGACTGTACACCGTCCCGAGTCCCTTTCGGGAGAGGGGGCGGTCTATAAGCGCTAAGAAATAAATAAATAAATAAATAAACGCTGTAGATATCGTGAGTTTAATAGTCTTACTCCATAGATCCCACCATTTACCCATTTCAATCTCATGGCCAAAATTTCTCTCCCATGCTATTAAAGGGCCTTTATCCATCTCTTCTTTAACACCTTGACAGGTCAAAAATTGATAGATCTTCGACAACAATTTCTTATCTCCGCCGAACAAAATCTTATCTAGCTCCTGAGGTTTGTGTAGATTCCAAACCGTTCCGTATTGCTTTTAAGCCTATTTCTAATCTGTAAATATTCCCACCATTCCAGATTCCTACCCTGCTGCTGTAATTCCACCTTTGTTTTCATGTTGCCATCTTCTGTCATAATATCTGTATATATTATATTTCTTGCCCAGTTAAATACACTGGGATGCGTTAAGAGCTACAATGGTGCCAACCAGCACGGAACCTTAAGATAATACTTTTTCCTCACCTTTTCCCACACCCCCATCAAAATCTTCCAAATATAATGTCCCATAAAATACCTGTGGGGGGTATCTTTTTCTTGCCAGAGGGAGGCATGCCATCCCTGTGGGAGGTCATGTCCCTCTATAGCCAATAGGCGCCTTCTACTCAACGTCACCCAATCCTTCACCCATGTCATAATTGCTGCATTCCGAAGCCTCCCAATTCTTTACGTTTTTGCAACATTTGGGCTTTTATTCGTGCTTTCTTGCCTTGCCATGTAAATTGGGCCACTGTTATCTCCAAGGATCTAAAAAATTTTTTGTTCAATTTAGTTGGTGCCGTTTGAAACAAAAACAGAAATTTCGATAGTACATGTGTCTTAACTGTCGCAATCTTGCCCATCAAAGACAGTTGTTTACCACTCTAATTTATCATATCTTTAGATACCTGTTATAATAGTTTTATATAATTATCTACTTTGATAGAGGAACATCTCTCCGTAAGCCAAATTCCTGAGTATTGTACTTTATGGGCTATGTTGATCCCTAACAGGCTTTGTACTCCCCTTTTCTGGTTAAAAGTCATATTCTTGATTAACAGTTTTGTCTTCTCTTTATTTATACATAACCCCGCTATCATACCGTACTCCTCCATTTTTCGTAAAAGCTGTATCCCAGAAACCATAGGATCCTCTAAAATAAAAACAAGGTCGTCAGCGAAAGCCTGAACTTTAAATTCCTGAGCTTTAACTCGTAACCCTTTAATTTGTATATACTCCTCACTATTCTAAGATCATGAACTTTCAACTGGGTGGAAAAACCCAGGAAGCTTTCAGATTCGGGTTTTCCACAGATGTGCCAACATGTCTCTCTTAATAAATTGGAAGTTTGAGGAAAGGTCTGCCTTGGACTCTGATTTAATTTTGGATGATATTTGGAACGCTGACATTAACCCGAATCTGAAAGCTCCTGGGTTTTCCACCTAGTTGAAAGTTCATGATCTTGCCCCCACACCCACAAGTCCATCACATGGTCCAATCTTCGACTGCCATACTGGCAGTTCCACCCATCCAGTTCCGGTCAGGCTCAGAGGTGCAGAGACAAAAGATGACCTTGGGCTTCTAGAAAGGATTTTTTTAATTTTGACAACAACACATTCTACTCCTTAATATTCCCCCTCCCAATTCCCCACTAAGGAAACAGCACAGTAAAATAAGAGTGAGTGTGGCAGGCCAAAGATCCTAAAAGTAACTGGCTGCAGGCCTGACCGGGGGGAGACCTCAGAGGAGAGAAATGCTGAAGATGACCCAATGGTGAAGTGCACCCATCCGCTCCTTTACTGTAAAATGCAACCTCTAAGTGCCAGAAATGGGAGTGGAGGGAGAAGTTGGGGGAATTGTGGACACCGGCTGCGCCGGATGCTTAATCAGCATGTTGATTGTGGAGCAGCTAGGCATACGCAAAAGACCCCAAAACCATCTCATTTGGTTTGAGCAAGTGGATGGAACACTGATTTTTTTTGGGGGGGGGGCAGCAACAAAAATTACCGAGTTGGTAAAGTTAATGATAGGCCACCACTATGAATTCCTCAGATTCATCGTGGCTCCAAGAATGCAGGAATCAATTATCTAAGGCGGAATAGGAGCATATATAGCCCAAATCGGCAAAGATGAAATCAAGCTCATGGTGAGAATGAACTAAAACTTGCAACAAATGTCAAAAATAATTTTAAAAACAACAAATGACAGAATTATTGATAGAATTGAGTATGGAGGGAAAACGGTATATCAACAAGATTTGATTAAGAAATCATTTGTGGACTATTATGCTAAGCTATATGTACAGGATAATATACAGAACAAGTCAGTAGATGATTTTTTGGAAGGAAAAAGGGTTGCTAAAATTTCTGTGCTTCAAAAGGCAAATTTGGAACGTCTGATAACTGCTGATGAGATCACTTTAGCTATAAATCAACTTAAATTAGCTAAGGCTCCAGGGACTGATGGTTTCACTGCAATGTACTATAAAACTTTACAACTGGAAATGATTGAATATCTTACACAACTATTTTGTAATATACAGCAAGGAGGTAAAATACCCTCCTCATGGAAAGCGGCTTTTATCTCATTGATACCTAAAGACAAAGAGGGCCCTAAGAAACCAGAGGATTATAGGCCGATATCTCTTCTGAACACAGATTATAAAATATTTGCTAAGGTACTAGCCAACAGATTGATGCCGGTTATTCAAGAGATTATTCATCATGATCAAGCAGGATTTATTGAAGGCAGACACATGAAGGAGAATGTAAGGCAACTCATAGATTTAATTGACTATCTTGATAAGAATAAGCAGATCTCTGCAGGGCTGGTCTTCTTGGATGCAGAGAAGGCGGAGGAGGAGGAGCTTCCGGCGATGGCGGTCGCCTGTTTGAGCTCCTAGTTCACCGTGGAGCGCCCGATAGGGGTAGGAGGTTGCCGCCAGCCCCCATGGCAACGGGGAGCTGAGACTTGGATAGCCCGACCACCCTGGCATGTTTGGGGCTTATTTTAGTCCACCAGGGGTGGTCGGAGAAGCTTGGAGGCAAACAAGAGCGGAGCGGAGCGGAGCGGAGCTGAGCAGCCGAGAAAGGAAGCTGTGAGGCAATGGCGGCGGCGGCGGCGGCAGCGCGGCGGCGACGGCGGAAGCGCGGCGCGAAATTTGAAAGTGGAAAGGGGAAAAGGCAAGACAGCACCAGGAAAGGCAAGCCAGCGGCACCAGAGAGGATGGGGAGACAATGGAACCTCTGGAGCCGCCCTACAACGCTAAAAAACACCAGAGGACATCGAGTGGTGAGCAGAATGGGGAGGCAACAGGGAGCGGCACTGGGAGATGGCTGCGGTATTGGGTGTGTGGAAAGAACCGCAGCCAGGGACTCCCAGGGACTCCCCCATAACAGCTGGCCATATCCTGGCTGCCCCCATGCTCCTAGGAACTTGCTCTGGTGTCTTGAGAATCCTGATAATTTTGGAAGCTTTTCCCAAATTGCTGCAAATGTTAAGAGAACTGAGAACTGAGACGCCGGATGGGGGGGTCAAGGTGAGGATGTTGGGGAACCAGTAGAAAGAAGAAGACCTAAATAATGGTTGGGGATGACCTGGAACCTTAGAGGTCACTGAAGACCCGTGTTAGGGCCATGGATGAGCCCAACTGACTGCCCAGACTAAGACCAAAAACAGCTGGGCTTAGAAGGCCACCCCTCATTTACTAAGGAACCCACATCTGTACTACATTTATTTTCAATCCACCTTGGACTGTCACCTCATTTTATGATATCTCCACCTGCTTCACCTTCACGTCCCGGAAATATTTGGAACATTTTCCCCTCCAGCTCCCCAGTAACATCTCAGCCTCCGGCTATTAACTATTAATTTTTACCATCTGCACCCTTACCCAATTGGGTTTTAATACTTCATCAATTTACTCAAGGCTAGACCTGCTCCGCCTGCGGGAGGCCCCGCTCTCGCAGGTATGGCCCTTGGCTCTCTCAAGGGCCTGCCTTGATGACGGGTTTGTGAACCCCGAGAGGTGGAAGAAACGGAGGCTGAGGGGCTTTTTATCCAAAAGTTTTTTATTGTTATTAAGGGGTTCCAGGGAGGGGGGGTGTGATAACCAGGCCGGGAGAGGCGCCAGTGCCAGTGCTGGACGGACAGGTGAGTCTGGGAAGGAAGTGAGCGGAGCGGGGGGGGAGAGGGAACAAGAGATTCCAATAGAGGGTTGTTTGATTACAACGGTCGCGGGGAGGGGGGGATGCGAGGACAAGAGAAGATCTCAAGGTCGGTTGGGAGACCGTGGTTGTTGGCTATGCCCGGTCGTCTGTACCAACCCCCGCAACCTAGGTGGCCAGGAACTACAGAGCCCGGGCCTACGGCTGATGCTTTGCAATGCAAGGTCCGTAACCAACAAGGCCCCCCTCATTAATGAGTTGATCTCTGAGGGGGAGCTAGACCTTGCAGGGATAACGGAAACCTGGTTGGGCCACGAGGGTGGTTTACCCCTCGTGGAAATGTGCCCACCAGGTTTCCGTGCATTCCATCAGCCTCGGGCCCTGGGTAAGGGTGGTGGGGTGGCGGTAGTTATACGGGAAGGTCTAGAGCCGAGGGAGTTCACTGTTCCTCAGATATCCGGGTGTGAGTCCCTTGGTGTGAAATGGGGCCCACGGAGGCAGTTGGGTTTGCTGATTGTATACTTGGCTCCTCGCTATACATCAGCAGCCCTGCCCGAGCTCCTCGAGCTGATCTCGGAGACGGCGGTTGAGATCCCCAGGCTTATGGTCATGGGAGATTTCAACCTGCCGTCGACGGGAGCAGCATCTGAGGTAGCTCGGGAGTTCATGGCTTCCATGACAGCCATGGGCCTGACCCAGTTAATTCAGGGCCCCACACACGAAGGAGGCCACACATTGGACCTTGTCTTTGTATCTGAGCAGTGGACGAGTGATCTGGGTAGAGGGGATTTTACTGTTACACCCCTGTCATGGTCAGATCACTCATGTCTCCGGCTTAACTTCCCTGGCGCTACCCCCCACCGCGAGGAGGCGGGACCAGACGGTCCACGCTGGTACCGCCCCAAGCGCCTGATGGAGCCGGATAGGTTCCAGACGGAGCTTGGGCCATTACCTGTAGCCCTGACCCGCGCTCGGTCGGAGGACCTAGCGGCCGCCTGGAATAGGGCGGCGGCTGGGGCCTTGGACCGGATTGCGCCTTTGCGACCTCTCCTGCGGCAGCGACTCACCCGGGCTCCTTGGTATACCGAGGAGCTGGGGGTGATGAAGCGTCACAGGAGACGTCTAGAGAGCAGGTGGAGGTCCTCACGCTCCGAATCTGATCGAACACAGGTAAGATCCTACTTGCGGACCTACCTGGTGGCATTAAGGGCGGCCAAACGTAGATATTGTGCCACCCTTATTGCGTCCGCGGATAACCGCCCTGCTGCCCTGTTTAGGGTGACCCGCTCCCTCTTGTCACAGGGGACGCAGGGGGCACCTTTACAGGGCAGAGCAGAGGAATTTGGGGAATATCTGCAGGACAAAGTCGCTCAGATCCGGAGCGGATGGGCCCCACTCAGTGGACCAGACGAGCCGCCAACAGCGAGTCTTGTGAGACCATCCTGGGAGGAGTTTGATTCTGTTGCCCCCGAGGATTTAGATAGGTTGCGTGGACGGCTGCGACCCACCACATGTTTAATGGACCCGTGTCCCTCCTGGTTGGTACTGGCATCTTGGGAGGTGACACGAGGCTGGCTTCTGGGCCTGGTGAATGCCTCATTGGGTGAGGGATCCTTACCAACCGCCTTGAAAGAGGCGGTGGTGAGGCCTTACTTAAGAGGCCCTCACTCGACCCAATGGAGCTAGCTAACTATCGTCCAGTCTCCAACCTTCCGTTTCTAGCGAAGGTTGTTGAGAATGTGGTGGCCCAGCAGTTTCCACGACACCTTGACGAATCCGAGTATCTAGACTCACGCCAGTCCGGCTTCCGACCTGGGCACAGCACAGAGACAGCCTTGGTCGCGTTGGTTGATGATCTCTGGAGGGCCAGAGATAGAGGTTGCTCCTCTATCCTGGTCCTATTAGACCTCTCGGCGGCTTTTGATACCATCGACCATGGTATCCTATTGCGCCGGTTGGAGGGGATGGGAGTCGGAGGTACCGTTTTGCGGTGGTTCGGCTCCTACCTCTCCGACCGGAGGCAATGTGTGTTGACAGGGGGACAGAGGTCGACCCCGAGGCCACTCACTTGTGGGGTGCCACAGGGGTCGGTCCTCTCGCCTCTCCTGTTCAACACATATGTAAAGCCGCTGGGTGAGATCATCCGTGGTTTTGGGGTTGAGTATCACCTCTACGCTGATGATACTCAGCTGTATATTTCAACTCCAAACCACCCCAACGAGGCTGTCGAAGTAATGTCCCGGTGTTTGGAGGCCGTCGGGGTCTGGATGGAGGACAACAGACTTAAACTCAACCCCTCCAAGACTGAGTGGCTGTGGCTACCGGCACCTCGATTCAGCCAGCTGATTCCATCGCTGGCCATAGGGGGCGAGCAGTTGCCCCCTGTGGAACGGGCGCGCAATTTGGGCGTCCTCCTTGATGCCCGGCTGTCAATGGATGACCATGTGGCGGCCGTGGCAAGGGGGGCGTTCCACCAGGTTCGCCTGGTGCGCCAATTCCGCCCCCTACTGGACCGGGATGCCCTACGCACGGTCACTCATGCGCTGGTGACGTCCCGCCTGGATTACTGCAACGCTCTCTACATGGGGCTGCCCTTGGGACGCGCCCGGAGACTGCAGTTAGTTCAGAATGCAGCCGCGCGGGCTGTGATGGGGAGTACGAGGTACTCCCACGTAACACCTCTCCTGCGCGAGCTGCATTGGCTACCTGTGGTTTTCCGGGTGCGTTTCAAGGTGCTGATTACCATCTTTAAAGCGCTCCATGGCACGGGACCTAGTTACTTGCGGGATCGCATCCTCCCACATACATCCCTGCGGCCAATACGCTCACACAGGGAGGGACTTCTCCTGGTGCCATCCACTGGACAATGCCGGCGGGCGACACCGAGGAGTAGGGCCTTCTCTGTGATGGGCCCAACCCTCTGGAATGACCTCCCCCCCGACATTAGAACCACTTCTGACCTCCGCTCCTTCCGGCAAAAACTGAAGACCCACCTGTTCCGATTAGCAGGCCTGGCATAATTCAACTGTCCCTCCTGGCAAACGCACTATATCTGGTTATTTTAGGGGTTTTTTAATTCACTGTATTTGTTTTTAAGGGTTTGAACTTATTTTAATCTGCTTTGTACAGTTCTTTTAATGTCATTCTTACCTCCTCCATGTCAACTGTCAATTGTACATACTTAATTTTATTGTATCTGATATATTTTGTATGAACTGTACACCGCCCCGAGTCCCTTTCGGGAGAGGGGGCGGTCTAGAAGCATTAAATTAAATTAAATTAAATTAAATTAAAGGCCTTCGATCGAGTGAATTGGAATTTTCTAACCAAGACTTTGGAAAAGATGGATATGGGACCACGATTTCGGCAGGCGATTGGAGCAATTTATCAGCAACAAAATGCACAACTTATTATTAATGGAAATTTGTCAACAACTTTCGAGATACAAAAAGGCACAAGACAAGGTTGCCCATTATCCCCATTGTTATTTATTTTAACTTTGGAAGTCTTGTTGAACGCAATTCGGGACTCAAAATCCTTAGATGGCATAGCTATCAGGCAAAAGGAATACAGAACTAGAGCATTTGCCGATGAGCTGGTTGTTACCCTTTCACATCCTTTGAAATCAATAATCCAGATGAAAAATATCATAGTAGAATTTGGCATGGTGTCTGGGTTTAGACTAAATCAAAACAAAACAAAAATGATGGTTAAAAACATGACAGAGACTCAAAGAAAGAGACTTGTAAGTTTAGCAGGTTTTGAAATAGTCTCCAAAGTCAAATATTTAGGAATACAAATAACAGAATCAAATACAAAACTTTTCTTAAATAATTATGAAGTGTTGTGGCAAAAGATACAGAAAGATCTTGAAGTGTGGAAAAAGTTACAATTGTCTTTGCTTGGAAGGATCTCAGCAATTAAAATGAACATTCTACCTAGATTTATCTTTTTATTCCAGATGATACCGGTGCTTAAATCAGATAAAACTTTGTTAAACTGGCAAGCAACATTAAATAAATTTGTTTGGAAGGAGAAAAAACCGAGAGTAAAGATGAAGATTATGCAAGATACTCGTGAAAGAGGCGGCCTTAGACTCCCAAACCTTCGATTGTACTATGAAGCTGCGGTACTATCGCATGTAACAGATTGGTTTGGGAAAACAAAAATGGATTTGCTGAATATAGAAGGCCATGATCTTGTTCTGGGATGGCATGCATATCTTTTTTATGAAGATAGGGTGGATAAAGTGTTTAACAATCATGTTCTCCGAAGTGCCTTGATGAGAATATGGAAGAAGCACCGGTCCAATTGGGATTATAAAATACCGCTTTGGTTGGATCTTGCAGACACCATGGGGATTATGAATATTAAGTCACTCGGGGGTTGTTTATATAAAGATGTGCTTATCGCTGATGGGGACGAATGGAAGTTAAAAACTTTGGAACAACTGTTGGAAGAAGGAATTACTTTAAATTGGTTACATTACATACAGCTACAGAAGAGATGGGAAGAAGATCGTAGGGTCGGTTTTATGGATAAAGAAGTGGAACTGATCAAGCAGATAAAAGAGACTGGCCCAAAACAAGTTAAAAGAATATATAATGTACTGTTAGAAAGAGACTCAGAAAGTGAATTGGTTAAGGATTGTATGATTAAATGGGCTCAGAATTTTGGTGAAGTGGTTATGTTGGAAACGTGGGAAAAAATATGGGTTCAGAATGTTAAATTTACAGTCACAGAATTTAAGGGAGAACTTTTATAAAATGTTTTACAGATGGTATTTAGATCCTAAAAAATTATCATGCATGTACCCAAATGTTCAACCAAAATGTTGGAGATGCGGGTGCCTAGATGCTACCTTTTTCATGTATGGTGGACTTGCAACAAGGTTAAAGCTTTTTGGATAAAAATATGGTGGGTTATGCAGAATGTATTTAAGAAAAGAATACAATTCACTCCGCAAATGTTTTTATTGGGTATAGCTAAGGATTTTACCAAAGGGGAAACAAAATTGGTCTTGCATATGGTCACAGCAGCTAGGTTGTTGATTGCGCAACATTGGAAAAAAGATTTTTTACTGACAATTGATCAATGGATTCAGAAGGTGGCGGGGTTCGCCGAAATGGCAAAAATTTCAGCTTTCTTAAAAGCTCAGAAGCAGGAGGATTATACACAGGAATGGGTAAAATGGATTGATTATATACAGAATAAATACCAGACTAGGAGTTATTATGTAGCATTTAGGTAAGAATGTTTAGACTGATAGATGATTCGAGTAAATAATACATGGGCTGCTTGGAATTGTTAGAGTGGTGTATAGTGGAAGCCAGGGGGGGGGGGGGCTTGAGTGGGAGGTGGGGGTGGGTTAGGGTGGAGGGTGGGCTAATATATATGCATAATTAAACTAGAAGATGGGATTAATGAAATATTGTTATTTTAAGAGAAATTTATATTATGATTTATATATGTTCAACTAACTTTGAAGATGGGATCAATGGGCTATTGTTACTTTAAGAGAAACTTATATTATGTTTGTTGGGAGGTGAGGGGGTATAATATGTGAAAGAGTAATCTATTTTAAGATGGGGGAGGGGAGGGGGTAAAGTGTTTAGTATAATATTTGAATGAGAAAATATTTTGGGGGGTGGGGGCATAGCATCTGTATGAGATTTACATTGTATGGCGGGGGGGTGAAAAGGGGAAAATTTGTTTGTATAAAACTCTTTTAATAAAAAATAATAATTTTAAAAACATGCATAAAACAAGAAAAAAAGTCAAGGAAACAGTCAGTGCACTAATGGGAGATGATGGCAAGGAAGTGATGGGCAGTAGAGACACAGCAGAGCTACTTAATTCATTATTTGCATCTATCTTCAGGCAAAAATAAAAAATAGCCAAACCTCAAGTAATAACTATGAGAGGAACCTTGAAGTCCTAGTGGACAATCATTTAGATATGGGCCAGCTGTGTATTGCAGTGGCCAAAAAAAAGGCAATAAATACTAAGCTGCATTAACAGAGAGATAGAATCAAGATCACGTGAAGTACTAGTACCACTTTATAAAGAGTAAGACCACACTTAGATAATTGCAGACAGTTTGGTCACCCTATCATTAAAAAAGATGTTGAGACTCTGGAAAGAATGCAGAAAGAGCAACAAAGAGGATTAGGGGGCTGGAGGCTAAAATAAAAAGAAGGGTTGCAGGAATTGGGTATGTCTAGTCTAGTGAAAGGAAGGACTAGGGGACACATGATAGCCATCTTCCAATACTTGAGGAGTTGCCACAAAAGAGGGAGGGGTGTCAACCTATTCTCCAAAGCCCCTGAAGGCAGGACAAGGAACTGGATGGAAACTAATCAAGGAGAGAAACAACTTCAAACTAAGGAGAAACTTCCTGACACTGAGAACAGTGAACCAGTGGAAGGGTTTCCCCTCAGAGGTTGTGGGAGCTCCATCCCTGGTGGCTTTTAATCAGAGACAGAGCAGCCATTTGTCTGAAATGATATTGGGTCTCCTGCTTGATCAGGGCGTCTGTATAGAAGACCTGCAAGGTCCCTCCCAGCTCTGTCACAAACCCTCCAGTGATGGGAGCACCCACAACCTCTGGAAGGAAGCCATTCCCAAAGAACCCACCTTCACTTGGAAGAGACTTTTCCAATCTTCCCACCAGGAGGAGAATTGCAGCCACCAGTTTCACAGCCTGCAGCACCAGTGGGCTTAAATTCGGGGAGGGAAGGAACCTGCAGCAGCAGCAGCTGAGATGCTTCAGCCCAGTTGCTTCTCTGCTTCCAGGACTCTCCTCCCACCCGCACTCAACTCACCTTCCAGCTGCTGCTTCGACCATGGGAAGAACAGAAAAGCCGCTCTGCACACCACTCTCCTCCCATGAGTGATCCGGAAGAGGAAGTTTAGCTGTACGAAAGGTGCTTTTTTCAAAAGGCAACTGGACTTTCTTCTACTCTTCCAGTCGCTTTCCAGCCTTTCTAGCAACACAGTACTCGATGGTTTTAACTCCTTTAAGCTCAACCACAGGTATTATCCGCTTTCTAGGCACAGGTGTTGCCTGTTTGAGCACCATCTCCAGATAGGAGGCATTAAAAAAACATCCTCCTCCAGTTTCTACCTAAGGCGTTTGCAAAATGTTTCCACTGATTAAATGCTATCAAGCCGTTTTTGACTTCTAGCAACCAACCTTTGCAACTTCGCCAAGTGAAATAGTAAAATGTGATGTTACTTAACCTTGTGAAGATTAGCTATGTGCCCAGTCCTAAAAGTTTATGAATGTTTTACAGAATTACACAATCAGCTTTCTTAGGGGTGATTTTCAGTGGAGATCAAAACCGCTCTACATGCCAAAACTTTATGACTCTTGACGCTCCCAGGATTTTAGAGCCTGGCAGCAGCATCAGGCCAAACACTCCAGGGGAAGGAGCTTCACTCCTGCTGGCCAGGGCTGCATCCAAGAGCATCAACCACCAAGCTTCATTCTTGGAGGAGGAAATTTTATATCTGCTGAATGCCAGGTGTAAATTCTGTAAATTTGCTTGCACTGAAGTCTCCCATTAGGTCACACAGAGAAACATATGCAGCAGGGGCTAGAAAATGGAGCCCAAGAAAGATGGCATGATTGCCTATATATGGTAGAAGAAATTTTCCCCCTTTCCCCAATGTCTATTTATCTTTTTATTGTATAGAGGGTTGTTTTTTATATATTCTGCTATTACCCTCATGTTAATTTTAATGTGTCTTAGAGAAACACAACAATACAATACAATAGCAGAGTTGGAAGGGACCTTGGAGGTCTTCTAGTCCAACCCCCTGCCTAGGCAGGAAACCCTATACTGTTTCAGACAAATGGCTATCCAACATCATCTTAAAGACTTCCAGTGTTGGGGCATTCACAACTTCTGGAGGCAAGCTGTTCCACTGATCAATTGTTCTAATTGTCAGGAAATTTCTCCTCAGTTCTAAGTTGCTTCTCTCCTTGATTAGTTTCCACCCATTGCTTCTTGTTCTACCATGAGGGACCTTGGAAAATAGTTTGACTCCCTCTTCTTTGTGGCAACCCCTGAGATATTGGAACACTGCTATCATGTCTCCCCTAGTCCTTCTTTCTCTTAAGCTAAACATACCCAGTTCCTGCAACTGTCATTCATATGTTTTAGTCTCCAGTCCCCTCATCATCTTTGTTACTCCTCTCTGCAACATTCAGTTACATCATTCTGCATCCTGAATGTCTTCCAGATTTTGAAGCCAGAATTTCCCAGCAGTATATCTTTTGCACAAAATATCTGTGAGCCATAAGCAGAGTTTCTGAGTGGCCCCAGTAAGTTTCTGAAGCTTCTAAAAAATACATGGTAAAAAAATATATGCACAGAGGTTGTAGCTCAAGAAGAAAAAGCATTGTGGTTTTGAGTCCTGGGTTCTTAGGTTCATGAACAACCCCTGCTGTGATCTTGTCTTCTTGGAGGTGCTGCTTGTTACCCTGTTGGTAGCAGCACCAAGATGCCTCTTATTTGTTCCAAATTTGTTACATCTTCAAATCCCCATAACTTTAACCTTAAACCCATCGTCCCTGTCCTACTGTCCCCATTTATTCGTAACCATTTCAATCATGCTCATGTTTATTCTTATACCTATTATCTTGTAAATGATTGACAAATCAAACAATCAAACAAATAAAAAAATAAACTGCCTTGGTGTTGGAGCTGTGAAAAAGACATTATATGGTGGAAAACATTGCATTTCTAAAAAAAGGCATTAAGTAGCTTTTGTGAATGAAAAATCAGGTATTGTCCACACTGCTGTGAAAGAGGGTTTTTTGGTTGGATGTTCTGCTATTTCCCTCGTGTTTGTTTTAATATCCCCTTTTTGTATATTGAAATACAATTAATATTTATTTCGAATCTGCACTTAATCTTTCATCGTGATATAAACTATTATTATTTTTATACTCTGAACCACACCCATTGCTCTTTCTTGCCTTCTGGGGCTTTGGTTCTATGCATCAGACATCTCCAAGAGAAAACAAAAAGAAGTCACATTCTTTGCAATGAATACTTGCAGTAGCCAGCAAAGCCATAAGTTCTTCCAAGTTCTTCTGTTCCCTGTCTTACTGTCCCACTTTATTCCCTCCCAAAATCACAAATCCATGCTTGATAAATATAATTTGTCTCAAGTGGGATAGATTCTTTTTAAAAATAATTTTATTTACAGTTATTTTTTTATAACTGCTTGGTGAACAGTATATTGTCTGAGTCAATGCACTTTATACACAATACTAGTAATAATATTGTTTAGGTATACATAATAATACCTTTCCACCTCTAACATTTATGTATATATAGTCATGTTAATGTATTCTGTTGTGTATCAATATACATACTATTCAAAATTTCTACTTTCTACCTGTTTTCTAATCTTTAATGAAGCAATTGCTATCTTAAGTATTCAATATCTATCCATCATCTCTTGCTTTTTTAAATATTTCAACTTGTAAGAAGTTAGCCCCCACCCATCTCCTAGAAAAATAAAATCTCCTGATTCTACTTCCGGTTTCTGCTGTCCGCCGTTCGCCATCCTGGTGGGCTCCCCCTGATTCAGTAATGACTTTCCTAAGACTCTCGGAAAATCGACTTTACACAATCTCACTCTCGGAGGAGAGAGAGAGAATTGAAAGAAGTGAATATCAAAAGAGTTTTTTTCCCAATTCTCTCTCTCTCCTCTGAGAGTGAGATCGTGTAAAGCCGCTTTTCCGAGAGGGGGGGGAGAGGAACCCCCCTCTCCAATCTTAACACTTTACCAAGATCAAAGAGTCTTAAAAAAACTGCTAATCCTTATTTACTTAGTTGTTCAAGAAAGCAAGAAAAAGACCCCGGGGGAACTCCCCTCTCACCGCATTTCGGCTGTTGCCTTCACGTAGAACATTTTCTTCCGATCTCAGGACAAAGGCGCGCGTGGCATGTGCACCCCCCAAATGCCTCCCGGTGCCTAGGGCAAAGCTGGCAGCCCCCCTGCGGCCGCCGCCACTCCAGGGGGCTCCAGCAAGCCGCCCCTTCGGCAGGACGCCCCTACAAGGCACCCTGTGCCCCCCCCTGAGTCAGGGGGAGCCCACAAGGATGGCGAGCGGCGGACAACATGTCCGTCGTCCATAGAAACCGGAAGTGGAATCGATACTTATTAGAAGTTAAGTTAGAAGAAGAAGTTAAAGAATCTATTATTGCTTGGGGGAAAATTTTTGATGTGGGATTGACTTAGAGAATTGGCAGAAATTGTGGTCTCAAAATTATAAAATGACAATGTCAACAGCATATAAAGAAAATTTGTATAAGATGTTTTACAAGTGGCACCTATCCCCGATGAGAATAGCAAGAATGTTCAAGAATAAATCGGAAAAGTGTTGGAAATGTCATCAGATACCGGGTTCATATTACCATATGTGGTAGACGTGCATAGAAGCTAAAAGATATTGGACTAAAATCCACACTTGGAGAAAATGATACAAAAACATATAGACTTTAAACCTGAGATCTTTTTATTAGGAATCATACTGGAAACATACAATAGAGAATTGAAATATTTGATTGTAAATGTGTTAACAGCAGCTAGAATTGTATTTGCTAAAAATTGGAAAAACGAGAAAATACCAAAACAGGAGGTAGTTATTCACAAAATAATGGAATGTGCTGAAATGAGTAAATTGACATTTGAAATGAGAGAACAGGAAGATAAACAATTTTATGAGATACAGGATCTATTTTATCAGTAGTTAGATAAAAAAACATGGAAATGAAAGATGTTAGAGAATGTTATAAATGCAAGAATAACAGAATGATACAGAATATAACATAAATATATATTATTATGGGATAGATTTAAAATGATGTAATGAATTGTTATAATATAAATGAATCCAATACCTAGAATATCTCATTTAAAATGAAGGAATAATAGTGATAGTCAAATAAATGAGGCACAATGATAATAATGTATACAAATATATTTGATTTGATAATATGTGATTTCATATAAATTGTAAGTGATGACTATGGAAAGGATGCACAAAATCCTTGTAACCAACAGACACACTGTATGTAATTGAAGATGGCTTCATGTTTTATGTTTTGTTTGTCTATGTCTGTCTAAAAATAAAAACTTTCGTATAAAAAAAGAGAGGGAGATAAGAGTGATAGAAACAAGAAAATGGAGAATATTATTGTAGACCTTTTATATAACAAAATAAAAGTAATAACAAGAGAAAATGTGGGCAAATTGAATAATGAGACTATAAATTAATATGACTATGCATTATTGTTAGAAATATATAAACGCATTGAATGCTAGGGTTATGTTTAACTTGATTAGTTTTATTCGTATTAGAATGTGACAGGTGCCACACTGTTCACGCATTGATTTGATTTTTTTTAAAAAAATTAAAACTTAATAAGAGAGAGGAAGAAAGAGAGAAAGGGCGAGAGAGAAGAGAGAGAGAAAAAGAGAGGAAAGAGAGACACACAGATATAGAGGGAGAGAGAGAGAGAGAAAGAGAGAGAGTTGTTGGTTGTAAATTCCTTGGGGAGGAGAAGAATTGCTGCAAAACTGAGTTTCCTGAAGTGGACCACTAGACTCCTGAACAACTGAAAAATGATCTAGTAAAAAGAAAAGGCAACAGAAAGAGCAACATGCAAACAAAAGCAAATAAATCACCCCCAGGAACAAAACAAATTAAAAGTTTAATTTCTGTGCATTGTTCAAAGGACTTTGAATTGGCCATGCCCATCTAGTCACATGACCATCTAGTCACGCCCACCCAGCCAGTCCAGCTCTCCCAACAATCTGAGGGACCATAAATTGGCCCCATTTAAAAAGTTTCAGGGCCCTTGGGTTAAGGTCATGTTCTGTCTTAATCCCATCACCTGGAAGTGAAGGTATTTTCTTTGTGAATAGGCTGGCCCAGGATTTCTTAATGAGCATCTGCTGTAGGCTATTAGGGAAGATCGGGGGCTGCTTTCTGCCTCTAAGAATGTGTTTTTCCTTTTCTACCTTTTTAAATATTCCCCAACATATTTCATTCTCGGGGGGGGGGGGTGTTTCCCACAATAACTGAGACCTGGTTGGGCCACGAGGGAGGCTTACCCCTCGTGGAAATGTGCCCGCCAGGTTATCGAGCATTTCACCAGCCTCGGGCCCAGGGAAGGGGCGGTGGGGTAGCAGTGATTATCTGGGAAGACTTGGAGCCGAGAGAGTTCACTGTGCCGTAGACATCCGGGTGTGAGTCCCTTGTCGTGAGATGGGGCCCAGGGAGGCAGTTGGGCCTGCTGATAGTATACCTGGCTCCTCGCTATACATCAGCGGCCCTGCCTGAACTTCTCGAGCTGATCTCATCGGTGGCGGTTGAGACCCCCAAACTTTTAGTGATGGGGGATTTTAACCTGCCGTCGATGGGAGAAGCGTCTGAGGGGGTTCGGGAGTTCATGGCTTCCATGACAGCCATGGACCTGACCCAATTAATTCAGGGCCCTACTCACGAGGGAGGCCAAACGCTGGAACTTGTCTTTGTCTCTGGTCAGTGGACGAGTGATCTGGGAATAGGGGATTCAACTATTATTCCCCTGTCATGGTCAGATCACTCACTTCTCCGGCTTGACTTCCCCGGTGCTACCCCCCCGCTGCGGGGAGGCGGAACCAGAAGGTATTAGATGGTTCCGCCCCAAGCGCCTGATGGAACCAGATAGGTTCCAGACGGAGCTTGGGCCACCTCCTGTGGACCTGACCCGCCCCCGAGTGGAGGACCTGGTGGACGCATGGAATAGTGCGACTACCGGGGCCCTAGACCGGGTGGCGCCTTTGCGGCCTCTCCTGCGGCGATGAACCACCCTGGCCCCTTGGTTTACCGAGGAGCTAGGGGTGATGAAACGCCACAAGAGACGCCTAGAGAGTCGTTGGAGATCCTCCCGTTCCGAATTTGACCGAGCACAGGCACGAGCCTATTTGAGGACGTACCTTGTGGCAATAAGAGCGGCCAAACGTCAACATTGTGCCGCTCTTATTGCGTCCGCAGATAACCGCCCTGCTGCCCTGTTTCGGGTGACTCGCTCCCTCTTGTTTGAGAGACCGCGGGAAGCCCCTTTACAGGGCAGAGCAGAGGAGTTTGGGAAATATCTACAGGACAAAGTCGCTCAAATCCGGATGGGATGGGCCCCTTTCAGTGGTCCAGTTGAGACGCCCGAGACGAGTCTTGAGGGACCGTTCTGGGAGGAGTTTGACTCGGTTGCCATCGAGGATTTGGACAGGTTGCGTGGACGTCTGCGACCTACCACATGTTTATTGGACCCGTGTCCCTCCTGGCTTGTACTGGCATCCTGGGAGGTTACGCGCGACTGGCTCCTGGGCCTAGTGAACGCTTCGTTGGGTGAGGGGTTTCTGCCGGCCGCCTTGAAAGAGGCGGTTGTGAGGCCCCTGCTCAAGAAGCCTTCCCTGGACCCAACTGATCTAGTCAATTATCGTCCAGTCTCCAACCTTCCTTTTTTTAGCGAAGGTTGTAGAGAGTGTGGTGGCACAATAGTTTCCACGTCACCTGGAGGAGAATGATTATCTAGACCCGCGCCAGTCCGGCTTCCGACCCGGGCACAGCATGGAGACGGCCTTGGTCGCGTTGGTTGATGATCTCTGGAGGGCCAGAGATAGGGGTTGTTCCTCTATCCTGGTCCTATTAGATCTCTCGGCGGCGTTCGATACCATCGACCATGGTATCCTGTTGCACCGGCTAGAGGGGCTGGGAGTCAGGGGCACCGTTTTACGGTGGTTTGGCTCCTACCTCTCTGGCCGGACGCAACGTGTGTTGGCAGGGGAGCAGAGATCGACCCGGAGCCCCCTCACATGTGGGGTGCCACAGGGGTCGGTGCTCTCGCCTCTCCTGTTCAACACATACATGAAACCGCTGGGCGAGATCATCCGTGGTTTTGGGGTGGGATATCATCTGTATGCTGATGATACTCAGCTATACATTTCCACCCCGAACCACCCCAACGAGGCCGTTGAAATGATGTCCCGGTGTTTGGAGGCCGTACGGGTCTGGATGGATGGCAACCGACTAAAACTCAACCCTTCCAAGACGGAGTGGCTGTGGCTTCCGGCCTCCCGGTTCAACCAGTTGCTTCCATCTCTGGCCATTGGGGGCGAGCAACTGGCCCCCATGGAACGGGTGCGCAATTTGGGCATCCTCCTGGATGCCCGGCTGTCCATGGATGACCATGTAACAGCCGTGGCAAGGGGTGCGTTCCATCAGGTTCGCCTGATGCGCCAGTTGCGCCCCTTATTGGACCGGGATGCCCTACGCACAGTCACCCATGCGCTAGTGACGTCTCGCCTGGACTACTGCAATGCTCTCTACATGGGGCTTCCCTTGAGATGCACTCGGAGACTGCAGTTGGTCCAGAACGCGGCCGCGCGGGTGATTAGAGGACTAGATACTCCCCTGTAACACCTCTCCTGCGCGAGCTGCACTGGCTTCCTGTAGTCTACCGAGTGCGTTTCAAGGTTTTGATTATGATCTTTAAAGCGCTTCATGGCACAGGACCTAGTTACATGCAGGATCGCATCCTGCCCCATACATCCCTACGACCAATCCGCTCACACAGAGAGGGACTTCTTCGGGTGCCGTCCGCTAAACAGTGTCGGGGGGCGACACCCAGGAGCAGAGCCTTCTCTGTGATGGGCCCAGCCCTGTGGAATGACCTCCCCCGTGACATCAGGATTACTTCCGATCTCCGCTCCTTCCGTGTACAGCTGAAGACCCACCTCTTTCAATTATCTGGCCTGGCTCAACCGTAAATTTTTTCTTATTCCTCCTGACAGTCCTTTTAAATTTTTAAATTGTGTTATTACTAATGGGGTATTTTAATGGTGATTTTTAACTGTCTAAATGTGATGTAATTTGTTACCTCCTCCGTGCATGTATGTCTTTGTATATGTGTGTATTTGGATGTTTATGTGTTTGTACATGTTTTATGTTTTATATGTTTTATTGTATGCCGCCCCGAGTCCTGTCTGGAGAGGGAGCGGCTAATAAATTCAAATTTATTATTATTATTATTTATAATTCCTCCTTTTTAGGCTATTTCCATTTACATATATTGGTCAACCTACACACTATTATTTCTTGCAATCTGGACATTCATATCATTTCTCTCTTGTGTGAGTTCTCTGGTGGTCCTGCTTGCTATAGCTTTTGCCACATTGGGGCAACTGGTAGGGCTTTTCTCTGGTGTGAGATTTTCCATGAACAACTGGGAAGCCATTCTGACTAAAGCATTCGCTGCATTGGGAAACTGGTATGGCTTTTCTCCAGTGTGGATCCTCTCGAGCATAATTCTACAATCTTTGCTTTTGCCACAATAGACAAGATTTGTGGATCTTTTCCATCACTGACATTATTGCATTCTCAAGGACATCAAAAATATTCTCAATTCCTTTTGGATGGAGCATAGTCACCATTCCCGAACTTCCAGGTTGCCCATAGGGCCATTTTTTGCTCTCCGGAGGCTTCAGAGAAGCTCCTGAAGCCTCCAGGCGATTGGTGTAGGCTGTTCTCACCCTCCCCGGGTACCTAGAAAGCTGGTCGCACACACCTCCCGCTGGGGTCATGCGCATAGTATTATGGGTGTGGCACGCCCAAGCACGCCCTACCTGCTCTCCTCCCCGCTTTTGGCACACGATCCAAAAAATGTTAGCCACCACTGATATATGTCCTTCCCTCTCTCCCCAACATGAGGTTCAGAGATCTTCAAAGGTAAGAAGGAGGAGGGTGTGAAGTTGGATGGGGTGGGAGTCAGATGTAACGGGGGAGTGAATGGCCAAGGGGACTCAAGGATTAGGATACAGAGCACAAGGGTGTCTTGGAGGATGGGGAAGGCATATAGACCAGCCTGGTCCAGCGCTAGGCTTCCAAGCCTTTTTCCCAGCTCTGAGTAGACAGTGTTCTGCATAGCGACTCGCACATTTGATTAATGGCTGCATCAGGGAGAGGAGGAGGATTCAGGTAGTTAAGGAAAGCAATTTCACTTAACAGCCATTGGAACATGCAACCGTAATTCAAGGCCCATAATAGTTATATCTTGAGGACTACTTTTATGCGGGATGTGGAATTCTGGGGCTGAAAATCGGGTGAAACCAAGGTAGAAGACTGAAACTCCACATGTGGGAATTCCATAATCAACAGACAAAAGCTCAATCCAAAGTTCCTTTTTGAGGAATTCCATTACTTCCAGAAAAGGAAATATTCAGAACGCTCTGCTGATAACCAGCAACTAGTAGTTAACCATTTTCCAATTTACTTTTCACTCCACTTACAAATTTAATCCTGAGAAATTATTGAGCAAAATGAATCAGGCCAAAATTCAAACAATCAATTTCTCACCTACACTTTCAATGGGAGATCACAAATGAAATTCAAGCATTCTCTAAACTCAACAACCTGTCATCATATGGATTACCTTGTGTGCAATATGGGATGATTCATGCTTGAAGCAATGTCCGCAGACAGGACATTTAAAATATTTTTCCATGGTGTGAGTCCCCTGGTTTTTCACCAGGGTGGAACACAGACTAAAACTTTTCCCACAATCAAGACATTCATAGGGTTTCTCTCCTGTGTGAATCCTCTGGGGTATCACCAGCTGGGAATTCTGACTAAAACCTCTCCCTCAATCAGTACATTCAAAGGGTTTCTCTCCTGTGTGAACTCTTTGGTGGTTAACCAACCTGGAATTCTGAAACCTTTCCCACAGATAGGACATTCAAAGCGTTTCTCTCCTGTGTGAGTACTATGGTGTGTCACCAGGCTGGAACTCCTACTAAAACATTTCCCACAATCAGGACATTCAAACAGTTTCTCTCCTGTGTGAGTTCTCTGGTGTATCATCAGCTGGGAATTCTGACTGAAACCTCTCCCTCAATCAGGACATTCAAAGGGCTTCTCTCCTGTGTGAGTCCTCTTGTGTCTCAACAGATTAGAATTATAACTAAAGCTTTTCCCACAGACAGGACATTCAAAGGGTTTCTCTCCTGTGTGAGTCCTCTGGTGTGTCACCAGGCTGGAACTCTGACTAAAACATTTCCCTCAATCAGGACATTCAAAGGGTTTCTCTCCTGTGTGAGTTCTCTGTTTCTGTTTCTGTTTATTTGGATTTATATGCCGCCCTTCTCCAAAAGGACTCAGGGCGGCGTACAACATTAAAAAAACACACATCCCAAAGTTAAAAAAAATATACATATCCAAAAAAACAACAGAATTTAAAAGACAATACATTTAAAATAAGTTAAAATTAACAAGCTTGCTGGAAAAGCCAAGTTTTTAGGGCGCGTCGGAAGGACCGGAAGTCAGGGATTATGCGAAGCTCCGGGGGCAGCTCATTCCAGAGGGAAGGCGCTCCCACAGAGAAGGCTCTCCCCCTGGGGGTCACCAGCCGACACTGTCTGGCCGACGGCACCCTGAGCAAAGGGTTTCTCTCCTGTGTGAGTCTTCTGGTGTATCATCAGCTGGGAATTCTGACTGAAACCTCTCCCTCAATCAGGACATTCAAAGGGTTTCTCTCCTGTGTGAGTCCTCTTGTGTCTCAACAGATTAGAATTATAACTAAAACATTTCCCACAATCAGGACATTCAAAGGGTTTCTCTCCTGTGTGAACCCTTTGGTGGTTAACCAACCTGGAATTCTGACTGAAACTTTTCCCACATATAGGACATTCAAAGGGTTTCTCTCCTGTGTGAGTCCTCTGGTGTGTCACAAGGGTGGAACTCCCTCTAAAACCTTTCCCACAATCAGGACATTCAAAGGGTTTCTCTCCTGTGTGAGTCCTCTGGTGTGTCACCAGGCTGGAACTCCGACTAAAGCCTTTCCCACAATCAGGACATTCAAATGGTTTCTCTCCTGTGTGAGTCCTCTTGTGTCTCAACAGATTAGAATTATAACTAAAGCTTTTCCCACAGATAGGACATTCAAAGGTTTTCTCTCCTGTGTGAACTCTTTGGTGGTTAACCAACCTGGAATTATGACTGAAACCTTTCCCACAGATAGGACATTCAAAGCGTTTCTCCCCTGTGTGAATACTCTGGTGTGTCACCAGGGTGGAACTCCATCTAAAACCTTTCCCACAATCAGAACATTCAAAGGGTTTCTCTCCTGTGTGAGTCGTCTGGTGTGTCACCAGGCTGGAACTCCGACTAAAACATTTCCCACAATAAGGACATTCAAAGGGTTTCTCTCCTGTGTGAGTTCTCTGGTGTATCACCAGCTGGGAATTCTGACTGAAACCTCTCCCACAATCAGGACATTCAAAGGGTTTCTCTCCTGTGTGAGTCCTCTGGTGTGTCACCAGCTGGGAATTCTGACTGAAATCTCTCCCACAATCAGGACATTCAAAGGGTTTCTCTCCTGTGTGAGTCCTCTGGTGTATCACCAGCTGGGAATTCTGACTGAAACCTCTCCCACAAATAGGACATTCAAAAGGTTTCTCTCCTGTGTGCGTGGTCTTATGTCTCAAGAGATGGGAATTTCTAATGAAATATTTCCCACAATCTCTACACTTATAAGGTTTCTCCATGGAGTGAATCCTCTGATGTGTTACCAGGCGGGAATTACAATTGAAACTTCTCCAAGAGTCAGGACATTGAATGGGTTTTTCTCCTTTATGATTCCTCTGGTGTATCACCAAGATGAAATCATAACTGAAAGTTTTCCAACAATCAGGACATTCAAAGCATTTCCTTCCTATGGGAGTCTTCTGGTGTATCACCAGAATTGTGATTTTCCCATAATCAGGACATTCAAAGGGTTTTTCTCCTGTGTGAGTTTTCTGGTGTCTTTTGAGATGGAAATTTCTAATGGCGTTTTCCCCAAAATCTAGATACTCATACAGTTTCTCCCTGGAGTCAATCTACTGTTGCATCACCCGATCTAAATTGTGACTAATTTTTTTTCCACAATCAGGACATTCAAAGGGTTTCTCTTTTGTGGGAGTCCTCAGGTGCTTCACTAGGAAGGAATTCACTGAAACATTTCCCACAGAAAGGATGTTCAAATGGTTTTATTCCTTTGTGTGCATCCTTTGTGTCTCAAGTCCTGGGAATTTCTAATGAGACTTTCACACAATCTGCACAGTCATGTTTTCTCCCTCCTGTGAGTTATCTCATGTAACACCATGTTGCCATGCTCACTAAAGCATTTACCGCATTGGGAGTACTTCTGTGGCTTCCCTCTTTTGAGGAGGTGCTTCCATGAACAACAAGGGAGCTTTTGTGACCATAATTTTTGCCACATTCAGGTAATTTGTATGGCTTTCCGTCTCCTCTTGTGCATCATCAGCTGTGATTTGCAATCTGTGCTTTTTCCACAATAGGCAAATTTATAAGCTTTTGCACCACTGATATTCTTGAGGAGGTAAAAATATGGACAATGCCTTGTTTAAGGGTGCTTTCATTCAAGCCGTCTCCCTTCCCCTCTCATTTAATTTATCCTTGAGTTCTGCATAATCTGTTTATTCTTTCTTAATTTTCTCTCTTTTGTCAAACAGCTACTGGAGGAGGAGCAGATTTGTATGGTTTTCTGCAGGAAATGGAAAATATTTTGATTTCTGGCTTGATTTTCTTCCCTTTTCAACACTGATTGTTATTTACAGTTGTTCAGAGTGCTCTGATTGCCATCCTGTTCATCTGTAAGATGCAAAGAAAAATTTAACTTTAATTGTTTATAAAATGGTTAGAGATGTGGTGAAAAAAGGAGAAAAGTATACACCACTTTTGCTCATGAAAGTCCTCAGCTGCAAATAAGGGCAAAAAATACTGTCTACAACCTCTCTGGTGACATCCTTGTTCAAGTAGTCCTCACTTAACCTACCATAATTGGAATTGATATTTGCATCACTAAGCAGCTCAATAATTAAGCATCATGTCACATGACAGTGCCAACTTACATCAGTTCCTCTGTAGTTTTTAAGCTAATTACTGTGGGTTGTTAAAGGCAATTTCATATAACCGTGACTTGCAATTTCCTGCCAGTATATCCACTGATTTTGCTTGTCTGAAGCTAGCTGGGAAGGTCACAAATGGGGATCATGAGTGTGGGATGCCACCACCATCATAAATGTGCAACTATTGGCAGAACCCGAATTGGTGCAACTCCTTTAACTGCACCTTCAAAACCACAGTCACTGCTGACATGCATTCATGGAACAAGTGTTGGGATTAACACAAATTTTGTGGACCAGGTGGACGTCTGCTTCTACTGTGCCATAGTAACTCTGAAGGCTCAGGGAAGAAGTGGTAAGTGAGGACTCCCTGTGCAACCAAAGATGGATTAAGCACAACTGAACCTGGTTAATACATGGATGGGACAGGAAATACAAAACTTATTGGCAAGACATGGAAGTAAAAAAACTTGTAAATTTTATTCTTCTGTCATTTTCAATACACGTGTGGATTTCAAACTATATCAAGAGGGAAACCTCAAGATATAATCAGAGACTTTAACTACCCTGATATCAACTGGGAGACAAAGTCTACAGCAAGCACAAGATTGAATAGATTCCTAACCAATTTAGCTGATAACTTTGTTATCCAAAAAGTAGAGGAGGGAACAAGAGGAAAAACTATACTCAACCTAATTCTTACTAACAGAAAAGCGATAGAAGGAGTTGAAGTTGCTGGAACCTTGGAAGGGTGACCATGTCTTACTGGAATTCAATATAATGCAAACACAAGCAATAGAATAAAATCCAACAAGTGTCTTAAACTTTAGAAGAGCTGATTTTAAGAAATTCAGAGTCTAAGCAAAATTTCATGGATAAAAATCCTAAAGGAGAAAACAATGCAAGGAGTGTGGGAAATACTGGAAAATCTATTTATATATAAAAGCAAAATACCACTCATGCATTATTACAAAATCTCCAGAACCTTAAATCCTACAAACCTCAAATTTTCCAGGTATGTTCCTCTCGGCTTCTAGGTGCTCACTAAGAAAAGATTTTTTGAAATGACCATCAGAGCATTAGCATTTCGTATATTATTATTAACAGGGTATCATGCTAACTAGTTCTACTCTCTCCCCTAATCAGAAAAGAAATCTGTTCCAAATTCAAAACACAAGGAGAGGAGAGGAGATTCAGTTTCGGTTTTACTTTCACAGCAGGAAGCAGTTTTACTACAGAACAGTTAAGCTAACCAATAGCCAGGCTCCTTCCTGTCTCCTTAGTCACACAGCAAATACTGTTTCACTTTCAAACTAGCGCTCTGATACTAGAGTTCTATTCTCCCTCCCCACCTGAAAAGAAATCAGTTCCAAGCTCTGATGCTAAGAAGTTCTACTCCCCCTCCCCACCCCAAAAGAGGAGTTTCACTTTCACAGCAGCAAGCAGCTTTACTACAGAACAGTTGAGCTAAGCCATGTCCAGGATCCTTCCTGTCTCCTTCTTGCTCACACAGCAAATACTGTTTGAGTTTCCAAACACCCCTCAACTCTCTCTCACACTGACAGGACGCTAGCCAGATGAAAACTAATGGATGCTGGTAGGTAGAGGCAGATTCCCCCCCCCCCCGTTTTATTTTACTCCCCAGTTCAATCTGTTCCTTCTAGTGCAGCGATGGCGCACCTTTTTTGGCTTGCGTGCCGTAAGTGGGGGGAGCGCAGGGGCGGGAGTGTGCGAGCGTGCCGCACCCATAATGCAATGTGCGAGCTCCCTAGAGCACATGCGTGCACTACAGGTGCTCCCCCCATTTTTTGCATGCTTTTTTTTGCCCTCCCCAGGCTCCAGAGCCTTTACAGGAGCCCGGGGAGGGCAAAAACAGCCTCCCCCACCCCCCAGGAAGCCCTCCGGATAATAATAATAATAATAATAATAATAATAATAATAATAATAATAATAATAATAATAATAATAATAATAATAATAATAATAATAATAATAATAATAATAATAATAATAATAATAATAATATTTATTTGATTAGCCGCACCCTCTCCCGAAGGACTCGGAGCGGCGTACAATAAAAAACACAGGGTCCCTCTGGAATGACCTCCCCCCCGACATTAGAACCACCACCGACTTCCGCTCCTTCCGACAGAAATTGAAGACACACCTGTTCCGACTGGCTGGCCTGGCATAATTATAACGTCTACCTCCTGGCAAACATATTTTTTACTGGTTTTTTAGGGGGATTGTTCTTTTAAATTTAATTTTATAGGATAATTGTTGGGGTTTTAAATTTCTCAACTTTAAATTATTTACTTAGCAGTACAGTTCTGTAAATCTTTTTATCCTCCTCTTATGTATTTATTTATCTATTTACTTAATAATTTTAATTCTCTAATTTTATAGCTATTTATGATGTATTTCTCTATGGACTGTATACCGCCCCGAGTCCCTTTCGGGAGAGGGGGCGGTCTATAAGCGCTAAGAAATAAATAATAAATAAATAAACATAAAATACAAAAATAGACAATACATACACATACGTATAGACGTATACGTGGAGGAGGTAGACAGATAAGTGGAGATAGAGTCAAAATTGAATTTAAAATCCCCTAGATAAAATTACAAGATTAAAAACCCGTCAGGAGCGATATGATCAAACTATGGTTGAGCCAGGCCAGCTACTTGGAAAAGGTGGGTCTTGAGCTTTTCACGGAAGGAGCGGAGGTCGGAGGTAGTCCTGATATCCGGGGGGAGGTCATTCCACAAGGCTGGCCCCGCCACAGAGAAGGCTCTGCTCCTAGGCGCCGCCCCCCGACACTGTCTGGTGGACGGCACCTGGAGAAGGCCCTCTCTGTGCGAGCGGATTGGCCGCAGGGATGTATGGGGCAGGATACGATCCCGCAAGTAGCTAGGTCCTGTGCCATGGAGCGCTTTGAAGATCGTTATCAGAACCTTGAAACGCACCCGATAGACCACAGGAAGCCAGTGCAGCTCGCGCAGGAGAGGTGTCACATGGGAGTACCTTGTACTCCCCATAATCACCTGCGCGGCCGCATACTGGACCAACTGTAGTCTCCGGGTGCATTTCAAGGGAAGCCCCATGTAGAGAGCGTTGCAGTAGTCGAGGCGAGACGTCACCAGCGCATGAGTGACTGTGCGTAAGGCATCCCGGTCCAATAGGGGGCGCAATTGGCGCACCAGGCGAACCTGGTGGAACGCCCCCCTTGCCACGGCTGTCACATGATCATCCATGGACAGCCGGGCATCCAGGAGGACGCCCAAATTGCGCGCCCGCTCCACGGGGGCCAGTTGTACGCCCCCGATGGCCAGAGATGGAATTAACTGGTTGAACCGGGGGGCCGGAACCCACAGCCACTCTGTCTTGGAGGGGTTGAGCTTGAGTCGGTTGTCATCCATCCAGACCCTTACGGCTTCCACACACCGGGACATCACTTCGACGGCCTCGTTGGGGTGGTTCGGGGTGGAAATGTACAGCTGAGTATCATCAGCGTACAGATGATATCCCATCCCGAAACCACGAATGATCTCACCCAGCGGCTTCATATATGTGTTGAACAGGAGTGGCGAGAGGACCGACCCCTGTGGCACCCCACAAGTAAGGGGGCTTAGGGTCGACCTCTGCTCCCCTGCCAACACACGTTGCGTCCGGCCGGAAAGGTAGGAGCCGAACCACCGCAAAACGGTGCCCCGAACCCCCAACCCCTCCAGTCGGTGCAACAGGATACCATGGTCGATGGTATCAAAAGCCGCCGAGAGGTCTAATAGGACCAGGATAGAGGAACAACCCCTATCTCTGGCCCTCCAGAGATCATCCACCAACGTGACCAAGGCTGTCTCCATGCTGTGCCCGGGGCGAAAGCCGGACTGGCGCGGGTCTAGATAATCATTTTCCTCCAGATGTCGTGGAAACTGATAAGCCACCACACTCTCTACAACCTTCGCCAAAAAGGGAAGGTTGGAGACAGGACGGTAATTGGCCAGCTCCGTAGGGTCCAGGGAAGGCTTCTTGAGCAAGGGTCTCACCACCGCCTCTTTCATGGCGGCCGGAAGAGACCCCTCACCCAACGAAGCGTTCACTAGGCCCAGGAGCCAGTCACGTGTAACCTCCCAGGATGCCAGTACAAGCCAGGAGGGGCACGGGTCCAGTAAACATGTGGTAGGTCGCAGTCGTCCACGCATTCTGTCCAAATCCTCGATGGCAACCAAGTCAAACTCCTCCCAGACTGGTCTCTCAAGACTCGCCGCGGACGTCTCCACTAGACCACTGAAAGGGACCCAATCCTTCCGGATTTGAGCGATTTTATCCTGCAGATATTTCCCAAATTCCTCTGCCCTACCCTGTAAAGGGGCCTCCCGCGGCCTCTGAAAAAGGAGGGAGCGGGACACCCGAAACAGGGCGGCAGGGCAGTTCTCTGCGGATGCAATGAGAGCGGCACAATATTGACGTTTGGCCGCTCTCAATGCCACAAGGTACGTCCTTAAATGGGTTCGTACCTGTGTTTGGTCAAATTCGGAACGGGAGGATCTCCAACGACTCTCTAGGCATCTCTTGCGGCGCTTCATCACCCTTAGCTCCTCGGTAAACCAAGGGGCCAGGGTGGATCGTTGCCGCCGGAGAGGCCGCAAAGGCGCCACCTGGTTCAAGGCCCCGGTAGTCGCATTATTCCACGCAACCACCAGGTCCTCTACCCAGGGGCGGGTCAGGGCTACAGGAGGTGGCCCAAGCTCCATCTGGAACCTATCTGGTTCCATCAGGCGCCTGGGGCGGAACCATCTAGTGTTTTCCGGTTCCGCCTCCCCGCAGCGAGGGGTAGCACCAGGGAAGTCAAGTCGGAGGAGTGAGTGATCTGACCATGACAGGGGAGTGATGGTTAAATTCCCTCCTTCAGGAACCTTCAGAAGGCTTCCCTGAAGCCAAAACGACCCTCCGAGCAAACTGGAGTCACTTCCGGTTTGCTTGGAGGGCCGTTTTGAGCGCTCCGGAGGCTTCAGGGACCTTCAGAAGGCTTCCCTGAAGCCTCCGAAGCAGTTAAAACGACCCTCCTAGCAAACCAGAGTCACTTCCTGTTTGCTCGGAGCATCGTTTTAAGTGCTCCAAAGGCTTCAGGGACCTTCAGAAGGCTTCCCTGAAGCCTTCGTAGCAATCAAAATGACACTCCGAGCAAACCAGAAGTCACTTCTGGTTTGCTCAGAGGGTCATTTTGAGCGCTCCGAAGGCTTCAGGGACCTTCAGGAAGCTTCCCTGAAGCCTCCAGAGCAGTCAAAACGACCCTCCGAGCAAATCGGAAGTCTGTTCCCGAACTTCTGATTTGCCCGTACGGCCGGTTTTTGAGCTCCGGAGGCTTCAGGGAAGCTCATGAAGCCTCCGGAGGGCCTCTGGGGCAGGTGGGGGAGGCTCTTTTCGCCCTCCCCAGGCTCCTATAAAGCCGTTGGAGCCTGGGGAGGGTGAAAAATGGCTTTAAAAAGGGTGAACTCGCGTGCCCTGACAAATGGCTCTGTGTGACACCTGTGGCACGCGTGCCATAGGTTCGCCATCACTGTTCTAGTGTAACGCCAGTTATAGGGAAAAGAGGCAAAAATGCAGAAAAAGATTTACAGATGTAATTAGGAAAACACAAGTAAGGGAAGCTGAACACAAGTATCATCAAACTCAACCTTCCCGCGACTCCACCCACTGCCCACGCATGCTCACAACGGTCCTAGCCAAGCCAAAAGCTATGTTGGTTTGCTGCCTTGCGCAGGCAGCCGTGCTGTGTTTTGGAATGGCAGGTTGAGAGTCCCGGGATGTGCTACAGTGGTGGTGCACCTCTCTCCCCTTCAGCCATACTTCCAAGGACTTCCAAGGGGTGATTATTGCTGATAGGAAGTACCCTCTGATGTTCTGCCATGGAGAAGATGGCTATTACATCAATATACCTCAGTGTGAACCAAACACCAAAGTTCCTCTCAAGAAGACCGTGTCTTCTGCTGCCTTTTACAGCTACAGGATAATGGAGGGTGATGGTAAAGAATGCTGCCCATTGCTGTTCCATTTATGTAGCGCAGCACTGGTATCCAACTTACTAGTATGATCATATAAGCCCAGCCCAACACAATATTACTGTAAAGGGAAAACCAGATATCCAAGAACAATCCAGCATGGTTGCATAAAGATTTCTCTGATAAACTGAATGAAAAAAAGGATCAGTATAAAAAATGGAAAGAGGACACATAACTAAGGCAGAATAGTAGCATATAGCCTGAATCGGGAAAGATGAAATCAAGGTCATGGTGAGAATTAACTAAAACTTGCAACAAATATCAAAAATCATTTTAAAACATGTATAAAACAAGAAAAAAGTCAGGGAAACAGTCAGTGCACTAATGAGAGATGATGGCAAGGAAGTGATAGGCAGTAGAGACACAGCAGAGCTAATTAATTCATTATTTGCATCTATCTTCAGGCAAAAAGAAAAAATAGCCAAACCTACCAAAACAGAACTGTAAAAGGCAGACTAGGAATACAAATTAAAACAGACAAGAAAATGGTAAGAGAACACCTGTCTATTCTAGATGAGTTCTAATCATCTGGACCAGATTGATTACATCCCAGAGTTCTGAAGGAACCGGCAGACGTGATCTAAGAACCATTCAACCATATCTTTCAAAGATCTTCACGCACCAAGGAACTACCGGTGGATTGGAAAAGACCGGATGTAGTTCCCATCTTCAAAAAAGGGGAGAAAAATGGATCCATAAAACTGAAGGCCAATTAGCCTGACATCATTACCTGGGAAGATCTTGGAAAAGATAATGAAACAAAAGATCTGCAAACACCTAGAAGCAAGCAAATATATAACCAGAAGTCAACATAGGAAGTCAACATGTTATTTCATTCTTACACAAAGTGACAAAATTAGCGGACCAATCTAATACATTGTATAATTGGATTTCAGTAGGGCAGTTGACAAAGTAGACCATAACCTACTTCTTGGTAAATTAGGAAAGTGTGGGATAGGTACATCTTTCCACACAGATGGATTCTTAACTGGCTGACAAACCACACTCAAAGTGTATTCCTGAATGGGACTATATCTATATGGAGAGAAGTAAGCAGTGGGTACCCCAAGGTTCTGCTTTAGTACTCTTTTAATATCTTCGTAAATGCCTTCGATGAGGGAGTCCAACTGGAACACAACAATTTGTAAATGACACCAAGTTGCCAGGAATAGTTAACACCTCAGAAAATAAACTCAAGATAGAGAATCTCGATAGATTTGGCCCTATCTAACAAAATGAACTTCAATAAAGGGGAAAAAAAGTTTCACACTTATTCAAGAAAAACCAAATGTACTGGTACAGAATAGGTAGCACTTGGCTCAAGTAATAACTATGAGAGGAACCTTGAAGTCCTAGTGGACAATATTTAGATATGGGCCAGCTGTGTATTGCAGTGGCCAAAAAAAAAGCCAATACAATACTAGGCTGCATGAACAGAGAGATAGAATCAAGATCATGTGAAGTACTAGTACCACTTTATAAAGAGTAAGACCACACTTAGAAAATTGCAGACAGTTTGGTCACCATATCATAAAAAAGGTGTTGAGACTCTGGAAAGAATGCAGAAAAAGAGCAACAAAGAGGATTAGGGGCCTGGAGGCTAAAATAAAAAGAAGGGTTGCAGGAATTGGGTATGTCTAGTCTAGTGAAAGGAAGGACTAGGGGAGACATAATAGCCATCTTCCAATACTTGAGGAGTTGCCACAAAAGAGGGAGGGGTGTCAACCTATTCTCCAAAGCCCCTGAAGGCAGGACAAGGAACTGGATGGAAACTAATCAAGGAGAGAAGCAACTTCAAACTAAGGAGAAATTTCCTGACACTGAGAACAGTGAACCAGTGGAAGGGTTTCCCTTCAGAGGTTGTGGGAGCTCCATCCCTGGTGGCTTTTAATCAGAGACAGGGCAGCCATTTGTCTGAAATGATATTGGGTCTCCTGCTTGATCAGAGCGTCTGTATAGAAGACCTGCAAGGTCCCTCCCAGCTCTGTCACAAACCCTCCAGTGATGGGAGCACCCACAACCTCTGGAGGGAAGCCATTCCCAAAGAATCCACCTTCACTTGGAAGAGACTTTTCCAATCTTCCCACCAGGAGGAAAATTGCAGCCACCAGTTTCACAGCCTGCAGCACCAGTGGGCTTAAATTCGGGGAGGGAAGGAACCTGCAGCAGCAGCAGCTGAGATGCTTCAGCCCAGTTGCTTCTCTGCTTCCAGGACTCTCCTCCCACCTGCCCTCAACTCACCGTCCAGCTGCTGCTTCGACCATGGGAAGAGCACAAAAGCCGCTCTGCACACCACTCTCCTCCCATGAGTGATCCGGAACAGGAAGTTCAGCTGTCCCAACGGTGCTTTTTTCAAAAGGCAACGGGATTTTCTTTCTTCTACTCTTCCCGTTGCTTTCCAGCCTTTCTAGCAACACAGTACTCGATGGTTTTAACTCCTTTAAGCTCAACCACAGTATTATCCGCTTTCTAGGCACAGGTGTTGCCTGTTTGACCATCTCCAGATAGGAGGCAGGAAAAAAACATCCTTCTCCAGTTTCTACCTAAGGCGTTTGCAAAATGTTTCCACTGATTAAATGCTATCAATTCGTTTTTGACTTCTAGCAACTGACTTTGCAGCTGAGCCTAGTGAAATAGTGAAATGTGATGTTACTTAACCTTGTGAAGATTAGCTATGTGCCAAGCCCTAAAAGTTCATGAAGGTTTTACAGAATTACACAATCAGCTTTCTTAGGGGTGATTCTCAGTGGAGATCAAAACCTCTCTACATGCCAAAACTTTATGACTGATTTCCTGTGGCTCCCAGGATTTTAGGGCATGGCAGCAGCATCAGGCCAGACCCTCCAGGGGAAGGAGCTTCACTCCTGCTGGCCAGGGCTGCATCCAAGAGCATCAACCACCAAGCTCCATTTTTGGAGGAGGAAATTTTATATCTGCTGAATGCCAGGTGTAAATTCTGTAAATTTGCTTGCACTGAAGTCTCCCATTAGGTCACACAGAGAAACATGCAGCAGGGCCTAGAAAAAGGAGCCTAAAAAGATGGCATGATTGCCTATATATGGTAGAAGAAATTTCCCCCTCCCCCAATGTCTATCTTTTTATTGTATAGAGGGTTGTTTTTTATATATTCTGCTATTTCCCTCATATTAATTTTAATGTGTCTTAGAGAAACACAATGTTCAGTTTTATCCTTCTGCATTCTGAAAGTCTTCCAGATTTTGAGGCCAGAATTTCCTAGCCAGCATCTACTTTGCACAAAATATCTGTGAGTCATAAGCCGAGTTTCTGAGTGGCCCCAGTAAGTTGCTGAAAAATACATGGTAAAAAAAATATGCACAGAGGTTGTAGCTCAAGAAGAAAAAGCATTGTGGTTTTGAGTCCTGGGTTCTTAGGTTCACGAACAACCCCTGCTGTGATCTTGTCTTCTTGGAGGTGCCTGCTTGTTACCCTGGTGGTAGCAGCACCAAGATGCCTCTTATACGCTGCAAACCGACTAGATGGTTCCGCCCCAGGCACCTGATGGACCCCGAAAGGTTCCTGATGGAGCTTGGGACTTTTCCTGAATCCCTTGCTCACAAGTCGACCGAAGCCCTAGTGGAAGCCTGGGATAGGGCTGCCGCTGGGGCTTTGGATCGTGTTGTGCCTTTGCGGCCTCTGACCAGGTGTCGATCCCGGATCGCTCCCTGGTTTACCGAGGAGCTCCGGGAGATGAAACGCCGGAAAAGACACCTAGAGAATGGCTGGAGGGCCAGCCGGTCCGAATCTGATCGAACACTAATAAGAATTCGTATTACATCCTACTTAGTGGCGATAGAAGCGGCAAAACAGCAATATTTTTCCGCTCTTATCGCGTCCGCAGATAACCGCCCAGCCGCCCTGTTTAGGGTGACCCGCTCCTTACTTAACCAAGGAACTGGGAAAGACCCCTTGCAGGGTAGGGCTGAAGAATTTGTTCAGTATCTGCAAGATAAAATCGCTCAGATCCGGACAGGCTTGGACTCTGACTGGACAGATTTGGGCGAGCCGACGGGGATGAATCTTGAGGAGACAATCTGGGATGGGTTTGACCCTGTGACCCCCGAAGGCATGGACAGGATTATGGGGAGACTCAGTGCTGCCACTTGTGTGCTGGACCCGTGTCCCTCTTGGTTAGTTTCGGCTTCCCGGGAGGTGACACGAGGCTGGCTCCAGGTTATTACCAACGCTTCATTGAGAGAGGGGTTCTTTCCCACCGCCTTGAAGGAGGCGCTGGTGAGGCCCCTCCTCAAGAAGCCTTCCCTGGACCCAGTTTCTTTAGCCAACTATCGTCCGGTCTCCAAAGCAAAGGTTGTCGAGAGTGTGGTAGCACGTCAGCTTCCCCAGTACCTGGATGAAGCTGTCTACCTGGATCCGTTTCAGTCGGGTTTCAGGCCTGGGTACAGCACGGAGGCGGCATTGGTCGCGTTGGTCGATGATCTCTGGCGGGCCCGGGGCAGGGGCTGTTCCTCTGTCCTGGTCCTATTGGACCTCTCGGCGGCTTTCGATACCATCGACCATGGTATCCTACTGTGATGACTCGGGGGGTTGGGAGTGGGGGGCACCGTTTTACAGTGGTTCTCCTCCTACCTGTCGGATCGGTCGCAGTTTGTGTTGACTGGAGGGCAGAGATCGACCCCCAGGCGCGTCACTTGTGGGGTGTCCCAGGGGTTGGTTCTCTGGATATGTGGCTTAATTTAGAAGAACACCTGACAGCCGTGACCAGGGGGGCCTTTTACCAGGTTCGCCTGGTACGTCAGTTGTGCCCCTTCCTGGATCGGGATGCTCTGTGCACAGTCACTCATGCCCTCATCCTTTCTCGCCTGGACTACTGCAATGCTCTCTACATGGGGCTGCCCTTGAAGAGCACCCGGAGGCTTCAGCTGGTCCAGAATGCGGCCACGCGGGTTGTCATGGGGGTACCTAGGTGCTCCCATATTACACCCCTTTTAGGCGGCATGCACTGGTTGCCGGTTGTTTTCTGGGTGCGATTCAAGGTATTAATTATGACCTTTAAAGCACTCCATGGCTTAGGCCCAGGGTACCTGCGAGACCACCTACTGCCACCAATAGCTCCCACCGTCCAGTACGATCCCACAGAGTTGGGCTCCTTAGGGTGCTGTCGGCCAGGCAGTGTCGGCTGGTGACCCCCAGGGGGAGAGCCTTCTCTGTGGGAGCGCCTTCCCTCTGGAATGAGCTGCCCCCAGAGCTTTGCATAATCTCTGACCTCCGGTCCTTCTGACGCGCCCTAAAAGTTGGCTTTTCCAGCAAGCTGGCCTGGCCTGTTAATTTTAATTTTAACTTATTTTAAATGTATTGTTTTTTTTTAAATTCGGTTTGTTTTTTTGGATATGGATTTAATCTTCTTTAACTTTTGGGATGTGTGTTTTTTAATGTTGTACGCCGCCCTGAGTCCTTCTGGAGAAGGGCGGCATATAAATCCAAATAAACCAAACCAAACCAAACCAAATTTGTTACATCTTCAAATCCCCATAACTTTAACCTTAAACTGCCTACTATTTGTAAAAGTCCAAAGGAAGGACGAGGCGTGAGGCGTTCTGAGGTAAGTTGGAAACAGCTTTATTTGAACAGAGTAGAACTATATGCAGGCAGGCTACAATCTGACAGCTCGCCCTGCTTGACAGCTATTTATATGGAGCTGTCAAGCAGGGCGCCCAATAGGACTGCTTCTGACAGCCCGTGCTCAGCCAGCTGCATCTTAGCCAATCAGGCGCAGCTTGGCTGTTGCTGGCTGTCACTCGTAAGTTGAGGACCTGCGACCGGTCGTAAGTCAAGGACTTTAGAACCGGTCGCAGGTTGAGGACTCAACACTTCTTCCCCCCCTAGCGAGGGCGCATGCGGAAATGGTACGCATGCATACTTGTTAAGGTAGGCAGGTCTGCAACAGACACGCCCGGAGCGCCTCAGTTCAGGAAGTGGCATCGGAGAGATAAGATGTCCCTGTTGCAGCTCCTCCCCGAAGGGAGTGTAGCTCCAGGTGACATCATTCAGGCCTGTGCCGGAGGGCGTATCCGAAGGCACAGGTAAGACGGGGCGAGGGGGTGCGTCTGTTGGAGGTGGGTTTGAGAACAACTGCCAGTAGGCGGCATCTGGGTAGGCGAGGCCTGACTGGGGAAGAGCCCCTGGGTGGGGTAAACCAGGAGGGGCGAGAACGGAAGGAGTCATCAAATGGAACGGCGGTCTGGGTAGGCGAGGCCTGACTGGGGGAAGGTCTCACAAGGGGTTGTGTTTGCCAGCCGCGACGGTATTGAGGCCGGCTGCTGGGCAACGGTGGCCAGGCTTGACGGGTCGGTTTGAGCGGATGTCTCGGGTAGGTGGCGGCACCTTAATTGATCCACATGGCGCTGCCACTCGGTACCATCTGGAAGGTGAACCCTGTAAGAACAGGGACCAGTTATTGTGGTGACGGTGGCAGGCACCCACCTCGGATCCCCGGAATAATTCCTGGCCCATACAAGGTCCCCATCCCTGAAGGTGCCGGGAGGGGGGGGCGGGTTCCCAGGCTGTTCCCCAGAATAGAGAGGGTGTAATCTATCTAGGGTAGTCCGCTGGCGCCGGCCCATCAGCAGTTCTGCAGGGCTTTTGCATGTGAGAGTGCAAGGGGTGGAATGCTGACCCAAGAGGTAAGCAGCCACCCTTGCCGGCCAGTCGCCCCGGTCCATCCTGGCCAAAGCCTCTTTGGCCGAGCGGACCGCTCACTCCGCCCTGCCATTTCTGGCCAGATGGTAAGGGGCGACTGATGCATGGCGGATGCCCTGTGCGGCCAGGAACTCCGGGAATGTTGTGGATGCGAATTGCGGGCTGTTGTCGGACATGACAATGTTCGGCAAGCCATGGGTGGCGAATAGGCGCCGCAAGACCCGCACCATGCTCTTGGGTGTGGTGGACATTTGGAATAGTTCCACCCAGCGAGAGTACACATCCACGACCACCAGGAATACCTGGCCGTAGAATGGTCCTGCAAAGTCCAGGTGCAGCCGCGACCAGGGTCCCCTGGGCACCTCCCACTCCCGGGGGGTGGCAGACAGTAGGGCAGGGTGGGACAGCTGGCATGGGGAGCATCTGGCCACCCAGGCAGCTATCTCGTTGTCCAGATGGGGCCACCAGACATAGCTCTTGGCAAGGCCTTGATCGTGCTACGCCCTGGTGGTCCCCATGGAGGCGTGTAAGCACCTGATGGCGGAGGGCCAGGGGAATAATGATCCTGTCCCCCCCAGCAGACCCCCCCCAGTGCAGAGACAGCTCCAACTGGCAGGTCTTGAAAGGAAGGAAGCCCTCCACAACCCCACCAGTAGGCCAGCCCCGGAGGACCCAAGCCATGACCTGAGACAGGACAGGGTCGGCTCTGGTGTGGGCCGCCATGTCAGTGGTTGTCAGGGGCAGGTCCAAGGAAGCGATAGACAGGACTGAGAGGCAAGGCACTGGGTGTGGGTCAGTGCAGGGAAGGGGGCAACGGCTGAGGGCATCAGCATGCCCTAGCTGTTTGCCTGGACAGTACCTCAGTGTGTACGAGTACGCTGCTAGGAACTCCGTCCAGCGGGTCATGCGGGGGGAGAGGATGGGAGGGGTTGGACGGTCACCAGCCAGAAGTCCAAGGAGAGGATTGTGATCGGTGAACAGTGTGAAATGCCTGTTAATCATGGAACTTTTTAATCCCGGACACGGCAGCCAGAGCCTCCTTGTCGATCTGGCTGTAGTTCCTCTCCGCCGGAGAGAGTGTCCGGGAATAAAAAGCTATGGGGGCTTCCGAGCCATTGGGGAGGACATGGCTCAGGACAGCCTCCAGACCAATGGGGGAGGCGTCACATGCCAGAGTCAGCGGCAGCCTGTCACTATATTGGACTAGGACAGCCGCTGACATAAGCATGGCTTTGACAGCTGCGAACGCATGCGCTTCGCGGCTGCCCCAGCGCCCGGCCGCAGATTGGTCGAGCAACCGATGCAGTGGCTTGGCTAGTGATGCCTTGTGCAGTAAGAATGGCGCGTAGAAACCTAAAAGGACGAGGAACGCCTGTAGCTCCACCTTAGAGGCAGGTGCAGGGGGCGTTCCTTATGGCCGCTACTTTGGAGGGGGTAGGGTGGATGCCATGGGCATCTATTAAGAAACCCAGGAATTCCAGCCTAGGCACAGCAAATGAGCATTTGCTGCGCTTTAATTTTAAGCCCACGCCCCTAAAACGGTCGAGGACCTTCCGTAATACTTCGATGACCCCTGAGTGGCTGTTTGCAGCGATCAGGACATCATCGAAGTAAAGGACGATGCCAGGGAGCCCATGGAGCAGCCGCTCCATGAGGCTCTGGAAGATCCCCGGGGCAACACAGACGCCGAATTGGAGGCAGAGACAACGAAAACCCCAACTGCTGCCGCATCGTCATCCACCGGGAGCTGCTGGTAGGCTTGCGCCATATCCAGTTTGGCAAAGATGCAGCTCCGCCCCAAGGAATGGAGCAGGTGCTGCACCACAGGGACTGGAAGCCAAGGTTGATGGTCAACTTATAGTCGGCGCAGATCCTGGTAGACCCGTCGGCGCCCACACCAACTACTGAAGCCATCTTCCTCTGGCATCAATATCCATGCCAGCTGCCTCAGTCACTCCCCGCTGATCCAATCTATCATGTCCATAAGCAAGGTGGAGGGGGGGAGCAACTAGGATAACACCACGGCGTGGGGAGTGGCAGCTGCAGAGACCCCAGGCCAGTTGTCCCGCCGTCGCTGCCACCGACCACTCCCACACTGGCTGCAGAGACCCCAAGCCAGTCGTCCCACCAATGCCGATGACCACACCCACGCCGGCTGCAGAGACCCCAGGCCGGGCGTCCCGCCGCAGCCGCTGACCACACCCACACTGGCAGCCGCCAACGCTCTCCATTCTCCTTTCACCGCCAACTGCCCCATTTCACTCACGACGTTCTGGCTACAAGGCAGGACATCGCAGCTCAAAGGTATCCCCAAGGTCCCAGGAAGTTCTCATAGCTGGACCTGGAACCAACGATAGGAAAGGGTACCCCCTGCAAGCCCCAAGAAGGACAATCATCTCCTCGAAGCTCTCCTCAAACGCAACAGGACACCATCTTCTTTCCTTGCCAAATATTTCCTATTATTTTATTTAATTTTTCAAAGTACTTTTATCCAGTTTTATCGATATTGTTTACAATGAAAATAATATTCTTGGTAAGATATTCATCTTATTTTTTAAATATAATTTTTATTGAATGTTTTAATCTTTAAAAACAGTGAAGAAGACACAAGGGGAAAAAAAAAAAAAAAACCCCACAGAACATACCGTATTTTTCGGAGTATAAGATGCACTGGAATATAAGATGCACAAGATTTTGAAGAGGCAATTTTTTAAAACAGCTAGGTAGGTAGATAGAAGAAGAGAGAGGGGGAGAGAGAGAAATACAGTAGGTAGGTAGGGGGAGAGAGAGAGTAGGGAGGGAGGGAGGGAAGGAGGGAGAGGGATAGAGAGAGAGAGAAATACAGTAGGTAGGTAGGGAGAGAGAGAGAGAGTAGGTAGGTATAAGGTAGGACATAAAGCGAGATTTGGACATAACATGAAACAGACCTCCTGGGGGCCCCGTCTATCCCTTCTATTTTGTTATACATTTACTGAGTCTTGTACCAGAAACTTGAACTCTGGAACTCTGTCAGACCACAACATCTGTTCTAAGGAGGCCAACTCAGTTAGAGGTCTCACCTACGAGTCAGGCATATAGCTTAACCACAAAAGCCAGTATGTATTCAGTGTTTCCTGCATGCTTTTCTGCCTAGAAATAAGGAATTTAGCCAATAGAAATAATTTAGCACATTTCCGTGTTTTTTGATGCTTTGAATACAATATTAAAATGTGTGTTTGCATTAGAACGTTGCTCAGATGTTAAAAAATTGTTATCTCTATCTGAACCATTTGGCCAAATAAAGCTATTTCTCCTGATTTTCCTGATTCCTGATTTTCTGCAACAGGTAGGTAAGTAGATAAAGGGGGGAGGGGATATATATATGTATGTATGTATGTATGTATGTATGTGTATGTGTATGTGTATGTGTATGTGTATGTGTATGTGTATGTGTATGTGTATGTGTATGTGTATGTGTATGTGTATGTGTATGTGTATATATATATATATATATATATATATATATATATATATATATATATATATATATATATATATATATATATATATATATATATATATATATATATATATATATATATATATATATATATATATATGCTGGTTTTGTTGTATTCGGGTCTTTTCCCGTGCAAGGTTGAGATTGTCTTTGCAACGTTTCGGCAGGATCACACCTGCCATCTTCAAGCTGTGGGCTTAAAATGTGATCGGAGCTGCCGTCTTTCTGTAAGTCTTGGTGGGAGGGGATGGGGTGCTGGCTTTGTTTCAGTAAGTGGAATGATTGGTTGTGTGGTTGTATCATGATTGGTAGATTGGTGCTGATTGGTGCAGGTTGTGTGTGCATTGTTGTTTTGTATTTTAACGGCTTGGGTGGTGGGTGGTGTTTGTTTGTTGGCTAGGGCTGGTTTCCAGATGTTTGGTAGGCGGGAGGTATCATCACGTTTGTTCATGCTGTGGGGGTGTTTCTCTATTTCGATGGCTTCCATGATTATTCTCTTGTGGAGGTGTTCTGTTTTGGAGATTAACCTGGCTCCTTCAAAGTTGATTTTGTGTCCTATATATATATTTGTGTTGTAATTGTACTGATAAATAAGTCATACCAGGGGTTGTAACACAAATACATACATACATACATACATACATACATACATACATACATACATACATACATACAGTAGGTAGGTAGGGAGAGAGAAGGAAATCGCTGACAACCTGCAGCACCTAAGACTTGTTTCTGCTGGCACAACACTTGATCAATGTAATTCTCATCAATCACTCTAACTAAAGTGCTTTCCAAAGGGGGGAAAAGTTTTTGCACTCTGCAAACCCCCCAAAACAGCCAATTTTTTTGCAAAAACGGGCCCATCTTTTTCAAATAAAAAGCATGAATAGCCTTGGGGGGGCATGCAGAGTGCTCCTGAGGGGTGGGGGTGGGGGCAAAAAGAGCAAAAAACGGCCTGTTTTTCACGAAAACGGGCCCGTTTTTTGTCGAACAAATTGCATACATAGCCTTATGGAGGCTTATAAAGTGCTCCTGGGGGCTGAGGGGGCAAAAAACCGCCCATTTTTTACTCATTTCTGCCCTCCCCAAGTACTTACTTTCCATAAGTAGTGTCCCTTCTCCTATCTCACTCTCTTTTTTTAAAATCTGATAGTTAACAATAGTAAAGTTATATAATTCACTGATTAAACCCAACCCTTAATATCAATTTTCTATAGACAATTATATAAACAACTACAAATTGAATTACAATTATAGGTTATTATATTTGTAGTTAATTATTATGGATTGTTCTAACTTAACTGTATTAAAGGGGAAGAGGGAGCAAAGGATAGAAATAAATAAATATTTATAATATCTATAAGATTGTTAAATAATCTATTACATTTTTTCGCTATATAATAAATTTGCTAAAAGTTCATAAATATATAAATCAGTATATGCAATCAATTAAATTAATTAAATGTTATTGTTAATCAACAATTCCTGTTTTAAAGCTAGGTAAATTTTCTTTTTCTTTTTGTATTAAAGATTTTATTGGTTTTTTAAAACATTTATGGGGAAAGGGTACAAAGGTACATAGAAAATTTTGGCAGCTCCCATGCTAGTGGTAGAAATCCTCCCAAATCTCACAATTTTTTCAATTTGAAAACAACGTATAAAAGATAAGCATAAACAGAGTTCTTACATTATATCAATCATGTGTTCAATCATCTCGTTCTTTGTCACTTTCTAGTATATCAACAATTACAATAATATTTCAAATACATTTATTTTTGTGATCTGAGCCTTTTCAATATTGCTCCCTTCTCCCTGTCCCCAGATGCAGCCACGCCCCTCCTCCCCCATATCCCGTACATTACTGCATGTTTCACCACCTCCCTTATTTTCATCCTCTAGGAGAGAAAAATGTTTTTTAGTGAAGGCTTCAGCCTCTTCCACTGTGTTAATTCTAATTCTGTTTCCCACCCAGAAAATCAGCATTCCCTCTGGCAATAAACATCTGAACCAAACTCCTTTATTGTATAATTTCTTTGATAAGGAGGAATACTTCCTCCTTCTTTCTCTAATTTTTTTCGGAATTTGCTTAAGAATGGTAATTTCTTTATCTTGGTATTTTAATGGTCCCTCCCTTTGGGCCCCTAGCACCTCATCCCTCGTGGTCCTCCTAAGAAATTTAACATGTACCTCCCTTGGAACGTTATGGGTTCTAGCATATGCTGAATTGATCCTATAGACCAGATCCATATCCCACCACAACTGTTCTTTATTTGTCTTGATAAATTCTGCTAAAATTGTACTCATGATATCTTTAAGATTTTCATTCTCTGTTTCTGGTAGGTTCTGGAATCTAAGAAAAAAAGACATTCTTTCAAGTTCTATTTTTGCCATAAAGTTATCTAATTCTAAATTTCCCTTCCGGACTGCCTTAACCTCCTTTTCCAGCCCAGCCGCCCCCTCCTCCAACACCACAATTCTATGTTTATTTTCTGTAATATGATGTTGTACCCCTCTGAGTTCGTCTTTAAGATCTGCCATCTCCTTCTTCAGCTCGTTTTGACCCGTCATTTCCTGAAACATTTGTTTGACAGATAATTCTTTTGAGCTCTCTCCAGCCCCTTCTTTTTGTAACATTGAAGTGATTTTGGTCTGCTGCATGCTTGGACTGGAGGTTGCCGAGGCAGGAGCCGAGAATGACTTGCCCGTTGGTGGCTTTTTTGGTTCCATTTGTCTGAATTCAGAGATGATAAGTCTTTTACAAAGAAAATGGCGTCAGCGGAGCACGCAGCCGGGCCGATCCAAGGTGACAGGCAAATCCAAAAGTGAGAAATTAGTTCTCCTTCACTGTTCCAAGGCACAGAAATACCCCCAAAAGGGGAAAGTCAAATAATTAAAATCCAGAAAGATCACATAATAGGAGAGGTCCAGAGCACCTTCAGGAGGGGTTTTAAGACAATACCAGAGATTTAATTTTTTTCCCAAAGGTAGTTTCAAAAGGCAGAGTTATTTTATAAGTACAAAAACGAAGAAGGGGGGAGCCATCTTGACTCCTCCTTTCGCAGGGAGAAGAGCAAAAGTTTCCATTCTTTAAGAAAACAGCTCAGCAATCCCCTCTTGCAACTGTGATTTCGATCTTTATCACATAGTTAATTCAAGTGGCAAGTCAGCCTTAGTTCTCTCCCCAAAGCTAGGTAAATTTTCTAATATGCAGTAATAAAGGAAATGACTATAAATTCTATCCTGTTTTAAATATACTTAAATCTACATTAAATATATGTGGAGTATAGCTATATAGAATATATAAAATGTATAGCGTATAAAATATTACATTCTTTGATCTAAAGATCACCGTGGTAAATATAACAATATTTAAATACCATAAATAATGTAGAGATATCAGAAGTACACAAAGCTGGTTATAAATGAGTCCAATCCAAAGTCCTACGTTGGGAACACAACAGTTCTTTTTCCTCAATCTCTGTACTCCCTTGCAATTTCTCTGTTCTCTGTGCTTTCAAAATGACTCCTGTACTCAAAATTGCACAGTCATAGTCCCTTTCTCTTTCTTTCTTCCACATTTATCTCTTCTACTGCAAAGGGAGGTGTTCTTTCCTTCTTTCACAATCCATTCACAACCCACACAAAACTCTCAATTTATATCACCATAAATCCAGTCTCAGAAATCGGAGTATCAAATTTTTTAACACTGTCTGCCGGTAGATTCTGCTGTTTTTCACTTTTTACTCCTTCCACCATTAATCAGGCTGTCACATCTCCGGACCAGGCCGTAACCAAGTCATGACAGCTGGACTCTTCTGTGTCGGATTTCAGGGATTTCACCCTTCGGAATAGGAGATCGCCTTTTTCGCCTTCACCGCTGGATTTTCCCCTCTTTAAAGCTGTCCTCTCCAAGGCTCAACTTTGCTGTTAACAGCCTCCAGACACGAAAAATCAGACAGGGAGAATGGATTCGTTCCCCTGTAGCTGCTCCAATGTGACATCACCTCCGGAAGTCTCAGTAATATATTCATCTTAATAGCTGCTATTCTTCCCGTTAGTGATAGCTGTAAGTTTTTCCATTTCTCTATATCCATTTCAATTTGATTTCTTTGTTTATAATAATTATCTTCCTTAATAGTTACGCATCTCAAAGTCAACTGTATTCCCAAATATTTCACTTTTTTTACTATTTGAATATCTAATTTCTCCATTATTTCTCTTTTCTGTTTTTCTACTATATTTATCACTAAAATTTTTGTTTTATCTTTATTAATTTTCAATCCTGCCACTCCTCCATACTCTTCTATTTGTTCTAGTAGTTTTGGACCGGTTTCTATTAGATCTTCAATAATAAATATCAAGTCATCTGCAAATGCTTGCAATTTATATTCTTCCTTTTTAACTTTCATTCCTTTGATATCTTTATCTTGCCTTATCTTTCTGTTCGAAACTTCTAGTGTCAATATGAATAATAGTGGAGATAGTGGACACCCTTGTGTTATGGCCCAGCAGGATCCGTTGGAGATGCTGAGGGACTCAGATAGCGGCAAACCTTATGAGTCAGCTATGGAAGAGATGGAGGACCCTGGGCAGACTTCAGACTCAGAGCAGGGACCAGAGAGGCGCCTGAGGCATGGAGCAGTGGGGAGGAGCTAAGGGAGTTTGTCCCTGATGCCAGATTAAGAAGGGTGGAGAAACGAAGGCAACAACTGTGCCGAAGCGAAGCTCCGAAGAGATAATTAGCTCAGGTGGTTGTGGCTCGGCACCTCCCCGAGAGTGTATATAAGACGTGATTTTGGGAGAAGGTTTTGCAGGACACAACTGTTTGCAATAGCCTGGACAACTCCGTGCTTGTGTCTGTGGGAGTCTAGGTTGCTGCCAACGTTCTTGCCTGTGAGTCATGTTTGGGGCTTTCAGCCAACAAGATTAGAAGTACTGTTAATAAAGAGTGGCAAAGCTAAGCTTGTATCACTGTTTAATTATCGGACGGAGGGGGGTCAGAACACCCTTGCCTGGTCCCTTTTCTAATCGGCACTTTTGCTGTCATATTTTCATTTACCATCACTTTAGCCTGTTGTTCTTTGTAAATAGTTTTAACCATATTTTTGAATCCCTCCCCAAAATCCATCATTTGCAGTTGCATTATCATAAATTGCCAATTTACATTATCAAATGCTTTCTGTGCATCCAAAAATAACAATACCATTTGGTTCCCAGGGTGTACTCATACACCCTCGTAATATTCTAATGTATTCAATATAATTCGCATATTATCTCTAATTTGTCTCTTGGATAAAAAGCCAATTTGACCTGAGTGTATAAATTCACTTAACAGTATTTTAAGTCTTTCCGCCATCATCAATGCAAAGATTTTATATAAACCACGTTTAATAAAGAGATTGGTCTATAGTTTTTTATTTGCTGAAGAGTTATATAAGCCTCCGACCAATAATCTGGTATTTTTGCTTTCAGTAACAGCTTATTGAATACTTCTATCATGATGTTGCTTAGCACATCTTGTAGTGTTTTGTAGAATTCTGCTGGTAATCCATCTGGACCTGGTGTTCTCCCCCCCCCTTTTTTTTGTCTTTTTATTGGTTCTGTTACTTCCATCATTGTTATTCTCTCTTCTAGTGCCTTCTTCGTCTTATGGCTTTTGCTTTTTTTGCCACTTCTTCGTTTTCCATTAAATTCAATTTATGTTTTTCTACGTCCATCAAATTTTTATTTCTTTTACCTAAACAAGACATTACTAGTCCTCTAGCATATGCCTTGCTGGTATCCCACACATTCTGTAAGGATGTGTCCTCCTTCTTATTTTCTTTAAAAAAGAGTTCAATTCTTTTTCCATATATTGCTGAAATTCTTTTTCATTTAATAGATTTTGATTTAATATCCATTTTTTTCCTCTGACCTTTCCATGTCATTATTATTGGATTGTAGTCTGCCCATATACATGTTTCTATATCAATCTTTTGTGTTTTAGCCATTAGATCTATTGTTGTCCAAATCATTCTTGACCATGACATGTGTCTATTTGAGTAAAATGTATGTTGTTTTTCTTCTCCATACATCTTGTAGACTTAATTCTTCCATCATTGTAAATAATGTTTTAGGCATTCTTCATATTCATATTCTATTATCTTTTTGTGGAGTTTTGTGCCACACCTCTTTTGCTTTGATCGGTAAGTGTCATATACAACTTCCCTAATTTTGGATAGTCCAAATATTTCTTGTGTTGTTCTTTAATATGTACTTCTTGCAGGCATATTATATCTAATTTCAATTTCATTAATTTATTAAATGTCCTCTTTCTTTTTATGCTCCAATTTAGTCCATTTATGTTTAATGAGATTATTTTTATTTCTTCTTCCATGTCTTAATTATTCATTATTATAAAGTTTTCTTTCTTGTCTCATTTATGTTGTATTTTTCGGAGTATAAGACGCACCTTTTTTCCTCAAAAAAGAGGCTGAAAAGAACGTTGGTCCTTTCCTGAATGTTTCTTTTCTGTAGATGAGGCAGGAGGGGCTACAGCTGGGTTTAGTCATAGCCTGATTGATCCAGAGACTGAGGGAATGTTCTTAAAATATCCTTCCTTCCCTATTGGCACCCAGTTTCCTCCAGGTCGAATGGAAAAGCTGCAAAAATATAATGCAGGCAACCAACAAACCAACACCCCAACTGCCCCTCACCTCGCCTAACTATGATGACTAGGGCAAGATGTAGCCCCTCCCGCCACATCTACAGAAAAGAAACATTCAGGTAAGGACCAACGTTCTTTTTCCTGTAGATATGGCGGGAGGGGCTACTGCTGGGACATACCCAAGCTAAGTCCCAGGGCAGGAAATGGGCCCCGGGGGAGGGGAGGTCACCACCTGTTGGAGAACCCTACATCCAAAGGATGCGTCCACCGAAGCGAAAAGATCCAATTGATAGTGTCTAATAAAGGGCGTTGGGGAAGTCCAGGTGGCCACCCTACAGATGTCTTCTAGAGGGGCCCTCGTGGCCCACACGGCCGTCATTGTGGCACTTTGAGTGGAATGGGCATGATCCCCTGAGGAGGATCTTCACCTGAAGCTACAGAAGCTTCCGTGATGGCCTGTCTTAACCACCTGCCTATGGTAGCAGAAGAGACCCTAGCCCCCAGGGTACTGGGCTGAAAGGACAGAAAGAGAGCCTCTGATCTGCGGAAGGGCAGAGTTCACCTGAGATAAATGCGCAGAGCACGGCGGACATCTAGACGGTGCCACAGGTGTTCCCTTTCGTGTGAAGAAGAGAAACAGAAGTTAGGGAGAATGACTTCCTGCGACCTGTGGAAGAGGGAATTGACCTTCAGGAGAAAGGTCAGATCTAGTCTAAGGACAACCCTATCCTGGTGTAACTGACATAGGTCATCCTTGGAAGACAATACCCCTAGCTCAAAGATACGGCAAGCCGAGGTAACAGCGATGAGAAAGGTCACCTTTAGGGTCAAAAATCTGAGGTGAATGGTCCTCAGAGGCTTAAAGGAGGCCCCGTGAGCGCTCTAAGGACCTGAGCCAGGTCCCACATTGGGAACCGATGGACTGGAGGATGTAGGTTTGCCGCCCCTTTAAGGAATTGTTTGACCAATGGGACTTGGGGCAAGGAGAAGCATCTGTTCCCCGCCAGGACCGAGGAGAGAGCCGCCACCTGTCTCCGTAAGGTATTATGGGAAAGTCCCTGGTCTAGGCCATGTTGAAGGGACTCAAGTACTTGAGCAACCAAGGCGCTGGCCAGAGACAGATTTAATCTTCCACACCAGGAAATGAAAGTCACGCCGGTCTCTCTGTGGTATCGACGGGAACCCCTGTTCAGCTCAGCAGGGGACTGAGCCTCAGGGAGCTTCATGTCATCGTGTGAGGCTTTGAAGCCCCGGTTGTATTAAAACCGCAGGGAGGCTTCTTGGCGGCGCGGCAAATAAGTTGTTAAAAACCACGGCGGTACTTTGAGAGCGGCAAGGCTAGTTCAGCTGTGGTGAGGCATTCGCAATCGCCGATAATAAATTTGCTTCAAGCAGCGCCAAGACTAGTGTTAACGCCCTGAAGCCTCTATAAATGTCAGCTGCAATGGGGGCCCATTACCCCTGCACACCCAGGGATTGGGCTGAACCCCCCAGGCCCAGAGGCAGGGACCAGGACAACTCTGCCTCCTTATGAGATTGACTAGGCAGACTCTATGGCAAGCAGTCCGAGAATTTAAAGTGCCCAAATATCGAATTAAATACAAGAATCAGTACCTCAAAGGAGCCAAAGCTAGCACTTGGACCAAGAGACTGAGAGGAAAACTGGGAGCCAATAGGGAAGGAAGGATATTTTAAGAAAATTCCCTCAGTCTCTGGACCAATCAGGCTGTGACTAAGCCCAGCTGAATACAGCATTTCTTGCATCCTAAAGCCCCACCCCTTCACCAAAATGGCTGTGCATACCCTTATGGAGGTTTTGAGAGAGCTCGTGGGGGCTGGGGAGGACAGAAATGAGTAAAAATGGGCGGGTTTTTGCTTGTTTTTGACCCCCCCAAAGCACTCTGCAAGCCCCACCAAGACTGTTCATGCCTCTTTTAAAAAAATAATAAACAGGCCCGTTTTCATGAAAAAAGGGCTGTTTTGGGGAGGTTGGCAGAATGCTAAAACTTTTTTCCTTTTGGAAAGCTCTTTAACTGATTGATGAGAATTACAGGTGTTGTGCCAGCAGAAACACCTACCTATCTACTGTATTTCTCTCTCTCTCTATTTCTCTCTCTCTCTCCCTCTACCTACCTACCTACCTACCTACCTACCTACCTACCTACCTACCTACCTACCTATACACTCTCTCCCTACCTACCGTATTTCTCTCTTTCTCTCTCTATATCTCTCTCTCTATATCCCTTTATTTACCTACCTACCTACTCTCTTTTTCTCTCCCTACCTATCTATACAATACAATAGTAGAGTTGGAAGGGACTGTGGAGGTCTGTTAGTCCAACCCCCTGCCTAGGCAGGAAACCCTATACCGTTCCAGACAAATAGCTATCCAACATCTTCTTAAAGACTTCCAGTGTTGGGGCATTCACAACTTCTGGAGGCAAGCTGTTCCACTGATTAATTGTTCTAACTGTCAGGAAATTTCTCCTCAGTTCTAAGTTCTAAAATGGTATTAACACTTCTCGTGATCTTGATTCTATCCCTCTGTTTATGTAGCCTAGAACTGTGATGGCTTTTGGAAACTGCTGCACACTGCTGGCTCATATTTAAATGGTTGTCCACTAGGACTCCAAGATCCCTCTCACAGTTACTATTATTGAACAAGGTAGCACCTATACTGTACCTGTGCATTTTGTTTTTCTTGCCTAAATGTAGAACCTTACTCTTTTCATCATTGAATTTCATTTTATTAGATAGTGCCCAATGTTCAAGTTTGTTAACATCCTTCTGTATCTTTAGCCTGTCTTCTGGAGTGTTGGCTATTCCTGCCAGCTTGGTATCATCTGCAAATTTGATGAGTTCCCCATTTATTCCCTCAACCAAATCATTGATGAAGATGTTGAAGAGTACTGGGCCTAAAACAGAGCCTTGGGGTATTCTACTGCATACTTCCCTCCATGTAGATGCAGTTCCATTGAGGACTACACGTTGAGTGCAGTTGGTCAGCTAGTTAAGAATCCATCTGGTGGTGTTGAGTGCAGTTGGTCGGCTAGTTAAGAATCCATCTGGTAGTGATGCTGTCCAACCCACATTCTTCTACTTTATCTAGTAGTAGGTTATGGTGTACCTTATCAAATGCCTTGCTGAAGTCCAAGTAAACTATATTGACGGCATTCCCCTGGTCCACTAATTTTGTCACTTTGTCAAAGAATGCAATAGGATTAGTCTGACATGATCCATTTTTGACAAACCCATGTTGGTTTTTGGCTATTACTTTGTTTGCTTCTAGATGTTTGCTAATTTGTTGCTTGATTATCTTTTCCAGAATCTTTCCTGGTATTGAGGTCAGGCTGATAGGTCTATAGTTTCCTGGACCTATTTTTTTTTCTCCTTTTTTGAAGATGGGAACATCATCAGCTCTTTTCCAGTCCTCTGGTAGTTCCCTGGTGCTCCAGGATCGCTGAAAGATATAGTTCAGTGGTTCTGAGATCTCATCTGCCAGTTCCTTCAGAACCTTGGGGTGTAATCCGTCCGGTCCGATTTTTTTCTTTTTTCCTTTTCCAATTTTTCCCTTTTTTCCATTCCTTTTTTTCTCTCTTCTTATTTTAGGGCCATTGTCTTCCAGATAAGTGGATTAAGGTATCGAAGAACCTGAAGATTTTGTATTTCTCAACTACCATATAGTATATCAACTATTTTGAAATGAGTAAAAAGATAACAGCCGTTGGCTCTGCAATACCAACTTCCTCTTCTTCACCATCTGGAGGACAAAGATCAATACACACGATGTTGCAACAGGAAAAAGGCAAGGATGTGACAGTGCAGATGATTATGCAAGGAATACAAAAAATACAAGTAGGAACAGAGAATATAGAAAAGAGAACAGAGAAGATTGAAAAGAGAATAGCGAATATAGAAAAAAACAGAGCACATCGAACAAAAAATAGGGAAAACAGATGAAAAAATTGAGAACATTCACCAAATGATGATGAAATATGAGGACAGACTTCAAAAAATTGAAGAAAAAGATGAGCAGTGACAAGGAAATTGGAGTTATTTATAGCAGATTGAGCGTGGTTGGAAAAGATAACAGTGGAATTCTGGGATAGGAGATCGATAGATCAGAATTTTATCTTAGATTTCAAAACGTAGAAGAAGAAAAGGGAGAAAATCTGGCAGAAATAATGATAGAAATTCTGGCAGACGTCTTGGTGATAACCAAAGAGAAGATGATGGATGTTATAGATGAGGTGTTTTGAGTCTATACAAGATATGCAGCGAGAAACAATCTCCCAAGAGAAGTTCATATAAGATTTACTAAGAAAGCAATTAAGACACAAATATTATAGAAGGCAAGAGACAAAAGACTGGAATATAAAGAAAAGGAGTTTGTAGTTTTGAAACAAGTACCAAGAAGAGTGAGAGAGAGACGAGAATACCAATTTTGGACTAAAATTTTACTTTAAAAAGGTGTTAATTATAGATGGCTGATACCAGAAGGTCTCATGTTTGTATGGCAAGTGCAAAGATACAGAATAGATTCAACTGAGAAAGCAGAACTATTCTATGCAGAACATCTGAGAGGGAAAGATGAGGAGACAGGAAAAGAAGAATCACTAATTGAACTCCAAAAGGAGTGCATAGTTGTGACTGAGAAAGAAGAAAGTGTGGTAGGCGGCATTGACCTTAGAGAACAACGAGAAGTGAGATCTACTAGGACAGTAAATCCTTCTTATGAAGTATAAATATGAAGAGAAAAAAATGATTACAATTAATATAAATGGACTTAATTCAGCTATTAAAAGAAGGAAAATGTTTCATAATAGAATAGACTATACAAGGAAAAGAAATAAAGAAAAAACAAGCCTTTAAAATAAAGAGTTACAGAAATCTCCACAAAAAAGGAGAGTAAAATAAAAATGGACATAATCAAACAAAATGGGGTGAATTGGAAAAGGAGGAATTAGCACAAAAAATTAGAGGTGCTAAACAGAATTACTTTGAAAATGCAAATAAACCAGGCAGATGGTTAGCATATAAATTGAAAAAGAGAGAGAATCAGGAAAAATAATGCAATTAATAGATGATCAAGGGGAAATTTGTTACAGAAATGAAGAGAAGACAAAAATTATACAAGATTACTATGGAAAATTGTATGAACAAGAGAATATAGAAGAGGGAGGAGCCAAACAATATTTGCAGAAAGTGAATCTACCCCAGATACCAAAAGAAATCAAAATGATGGTAGAAGGCAATATAATGATGATGGAGTTAACTGAAGCACTTAAAAAACAAAACAATGGAAAGGCTCCAGGTCCCGATGGACTGCCAGTGGAATTTTATAAGAAGTTGCAGGAATCGTTGCATCTTCCATTACTAGAAGTTATGAATGAGGTTATGTCAAAGATGAGGATACTCAAATCGTGGTCAGAAGCATATATTACACTTGTGCTAAAAGAGGAGGCCGACCCATTTCAAATTAAGAATTATAGACCTATTTCTCTGCTAAACTCAGACTATAAAATATTGGTTTCAATATTGGCAGAACGACTCAAAAATATTTAAACAATTTTATTCACCCTGATCAAAATGGGTTTCTACCAAAGAGATAAATCAAAGATAACATGAGAATAATTCTGGACACTTTGGAATATTATGAGGCACATCCTGAAAAAGAAATGGCTTTGATGTTCTTAGATGCATAGAAAGCCTTTGACAATGTGAACTGGCGATTTATGTTGTTACAGCTGGAAACAGATGGGCTTTGGTAAGAAATTCACCCAAGCCATACAAACTACATACCACAAACAAACAGCAAAGATAATGATAAATGGAGAACTGACAGACTCTATTGAAATAAAGAAAGGGACGAGACAAGGTTGTCCACTATCGCCTCTGTTGTTCGCCTTAACTGGCTATCACTGGCTACCTGTGGCTTTTCGGGTGCGTTTCAAGGTGCTGACTATCATCTTTAAAGCGCTCCATGGCACAGGACCTAGGTATTTGCGGGATCGCTTCCTGCCCCATACATCCCTTCGGCAAATCCGCTCTCACAGAGAGGGACTCCTCCGGGTGCCGTCCACTAGGCAGTGCCAGCGGGCGACGCCCAGGAGCTGGGCCTTCTCTGTGATGGGCCCGACCCTCTGGAATGACCTCCCCCCCGATATCAGAAAAACCACCGATCTCTGCTCCTTCCGTAAGAAGTTTAAAACCCACCTGTTTAATTTAGCCGGCTTGGCCTAATCCCAGCTTAGTCCCTCAAGTCTGTATTTTAAATTTTTAGGGGTGGGTTTTAGGTTGTTTTTAATTTTTATCACTTTGTACAGCCTATTGTTTAATTCGATTTTAGGGGAATTTAAGGGTATTTATTTTTGTATACGGTTTTTAATGAGATGTCTGTACACCGCCCCGAGTCCCTTCGGGGAGAGGGGGCGGTCTATAAATCAAATAAAACTTAAACTTAAAACTTAAACTTAACATTAGAAGTCCTAAATAGAAACATTAGAGAAGAAAAAGACATAAAAGGAATGAAAATTAAAAAGGAAGAATACAAATTGCAGGCATCTGCAGATGACCTGGTCTTCATCTTAGAGGACCCACTAGAAACTGCACCTAAATTGATAGAAAAAAATAGAGTAATGTGGAAAAATAGCAGGTTTGAAAATAAAGACAAAATGAAGATTTTGACAAATAACATGTTATTAAGACAAAAGGAAGAATTTGAGGAAGTTTTGAAGATCCAAGTCACGAATAAGGTCAAGTATTTGGGGATATATTTGACAGCAAGATGTAGTACTCTTAAAGAGAACAATTACCATAAACTCAAGCAAGAGATTGCGACAGATTTGCCAAAATGGGAAAATTTACAACTATCAATAATAGAGAGAATATCAACAATCAAGATGAATATACTACCCAGGATTTTATATTTGTTCCAGACAATTCCAATTAGATTAGGGAAATATTATTTTGACAATTTAACAAAATAGTGTTGAAATATATTTGACAGGGAAAGAAAGCGAGAATGAAATTAAAATTGTTACAAGATGCTAGTATAAGAGGAGGATTTGGTCTACCTAACTGGGAGTTATATAATCAGGCAACAAGTTTGATGTGGATTAAGGAATGGATAACATTAAGAAATTCTAGATTATTGACTGTAGAAGAACATGATTTGCTGTTGGCATGGCACACTTTCATATGGTGCAAGGGAACTAAAATGCAGGGGCATTTTAGAAGACATTACATACATGAGGCTTTGCTATTAAATTGGGAGAAGATTAAAAGGCAGCATTATCTAAAAATTCCAGTCGGGTTATCAACTATTGAAGCATTTTCATATCCAATAACATACAAAAAGGAACAAACAGTTAGATATGGTGAAATATTGAATGCAAAGGGTGAAGTTAAATCTATGCAAGAACTGGAACAGCAAGGCATAAAGATGAACTGGTTTTCATATGTGCAAATACATTCTAGATATGATAAAGATCTTAAAATGGAAGGTTTCAATGATAAAATGACTGAGTTGGATAAACTTTTGATAGGTACTGATGAAAAGGTGATTAAAAAACTGTATAGATACTTATTAGAGGTTAAGTTAGAAAAACAAGTTAAAGAATCTATTATTGCTTGGGGGGGGGATTTGGACGTGGGATTGACTTAGAGAATTGGCAGAAATTGTGGTCTCAAAATTATAAAATGACTATGTCAACAGCATATATATGAAAATTTGTATAAGATGTTTTACAGGTGGCACCTATCCCCGACGAGAATAGCAAGAATGTTCAAGAATAAATCGGAAAAGTGTTGGAAATGTCATCAGACACCGGGTTCATATTACCATATATGGTGGATGTGCATAGAAGCTAAAAGATATTGGGCTAAAATCCACACTTGGTTGGAAAAAATGATACAAAAACATGTAGACTTTAAACCAGAGATCTTTTTATTGGGAATCATACCGGAAACATACAATAGATAATTGAAATATTTGACTGTAAATGTGTTAACAGCAGCTAGAATTGCATTTGCTAAAAATTGGAAAAATGAATAAATACCAACGCAGGAGGAAGTTATTCACAAAACAATAGAATGTGCTGAAATGAGTAAATTGACATTTGAAATGAGAGAACAGGAAGATAAACAATTTTATGAGATACGGGATCTATTTTATCAGTGGTTAGATAAAAAAACATGGAAATGAAAGATGTTAGAGAATCTTATAAATGCAAGAAGAACAGAATGATTGGAGCCGAACCCAGAAGGACATTTCTTCCAACAATTGGCACCTCAGATGGGACTCCAAGCTAGCCTAACAAATGGATATGGCCCAGGTAACCCTCCCATGCCGGCACAGACCCCATTGAGTCTGTGGGTGGACTTTATCTTGGCCTTAGCCATTTGGATCTAGGCTTTAAAAGGGTTTTGAGTTTGAGCTCAAAGGCTGCCTGGAAAGAAGGTGAGTACCTCTAAATTTTAATTCTCTAAAATTTAATTTTAAAGCATGGGAAATGTGTGTATGCCTGCCTGTGTGTGACTAGTGTGTGTGAAAATGGATGGAAAAGTGAATGGATTTTTTATTTTTTGTTGTTGCTGCTGTTTTTGTCCTGTGAGAGAAAAAAGCTAAATCCCATAAGGAAGTTAGAGAGAAAAAGGGAGGTACGCATACTCGCTCCGACAGCACCCCTCCTGGGTCACTGTGCGGCTGGTCCTCCGGGTCTCTATCCCCAAGACTTGAAACTGTAAGAAAAGTCCCTGCGTGAAAGGGCGTGAATCGAGAGAAGGTTCCCGCAGTGAGGAACGCGACAAAAGTCCCTCCGAAGGGCACCCCCCCGAAAAGTCCCTCCGAAGGGCACCCATAGACCCTCCGAAGGGCAAACAGAAAAGTCCCTTCAAAAGGGCGCGAAAGGTCCTCTAAGGACGCGAAAGTAAAGCGGGGAAATACAAAGTGGCAAACCCGGCTAGGACGAAGTGAGCCCACATCTAAACGGGATCATGGGAAGCGGTAGCTCGAGGGTAGCCACGGAAACCCCCCTAGGGGAGCTGTTGGGGGCCTGGGACGAAAAGGCAGATGCCTGTCCTGGCCGGAATGAAGAAAATGAAGAGCAAAACAGATTGTAGAAAATGGGCTTTGCTGAAAGATGATACAGGAAAAACTAATTTGGCTGAAAAGGTACTTAAAAGAAAATGGTGGGGTTTCTTTTTTTTTTTCTTGTCTGTCTCTTTCTCTGTCTTCTATATAACCATGTGGTTTTTGTTTCTTAAGATTTGTGCCTTCCCCAATTTAACTGAAATTCATGGTGGGAATGATTTTGTTTTTCCCTCTTTGTCTGTGTGTGTGTATGTCTAAGTCTTTGTGCACCCTCAAGGTAATTGTAACTAAGATGTCTCCAATCCAAAAGACAAGAATTTTAAAGTGTTCAAAGAAAGAAAGGAGTAAACTGGCAGAAATTGCCTTTGCTCAGTTTGTTGGGCCTAGAAAACTAACTGAAACTGGGAGGGGTCTTTACTTTGCATCTGTTTTGGCCAGCAGAAACAGAGTAAAGATATTTTTTTTCTTCCTTCCTTGCCTATACCTTAAAGTAACAACCCAGGAAATGTTTGCAAGAAAAGTTTCATCCTTGCATTTATTGTGTGCTTAAATGATTTTACCTGTTCATTTCTTTCCTGAAGCATGTGAATCCAGACCCCATTTCTCATCTGTGATATCCCCATAATGTTTATCTGTTTATCTGCTGAGAAACTGATGGTTTTATTTTTCAAACTCTGCCTGCAAGCTATCTGCCCCCCCCAACTTTACCTCTAATCCTCCAACAATGCCTTTTCTGTGGGGGAGGGGACCTTGTTCTCATGTCTTTCAGCCCTGCACAATGAGCAGAGCACATGAATCCAGATGCCTCTAGAGGAGACCCTCCATCCATTTGAGCCAGGACTTGGGTTTGGATCTAGTCCTCCACTGAATGTGCAGCAATCAGAGTGAAGCCTAACCCACCAGCCTTACCACCAACTCAAGCATGCCACCCTAGCAGACATGAAGGAACCCTGAAGGAGATGAAGAAGTAAAGACCAAAAGACTCTCTTCTATCCCCAGAAGATAGCTGTAAAGACTATGGGGGAGGGTGGAAACTGATTGTAAAGTTTTGTTTCTTTGCCTCCTTCACAGAAATTGTAAGGTCTTCTTTCCTGTCTCATTTATATTGTAATCAGTTTAATGTATTCATGTAAGAATTGTATTTGAGAATGGCTAGCACAGCAAGTTCCGAACACCTTAGATTTCTGGCTGGTGGGAGGGAAATTTTGTCCAAAATGTCTGTATTTTCTGTATTGTAGAAGCAGCTACACACACACACACACACACACACACACACAAAGAGAGAGAGAGAGAGAGAGAGAGAGAGAGAGAGAGAGAGAGAGAGAGAGAGAGAGAGAGAGAGAGAGAGAGAGGGAGGCTCCATTCAGAATTAGATTGAAACTATCTCCTTGACTTAACTCCACAAAGCATTTCCTAGGTTGATTTTTGTCTTTGCACAAAAGCCTAAACGGTGATATCTCCCTTTTAATCCCATGGGGGAGGGTCAGTTCCCCTCAGGCAATTCCCCCACTTGAAGAGTAGCAGAAAGGATCTTCAAAACTCAAACCCTGTGACTCAAAAAAAAAGTGATGCTGCCCAGTTGCCCAGTAATGCAGGACATGTTGAACTGGTGGTCTCTGATAGGAGTCCCTGGGCTCATTGTGTGTAACTTTAAAAAAAAAATACTAAATAGCTTGTATTGCACACTAGCTAAACTCAATTTGGCCTCACTAAAACAGGAGCTAGGGCAGGTTAAAGAAATCCCTTGGAAATGGGCAGCCTGTACTTCTTTAAAAGGCTGTGAAGGTTTTTTTGGACTTCTGCTTGCTTGTAACCTGGAAGCTCACAGAAAGTGATATCTGATATTAATTGGCATAGTAAATTGGATATTGTAAATTTCTTTCCAGCAATTGTGCCCTGGTTGCTAGACCTTCATGGTTGAAAGCTCTCTGGGAACCAATGAAGGGATCCTTCTGCTGTCTCAATGCCTTTCCATCAGAAAAATTAAGTTTCCCTGATCTGACCAATTTTTGTCTTTTGTCAAGAACATGTGCATTCCACTCACATGTTTTGAAAAAAAAAAGGAGGGATTGTAGGAAGTTATCACCTAGCCCTCTCCCAGAAAAATGAAATATCCTAGGAAATATTGAAAAGGCAGAATATTATATTTTCCTGGATGTGAAAAAAGGGAGAAACACATTTTAAACACAAAGTAAATTCCTACAGCTTCCAGCCCATCCCCACTTTGTCAATGGGCCATTAAGAAGGCCAAGCTAGTCCACTTTACATAATAAAGAGTTCTCCTCTTCAGCTGTGATGGGATTAAGGCAGGATAATATTGCCTTTTACTCAACTGACCACATAGCATCTAAACTCAATCAAACCTGAATTCAAAACTCACCCTAGAGGGTTGCCCTTGCACGGGCCCATGGGAGTCTGGCAACCAATCAGAATACATTTCTTACACAGGAACAGGAAACAGATAGGTGGGGCAGAACAGATTATAAAAATCCCTGCAAGCCCTTCTTCACCCCTGCTCTCTCCTCTGCTCTTCTCTTCCCTTCTCTTCTTCTCCACCAACATTGAAGCATGTGATCACCTTTTCTGTTCAGAACTCAAGCCATGTCATCCTGTCCACCATTAAAACCATCTTTCCAAGCAGCCTCCATGTCTCCAGTGTCTTTTTCCCCACTTGGAGCCGAACCCAGAAGGTAAGGTGACCAACTTTTTTACAATGAAAAGGAGGACAAAACACGTTCTATTGTCCAAAATGCTAAGGTGACCAACTTTTTTATAATGAAAAGGAGGACAAATAAATTGGAAAAAATATATCGTAAATAAAAGAAATATTTTATTCATTGCAACAATACACTAAAATATGATATATGCATAATAAAAACATTTGCAACATTTTATATTGTAATTATGCTTACATGCCTGTTCATTATTATTTAAATGAGTACTTTTCCATTAAATTAATGTTTTTTGTCAATGTATCATCTTCTAACAATATACTGGAAATATCTGAACAAGAAATATCCTTCATATGGAATTTTACGGCAAGTGCTGCAGCTAGAGTATCAACATTCAATCTCGATTTCTCATTTGTCGAAAAATCATTGGCAATTGAAAAAAACTCTTTCAACTGCTGCATTAGTTCCAGGGCAGCACAACGTAAATTGAACAAGTATAAATAAATGTTCACATGGAATATGTTCATTTTTGAAATGGCTGAAAATATCCACCCATCTTTTATCAATTTCAACATGTTGATTTCCCATTGTATTAATTTTTCAGAATTTAAATATACATTCAGTCTTCTGATTTCTTCAAAGAGACAATTGTCGTCTATTTTAGACGACAAAGCCACTTGCACGCGGCGCTCTCTCTCAAGGTCTCCCGTGCGGAGCGCATGCGTCTCATAATCGCGTCTTATACCGCACTATACCGAGTCTTGACGAATTGTCATGTCAAATACAAATACGTCACATAATGCACAACAGATTAGTCTTCAAATATCGAAAAGGAGGACATGTAGGAGGACACTTTTCAAGGGAGGACAGAACTTACAAAAGAAGGACTGTCCTCCCTAAAGGAGGACGGTTGGTCACCTTACAGAAGGACATTTCTTCCAACACTTGTAACCAATCGACACACTGTATGTAATTGAAGATGGCTTTATGTTTTATGTTTTGTCTATGTCTGTCTAAAAATAAAAACTTTCTTTTAAAAAAGAGAGGGAGAAAAGAGTGATAGAAACAAGAAAATAGAGAATATTATTGTAGATCTTTTATATAACAAAACAAAATAACAAGAGAAAACGTGGACAAATTGAATGATGAGACTATAAATTAAGATAATTATGCATTATTGTTAGAGATATATAAGTGCATTGAATGCTAGGGTTATGTTTAACTTGATTAGTTTTATTTATATTAGAATGTATGACAGGTGCCACACTTCACAGATTGATTTGATATTTTGATTGAAAAAAACTTAGAAAGAGAGAGAGAGAATTAGAGAGAGGAAGAAAGAGAGAGACAGAGGGAGAGAGGGAGAGAGGGAGAGAGGGAGAGAGGGAGAGGGAGAGGGAGAGAGAGAGAGAGAGAGAGAGAGAGAGAGAGAGAGAGAGAGTTGTTGGTTGTAAATTCCTTGGGGCGGAAAAGAATTGCTGCAAAACTGAGTTTCCTGAAATGGACCACTAGACTCCTAAACAACTGAAAAATGATCTAGTAAAAAGAAAAGGCAACAGAAAGAGCAACATGCAAACAAAAGCAAATAAAACACCCCCAGGAACAAAACAAATTAAAAGTTTAATTTCTGTGCATTGTTCAAAGGACTTTGAATTGGCCATGCCCATCTAGTCACATGACCACCTAGTCATGCCCACCCAGCCAGTCCAGCCCTCCCAACAGTCTGAGGGACCATAAATTGGCCCAATTTAAAAAGTTTCAGGGCCCCTGGGTTAAAGTCATGTCCTGTCCTAAATCCCATCATCTGGAGATAAAGGTATTTTCTTTGTGAATAGGCTGGCCCAGGATTTCTTTATGAGCATCTGCTGTAGGTTATTAGGGAAGATTGGGGGCTGCTTTCTGCCTCTAAGAACATGTTTCTCCTTTTCTACCCTTTTTAACATTCCCCAAAATATCTCATTCTCGGGGGGGGGGGGGGCTTCCCCACAATTCCCCCCTTTTGGGATATATGTATTTACATATATTGGTCAACCTACACAATATTAGAATGGTCTGTGTACTTTCTGTATGCCTGGCACACCACAAGGGATATTTGCCTGGCATCCTTATTTGGGGTCTATTAAAATGGGAGGTAATTTTGCAGGCCATTGGGACAAGGGGAAGTACACTGGTGGAGGCAGCACACTCATGATGATTATGGCAGTGGCCCCAAAAAGGAGAGTTTTCAAGCCATGAAGGTCTAGCAGCCAGGACAGAAGTTCTGTTAAATAGAAATGTATAGCGTGCAATTTTCTGTGCCAATTCTTTTAGATGGGTCATTTTCTATGAGCTTTCAGTCAGGTTTGAAGCAAGCACATTTACCAAAATTGTTTGCATCCATGAATGTACCTTAGTAGATAATCAAAGACGGCCCATTTCCAATGATTGCTTCCTGAACCTGCCTTAGTTTATTGCATCCAGGATTTGTGAGGCCAAATTTAGATTAACCAGTATACAAGCTAGACTATGCATATTTTTGAAGTTGCGCACAAGGAGTCCTGGAACTCCTACTAATGCAGTGGAAAACCAGTGCAACATATTCTGCTTCATTGGGCAACTGAGCACCATCATTTGTGAGTCACAATCAGAAGTTGGGGTTTGGACACCTCTTTTCTGCTATCTCTTCAGTGAGGAAATTGACTAAGGGGGGTGTCCCCTCTCCATGGAATTAGGAGACTATTGAGCCTTAGTGCCAGAGAACAAAAACCAACCAGGGGAAGCTTTAGGTCAGGAGTCCTCAAACTACAGCTTGCGGTCTGGATATGGCCTGCCAACATGATGTATCAAGCATGCATAGTGGTAGGATTAAGCCCTGCCCCTCAATTTACAGCCACTCCTTGTATGGCTGGCTTTTCCCACCAGCCTTACAATCCCTCCTCCAGCCATTGGCCTTATATATACCTTGCAGAATCTAGCAGCTCAGCTGTGTACTTCTGTTCATCGCTGTTCATAAAGGTAACGACGAAGAGCATGGGCCGGAGGGTGGGTTTGGGAGGGTGAGCTGGCAGATGGGTGATACTGGCAGTGGGCTTACTGACATGTAGTAAGGGAGCAGGTGGGAGAATGTGGCATCAGAGCCCTTCTGGGGTGTTTCCTGAAGCCGGTATGGCCTGCGAGGGGAGCACGTGGGGATCACACACTGCTTCCGGGCCAGTTTGGGGAGGGGCCAGGGAGCTTGGCAGGGACATCTCACCTGAAAAGACTATGGCAGAGCCTTGCAGCTTTTATCTGCCATATGGTCTCTGGGTAAGTCCGTTCCTCCTCTTCCCTTCTGCTTTCCACAGTGTCTTGTTTGCCCAAACACCCAGGCCGTGCAGCAATTCCCAGGGAGGAAGCTCAGACTGTAGCTCGTGGCTTGCCCACCGCATAAACTGCTCCCGCTGCTTTCAAAATGACCACCCAGCACTTCTCTTGGGTGCCCAGGCACAACAAGCAGCTTTTCTGAGAACCGGGGGAGGGGAGGCAGGCGTGCCAGTGGAGGAGACAAGCTTTGATTGCTTTTCGGTAGAGCTCCAGGCAGAAGGGCTTGCTTTGGCCCTGGGCTGGAGCGGCAAGGAGGCAATGACAACAGCATGAAGGGAAGCCCCATGACTGGAGACTCAGCCACCAGAGCCTGGAAAAAAAATCAGCATGTTTGGCACCACTGGCATGATGGGCCTGGCCACCCTGACACAAGCCCTGGAGGTGGGTGAGGCAGGGGGGTGGTGATTGGCAGGGGACAACACAAGCGGGTGACCTGTGAAGGGGCTGCGAAAGGAAGCGCTCAGGATGTAGTTGCTTCCCCGAAGAAAGCAGCGCAGCTGCTGACAATTGCAGGGCGTGTACCAAAAAAGCAGCTCCTCGCATTGTGGCTGCTGCAATAAGTATGAGAAGCCCAGCCAATGTTTTGAGCACGGTTAACATCTCCAGCCCAATGATTTTAGGCCGCCCTGTTTCCATAACCAGCCTTTGCTTTGTGGAAATGACCATTGGCTTACCTGAGGGGTCCTTTTCTGTACACCGCGGGAGAGTCCAAGCAATGGGTTAATTCAGTCTGCTTGCCCTTAGGACTGAGGAACTATTTTTCCTTTAGCCACACCTCCTCCTGGTGTGCTCAATCCCCCAGAATTCTTAGAAAGAGTCAGTTCGTGCGGACGGAGCGAAGCGTCCAAGATGATGTACTGTTGACACGAAGAACCCGAATCCCGGCCTTGAGAGCCAGGGTGGGTTGGACTCTCCCGCGGTGTACAGAAAAGGACCCCTCAGGTAAGCCAATGGTCATTTTCCTGTACACCGCTTGGAGAGTCCAAGCAATGGGACATACCCAAGTTATTGTCCATCTGGGCGGGCAGAAGAAGGCTCCCGGGATTCGGTCTCTGACACAACCGCCTGGAGCACACGCCTGCCGAAGGACGCCTCAGCCGAGGCGAAAATGTCCAATTTATAGTGTCGCACAAATGGAGAAGGAGAGGACCACGTAGCGGCCCTGCAGATGTCCAGGATCGAGGCCTGGGTGGCCCAGGCCGCGGAGGTAGCAGCACTTCGTGTGGAGTGTGCAGTGATGCCGCGCGGAACGGCCTTGGATTGACTTTCACAGGCATTCGCAATGCAGGCACGAAGCCACCTGCCAATCGTGGAGGAAGAGACCTTCTTCCCTAGGGAACCAGGCTGGAAGGAGAGGAAAAGAGCCTCTGACTTCCTGAATTCCGCAGTACGAGCGATGTAGACCTTCAGGGCCCTCCTGACATCAAGATTGTGCCAGGATCGCTCTCTGGGATGCGACGGATGAGGACAAAAATTTGGCAACACAATGTCTTGCGCTCTATGGAACCATGAGTTTACTTTGGGGGTAAAGGTCGGGTCCAGCCTCAAAATGACCCTGTCAGGGTGGATGACGCACAGATCCTGGCGAACAGAAAGAGCCGCCAGCTCCGAAATCCGGCGAGCTGACGTGATGGCAATCAAGAAGGCCGTCTTCAGCGTCAGGAATCGAAGAGAAGTAGTGCGTAGAGGCTCGAATGGAGGGCCAGAGAGGGCCTGCAGGACCACGGACAGCTGCCAAGTGGGGTAGCGATGAACGGTGGGAGGGCGAAGGTTAGAGGCGCCCTTGAGGAAAAGGCGCACCTTCGGGATTTTGCTGAGAGGCAAAAGGTGGTCGCCCGACCAGACGGTGGACAAGGCCGCCACTTGGCGTCGAAGGGTGTTCAGGGCCAGGCCTTTGTTGAGCCCCGCTTGAAGGAAGTCAAGTACTCTGGAAACAGGCGTGGTCGTCGGCTCGATGAGCAGCTCCTCACACCACTTGGCGAAGGCGGCCCAGGACGCATCATAAATCCTGGTGGTTGAAGGGCGTCTCGCCGCCTGAATGGTGTTCACTACCTCCTCCGACAGGCCTTGGCCTTTTAGTTGGTCCCCCTCAAGTGCCAGACGGCCAACTGGAGCCACTGGGGCTCTGGATGAATCACGGCCCCCTGGCTGAGGGAGATCTGGTCCGGAGGAATGCGCCACGGAGGAGACACCGACAGGTGGACAAGGTCGGCGAACCACGACCTGCGGGGCCAATGCGGGGCCACGAGGAGGACCTCCGCTCCCTCTGCGATGACTTTGGAGATGAATTGAGGAAGGAGAGGCAGGGGAGGGAAGGCATACAGTAGCTCGCGGGGCCACTTGCAACGCAGTGCATCTGTCCTCTCCGCCCCCAGGGTGAAGAACCGGGAGTAGAAGCGGTCGAGCTGCTTGTTGTCCCTGGACGCAAACAGGTCTACGGCCGGAGTCCCGAATCTGTCGGACATCTGGTGGAACAGGCGAGGGTCCAGTTTCCACTCCGCAGGATCTATGGTTGTCCTGCTCAACCAGTCTGCCTGTGTGTTGTCCACTCCGGAGATATGGTCGGAGCGGAGGGATTCCAGATGGCGCTCCGCCCAGCGGCCCAGGGACTCCGCCTCTCTCATCAGTGCTCTGGATCTGGTGCCGCCCTGGCAGTTGATGTGGGCCTTGGTGGCCACATTGTCCGTCATCAGAAGCACATGTTGACGATGGATGGACCGGCTGAAATGGCGCAGGGCCAGGCGAGCAGCTCTCAGTTCCAGCAGGTTGATGCTGTAGCTGGTTTCCACTTGGGACCACTTGCCCTGGACAACCAGGGACTCCATGTGGGCTCCCCAGCCGGAGAGGCTGGCGTCTGTGGTGATGATCAACCTCTCGGGCTCCTTGAATAGGTGGCCCTCGAGGATGGCCGGAGACACCCACCAGCGGAGAGACCTCTTCACGTCCGGCGTAACTCGAATCGGCCTGGTAGAGTTGCTCCTGGATGCCCTCTGGTGCGGCAGCAGCAGCCACTGAAGAGCCCTGGAATGCAGGCGGGCCCACGGCACGATGGAAATGCAGGAGATCATTTTTCCCAGCAGCTGCGACAGAAGGACCACTGGAGCCTGCCTCAAGCTCATCACCTTGTGGGTCATGGACCTTAGACCGGCCAACCTGTCTCGGGAGAGGAAAACCCTGCACAAGTTGGTATCTATCACCGACCCCAGGTGTACAAGTCTGTTTGTTGGAGTGAGATGGCTCTTCTCTATGTTTAGAGTGAAGCCGTGATTTCTGAGGGATCTCATAGTGGTTTGGAGATCCCGCAGGGCCTGCTGCCTGGACGACGACTGGATAAGGATGTCGTCCAGGTAGCACTGGAGCCTTATGGGCCTGCGTCTTAGCTGGGCCGCCACTACCGCCAGCACTTTGGTAAACGTCCGAGGAGCGGACGAGAGGCCGAATGGGAGAGCTTTGTATTGGAAGTGGCGACCTGCATAATAGAAGCGCAGGAACTTTCTGTGCTGAGGACGGATGGGGATGTGGAGGTATGCCTCTTTGAGATCTATAGATGTGAGTAGATCTCCCTGTCGAATCCCCGCCAGAATGGTCTGCAGTGACTGCATCTTGAACCTCTGGTAGGCGATATGCCTGTTGAGGTTTTTGAGGTCCAAGATGGCTCTCCACCCCCCCGAGTTCTTTGGCACCAGGAAGAGGATGGAGTAAAACCCCCTCCCCTCTTCGCCCTGGGGAACTGGTTCCACGGCCCTGATGTCTAGGAGATGACTGACTTCCTGGTCCATACGCTCCCTCTTTTGGGGGCAGGATGGGACAGGGCACCGGATGAAGGTCCGGGGGGGGAGGGACAGGAACTCCAGAGAGAGGCCTTCCCTGACTATCTGCAGAACCCAAGCGTCCTCGGTGTTCTGGGCCCAATGGGAGGCAAACAGCTGGAGGCGACCCCCGATGGGCGCCGAGCCCGGGCAGTCACTTTGAATTACGGAACGGCCTGTTGGAGGCCCCACCGCGGTTATACTTGCGGAAGCCGAACTGCTGCCTGCCTCTGTCCCGAAAGGGCGCCCTCTCCTGGGATCTGTCGCCCTGCTGACCGAAGGACCTATTGGAGGGAGAGAAGGAAGAGGCAGAGGTGGAAGGCTCGGAGGCACGAAAGGACTGCCTCCTAGAATAGGGAGCGGTCTTACGTTCCTGCTTTTTGTTTAGAGAAGGGAGGATCTTCCTCTTGTCCTTGGACTCGATGAGGAGAGGATCCAGGGACTCGCCAAATAATTTGGACCCCTTAAAGGGGGCGGAAGCCAGTTTCCACTTGTTTTTCTGGTCCGCTTGCCAATGTCGGAGCCAGATCAGCCGGCGAGAAGTTATATTAGAGCCGAGTGCCCTGGAGGCAAATTTAGTGGCATTAAGGGATGCATCAGCGGCATACTGGGAGGCCGCGATTATTTTAGACACGTCCTGGTGGAGGCGGACGTCTCCCGCCGGGAGCTTGGTTAGGAGCTCGCGCAGCCAGATCACAGAGGCCCTATTGAAAAAGGAGGCAGATGAAGCGGCCCTGATGGCCCAGGCAGCCGCCAGGTGGGTTTTGTGGCACGCCCTTTCCGCCTTCTTGTCCTCCGCCTTAAGGCCTTCCAGGAGGTCGGCCGGTAGGGAGAAGTTGGAGGTGAGCGCAGCGATGGGCGGGTCGACAGTGGGAAGGGCCAGAAGGTCCTCCAGCACTGGCTCCATAGTATAAAGCTTCCTATCTACCCCACTGGGAGAGGACTGCGTGGCTGGCTGAGCCCACTGGCGCTGGATTAGGTCGAGAAACAGCCCCGGGACCGGAACCAGCTCTTGTTGGGGTGCTGGGACATCAAACATGACCGCATTGGGATTAGCCGGAGTGGCATCTGCCGCCGGCGCGGCTGGTTTGGGCTTGATCCCCACCCTGGTGGCAGCCTTGACCTTGTGAAGGACAGATTTGAAAAGGCTGGGCTTGAACAGACCCGCAAAGGCGGGCGCTTCAGGGGGAAGGTCCTCGTCGTCCGAGAGACCTAGCACCTCCGGGTCAGGGTCCTCAATGGCAGAGGCCTCGGACTTCCGGTTCCGGCGGCTACGGCGACAGGCAAGCCTTTGCCTGCTCCCGCTCTCCCGGTGGGCTTCCCCCGCTTCTGGGGGGGCACAGGACGCCCCGGAGAGGCGTCCTGCCGAGGGAACGGCTCGCGGAGGGTCCTGGCGTCGGCGGCGGCTGGCGGGGGCTTCTCCGCTTCGTTCTAGGCACCGGGGAGCAGTATCGGAGGGCGCCCGTGTGCGCGCGCCTCGCCCCATGCCGATCGGAGAACGCACTCTTGAACGAAGCAGCGGCAGTATGGTGAGAGGCTTCCCTTCTTCATTCCCTCTGTCTTGAATTTATGGACTTTTCAGCATTTTAAAAAAAGTTAAACTTTCGGATTTCTGCTAGAGGTGCGGCTAGAGGGAGGGGGATTTCCCCCCCTCCCTTGGACAAGCGGCTTGAGAAGATTTTGCTTTCGCCCCCAGGGGAAGGAGGAGGGGGGAGAGCCAACTAATGATGCCTCACCCTCATAAAAGTGACTTTCATTGGACTTAGCTCCAGAACTTATGGGTGAACTGAGGACTTTCTGAACTTTTAAAATTTTATTATGCCTCTGAGCCCAAAGCTGGCAGGGCAAGATGGCACACTTCCGTTGTCTTCATGAACTGTGAAACCTGACTCCACCTTTAAAATTCAGGCTTCCGGTCTTTGTCTCCGAGTCACCCAGAGGAATCTCTTGTGGATTGTTCTTTTCTGAACTCTCTGGAGAAAAAACTTTCATCTATTGCTAGAGTGACTAAAGAAACCCCCATCTGTTTGGATCCTCTGCCTTCTGAATTCGCCTGCCTGCTCTACTTCTCCAGCTGCCCAGTTTCTACTCTGACTGATCTCCTTGCTTCATAAACCATGTCTCCAAAAAGACCACCTCCTGGAAAGCCTGGTTTTGCTACTTCTGCCCCAACGTCTGCAACGTCCAGTCCAGCTACACAGTCAAAGATAACAGAACTGATGCAACCCAAGACTACAGAGATAGACTTTCAACAAATGCTTCAACAAATTCTACAGGGCCAGGAGGAAATTAAGAAACAGTTAAGGGAAATGAAAGATGAAATTAAACAGAATCAAGCCCAAATCTTTAAGAACTCACAGAGACTGGACCTTGTGGAGGGTGGGGTGGCGGAGGCGAGGGGGGGGTAGAGGCTTTACAGAAGGGGAACAAAGAACTCGACATCCAACAAATGAAAATAGAGTTTGAGAGAATGTCCTTTTATCTTAGATTTCAAAATGTAATAGAAGCAGATGGGGAAAACATAAGGGACATTATGACTAATATCTTAGCTGAATACATACACAAAGATAAACACCAGATGGAATGGGAGATAGACCTAGCCTATAGAGTGAATTCAGCATATGCCAGAACACATAATGTACCCAGGGAGGTTCACATTAAATTCCTTAGGAAAACCACAAGAGATGAAATTCTGGGTGTACAAAGGGGGCAAACACTGACATACCACGACAGGGAGATAACCATTCTAAAGCAGATTCCCAAAAAAATTAGGGAAAAAAGGAAAAGCTATTCGCAATTGGCGAATAAATTATACCAGAAGGGGGTGTGGTTTAGATGGTTGATGCCTGAAGGTATGTTGATATTCTGGGAGGAGACAAGAATTAGAATTAACACACCCATAGAGGCACAGGCCTTTATGGAAAAAAATAAAGCGAACCTAGAAAAAACAGAAGACACTACAACGGTCATACAGGACACGGGAGGGGCCGGAGCTCTGCCAGCGGGGGGTGAAGGGTCAACACCAAGAAAGCTCAGATCACAAAAATAAATAAGAAAACCACAATGTTATAAACAGACCGAAAGTAATAATGAATTTATAACTAGACTATATATTATAATTATATAAATTGATTGAAAATTATCTTTTCTAGAATTAATATGCTGATTCTTTATGATTATGTATTAAGGTTTGATATTTTGATGTAACCTAGGAGTCTGGAGGGAGGGTGCGTCTGCCACACTTGCAACTGCCAAAATTTGTAATTATTCCACTTACCCTTTTCCGCATAAATGTTTTTAAAAAAACCAATAAAACTTTTTGAAAAAAAAAAAATGGCAGAGGCCTCGCTGACCACCGAGGATTCCAGGGAAGGATGGCGAGCACGCTTGCTTGGAGGGGGAACTACCTGATCGGGTTTGGGACCCCTAGGGGCCACTGCAGTGGGACTCTTAAATTTCATGGCCTCCGTGATGCCCTTGGCAATGGCATGGGCCATTAATTCCTGCATGCGGGGAGATAACTCCTCAGAGTCAGAATCAGGATCCAAGCCCTCCTCTAGGGGGGGTGAAGCCCCCTGCATATCATCTATGCTAGCATCCCTAGGGAGAGGGGCCTGCTCACAGGCCCAAGAGGGTGCCGGGGAAGCCGGCTCTACAAATGACCTATTTGGGGATAGGTCCTGGGACTCCACCTCCTCGGCGAGGACCATCTGGAGATCCTCCCGGGAAGGAGGGATTCCTGAGAGGGACTGCTCCCTGTCTGCCTGGCGTCTGGCCTTCTCAAACTGCTTGTCAAGGGCCCGCTGGCGCCTTTCAGCATCCTTGGCCTCAGCCACAGAAGGGGTTCTGGAACGCTGTTTCCCAGAGCTACCCCCACCACTCTTGCCCGCACCCCCACTCCCCGATGAGGAGGAACCCTTGCTAGGGGCCTGCGAGAGGCTCGGCCTAGTATCTTGGGAATCGGGGGGACTGGGCAGGTCCATAGTCAATGACCACACAAGATGGAGCAAGGCTATGATAAGGCAGAAGGAGATAGAGAGACTGGTTGCTGCAAGGGGAAACAAAACGAAAGGATTCGTTAAAATTGCCATATGCACAGTAATTGAATCAATACGTATGAAATTATCCCATGCTTAATACCAGTCGGAGGCCCAGGGGTAGGATTGGGGCCTGCACCGAGGTGCAAGGCTCCGCAGGAGAAGCAGGGAGGAGAATGACTATAAAAAAGCTTTGGCCTGCGCTTACTTAGGCCTCCTCCCTGAGCCGGTATGATGACCGTTGGAATGGCACAGGAACCAGCGCCGCTCGCAAAAATAGACAAAAGGCGAAGGTGGCGATCCTAGCCTGAGAAACCCTTGCTAGGCCCTGCCACCTCCAGTGGTCTCCTGATAACGAAGCTGATGCAAAATGGCGGCCATGGCTGGGCGCGCTTATTTTCGCGCCTAAAATGGCCGCCGCAACAGCGTGGGGCTAAGGGAGAGCGAGGAGTGAACGCGCCTTGAATGGCGACGATCGCCCACTCCTCCCTGCGGCAGAGGTCCTCTAGCAGGCCGGGGATGAAAAATACTTCGTTTAAAACAACAAACGGGGGGCCTGGGGACGTAGGAGCCTCGCCGCTGCAGCCGCGCCGTTTTAAACGACAAGCGGCAGGCCTCTGAAGCCGTCCCATGAGGATCGGCTGAGGGGCACCCCCCACCACCTTCCAGCTTACCTCCTGGCCTTCAAATGCAATTTCTGCTGGAGAGAAGCGCAGCAATGAAGAGAAAAACGTCTCACAAGGTTGGGGAATGTTAGGAAATAGAAATAAAACGCAAATAGAGAGTCCAAGCCAAAAAAAGGATTAATTTAGCTCAGAGCTCTAACTAATTACGTCCAAACGGGCTGACTGAGGAAGAATTCTGGGGGATTGAGCACACCAGGAGGAGGTGTGGCTAAAGGAAAAATAGTTCCTCAGTCCTAAGGGCAAGCAGACTGAATTAACCCATTGCTTGGACTCTCCAAGCGGTGTACAGGAAAAGCATGCCTTTCCTTCCCCAGACATTGCCAAATTCTGCCCCCATTAAAAAAACAACAACCCTAGAGCAAAACCTTCACACATAAAAGGAATATTGACTTGTTGTGCCAACCACTCCCAAATACCATTCCTTTTCTCAAAGTCAGGACATTCAAAAGGCTTCTCTCCTGTGTGAACCATCGGGTGTATTGCTAAACTGGAATTTCGACTGAAATATTTCTTGCAATCTGGATATTCATATCGTTTCTCTCTTGTGTGAGTTGTCTGGTGTATTATCAGCTTGTCCTGCTTGCTATAGCTTTTGCAACATTGGGACACTGGTATGGCTTTTCTCTAGTGTGGATCCTCTCAAGCATAATTCTACAATCTTTGCTTTTGCACAATAGACAGATTTGTGGATATTTTCCACCACTGACATTATTGCATTCTCAAGGACATCAAAAATACTCTCAATTCCTTGTTGGATGGAGTGTAGTCACCATTCCCGAACTTCCAGGTTGCCTGTAGGGCCGTTTTTTGCTCTTGGGAGGCATCAGGGAAGCTCCTGAAGCCTCCAGGTGGATGGTGTAGGCTGTCTTCCACCTCCCCAGGCTCCTAGAAAGCGTCTGGAGCATGGGGAGGGCAAAAAAAGCATGCCAAAAGTGGGGGGATTGCTGGTCATACACACATGCACGCTGAGGTCGCAGACATAGCATTATGGTTGTGGGCATGCCTGAGCACGCCCCACCTGCTCTCCTCCCTGCTTTTGGCACACGATCCAAAAAATGTTAGCCATCATTACTATATGTCCTTTCCTCATCCCCAATGTTGGTAACGTAGAAAAGCAGACGCAGACAGGAGTAAGGTTGTATGGGAAGGCCATCCGATGGAAGGCACCCTGAAGGGCACCCACACAGAGCATTGTTCGGGGCTCCTTTTTATTGTCAAACTTCTCAGAATAGCAAAAGCTCATTGGACAGAAAATACACTTGGTAACTATTGATTGGTTTACAGATGCATGCTTTCCTCATGGACACCTCATGGGCACTTCATGACTCTCTACTTAGTTAATATTTTGCTGCATGGAATCTGATGTCTAGTGTCTTTCTTGTAAGCAAAAGGATTAGAGGAAGGAATGTGGATTTTGACTGATTTAATCAACGTGGTTTGCCAACTACTGATTAACCAATTAACCCCACATTTCCTCCTTTCTTTTATTTTAATTCATTTTGTTTTAACAATTTGCACGCATACATTACGTCGCGTCTATGAGGTCAAATTCTGGGCCGAAACATCGTTATTAATGTAAGTACACATTGATTGCAGCAACAGCAACAAATTAACATGATTCTCTGCGATTTCTCAGTCTTCCCTTTGGTGGACGATCTGTTATTATAATACATTGACCAGACCATCATGCAGGAATACGTTAATACGCTCTTCTTCCACATAGCTCTTACTGAATGACATAGTTGTACAGCATCTGTTTCGATGCTTTGTAATATAGTAGGACACTCCTGTGCGATCGGACAACCTCCCGTGATTTGATTTGCATAGCCAAATTCAGTATAATTTGTAAGATATTCAACAAAGGTTTGATATGGGGTTGTTCAGCACAAATGTTTTGTCCCAATATGGATATTTTCCTACATATAAAGTATTCTTATTGCTAGTGGTATTAGTATATTCCCAACAATATGCTGCCTTCTCCTGAATTCTACTTCCAATTGCTAAAGTTGTATAGCTAGTATGTTCTTTTTCCAGTATTCCATCTTATCCAAGGATGTTGTATCCAGCCAGTTTTGTTAAAAGGCACTGCATGTACCATGAATCCTACTTTTGTGTGTGTAGGAACATGCATACAAATCCAACAGTCAGTTCTGTTAATCATTTTTGAAATATTTTGAACATCCCACAGAAAGCGATTTTGGTCCCAAAGTCCTTGTTGTGGAATACCTTCCTGTGGGGATATCGTTGCCAAAGTTGGAGGGAAAAGACATGTAAAAAGTATGCACAACACAATAGTGAGAGAATTTGAATTTAAACAAGAAAAAGCAGCCACTAAAAAGTTCTCTGGTGTTGGCTCCAAATTTTGATCTTGCAAGAGCTGACTGGCTTGAGCAGACAAAGCCTTAATTTGTCCCCAAGTTGGCTTATGTTTCTTCCGAGATGCTCGGTCTCGATCCGTTTGAGGATTCTGCAGGCTGAGGGAGAAGTTGGGTATTGGATTTTTCAATTCTTCCAAGGTTTTAAACACCGCACTGGAATCCACACGGGTCCTGTTGGAGCAAGCACAGCAACATATCCTCGTTCCCATGTTAACAGAAGAACCGGACCATGCCATTCAGGGTTAGGTAACAATCTATACATTACTTGTGGCTGAGGATGACTTGTTCTATGGCCAAAGTGATTATCCACTGGAGTAGATAATTTTTTTATATTAAGATGATTTAGTGTGAATAGAACTTTGTTCAGCCATTCCTGTTTCCCAAGAAGGCCTACGGGATTTCCCCCTGTTTGTTTATGTTTTTCCAAAGCTGATTTTAGGGTATGATTAGCTCGTTCTAAAATAGCCTGCCCTGTGGCAGTATAGGGAATGCCAAAAATGTGTTTAACTTGCCATTTCTCACAAAATTCAGCAAAGAGTTTACTACAATATGCTGGACCATTATCTGTTTTTAAAGTAGAGGGCAGGCTCATAATCTACAACTCCCGGGATTACAAAAATTCCCTTTTTACCAGCGGAGGAGTGAGGGAGCACAAGCCCTACGGTGTTAGCAGGCAAGGGACCTTTCAATTGAGATGGCATCAAGATAACAACTCCTGGAAGAGATATAGTTGTCTTCCTGATTAATTAAATCAATTCCCGCACTGCCGCTTGTGGCTCCTTTGTAATTATTAACTGTAGAGGCGGCAATTTGGCTGGGGCTTGCCGTGAGCCCAAAATCTAGTTTCCCTGATCACTGATTCTACCTCTACATTGGTTTGCCCAGTGATATCCTTTTTTGCACTTAGGACAAACTGTTTTTGGGTTTAGCACCTTGCCCCCCCTCTCCTGGCCCATTGCCTCTATAGGCACAATTTCCTTTCGGCTTGCCAAAGTGCCTGTTTTGTATAGAAAAATTTCCAACTCCATATATTTGATCTGGTATGAACTGCCCACCTGAATTGTTTCCTTGTGGGATCAACTGATAACCATTAGAAACTGTTTGTACCACTAGGAAGGCTTGAAGCCCTTCTGCAAGTTCTTGTCCTGTGAGATTTCCTTTTTTCTGTTCTTCTAGAAATCCTGCTCGAACTGCTCCAATTGGCTCCTTTGTAGAGACAATTAATATTGGAGCAATAAGGGAACTATGTTCTAATGGCCTCAATGTATTTGCGGCCGGTAAAGCTAGTTGAAAATAAGGAGGGGGAGCAAATTCCTTCTCTGGGAGGGAAGAGAGCGAAGAGGAGGGTGCCTTGAATTCGAATTTATGATTCCTCATCTTCTCTATTATATCCCTGCATTGTTTCCAGAACAATAACTGTTGAATAGGAGCACACGGCTCAGTACGCAATTGTTTTCCAATTTTTATCCAGTACCCTAATTCCCAAGTTCCTGCCTCAGGATACCAGGGACATTGACAACCTATTTCACCTACTAAATTTTCTAAATTACGTAGACTAACTCCTGTTATTTCATTACATTTAAGTAATTTCTGCAGCTCTTGTGCATGAACCTTCTGCAGACCTGACAGTTCCCCCTCCCCATACTCATGAAAAATTGGGAGCAAAGTTCGCTGAGGTGCACCTGGGCTCGATTGGCCGAATGAGTAGGAGGGTATCACGTTGGGGTCACCAGATATTGGTAACGTAGAAAAGCAGACGCAGACAGGAGTATGGTTGTATGGGAAGGCCACCCGATGGAAGGCACCCTGAAGGTCACCCACACAGAGCATTGTTCGGGGCTCCCTTTTATTGTCAAACTTCTCAGAATAGCAAAAGCTCATTGGACAGAAAATACACTTGGCAACTATTGATTGGTTTACAGATGCATGCTTTCCTCATGGACACCTCATGGACACTTCATGACTCTCTACTTAGTTAATATTTTGCTGCATGGAACGTGATGTCTAGTATCTTTCTTGTAAGCAAAAGGATTAGAGGAAGGAATGTGGATTTAATCAACGTGGTTTGCCAACTACTGATTAATCAATTAACCCCACACCCAACATGAGGTTCAGAGATCTTCAAAGGTAAAAAGGAGAAGGGTGTGAAGTCGGGTGGGGTGGGAGTCAGATGTAATGGGGGTGTGAATGGCCAAGGGGACTCAAGGATTAGGATACAGAGCACAAGGGTGTCTTGGAGGGTGGGGGAGGCGTACAGATGCCTATGGCAGGCAAACCTGGCCCTGCGCTAGGCCTCCAAGACTTTTCCCTAGCTCTGAGAAGACAGTGTTCTGCCTAGCGACTCGTACATTTGATTAATGGCTGCATCAGGGAGAGCAAGAGGATTCGGGTAGTTAAGGAAAGCAAATTCACTTAACAGCCATTGGAACATGCAACCGTAATTAGAGGCCTATAATAGTTATAACTTGAGGACTACTTTTATGTGGGCTGTGAAACTCCACATGTGGGAATTCCATAGTCAACAGACAAGTGAGGCTTGCGACTGAAATCTCTCCCACAATCAGGACATTCAAAGGGTTTCTCTCCTGTGTGAGTCCTCTTATGTTTCACCAGGCTGGAATTAACACTGAAACTTTTCCCACAATCAGGACATTCAAAGGGTTTCTCTCCTGTGTGAGTCCTCTTATGTTTCACCAGGCTGGAATTATCCCTGAAACTTTTCCCACAGATAGGACATTCAAAGGGTTTCTCTCCTGTGTGAGTCCTCTGGTGTATCACCAGGCTGGAATTATCCCTGAAACTTTTCCCACAGATAGGACATTCAAAGGGTTTCTCTCCTGTGTGAGTCCTCTGGTGTATCACCAGGTTGGCATTCTGACTAAAACATTTCCCACAGATAGGACATTCAAAGGGTTTCTCTCCTGTGTGAGTCCTCTTATGTTTCACCAGGTTGGCATTCTGACTAAAACATTTCCCACAGATAGGACATTCAAAGGGTTTCTCTCCTGTGTGAGTTCTCTGGTGTACCACCAGGCTGGAATTCTGACTGAAACGTTTCCCACAATCAGGACATTCAAAGGGTTTCTCCCCTGTGTGAGTCCTCTGGTGTGCCACTATATTGGAATTATTATTAAAGCTTTTTCCACAGATAGGATATTCAAAGGGTTTCTCTCCTGTGTGAGTCCTCTGGTGTCTCACCAGGTTGGCATTCCGACTAAAACATTTCCCACAATCAGGACATTCAAAGGGTTTCTCTCCTGTGTGAGTCCTCTGGTGTCTCAACAGCGGGGAATTGTGACTGAAACTTTTCCCACAATCAGAACATTGAAAGGGTTTCTCTCCTGTGTGAGTCCTCTGGTGTATCAACAGATAAGAATTATCACTAAAACCTTTCCCACAAACAGGACATTCAAAGGGTTTCTCTCCTGTGTGAGTCCTCTGGTGTTTCACCAGATTAGAATTATAACTAAAACCTTTCCCACAAACAGGACATTCAAAGGGTTTCTCTCCTGTGTGAGTCCTCTGGTGTACCACCAAGTGAGGCTTGCGACTGAAACCTCTCCCACAATCAGGACATTCAAAGGGTTTCTCTCCTGTGTGAGTCCTCTTATGTTTCACCAGGCTGCAATTAACACTGAAACTTTTCCCACAATCAGGACATTCAAAGGGTTTCTCTCCTGTGTGAGTCCTCTTATGTTTCACCAGGCTGGAATTATCACTGAAAGTTTTCCCACAGATAGGACATTCAAAGGGTTTCTCTCCTGTGTGAGTCCTCTGGTGTATCACCAGGCTGGAATTATCCCTGAAACTTTTCCCACAGATAGGACATTCAAAGGGTTTCTCTCCTGTGTGAGTTCTCTGGTGTACCACCAGACTGGAATTCTGACTGAAACGTTTCCCACAATCAGGACATTCAAAGGGTTTCTCCCCTGTGTGAGTCCTCTGATGTCTCACTAGCTGGGAATTCTCACTGAAACCTCTCCCACAATCAGGACAATCAAAGGGTTTCTCTCCTGTGTGAGTCATCTGGTGTTTCACCAGGTTGGAATTACTACTAAAAGCTTTTCCACAAATAGGACATTCAAAGGGTTTTTCTCCTGTGTGGGTCCTCTGGTGTATCACCAGCTGGGAATTCTGACTAAAACATTTCCCACATTCGGGACATTCAAAGAGACACCTCTTATGTCTCAAGAGGTGGGAATTTCTAATGAAACTTTTCCCACAATCTTTACACTTACAAGGTTTCTCCATGGAGTGAATCCTCTGATGTGTTACCAGGCGGGAATTGCGACTGAAACTTCTCCAAGAGTCAAGACATTGAATGGGTTTTTCTCCTTTATGATTCCTCTGGTGTATCACCAAGATGAAATCATAACTTAAAGTTTTCCAACAATCAGGACATTCAAAGCATTTCCCTCCTATGGGAGTCTTCTGGTGTATCACCAGAATTGTGACTTTCCCATAATCAGGACATTGAAAGGGTTTTTCTTCTGTGTGAGTTTTCTGATGTCTCTTGAGATGGAAATTTCTAATGGCGTTTTCCCCCAAATCTAGATACTCATAGAGTTTCTCCCTGGAGTCAATCTACTGATGTATCACCAGACCTAAATTGTGACTGTATTTTTCCACAATCAGGACATTCAAAGGGTTCTCTTTTGTGGGAGTCCTCAGATGCTTTACCAGGAAGGAATCTTTTCTCACTGAAAGGATGTTCAAATGCTTTTATTCCTTTGTGTGCATCCTTTGTGTCTCATGACCTGAGAATTTCTAATGAAACCTTCACACAATCTGCATAGTCATAAAGCATTTACCGCATTGGGAGAACTTTTGTGGCTTCCCTCTTTTGTGGAGGTGGTTCCATGAACAAGGGAGCTTTTGTGACCATAGTTTTTGCCAAATTCATGTAATTTGTATGGCTTTCCGTCTCCTCTTGTGCATAATCAGCTGTGATTTGCAATCTGTGCTTTTCCCACAATAGGCAAATTTATGAAGCTTTTGCACCACTGATATTCTTGAGGAGGTAAAAAATATGGACAATGCCTTGTTTAAGGGTGCTTTCATTCAAGCCGTCTTCTTCCTCACAGGGAGAGGCCCGCATTACTGTCTCTTCTACATGGCTTTACTTTTGATCTTTTCCTCCCATACAGACTTCCAGATATTTCCCTCTTTTGCTGAATGATAAATAATCTTCCTTCCCCTCATTTAATTTATCCTTGAGTTCTGCATAATCTGCTTATTCTTTCTTAATTTTCTCTCTTTTGTCAAACAGCTGATGGAGGAGGAGCAGATTTGTATGGTTTTCTGCAGGAAATGGAAAATATTTTGATTTCTGGCTTGATTTTCTTCCCTTTTCAACACTGATTGTTATTTACAGTTGTCCAGAGTGCTCTTATTGCCATCCTGTTCATCTGTAAGATTCAAAGAAAAAATGTAACTTTGTTTATAAAACGGTTGGATAAGCAATTTGGCCGCTGAAAAGTTTGATTTGAATATTTGGAAATGGCTTCAAAGCAAACTAAATTAACTGCCTCTAAGAGCGCTGGAAGCTCTCCAGCCCAGACACACAAATTGCAATCTTTACTACCCCCAGCGGAAGCATTAACACTCGAAGCCCTCCAAAGTGGCCTCCAAAGTGCCTTAAACGAACAAGCCTCTGTTCTGGAAGGTAAAATTACCAATGCCCTTAAAGATGTGTCTAACGAAATGTCTGAAATTAAGGACTTAATCCAAACTTGCAATCAGCAAATAAGGGAAGATATAGTGGATGCATTTAAGGGGTTGCTTGGTTACGTAACATCACTGGAGGATAGAGTGGAAGAAATTAATCAGTTCAATGTGAATGTTAAAGAACGGGCCTTCACATTTTTCTCCGATAGGCATCAATCCTTTTCCAGAATTGATTTTATACTAATTACAAATGATTTACTTTCTAGGGTGAAGAAGACGAAGATATGCTCGAGAACTCTAACAGATCATAATCCGGTTTGGATGGAATTGGAATATAGAGGGATCTAGGATATCTTGGAGGTTAAATGAGAATTTATTTAGATATGAGAGAAACGTTATAGAATGTAAAAAACTATTGAAATAATATTTTGTTTTTAACATGCATAAGGGGACATCGATGGAAATGGTTTGGGACGCAAGCAAAGCTTACATGAGAGGTGTCTTAATAGATCTGAATAACTTATATAGGCGTAGACAGGGGGAAAACGAAGGGAATTAGAAGAAGAAATAAAAAAGAAGGAGCAGGCATTAATATCTAATCCAAACGACAAGAAGATAAGAGAAGCAACTGCGAGGACAGTTCAAGTTGCCTACTACTCAAGAATGGACATAAAAGTAGTAAACTTAGCAGAAATGGCCAAAATCTCAGCATATTTGAAGGACCATTCAGATGAGAAATATAAGTTGGAATGGAGAAGATGGATTGACTATATTTAAAATAAATATCAGACTAAGAAATTCCAATTAGCTTATGAGTGAAGGCACAAGGAATGTTACAATTTATCTAAAGTTAGTTTAATAACAGGGAAGTTAAAGTACAAGAGGAGGTAGGATGCTAAAGTTAGTTAGCTTATGTTAGCATATGATTGTTAAATGTTTATACCCTGTATTTTGCTCTGAGAGATTGGGGGTAGGGAGGGTTGGAGGGGGGGGTAGGGTTGGGGGTGGAGGGAGGGAAGGGGAAACATTTGTAAAACCTATTAAAACTTTTTAATAAAAAAAGGAGTTTCACTTTCACAGCAGCAAGCAGCTTTACTACAGAACAGTTGAGCAAAGCCACATCCAGGTTCCTTCCTGTCTCCTGCTTGCTCACACAGCAAAGACTGTTTGAGTTTCCAAACACCCCTCAACTCTCTCACACACTGACAGGACGCTAGACAGATGAATACTAATGGATGCTGGTAGGCAGAGGCAGATCCCTCCCCCTTATTTTACTCCCCAGTTCAGATAAATCTGTTCCTTCTAGTGTAATGCCAGTTATAGGAAAAAGAGGCAAAAATGCAGAAAAAGATTTACAGATGCGATTAGGAAAAAACAAGTAAGGGAAGCTGCACACAAGTATCGTCAAATTCATCCCCAAGTCAGTAGAAAGGCTGTAAAAAAGTATACATCTAATAACCCCTATGCTAATCAGTCACAAATGAGATCAATGCCTTGGACTAATACGTATTTCTCTAGTTTTAAATTTGAAACTCAGAAATAAACAATAAACTACACAATTCTCAGTATTGCTTTATCTTCCACATTTCGGCATGGTCCATGAAACACCCAGTGATAAGATATAGTGAGATGAAGTCAAGGCTGAAGCCCAGCGCTCCCCTCCACCATTTAAACCTTCCCGTGACTCCACCTACTGCCCACGCATGCTCACAACGGTCCTAGCCAAGCCACAAGCTATGTTGATTTGCTGCCTTGAGCAGGCAGCCATGCTGTGTTTCGGAATAGCAGGTTGAGGGTCCCAGGATGTGCTACAGTGGTGGTGCACCTCTCTCCCCTTCAGCCATACTTCCAAGGACTTCCAAGTGGTGGTTAATGCTGATAGGAAGTCTTCTGGAGGGCACCGATGTCGTTTCAATGCCCCCATGACTAGAGAAGTGGCTGTTCTCATTGTCGCCCAGGATTTTGAGAAAAGAAATATCGTTCTCCACAGCAGAGAAAACTGGTTGTTACAAATCAGTGAGATGCATCGTCCCTTTGAAGCTCTCCAGTATCCTCTGATGTTCTGCCATGGAGAAGATGGCTATTACATCAATATACCTCAGTGTGAACCAAACAACAAAGTTCCTCTCAAGAAGACCGTGTCTGCTGCTGCCTTTTACAGATATAGGATAATGGAGGATGATGGTAAAGAATGCTACCTATTGCTGGTCCATTTCTGTAGCCAAGCACGGGTATCCAACTTACTAGTATGATCATATAAGCCCAGCCCAACACAATGTTACTGAAAAGGGAAAACAAGATATCCAAGAACAATCCAGTATGGTTGCATAAAGATTTCTCTGATAAACTGAATGAAAAAAAGGATCAGTATAAAAAATGGAAAGAGGACACATAACTAAGGCAGAATAGTAGCATATAGCCCGAATCTGCAAAGACGAAATCAAGGTCATGGTGAGAATGAACTAAAACTTGCAAAAATATCAAAAATCATTTTAAAACATGTATAAAACAAGAAATAAGTCAGGGAAACAGTCAGTGCACTAATGGGAGATGATGGCAAGAGACTGATGGGCAGTAGAGACACAGCAGAGCTACTTAATTCATTATTTGCATCTGTCTTCAGGCAAAAATAAAAAATAGCCAAACCTACCAAAACAGAACTGTAAAAGGCAGACTAGAAATACAAATTAAAACAAGCAAGAAAATGGTAAGAGAACACCTGTCTATTCTAGATGAGTTCTAATCATCGGGACCAGATTGATTACATCCCAGAGTTCTAAAGGAGCCAGCAGACGTGATCTAAGAACCATTCAACTATATCTTTCAAAGATCTTCACGCACCAAAGAACTACCGGTGGGTTGGAAAAGACCGGATGTAGTTTTCATCTTCAAAAAGGGGGAGAAAAATGGTTCCATAAAACTACAGGCCAATTAGCCTGACATCACTACCTGGGAAGATCTTGGAAAAAATAATGAAACAAAAGATCTGCAAATACCTAGAAGCAAGCAAATATATAAATAGAAGTCGACATGGGAAGTCAACATGTTATTTCATTCTTATACAAAGTGACAAAATTAGCGGAACCCCCCCCCCCCCGATATTAGAACCACCACTGATCTCCGCTCCTTCTGCAAGAAACTCAAGACCCACCTGTTCCAATTAGCCGGCTTGGCCCAATTATAGTTTTATTCTTTAATCCTCCTGGCAGTTATTTTAAATTTTTGGGGTAGATTTTAACGTTGTTTTAATTTCATTATTATTGTACAGTTTTTGTGTAATTTGCTTTTAAGGGTTTTGATGCCTCCTCTATGTATATGTATATGTATATGGTGTTTTAACTTTGACTGTACACCGCCCCGAGTCCCTTCGGGGAGAGGGAGCGGTTTATAAATTGAATAAATCTAATCTAATCTAATACATTGTATAATTGGATTTCAGTAAGGCAGTTGACAAAGTAGACCATAACCTACTTCTTGGTAAATTAGAAAAATGTGGGATAGGTACATCCTTCCACACAGATGGATTCATAACTGGCTGACAAACCGCACTCAAAGTGTATTCCTTAATGGGGTATTGGAAGAGCGCAGGCGCGGACGTCGAGGGCAGGCTTTTTCTGAGCTTGTCGACCCACTAGACCGTAGAGGCATTTTTTAAAGATCATAAACACCTTGGAAACTCCGAAATTCTTAGGAATCTAGGAGAGAGATTAGCGCTGCGGGGTTGACCTCTTGTAGCTCCCCAGAAGGATATATAGCCTCTGGGGTGTGGGCGAGTAGAGCCCCCCTTTGCAGACGCTTCAAGCTCCGGTCTGGTGGAATCCTCTGCCAAGCGGCGGAGCAAGACGCCGTAAATAACAATGTTTTAACTCCGAGCAACTCAGAAGGAAACATTTGCAAGTATTTTAAGTCTTAAGTTTGAAAAACTTTGTTAAAGAACGCTATTATTCAACTTGAAAGGTGTGGGTTTAGAACAAAGGATTCAGAACAAGGCTTCAAAATGGCGTTAATTTACAGCTGAATACCCAAAGAAAACGAAAGTTAATTGAATGGTGACAGCTAGAGGCGGCTGAAAGAATTATTAACAACTTTAAAGTTAGTTTATACAATTTGATCTATTTGGAGGAGTATCTTGTGAGAAAGTTGTGTTTTTTGTTAAACATGGCAACGGAACAAAAGGTGGCTTCCCCAGGTGCTACAATAAATTTCCAGGATTTGAAGGACTTCATAAGGGAAGAAAATGCTTTTTTAGGTAAAGAAATTAAAGAGGTTAAAGAAATGGTTCAGGATACCATTAAAAAGCATGACCAGCTCGATAAAAATCTAGCCGCAGGTCTGTCAGAAGTTGTTCTTAAGGTGGACAGTAAAGTTGAGCAACTGGCTTTGGATTTGGAAACCAAAATGAAGGAAACGGATTTGAAATTTGTTGAAATGGAGGGGAATATGCAAAGGATGGATAATGAGATTATCATGATGCAATTCAGATCTATGGAGTACGCTGTTAGACTGAGGGGTATCAGAGAAAACCCTAGAGAGGATTTAAGAAAAGTTTGTGCTGATGCTTTGGCCACGTTATTAAAAATGGAGGATTCTTGTGAGATTTCTGCTAAGATTGATAAAATTTACAGAGTAAATTCACATATAGCATCACAAAGGCAACTACCAAGGGATGTTGTGATATACTTTACTGAGAGAAATTTTAGAAATGATATTTTGCAGAGGTCTTATTATGCTTGTCTTCAAATAGTTGGAAACATGATTGGAGTTTTTAAAGAGTTACCACCAGCGATGTTAAAGCTCAGAAGGGATTTTGGATTTTTGGTAGCGGAATTGAGAGATACAGTATAGATGGGATGTTCCAATTGGTGTTATACTCAGATACGAAGGGGTGAGGTACCGTTTGAATACAATAGACAAAGCCAGAGACTTTTATTATGGAATACTCAAGAAAAATGTGACACCCCCCCCCCCCCACGTACATCCACACCAACACCAGTAGATTTGGATGTCTTAGAGCAGAGGATGTTTGAGAAAGAGACAGAAGAACAAAGAAAGCAGACACAAAAAGAGAAGGAGGTGCAGGGTGCTGTAGGTGGATCTCGAGTGGACCCCTCCGGATCTCTGTTGAGCTCCTTCTTGGAAGAAGGACCGTCTAAGACTCTCATTGAAATGCCGATACTTAAACCTGTCGAACAACGTATTACTAGATCCACGACTAGACAAATGCTAGAATCTCACAAGTGGGTGGACCCCCAAACACAATGTGCTAAGAAAGAAGTTAAGAAGCAAACCGGAGCCATGGGAGGAGCAGGGCCAAAGATTAGTCTTGTGGAGAGAGATCTTCAGCAAATGCTTTCAACACTCCAGATCAGACCCAAAGATGCTTAAGCTATTATCTTGGAACGTGAATGGATTGAACTCCCCACAAAAAAGGAAAAAATATTTTATTATTTGAAGCAATTTAATAATGACGTTGTTTGCCTTCAAGAGACTCATATTAGGTTGCAAGACCAGAAGTATTTAGTGAATTCAAAACTGGGAACATCTTATGCTGCCTCTGATTTGGTAAATAAAAATGGTGTGGTGATATATATAAATAAAAGATTTTCAACTAAAGTTACAGAGGCGGATGACACTGGTAGATATATAGCAATTGAACTTGATACAGACTTTGGTCCTATTTTGGTGCTAGGAATATATGCACCTAACCAACGCCAAGAAAGCTTTTATAAGATGCTTCATTTAAAAATTTTAGATTGTAATTTTAAGAGTATTCTAATAATGGAAGATTGGAATGGAGTGATTTCTCCAAGGATAGATAAGAGTACAAAGACTAAATTCACTATCAAATTACCCAAGGCTTTTTTTGACTTACAAGACGACCTGAAATTAAAAGATGTTTGGAGGACACAACATCCAAATGAGATGGATTTTTCTTTCTACTCAGATAGACATAAATCCTTTTCAAGGATTGATTTCTTTTTGTTAACACCGGATCTACTTCCTAAAGCTAAGAAATCCAAGATATTCTCCAGGACACTTACTGACCATAGCCCGGTGTGGTTACAAATTGAGTTAGGGAAGAGGCCAAGAAGGTCCTGGAGAGTAAATGAAAATTTATTTAGATACGAAAAAAATGTTGATGAACTTAAAAAACATATGAAGGAATTTTTCAGTTTTAACATGAATAAGGGTACTCCCATTGAAACAGTTTGGGAGGCAAGTAAAGCTTATATGCGTGGGGTCCTGATACATATGAATTTTAAACATAAACAAATTAGACAGAAAAGGAGAATGGAATTGGAAGATGAAATAAAAAGCAAGGAACAGCTGCTTATAGCAAACCCGAAAGACGAGGCGCTCCAGATGGCGCTAAAGCTGTTGAAAGATCAATTTCAAATGCTTATAGCAGAACAAACAGCAACTAACTTACAATTTGCTAAACATAACACCTTTGCTAACGCTAATAAACCTGGCAGGTGGTTGGCTTATACTTTGAGAAAGAACACAAATGACAGAATTATTGATAGAATTGAGTATGGAGGGAAGACAGTATATCAACAAGATTTGATTAAAAAATCATTTGTGGACTATTATGCTAAGCTATATGTACAGGATAATATACAGAACAAGTCAGTAGATGATTTTTTGGAAGGAAAAAGGGTCGCTAAAATTTCTGCGCTTCAAAAGGCAAATCTGGTACGTCTGATAACTGCTGATGAGATCACTTTAGCTATAAATCAACTTAAATTAGCTAAGGCTCCAGGGACTGACGGTTTGACTGCAATGTACTATAAAACTTTACAACTGGAAATGATTGAATATCTTACACAACTATTTTGTAATATACAGCAAGGAGGTAAAATACCCTCTTCATGGAAAGCGGCTTTTATCTCATTGATACCTAAAGACAAAGAGGGCCCTAAGAAACCAGAGGATTACAGACCGATATCTCTTCTGAACACAGATTATAAAATATTTGCTAAGGTACTAGCCAACAGATTGATGCCGGTTATTCAAGAGATTATTCATCATGATCAAGCAGGATTTATTGAAGGCAGACACATGAAGGAGAATGTAAGGCAACTCATAGATTTAATTGACTATCTTGATAAGAATAAGCAGATCTCTGCAGGGCTGGTCTTCTTGGATGCAGAGAAGGCCTTCGATCGAGTGAATTGGAATTTTCTAACCAAGACTTTGGAAAAGATGGATATGGGACCACGATTTCGGCAGGCGATTGGAGCAATTTATCAGCAACAAAATGCACAACTTATTATTAATGGAAATTTGTCAACAATTTTCGAGATACAAAAAGGCACAAGACAAGGTTGCTCATTATCCCCATTGTTATTTATTTTAACTTTGGAAGTCTTGTTGAACGCAATTCGGGACTCAAAATCCTTAAATGGCATAGCTATCAGGCAAAAGGAATACAGAACTAGAGCATTTGCCGATGATCTGGTTGTTACCCTTTCACATCCTTTGAAATCAATAATCCAGATGAAAAATATCATAGTAGAATTTGGCATGGTGTCTGGGTTTAGACTAAATCAAAACAAAACGAAAATGATGGTTAAAAACATGACAGAGACTCAAAGAAAGAGACTTGTAAGTTTAGCAGGTTTTGAAATAGTCTCCAAAGTTAAATATTTAGGAATACAAATAACAGAATCAAATACAAAACTTTTCTTAAATAACTATGAAGTGTTGTGGCAAAAGATACAGAAAGATCTTGAAGTGTGGAAAAAGTTACAATTGTCTTTGCTTGGAAGGATCTCAGCAATTAAAATGAACATTCTACCTAGATTTATCTTTTTATTCCAGATGATACCAGTGCTTAAATCAGATAAAACTTTGTTAAACTGGCAAACAACATTAAATAAATTTGTTTGGAAGGAGAAAAAACCGAGAGTAAAGATGAAGATTATGCAAGATACTCGTGAAAGAGGCGGCCTTAGACTCCCAAACCTTCGATTGTACTATGAAGCTGCGGTACTAACGCATGTAACAGATTGGTTTGGGAAAACAAAAATGAATTTGCTGAATATAGAAGGCCATGATCTTGTTCTGGGATGGCATGCATATCTTTTTTATGAAGATAGGGTGGATAAAGTGTTTAACAATCATGTTCTCCGAAGTGCCTTGATGAGAATATGGAAGAAGCACCGGCCCAATTGGGATTATAAAATACCGCTTTGGTTGGATCTTGCAGACACCATGGGGATTATGAATATTAAGTCACTCGGGGGTTGTTTATATAAAGATGTGCTTATCGCTGATGGGGACGAATGGAAGTTAAAAACTTTGGAACAACTGTTGGAAGAAGGAATTACTTTAAATTGGTTACATTACATACAGCTACAGAAGAGATGGGAAGAAGATCGTAGGGTCGGTTTTATGGATAAAGAAGTGGAACTGATCAAGCAGATAAAAGAGACTGGCCCAAAACAAGTTAAAAGAATATATAATGTACTGTTAGAAAGAGACTCAGAAAGTGAATTGGTTAAGGATTGTATGATTAAATGGGCTCAGAATTTTGGTGAAGTGGTTATGTTGGAAACGTGGGAAAAAATATGGGTTCAGAATGTTAAATTTACACAGTCACAGAATTTAAGGGAGAACTCTTATAAAATGTTTTACAGATGGTATTTAGATCCTAAAAAATTATCATGCATGTACCCAAATGTTCAACCAAAATGTTGGAGATGCGGGTGCCTAGATGCTACCTTTTTTCATGTATGGTGGACTTGCAACAAGGTTAAGGCTTTTTGGATAAAAATATGGTGGGTTATGCAGAATGTATTTAAGAAAAGAATACAATTCTTTATTTATATTTAATTATCTAGGGGTTTTTAAATACTGTATTTTAATTGTTTTATTTATCAGCCGACCTCCTCCTTGTGTATGTCTCGGTATATGTCTCTGTTATATGTTTGTTTTGTCCACATATTTATTTCATATGTTTCATTGTACGCTGCCCCGAGTCCTTCGGGAGAGGGTGCGGCTAAGAAATAAATATTTATTATTATTATTATTATTATTATTATTATTATTATTATTATTATTATTATTATTATTATTATTATTATTATTATTATTATTATTATTATTATTATTATTATAATTCACTCCGCAAATGTTTTTATTGGGTATAGCTAAGGATTTTACCAAAGGGGAAACAAAACTGGTCTTGCATATGGTCACAGCAGCTAGATTGTTGATTGTGCAACATTGGAAAAAAGATTTTTTACCGACAATTGATCAATGGATTCAGAAGGTGGCGGGGTTCGCCGAAATGGCAAAAATTTCAGCTTTCTTAAAAGCTCAGAAGCAGGAGGATTATAAACAGGAATGGGTAAAATGGATTGATTATATACAGAATAAATACCAGACTAAGAGTTATTATGTAGCCTTTAGGTAAGAATGTTTAGACTGATAGATGATTCGAGTAAATAATACATGGGCTGCTTGGAATTGTTAGAGTGGTGTATAGTGGAAGCCAGGGGGGGGGCTTGAATGGGAGGTGGGGGTGGGGTAGGGTGGAGGGTGGGCTAATATATATGCATAATTAATCTAGAAGATGGGATTAATGAAATATTGTTATTTTAAGAGAAATTTATATTATGATTTATATATGTTTAACTAACTTAGAAGATGGGATCAATGGGCTATTGTTACTTTAAGAGAAACTTATATTATGTTTGTTGGGAGGTGAGGGGGTATAATATGTGAATGAGTAATCTATTTTAAGATGGGGGAGGGGAGGGGGTAAAGTGTTTAGTATAATATTTGAATGAGAAAATTTTTTGGGGGGTTGGGGGGGGCATAGCATTTGTATGAGATTTATATTGTATGGCGGGGGGTGAAAAGGGGGAAAATCTGTTTGTATAAAACTCTTTTAATAAAAAAAAAGTGTATTCCTTAATGGGACTATATCTATATGGAGAAAAGTAAGCAGTGGGTACCCCAAGGTTCTGCTTTAGTGCTCTTTAATCTTCGTAAATGCCTTTGATGAGGGAGTCCAACTGGAACTGAATCAAATTTGGAAATGACACCAAGTTGGCAGGACGTCAACACCTCAGAAGATAAGCTCAAGATAGAGAATCTCGATAGATTTGGCCCTATCTAACAAAATGAACTTTAATGAAGGGGAAAAAAGTTGTACACTTATTCAAGAAAAACCAAATGTACTGGTACAGAATAGATAGCACTTGGCTCAAGTAATAACTATGAGAGGAATCTTGAAGTCCTAGTGGACAATCATTTAAATATGGGCCAGCTGTGTATTGCAGTGGCCAAAAAAAAAAGCCAATACAGTACTAGGCTGCATGAACAGAGAGATAGAATCAAGATCATGTGAAGTACTAGTACCACTTTATAAAGAGTAAGACCACACTTAGATAATTGCAGATAGTTTGGTCACCATATCATAAAAAAGATGTTGAGACTCTGGAAGAATGCAGAAAGAGCAACAAAGAGGATTAGGGGCCGGGAGGCTAAAATAAAAAGAAGGGTGGCAGGAATTGGGTATGTCTAGTCCAGTGAAAGGAAGGACTGGGGGAGACATGATAGCCATCTTCCAATACTTGAGGAGTTGCCACAAAAGAGGGAGGGGTGTCAACCTATTCTCCAAAGCCCCTGAAGGCAGGACAAGGAACTGCATGGAAACTCATCAAAGAGAGAAGTAACTTCAAACTAAGGAGAAACTTCCTGACACTGAGAACAGTGAACCAGCGGAAGGGTTTCCCTTCAGAGGTTGTGGGGGCTCCATCCCTGGTGGCTTTTAATCAGAGACAGAGCAGCCATTTGTCTGAAATGATATTGGGTCTCCTGCTTGATCAGGGCGTCTGTATAGAAGACCTGCAAGGTCCCTCCCAGCTCTGTCACAAACCCTCCAGTGATGGGAGCACGCACAACCTCTGGAGGGAAGCCATTCCCAAAGAATCCACCTTCACTTGGAAGAGACTTTTCCAATCTTCCCACCAGGAGGAGAATTGCAGCCACCAGTTTCACAGCCTGCAGCACCAGTGGGCTTAAATTCGGGGAGGGAAGGAACCTGCAGCAGCAGCAGCTGAGATGCTTCAGCCCAGTTGCTTCTCTGCTTCCAGGACTCTCCTCCCACCTGCCCTCAACTCACCTTCCAGCTGCTGCTTCGACCATGGGAAGAGCACAAAAGCCGCTCTGCACACCACTCTCCTTCCACGAGTGATCCGGAACAGGAAGTTCAGCTGTTCCCAAAGGTGCTTTTTTCAAAAGGCAACTGGACTTTCTTTCTTCTACTCTCCCCGTCGCTTTCCAACCTTTCTAACAACACAGTACTCGATGGTTTTAACTCCTTTTAGCTCAACCACAGGTATTATCCGCTTTCTAAGCACAGATGTTGCCTGTTTAAGCACCATCTCCAGATAGGAGGCAGGAAAAAGATCTTTCTCCAGTTTCTACCTAAGGCGTTTGCAACAACTTTCCACTGATTAAATGCTATCAAGTGGTTTTTGATTTCTAGCAACCGACTTTGCAGCTGAGGCTAGTGAAATAGTGAAATGTGATGTTACTTAACTTTGTGAAGATTAGCTATGTGCCCAACCCTAAACGTTCATGAAGGTTTTACAGAATCACACAATCAGCTTTCTTAGGGGTGATTCTCAGTGGAGATCAAAACCTCTCTACATGCCAAAACTTTATGACTCTGAGGCTCCCAGGATTTTAGGGCATGGCAGCAGCATCAGGCCAGACCCTCCAGGGAAAGGAGCTTCACTCCTGCTGGCCAGGGCTGCATCCAAGAGCATCAACCACCAAGCTCCATTCTTGGAGGAGGAAATTTTATATCTGCTAAATGCCAGGTGTAAATTCTGTAAATTTACTTGCTCTGAAGTCTCCCATTAGGTCACACAGAGAAACATATGCAGCAGGGCCTAGAAAATGGAGCCTAAGAAAGATGGCATGATTGCCTATATATGGTAGAAGAAATTTCCCCCCTTTCCCCAATGTCTATTTATCTTTTTATTGTACAGAGGGTTGTTTTTTATATATTCTGCTATTTCCCTCATGTTAATTTTAATGTGTCTTAGAGAAATGCTACGTTCAGTTTCATCCTTCTGCATCCTGAAAGTCTTCCAGATTTTGAGGCCAGAATTTCCTAGCCAGCATCTCCTTTGCACAAAATATCAGTGAGTCATAAGCAGAGATTCTGAGTGGCCCCAGTAAGTTGCTGAAAAATAATGGTAAAAAATATGGACAGAGTTGTATCTCAAGAAGAAAAAGCATTGTGGTTTTGAGTCCTGGGTTCTTAAGTTCATGAACAACCCCTGATGTGATCTTGTCTTCTTGGAGGTGCTGCTTGTTACCCTGGTGGTAGCAGCACCAAGATGCCTCTTATTCGTTGCAAATTTGTTACATCTTCAAATCCCCATAACTTTAACCTTAAACTGCCTACTATTTGTAAAAGTCCAAAGGAAGGCGTGAGGTGTTCTGAGGTAAGTTGGAAACAGCTTTATTCGAACAGAGTAGGACTATATACAGGCAGGCTACAATCTGACAGCTCGCCCTTGTTGACAGCTGTTTATATGGAGCTGTCAAGCAGGGCGCCCAATAGGACTGCTTCTGACAGCCCGTGCTCAGCCAGCTGCGTCTTAGCCAATCAGGCGCAGCTTGGCTGTTGCTGGCTGTCACTCGTAAGTCGAGGACCTGCGACCGGTCGTAAGTCGAGGACTTTAGAACCGTTTGCAGGTTGAGGACTCAACACTTCTTCCCCCCTAGCGAGGGTGCATGCGGAAATGGTATGCGTACTCGTTAAGGTAGGCAGGTCTGCGACAGACATGCCCCGAGCGCCTCAGTTCAGGAAGCGGCGTGCGTCACAGAGATAAGATGTCCCTGTTGCAGCTCCTCCCCAAAGGGAATGTAGCTCCGGGTGACATCATTCAGGCCTGTGCCAGAGGGCGTATCCGAAGGCACAGGTAGGACGGGGCGAGGGGGTGCGTCTGTTGGAGGTGGGTTTGAGAACAACTGCCGGTAGGCGGCATCTGGGTAGGCGAGGCCTGACTGGGGAAGAGCCCCTGGGTGGGGTAAACCAGAAAGGGCAAAACCGGAAGGAGTCATCAAATGGAACGGCCGCCGGTAGGCGGCGTCTGGGTAGGTGAGGCCTGACTGGGGGAAGGTCTCACAAGGGGTTGTGTTTGCAAGCCGCGACGGTATTGAGGTAGGCTGCTGGGCAACGGTGGCCAGACTCGACGGGTTGGTTTGAGCGGATGTCTCGGGTGGGTGGTGGTGCCTTAATTGATCCACATGGCGCCGCCACTCAGTACCATCTGGAAGGTGGACCCTGTAAGAACAGATACCAGTTATTGTGCTGACGGTGGCAGGCACCCACCTCGGATCCCCGGAATAATTCCTGGCCCATACAAGGTCCCATCCCTGAAGGTGCGGGGAGGGGGGGGCGGGTACCGGGCTGTTCCCCAGAATAGAGAGGATGTAATCTATCTAGGGTAGTCCGCAGGCGCTGGCCCATCAGCAGTTCTGCAGGGCTTTTGCATGTGAGAGGGCAAGGGATGGAATGCTGACCCAAGAGGTAAGCAGCCACCCTTGCCGGCCAGTCGCCCCGGTCCATCCTGCCCAAAGCCTCTTTGGCCGAGTGGACCGCTTGCTCCGCCCGGCCATTTCTGGCCGGATGGTAAGGGGCAACTGGTTCATGGCGGATGCCCTGTGTGGCCAGGAACTCCTGGAATGTTGTGGATGCGAATTGCGGGCTGTTGTCGGACACAACAATGTTCGGCAAGCCATGGGTGGCGAATAGGCGCTGCAAGGCCCGCACCATGCTCTCGAGTGTGGTGGACAACATTTGGAATAGTTCCACCCAGCGAGAGTACGCATCCACGACCACCAGGAATACCTGGTCCCGCAAAGTCCAGGTGCAGCCGCGACCAGGGTCCCTGGGCACCTCCCACTCCTGGGGGGTGGCAGATGGTAGGGCAGGGTGGGACAGCTGGCATGGGGAGCACCTGGCCACCCAGGGAGCTATCTCGTCATCCAGATGTGGTCACCAGACGTAGCTCTTGGCAAGCACCTTGATGCACGCTACGCCCTGGTGGTCCCCATGGAGGCGAGTAAGCACCTGATGGCGGAGGGCCAGGGGAATAATGATCCTGTCCCCCCCAGCAGACCCCCACAGTGCAGAGACAGCTCCAACTGGTGGGTCTTGAAAGGACGGAAGCCCTCCGCAACCCCCCAGTAGGCCAAGCCATGACCTGAGACAGGACAGGGTCGGCTCTGGTGTGGGCCGCCATGTCAGTGGCAGTCAGGGGCAGGTACAAGGAAGCGATAAACAGGACTGAGAGGCAAGGCACTGGGTGTGAGTCAGTGCAGGGAAGGGGGCAATGGCTGAGGGCATCAGCATGCCCTAGCTGTTTGCCTGGACAGTACCTCAGCATGTACGAGTAAGCTACTAGGAACTCCGTCCAGCGGGTCATCTGGGGAGAGACGATGGGAGGGGTTGGATGTCACCGGCCAGAAGTCCAAGGAGAGGCTTGTGGTCGGTGAACAGTGTGAAATGCCGTCCATAGAGATAATCATGGAACTTTTTAATCCCGGACACGGCAGCCAGAGCCTCCTTGTCGATCTGGCTGTAGTTCCTCTCCGCTGGAGAGAGTGTCCGGGAATAAAAAGCTATGGGGGCTTCCGAGCCATTGGGGAGGACATGGCTCAGGACAGCCTCCAGACCAATGGGGGAGGCGTCACATGCCAGAGTCAGCGGCAGCCTATCACTATATTGGACTAGGACAGCCACTGACGTAAGCATGGCTTTGACAGCCGCGAATGCATGCGCTTCGCGGCTGCCCCAGCGCCAGGCCGCTGATTGGTCGAGCAACCGATGCAGTGGCTCGGCTAGTGACGCCTTGTGCAGTAAGAACGCCTGTAGCTCCACCTTAGAGGCAGGCGTAGGGGGCGTTCCTTATGGCCGCTACTTTGGAGGGGGTAGGGTAGATGCCATGGGCATCTATTAAGAAACCCAGGAATTCCAGCCTAGGCACAGCAAATGAGCATTTGCTGCGCTTTAATTTTAAGCCCGCGCCCCTAAAATGGTCGAGGACCTTCTGTAATACTTCGATGAGCCCTGAGTGGCTGTTTGCAGTGATCAGGACGTCATCGAAGTAAAGGATGATGTCAGGGAGCCCATGGAGCAGCCGCTCCATGAGGCTCTGGAAGATCCCCGGGGCAACGGAGACACCGAATTGGAGGTGGAGACAACGAAAACCCCAACTGCCGCCACATCGTCATCCACCGGGAGCTGCTGGTAGGCTTGCACCATATCAATTTTGGCAAAGATGCAGCTCCGCCCCAAGGAATGGAGCAGGTGCTGCACCACAGGGACTGGATAGGGGTTTGCCTGGAGGCCAAGGTTGATGGTCGACTTATAGTCGGCGCAGATCCTGATAGACCCGTCGGTCTTGACAGGGACCACTATGGGGATCTCCCATTTGGAGTGGTCGACGGGCTCCAGGACACCCTGCGCCAACAATTTGTCGAGTTCCGCATAAGATACAGAAGGATCTTGACAAACTTGAACATTGGGCACTATCTAATAAAATGAAATTCAATGGTGAAAAGAGTAAGGTTCTACTTAGGCAACAAAAATGGAATGCACAGGTATAGTATAGGTGGTACCTTGCTCAGTAGTAGTAACTGTGAAAGGGATCTTGGAGTCCTAGTGGACAACCATTTAAATATGAGCCAGCAGTGTGCAGCAGCTGCCAAAAAAAGCCAACACAGTCCTAGACTGCATCAACAGAGGGATAGAATCAAGATCACGTGAAGTGTTAATACCACTTCATAATGCCTTGGTAAGGCCACACTTGGAATACTGCATTCAGTTCTGGTTGCCACAATGTAAAAAAGATGTGGAGACTCTAGAAAGAGTGCAGAGAAGAGCAACAAAGATGATTAGGGGACTGGAGACTAAAACATATGAAGAACGGTTGCAGGAACTGGGTATGTTTAGCTTAAGAGAAAGAAGGACCAGGGGAGACATGATAGCATTGTTCCAATATCTCAGGGGTTGCCACAAAGAAGAGGGAGTCAAACTATTCTCCAAGGCACCTGAGGGTAGAACAAGAAGCAATGAGTGAAAACTAATCAAGGAGAGAAGCAACTTTCCTGAGGAGAAATTTCCTGACAGTTAGAACAATTAATTAGTGGAACACCTTGCCTCCAGAGGTTGTGAATGCCCCAACACTGGAAGTCTTTAAGAAGATGTTGGATAGCTATTTGTCTGAAATGGTATAGAGTTTCCTGGCCTAGGCACGGGGTTGGACTAGAAGACCTCCAAGGTCCTTTCCAACTCTACTATTGTATTGTATTGTATTGTATCTACCTTTGGCCTCAAGGCAAAAGGCACCTGCGGGCCTTCAGCCTAATAGGGGAACCCTGGGGGTCTAAGTTGAGGGAGATGGGGGTCCCCTTGTATTCCCCCAGCTTACCATCGAAGACATCAGTGTACTCCACAATGACGTCTTCAATGTCAGTGGGCGTGTCCGCGGTGTGGTGCACTCCCACCAGCGACAGGCCCAGAGAGGGGAACCGGTCCAGGCCCAACAGGGCCGGCAGTGGTTTCTTGACCACCAGGATAGGTAGGCAACCCTTGAACCCTCCGTACTCCACCCTTATAGCATAGCAGCCCAGGGTGGGAATAAGAATCCCCTGGTAGTCTTTCAATGATGTGTCCGGCGGTGACAGCTGGTCCCGTGAGACGCCAGGGCAGAGGCGGAGAAGGCAGCCCATGACAGGAGGGAGCGGGAGGACCCAGAGTCGACCTCCATAGTGCAGAGCGACCCTTCTAGCAGGAGCGAGACCGTGACCTTCTTCGAGCCCGCTGTCGCCTGGCTGACCGACTCTGCAGGGATGGCAGGGAGGTCCGGGTCGACGGCAAAACAGTCATCCCTTCTCCGCTGCTGGTGGCAGGGCTGCAGGAGGCACGGCTGCGCCAGCTGGCCATAGACTGGCATGGGGGCTTCAGGCTGCTGGGGAAGCGGCAAGGTGGCCCGGCAGACCTGAGCCAGGTGGCCTTTTGTGTTGCACCTGTGGCACATGGAAGATTTGAATGGGCAGGTGGATCAGGCGTGGTTGCCTCCGCAACCAAGGCAGGCAACCGAGGCTTGATGGGCTGGCTGCTGCATCCAGCGCCTTGGCACGGTTCCCAGGAGGTCCACCTGATCTTCGTCCTTGGGCTCATCCAAAGGCACAAGTTCATCGATCAGGTAAGCCCTGCCTGGCGGTGGTGGCAGTGGCTGGAAGCGAGACATCTCCGCAGCGGATTGTTCAGACAATTCAGCAGCCCTTGCTTCCTCCATTGCTTGCTGAAGTGCGATTTCGGCTCTCGCCAAGAGCCTGTGTTTGAGATGGATGTCGCGCACCCTGCACACGAATTGCTCTACTAGCAAGTCGTCCAGGTCAGCGAACTCACACTGGATCTCCGCCATGCGGAGAGACTGTAAGAATTGGCTTAGTCTCTGTTTCTTTCTGGACGCATTGGCAGAACGCGTACTGGCGGGTGATCCAGGACAGGGATGGCACATAATGGTCCTTCAGCCTTGAAATCAGTTCATCCCAGGCGAGTTCGTAAACTGGCTGAGGCGCCGCAAAAGCCCGAGCTGTGCCGAACATTTCCGGGCCGCAGGAGCTTTTAAAAAAAACTACACTTGGGTGCCTTGTCAAATCGTCCTTATTGTTAGCTATTAAAAAACACTCAAACCACTCCAGGAACCCGGCCCACGACTCGCCGGTGGTCCTGAAAGGAGCAAAAGGTGGCAGTGAGGGCATGATCGAGTATGAGGTGACTCGTTCTTTAGCCACAGAAGAGAAGAAAAAAAAACGTACTCCTTATATTCTCTGTTCTAGGCTGTTCAGGCAGGCATCAGGATCCCACCTTCGTCGCCAGTGTAAAAGTCCAAAGGATGGACGAGGTGTGAGGCATCTGAGTTAAGTTGGAAACAGCTTTATTTGAACAGAGTAGAACCATATACAGGCAGGCTACAATCTGACAGCTTGCCCTGCTTGACAGCTATTTATATGGAGCTGTCAAGCAGGGCACCCAATAGGATTGCTTCTGACAGCCCGCGCTCAGCCAGCCGCGTCTTAGCCAATCAGGCGAGGCTTGGCTGTTGCTGGCTGTCAGTCGTAAGTCGAGGCCCTGTGGCCGGTCGTAAGTTGAGGACTTTAGAACCGGTCGCAGGTCGAGGACTCAACACTATTGACCTCACTCCATTCCTAAGGGTTCTGTAAGGGGCATAATAATAATAATAATAATAATAATAATAATAATAATAATAATAATAATAATAATAATAATAATAATAATAATAATAATAATAATAATATATTTCTTAGCCGCACCCTCTCCCGAAGGACTCGGGGCGGCGTACAATGAAACATATGAAATAAATATGGACAAACCAAACATATAACAGAGACATATACCGAGACATACACAAGGAGGAGGTCGGCTGATAAATAAAACAATTAAAATACAATATTTAAAAACCCCTAGATAATTAAATATAATTAAAATACCCAGTAAAAGCCCGTCAGGAGCGATATGGTTAGATCAAAGTTGAGCCAGGCCAGCTGCTTGGAATAGGTGGGTCTTAAGCTTAATACGAAAGGAGCGGAGGTCAGAGGTATTCCTAATATCCGGAGGGAGGTCATTCCACAGGGCTGGGCCCGCCACAGAGAAGGCTCTACTCCTAGGCGCCGCCCCCCGACACTGTCTTGTGGACGGCACCTGGAGGAGGCCCTCTCTGTGCGAGCGGATTGGTCGCAGGGATGTATGGGGCAGAATACGATCCCGCAAGTAACTAGGTCCTGAGCCATGGAGCGCTTTAAAGATTATTATCAAAACCTTGAAACGCACCCGATAGACCACAGGAAGCCAGTGCAGCTCGCGCAGGAACGGTGTCACATGGGAGTACCTAGTACTCCCCATAATTACCCGCGCGGCTGCGTTCTGGACCAACTGTAGCCTCCGGGTGCATTTCAAGGGAAGCCCCATGTAGAGAGCGTTACAGTAGTCCAAGCGAGACGTCACCAGCGCATGAGTGACTGTGCATAAGGCGTCCCGGTCCAGTAGGGGGCGCAATTGACGCACCAGGCGAACCTGGTGGAACGCCCCCCTTGCCACGGCTGTCACATGGTCATCCATGGACAGCCGGGCATCCAGGAGGACGCCCAAATTGCACGCCCGCTCCACGGGGGCAAGTTGAATGCCCCCAATGGCCAATGATGGAATTAATTGGCTGAACCGGGGAGCTGGTACCCACAGCCACTCCGTCTTGGAGGGGTTGAGCTTGAGTCGGTTGTCATCCATCCAGATCCGTACGGCTTCCACACACCGGGACATCACTTCGATGGCCTCGTTGGGGTGGTTCGGGGTGGAAAAGTACAGCTGAGTATCATCAGCGTACAGATGGTATCCCACCCCGAAACCACAGATGATCTCACCCAGCGGCTTCATATATGTGTTGAAGAGGAGTGGCGAGAGGACCGACCCCTGTGGCACCCCACAAGTAAGGGGGCGTAGGGTCGACCTCTCTTCTCCTGCCAACACATGCTGCGTCCGGTCAGAAAGGTAGGAGCTGAACCACCGCAAAACGGTGCCCCGGACCCCCAGCCCCTCCAGCCGGCGCAGCAGGATACCATGGTCGATGGTATCAAAAGCCGCCGAGAGGTCTAATAGGACCAGGATAGAGGAACAACCTCTGTCTCTGGCCCTCCAGAGATCATCCACCAACGCGACCAAGGCCGTCTCCGTGCTGTGACCGGGGCGGAAGCCGGACTGGCACGGGTCTAGATAATCATTTTCCTCCAGATGTCGTGGAAACTGGTAGGCCACCACACTCTCTACAACCTTCGCCAAAAAGGGAAGGTTGGAGACAGGACGATAATTGGCCAGCTCCAAAGGGTCCAGGGAAGGCTTCTTGAGCAAGGGTCTCACCACCGCCTCTTTCAAGGCGGCCGGGAGAGACCCCTCGCTCAGCGAAGCATTCACTAGGCCCAGGAGCCAGTCTCGTGTAACCTCCCAGGATGCCAGTACAAGCCAGGAGGGGCACGGGTCCAATAAACATGTGGTGGGTCGCAGTCGTCCACGCAATCTGTCCAAATCCTCGATGGCAACCAAGTCAAACTCCTCCCAGATCGATACCTCAAGACTCGCCATGGACGTCTCCATTGGATCACTGACAGGAACCCAATCCTTCCGGATTTGAGCGATTTTATCCTGCAGATATTTACCAAATTCCTCTGCCCTGCCCTGTAGGGGGGCCTCCCGCGGCCTCTGAAACAAGAGGGAGCGGGACACCCGAAACAGGGCGGCAGGGCGGTTCTCCGTGGATGCAATGAGAGTGGCACAATATTGGCGTTTGGCCACTCTCAATGCCTCAAGGTACGTCCTTAAATGGGCTCGTGCCTGTGTTCGATCAAATTCGGAGCGAGAGGATCTCCAACGACTCTCTAGACGTCTCTTGCGGCACTTCATCACCCTTAGCTCCTCGGTAAACCAAGGGGCTAGGGTGGATCGTTGCCGCCGGAGAGGCCGCAAAGGCGCCACCCAGTTCAAGGCCCCGGTAGTTGCATTATTCCACGCAACTACCAGGTCCTCTACCCGGGGGCGGGTCAAGGTTACAGGAGGTGGCCCAAGCTCCGTCTGGAACCTATCCGGTTCCATCAGGCGCCTGGGGCGGAACCATCTAATGCTTTCCGGTTCCGCCTCCCCGCAGCGGGAGGTAGCACCAGGGAAGTCAAGACGGAGGAGTGAGTGGTCTGACCATGACAGGGGAGTGATGGTTAAGTCCCCTCCTCCCAGATCACTCAGCCACTGGCCAGAGACAAAAACAAGGTCCAGAGTGTGTCCTCCCTCGTGTGTCGGGCCCTGAATCATTTGAGTCAGGTCCATGGCTGTCATGGAAGCCATGAACTCCCGAACCCCCTCTGATGCTTCTCCCATCGATGGCAGGTTAAAATCCCCCATCACTAAAAGTTTGGGGGTCTCAACCGCCACCGATGCGATCAGCTCGAGGAGTTCGGGCAGGGCCGCTGATGTATAGCGAGGAGCCAGGTATACTATCAGCAGGCCCAACTGTCTCCCAGGCCCCCATTTCACAACAAGGGATTCACATCCGGACGTCTGTGGCACAGTAGACTCCCTCGGCTCTAAGTCCTCCCGAATAATTGCTGCCACCCCACCGCCCCTTCCCTGGGCCCGGGGCTGGTGAAATGCTCGGTAGCCTGGTGGGCACATTTCGATGAGGGGAAGACCTCCCTCGTGGCCCAACCACGTCTCCGTTATTCCCGCGAGGTCCGGCTCCCCCTCTAAAATTAGATCGTGAATGAGGGGGGCCTTGTTAACAACGGACCTCGCATTGCATAACAGCAGCCTCAGGCCTTGGGTCTGTAACTCTTGACCACCTAGAACGCGGGGGTTGGTACAAGCGACCGGGTGTAACCAGCAACCACGGTCTCCCAACCGACTGTAGGTTCTTAAGCTGTCCTCGTATCTGCCCCTCCCTGCGACCGTTGGAATTAAAGAGCCCTGTATAGGAATGGTGTCCTCCCCCTCCTCCTCCCTTCCGCCCCTTCTGCTCGCGACCACACCTGGAGGCCCGGCTCTCACATCGCTCCTGGTCTGACCCACCCACCCCCCCTCCCTGGAACCCCCTAAAAACAATGTAAAACATTTAACTAAAAATCCCCTCAGCTTCCGTTTCTTCCACCTCTCGGGGTTCACAAACCCGTCATCAAGGCAGGCCCTTGTAAGAGCCAAGGGCCATACCTGCGAGAGAGGGGCCTCCCGCAGGCGGAGCAGGTCTAACCTTGAATAAATTGATAGAATATTAAAGCCCAATTGGGTAAGGGTGCAGGTAGTAAAAGTCAATAGCCGGAGGGCTAAGATCTTAATGGGATACTAAAGCTGGAGGCTTTAGTATCCAGATAGTACTTGGAAAGAGGGCGGGGGGGAAATGTTCAAATATTCCCAAAGTGGAGCAAGGCAGAGATGTCATAAAAATGGGAACCAGTCTAAGGTGGTTGAGGATAGATATAATTACAGATGTGGGATCCTTAGTGGGTGGAGGGGGCATTCTGAGCCCAGCTGTTTTTAATCTAGGCAATCAGGCCCATCCATAGCCCTGAAACGGGCCTCCAGTGGCCTCTGAAGTTCTAGGCCATCCCCAGCCGTTATTTTAGTTCCTCTCCTCACTTCTGGTTCCCCAACACATTCATCTTGGTCCCCATCCGGCGCCTCAGTGATCATTGCAATTTGGGTAAAGCTCTCAAAAATTGTAGGAACATTCTCCAGGTTCTCCAGGTTCCCGGGAGCATGGGAGCAGCCAGGCTACAGCCTAATGTCCTAGAGGAGTCCCTGGCTGCAGCTCTTTCCACACCTCCAACGCTGCAGCCATCTCCCTTTGCTGTTCCTGACTGTCTCCTGATCTGCTCACCTCTCCGGAGCCTCCAGTGCCTCGTTGTCTTCTCTGGAGTCGTAGGGAGAACCTTGTTCTCTTTGGTGCCATTCTCTTGCTTTTTTCCCATTTTTTTGCATTTTTTTCGCAACGCAGTTCAAATTTCGCGCCTTCGCGCCGCTGCGCGCGCCGCCACCATTGCCTCCCGGCTTCCTCCTCAGCCGCTCACAGCCGCTCCGCTCCTTCCACTCTCGTTCTTCTCCGACCAACCCTGGTGGGCTAAAACGAGCCCAAAACAAGCCAGGGTGGTCGGACTACCCAATTCTCGGCCCTCCGATGACATGAGGGCCGGCAGCAACCTCCTACCCAGTCGGGACGCTCCATGGCAAGCTTAGGAGCTTAGGAAGGCGACCGCCATCACCGGAAGCTCCTCCTCCTCCTATAAGCGGACCATTGTGCCTACTGGACCTGATCTACTGTCCCCATTTATTCATACCCAGTTCATTCATACTCATGTTTATTCTTAGACCTATATATAGTAATGTTAATGTATTCTATTATGTATCAATATACATAATATTCCCAACTTCTACTTTCTACCTATTTTCTAATCTTTAATGAAGCAATTGCTATCTTAAGTATTCTATATCTATCCATCATCTCTTGCTCTTTTTAGTATTTCAGTATTTGTAGGAAGTTAGCCCCCACCCCTCTCCTAGAAAAATGAAATTTTCTAGGAAATATTAAAAAAGGCAGAATATTATACCTCTCTGCATGAGAAAAGGAGAAACATGATCTTGGAAAGCAGTCTCCAGCTTTGTTAACAGCCCCAGAAAGACTGGGCCACCTTATCTACAACACAATAGATCTTCACTCTCAGGACATAATAGGATTAGCCCTCTAACCATCTAGCAACAGAACTCACCACATACAACCTGAGGAGATCACATCCCCCAGCAAGGCTCAACCAAGCCTGGAACTCAAGACAACCTATCAGAATACATTTCATACACAAGAACAGGAAGCTCCAAGGCAGGGACCAAGAGATGGTATTAATCTTTCTTTCTTTCTCTCTCTCTCTCTCTCACCACATGCTCATTTTGCCCAGCCTCCCTTGCTGGCACAGACCCATTGAGTTGGTGGGTGCATTTTTCCCAGACCTTGGCCATTTGGAACAAAGGTTTTTAAGGGGTTTTCAATGTTGAGTTCAAAGGCTGCCTGGAAAGGTGAGTACCTCTAAATTTTAACTTTAAAAGCCCAGGAGGTGAAAGTATGTGTCTCTGTGTGTGATCCCTTCTTTGGATCTTGCTCCCTCTGTGCATTTCCTAACCGCAGAAAGACCAACAGAATCTGGAGAGCAGGGGGGATTTGCCAGAGCACAGGACCTTCTGTAGGTAAAAGGGAGAGAGTGCGCGGGAAGGGGTTAAAAGGCAATTGAGAGGTTCACTCTTGGGTGACTGGCTGAGCATCACTGAGCAGATCCGTATTCTGGAAAGGAGGTACCCATACTCTGAGTAATTTCGGTGGACAGAATCCTCCCAGGCCACTGGCCTGAAAAACTGAGGGATGACCACAGGTCAGAAGGTACATTCACCTGTTGGGGGGGGTGTATTCCACGGTTGCAAGTGACCCAAGTAAAAGGAAAGAATGGAGCCTTGGACTCTTGTCGTGGACAGTGGGAAGAGCAGAGCAGGAAATGGGAAGCTCAGAGTCTAGGAGCCCACTGAAATCTCCTCAAGGGAGACTGATGGAGGCCTGGGTTTGGGACAAATTACCTGTCCAGACAGGAATGAAGAATACGCATGTGCACCAAGCAGGGACGTGCGGTCAGGGGAGGCAGGGGAGGCAGAGCCTCACCTCTCTTCATGAAATAATAGTATATAATATTATATACTATAGATATATATATAATATTATAATATTATATATATCCGTCCAGCCACACCCGGGAGCTGCGGAGGCAGAAATGTTGTCGGCGCTCCGGGATGATGAAGGCACGAAAGCGACTGCCTTCATCATCCGGAAGCGCCGACAACATTTCTGCCTCTGCAGCTCTCGGGTGCGGCCGGATGGATGTAGCCACAGCGACGCCGAGGCGGTCTGGGCGGATGAAAGAGCGAGCGAGGCAGCCTGATCCTCGGTCGCTCACCCGCCGGACTGCCTTGGCGCCATTTTGGCTACCTCCGTCTGGGCGCGCCCAGGAGCTGCGGAGGGCAGAGGCAGAAATGTTGTCGGCGCTGCCGGATGACCAGGGACGAGCAGTCATTGGAGGCAGGGGAGGCAGAGCCTCACCTCTCATCATGAAATAATAATATATAATAATAATATCCACAAGGGAGTTTCATATATATATGAGGAAGAGGAGGGAGGAGGAGGAGCGCGCGCGGGGTGGTGCCAGCTGGGCAACCGGTAGAGGTAGGAAGGTTCTCGGAAGCGCCAATAACCTTCCTGCCTCTGCTGTACTTTGCGCGCTCCTCGCGACTGCAATAGACGTCCAGAAGTGGCAGGGGCTTGTTGACGTTGCCGCAACTGCCATGCGCGGATGGACGGAGGTAGCGAGAGTGGCGCCTAGGCAGTCCGGCAGACGAGCGACCGACGATCAAGCTGCCTGATCCTCCATCGCTCTCTCGCTCGCTCTTTCGTCCGCCCGGACCCCTCGGCGCCACTCTGGTTACCTCCGTCCGGCCGCGCCCAGCAGCGACATCGGCGACATCATCAAGACGAAGTGGCTTGGAGGCAAAGTGCTTTTCAGTGCTTTTCTGTGCGTCTGGCGTTTAGATAGATAGCCGGATGTTTTAAACGCCAGGCGCACAGAAAAGCAGCTGCTGTTGGGGCGAAGCGCTCCGTGATCCTTTTCTGTGTGTCTGGCGTTTAGATAGATAGCTGGATGTTTTAAACGCCAGGCGCACAGAAAAGCAGCTGCTGTTGGGGCGAAGCGCTCCGCGATCCTTTTCTGTGCGTCTGGCGTTTAGATAGATAGCCGGATGTTTTAAACGCCAGGCGCACAGAAAAGCAGCTGCTGTTGGGGCAAAGCGCTCCGCGATCCTTTTCTGTGCGTCTGGCGTTTAGATAGATAGCCGGATGTTTTAAACGCCAGGCGCACAGAAAAGCAGCTGCTGTTGGGGCGAAGCGCTCCGCGATCCTTTTCTGTGTGTCTGGCGTTTAGATAGATAGCTGGATGTTTTAAACGCCAGGCGCACAGAAAAGCAGCTGCTGTTGGGGCAAAGCGCTCCGCGATCCTTTTCTGTGCGTCTGGCGTTTAGATAGATAGCCGGATGTTTTAAACGCCAGGCGCACAGAAAAGCAGCTGCTGTTGGGGCGAAGCGCTCCGCGATCCTTTTCTGTGCGTCTGGCCTTTAGATAGATAGCCGGATGTTTTAAACGCCAGGCGCACAGAAAAGCAGCTGCTGTTGGGGATCGCGGAGCGCTTCGCCGGCGAAGCGCTCCGCGATCCTTTTCTGTGCGTCTGGCGTTTAGATAGATAGCCGGATGTTTTAAACGCCAGGCGCACAGAAAAGCAGCTGCTGTTGGGAATCGCGGGGCGCTTCGCCGGCGAAGCGCGCTCAGGAAGACGGGGTAATTGGGTCACGTGTGCTTGAGGCTGAGGCAGCCTCAGGCTCCAGCACACGTGGTCCCATTCCCCGCCTTCCTCATGACGTCACCAGCCTCATCAGCTGTAAACCTCACCGCACATCACTGCGGATGACGAAGGCACGAAAGCAACTGGGGAACGATGAGAACCTTCCTGCCTCTGCTGGATTTTGCGCGCTCCTCGCGACTGCAATGTGCAGTCACGAGGAGCGCACAAAGTCCAGCAGAGGTAGGAAGGTTCTCGTCGTTCCCCAGTTGCTTTCAAGGATTGCGGAGCGCGAGCCGGTGGAGCACGCTCAGGAAGGCAGGGAATGGGATCGTGTGTACTGGAGGCTGAGGCAGCCTGAGCCTCCAGCACACGTGGTCCCATTCCCCGCCTTCCTGATGATGTCACCAGCCTCACCAGCCATAAACCTCACCGCACGTCACTGGCACCAAGGTATGTGAGAAATAGACTCTGCTCAGGGATGAAGCAAGAAAAACCAATTTGGCTAAATAACGATACTTAAAAGGGAAATATATAAATAAGAATGTTGGGGATTTTGGTTTTTTTTTGTTGATTGTTTTTCTTCCTCTCTGTTTTCCATGCAATCACATGATGCATTTGTTAAGATTTGTGCCTTCCCTAATTTAAGTGAGATTTATTGTGGGAATGACCAGTGTTGTGTGTGTGAGCCTGAGAGTTTTGTTTTTCCGCTCATTCTCTCTCTCTCTCTCTCTCTCTCTCTCTCTCTCTCTCTCTGTGTGTGTGTGTGTGTTTGTGTGTGTGTGTCAAAGTCTTTGTGTTCCCTCGAAGTAAATGTAACTGTTAAATGTCTCTGATCCCTAGGAGAAATGAAATAATTAAATTATTGAATAATTAAATTATTGCAAATAATGCTGAATTAAGCAATGAAAATGCCCTCACACTGAGCTTGCCTGTCCAGCAGAACAGGATGAAGTTTCCTTCCCTTTCTGTACTTTTAAGAACAGCTGCAGTTTATGAGAGAACGTTTTAACGTTTCTCTATTTCGATGGCTTCCATAATTATTCTCTTGTGGAGGTGTTCTGTTTTGGAGATTAACCCGGCTCCTTCAAAGTTGATTTTGTACAGAAACACCCCCACAACATGAATAAATGTGATGATACCTCCCACCTACCAAACATCTGGAAACCAGCCCTAGCCAACAAACGAACACCACCCACCACCCAAGCCGTTACAATACAAAACAACAATGCACACACAGCCTGCACCAATCAGCACCAATCTACCAATCATGATACAACCACACAACCAATCATTCCACTTACTGAAACAAAACCAGCACCCCATCCCCTCCCACCAAGACTTACAGAAAGACGGCAGCTCCGTTCCCATTTTAAGCCCAAGCTTGAAGATGGCAGGTGAGATCCTGCCAAAACTCAACCTTACACGTGAAAAGACCCGAATACAAGAAAACCAGTATATGTATATGTATGTGTGTGTGTGTGTGTATGTATGTATGTATGTATGTATGTATGTATGTATGTATGTATATATATATATATATATATATATATATATGTATGTATGTATGTATGTATGTATGTATGTATGTATGTATGTATGTATGTATGTATGTATATATATATATATATATATATATATATTTTCTGAGGTTTTCGCAGGTGTTTGTATGTATGTCTTTGGTTGTTCGGGTTTTCTCCCGCGTAGAATTGGAAGTATCTTCACGACGTTTCGATGAAGTCTCATTCATCATCTTCAGGCTGGTGCTTCCGGCTTGGTGCTTCCAGGAGCAATGTGAGATCTCAGCCGGTTCCTCCTTTTAACTGCCAGTGGGGGTTTGTGCTGATTGGGTGGGAGCTTGGCTGCATTCTGATTGGTAGGGGGCTTGGCTGTGTTCTGATTGGATGGGAGTTTGGCTGTGCTCTGATTGGATGGGGGCATGTTCTGTTTGGGTGGGGGCCTGGTTGTGCTTGTGTTAGTCTGAGTTGCAGAGGGATTTGAGCTGGTGAGCTGCTTTACTGTTGTTTGGCTTCGCGTTTGTGGTCGTGCCACATCTCCGTGGTGGGCATCAGTTTGCTTAATGTATGGATCTGAGGGGTTTAAAGTGGCTAATAATGCAGCTGTGGTCTGGCTTCTGGTTTGTGGTCCGGCTTCTGGTTTATGGTCTTTATCGGTGTGGGTTTGGGCTTGCTTTTTGCGTGGATGTGTGATAGTGACATCCTGTGTGGTTTTCGCGAGTGTGGTTCTGGTATCATTCTTTGTGTTAGGGACTCGTTTGTCAGTGAGGGCGGGTTTCCAAATGGCTGGAAGGCGGGAGGTATCATCTCGTTTATTCATGCTGTGTGGTCGTTTTTCTATCTCAATAGCTTCTCTGATTATTCTGTTGTTAAAGTGTTCAATTTTGGCAATAGTTCTGGTCTTTTTAAAGTCTATATCATGTCCTGTGGCTTTGAGGTGTTGGACCAGGGAAGAAGTTGCTCCTTTCTGACTGAGTTTTTGTGTTCTTCAATGCGTGCCTTTATTCTTCTGTTGGTTTGTCCGATGTATGTGGTGGTGCAGGTGGTGCATGGGATTTCATATACTCCTTGATTTTCTAACTCTATTTTGTCTTTGGGGTTTCTTAGGATGGTGGATATTTTTCGGTTTGTGTAGAATGCTGTCTTGATGTTGTGTTTGTGGAGGATCTTGCTGATTCTGTCTGTGGTGCCTTTTATGTATGGGAGGAGGGCTTTGCTGTTTTCTTGTTCACTGTCTTGGATTTTAGTGGGGTTTTCTTTTTGGATTAGGTTAGTGATATTGTTTCTTTGGAATCCGTTGGCTGTTAGTACGTTGGTGAGAGTGTGTAGTTCGGTTTTGAGGTGTTGTTCGTCTGCTAAGCGTTTTGTTCTGGAGATGAGTGTCTTGGCTACAGAGTTGATCTGTGCTGGGTGGTGGTATGAGAGTGCGTGCAAAACACACACAAACCGCTATTTGCACGCACTTTGCTCGTTATCCTTTCTTTATTTGACTATATCCTATATCATAACATTTTCCCCCTAATAATCAAGACTTAAATGTGTCTGATTTAGTTCTTTTTTATTGTTGTTATTATTATTATTAACCTTTATATATAATCCAAAAGGATTTCTAACCTTCTCTTCATGGGTATTATTCAATATTCATATCCAATTATTGCTTATCATAACACCACACATTGTATACATTACTATCATTATCAATTTTCATTTAGCTGTACCTATTTATCACTAACTTTAGCTAGTTTTAAATTATACTCTTCCATCTATTAATCTGTATCTTTCCAATAACAAAACAATCTCATATATTCTGCCATCTGTGGAATCAGTCCTCCAAACATCTTCTTAATCAAGTCTGTATAGACTCCTCTTAGCAACTTCTTGCTTGTAAAATCTCTCATGAATTCTTGACGCCCTCTTTCTGCTTCCTTGTTCAGCTTATCTTTGATTATCAGCAGTGTTATCAAATATTTTGCAGATAGGATTTCATAGTCCATAGATTGTTTAATTTTTTCTTCTTCTTCTATATCTTGCCCTTTGAAATAAATTTCCTCTCCATTTAATTCCTCTTTCAATATTCCATTCTTTCTTTTTTCAGAAATATACCAATTGCCATAGACATCAACAAGTTTAATTTCTTTATGTTCATCTTCCATTTCGTTTTTTGGAGTTTCAATCCCCTCATTTTGCATTTGAAGAATATCCTCCGTTTTTATTTATTTATTTATTTATTACTTGAACTTATTAGTCGCCCCCTCTCCCCACAGGGACTCGGGGCGACGTACAAAGCGGCAATCAAAACAGTATCATATAGAGGAGGTAAAAATAAATAAATAAATTACAGTGCCTAAGAAAAATTAAAACCCCAATAACATTAACCTTTAAAGCTAAAATTACCAATTAAAAAATGACCAGGGGTGGAGAAGTTGTAGAATTATGCCAGGCCGGCTAGTCGAAACAGGTAGGTCTTTAGCTTCATACGGCAGGAGCGAAGGTCGGTTGTTGTCATGATGTCTGGGGGGAGGTCATTCCAAAGGGTAGGGCCCACTACAGAGAAGGCCCTACTCCTGGGCACCGCCCTCTGACACTCTCTGGAGGACAGCACCTGGAGTAGTCCCTCTCTGTGTGAGCGGATGGGTCGCAGGGATGTATGGGGCAGGACACGATCCCGCAGATAACTAGGCCCTGTGCCATGGAGCGCTTTGAAGATGGTAACCAGCACCTTGAAGCGCACCCGGTAGGCCACAGGAAGCCAGTGCAGCTCGCGCAGGATGGGTGTTATATGGGAGAACCTCGATCTCCCCATAATTACCCGCGCGGCTGCATTTTGGACCAACTGCAGTCTCCAGGTGCACCTCAAGGGGAGCCCCATGTAGACAGCATTACAGTAGTCCAGGCGAGACGTCACCAGCACGTGAGTGACTGTGCGCAAGGCCTCCCGGTCCAAAAGGGGCTGCAATTGGCGCACCAGGTGAACCTGGTGGAACGCCCCCCCTTTTCTATGTTTTATTGTTGAATACACCAAGAATTCCAATTTTCTCTCAATTTTTTCCTCCGTGTTTAATAATTTTTGCAATTCTAAAAATATTCCTTGCAAATTCAAATCCTCCATGTTGTTTTGAGATGACATATTCATACACAGTTGCTTTCGCTTACAAGGTCAGATAAGATTAAAGCATGTGTTCACAAAGACCACTGTTTTTCGCAAATAATGCTGCTCCCACCTCTCTGTGAACAAAAACAAACTTGAAAGGGACAGCTGTGGACTCTTAAGATAGCCAAACAGCCAGGCAGTAAAGCCTTGAAATGCCAAAGTCAAAACAATCCATGAGAGAGAAAAAAGAACATTTTGTCTTTGAATTCACAAAGACTCCGATCAGCCTACGGGGTGGGGATTTTTTAAAAATCTCTTTTATATATCAAATTAAACAAAGAAATCCAATTTAAATGAGTTAGAAAAAAGTTCCCACAACAATAAAAGAGGAAAAAGTTAATCTGTAGCTTACAGAGAGTCACAAAGAGAAGTTAGAAGAAGAAAAGATTGATCCATCCATTTCAAAAAGTTTGCACAGATTCAATCCATGTAAATAACATTTTAAAAATATGATAACAATTGTCCAAGACCATTCCAAAGATCAAAATCGCCACTAAGCTCTTCTATTCTTTAATTAGAATTTGTTTTTAAGTTTTTATAGGCAATCTTTTTTTTAAACAATAAAAATTCCTCACCAGCTGGAAACACTTTCTCTTTCTACATCGTTCCGTTTGGAGCTGCCCTGACTTTGTCACCTTGGCTGGATTTTTTGTCACCGGCTTGAAGATCTTCTCTTGCTTCCTTCGGAGATTTTGCGATATCCCCGAGATCAGCAAGATGTAATCTTCCTATTCACCATCTCTACGGGATGGTTTAGGTCCAAATTCGGACCCCCCAATGGCAAAAGTATAGACTGCAATCTCAGAGCATTGAGATTGCACGTTGTTCCGTCACAACTTCAGCTCCACTTCTCAACGTTTTAAGTTCTTTTACAAGAAAAATGTTATTCTTGCTTTTTCTGTGTGTTGAAATGATTTCATCTGTCCATCCTTTTTTTGAAGCATGTGAATCCAGTTTTTTCTCCCTCATCTGTTGCGTCCCCATATTGTTGAAACTGGTTTATCTGTTTAATAACTGCAGTACTGATGTGTGGTTTTTCCCCTCAAACCTTGCCTGCAAGCTATCTATCCACCCCCACTCTACCTCCCCATCTCTTATCCTTCAACAATGCCTTTCCTGGTAGGAATACCAGCACCGACCACATATGAGAATATGTTCCTGGCAATTGGTGACATTTCCAACATTTAGCTGATTTATCCTTAAACATTTTTGCTAATCTTTCAGGTGTCATGTGCCATCTATAAAACATTTTATATAAATTCTCTTAATATGCTGTCGCCATTGTAAAATTATAATTCCTTTCCCATAGTTGTTGCCATTTTTCTAATTCTATTGTATGTCCAAAGTTTTTTGCCCATCTTATTGTTTCTTTAATCTCTTCTTCTTCTAAATTTATTCTAAGTAGATAACTAAGTAGATCATTTTTTCATCTGTTCCCATGAGTATCCTATCTAATTCTGAGTTTTCCATATTAAAACCATACTCTTTTAACATCTTTCTTGTATCTTGTTTGTATTTGCATTTGCTTAAATCATCCTATTGTTCTTCTATTTCTTCCTTCTGTTTTAGTTCTCCCTGCACTCTTAATATATCTTTGTACCTAATCACCCTTTTCATACTACTAATATCCGGATGTGTCAAAGCTTCTATCATTGAAAGCCACATTGGTACTTCAATATAGTGCTTTTCTATTACTTTTTCCCATACTGCGTATAAAGCATTTCTTACATAGCATCTCTGAAAATAATCATGTGTTCTATTTTTCCCATACCACAAAAATGCGTGCCAACCCAGTTGCATATTGTGTCCCTTCAAGGATAGTAACCTTGCATTTCTTAGTAATATCCATTCTTTTATCCATGTTAGAGCTGCTGCTTGATAGTATATTTCCCAATTCGGTATACCAAATCCCCCTCTAATCCTAGAATCTTGTAGCATTCTTATATTAATTCTTTCGTTTCATTTCATTCGTTCGTTCGTTTATTGGATTTATATGCCGCCCTTCTCCCAAAGTACTCAGGGTGGCATACAGCATTAAAAAACACACATTACAAAAGTTAAAAGGAAATTAGAAACAATCCAAAAAACAAACCCAATTAATGTAGCACTAACATTTAAAAAATTAGATAAAATTAACAGGCCAGGCCGGCTTGCTGGAAAAACCAACTTTTTAGGGCGCGTCAGAAGGACCGGAGGTCAGGGATTATGCGAAGCTCCGGAGGCAGCTCATTCCAGAGGGAAGGCGCTCCCACAGAGAAGGCTCTCCCCCTGGGGGTCGCTAGCCGATGCTATTTGGCTGAAGGCACCCTTTTTTTTTTTTGAACAGAAATTTTATTGGTTTTACAAAATTTTTAGGGTAAAGGGTAATGGATAAGGGTACAAATTATGGCAGCTACATTGTGCAGAGAATGGCACCCCCTCCCAACTCTCATAATATTCACTTATTACATTAATACATTGAGTAGAATGTTATTTAACAATATTTTTTTTGACAGCATATTGTACCTTGTATCTTCAATATTTTCAATCTATTTTATATCCAATAGCGAAGAATTCCCTATCTCAGCAATTACAATGTTTTTCTGATTCACTTTTGTGATCTAAGTTTTCTCGATGCTGCCTCTTCCCCCCCCACCGGCAAAGCTCCGGCACCTCCCATGTCCTGCGTGTCTTGTGTAGTATCAGTGACTTTGTCTAGAAGAGCCTTATTTTTTTCCATGAAGGCCTCCACCTTCATGATTGTGTCAATTCTAACTCTGTTACCCTCCCAGAATATCAGCATCCCTTCTGGTAGAAGCCAACGAAACCAAATCCCGTTTTCAAATAGTTTTTTCGCTAAAAGCGAATATTTTTTTCTTTTATCTCTAACTTTCTTTGGGATTTGTTTCAAAATGACTATCTCTCTCTCCTTGTATTTTAACATTTGCCCCCTTTGTGCACTCAGGATCTCATCTCTTGTAGTCTTTCTAAGGAATTTAATGTGGACCTCTCTTGGAACATTGTGTGTTCTAGCATATGCTGAATTGACTCTATAGATCAGGTCTATGTCCCACCCCAACTGTTGTCTGTCTTTTTTGATATACTCAGCGAGTAAGTTTGTCATAATCTCCCTCAAATCTTCATTATCAACCTCAATTACATTTTGAAATCTAAGAAAAAAAGACATTCTTTCAAATTCTGTTTTTATCTGGTGGTTCTCAAGACCTTGGTTTCCTTTCTGGACCTCCATCACCTCTTTTCTCATCTCAGCCGTCCCTTCCTCCACGAGGTCCAGTCTCTGTGAGTTTTGGGCTGTTCTGTTTTGATTCTCTCTGAGTTGTTCATTCATTTCCTTCAGTTGATTTTTCAATTCCTCCTGCCCCTTTAAGATCTTTTGAAGCAGCTGCTGGGTTAGGTCCTCCTCAGGGGGTTTTTGTAGAAAAGATGTTAGTGTCTGCTGTCCACTAGGACTGGACGTTGAGGAAGTTGGAGCAGAACCAGCAAAGCCAGGTTTCCCAGGTGGGGGTCTTTTCGGTGCCATCTTAGTAACCAGAAACTCAGCAGTGTTTATGTCCCCAAAATAAGATGGTAGTAATATACAAAGGGTAGCCAAGAGAGATCGTGAGGCAGGGAGTCCAGACAGTAATAAAGACCTTTTCTATAGTTCCAATCCAGACAATAAAATCCATCAATCCATTCCAAGTCCAGGATACAATATTTCAAGAGATATTTTCTGAGTGTCACAGAGACAAAGGCAAAATGCCGGCAAATTCTGTGGGTGGAGTCAGATCTCAAAGAGCATAAAGACAACGGAAGTGTGCCATCTTGCCTTGCCAGCCCGGGAACAAAAGGCAGCAAACCAAAAGTTTTCAAAAGTTTTCAAAAAGAATAGACCATCACTTCTCTTTCACAATTGCAGCAGGGTATTCTCCTGCTTGCCTGCTAAGAGTGTGGTTCCATTTTAAAACTCTCCCCCCTCTCCTCCAGGGGCAGAGAGCAGTCCAAAGCCGCCCATCCAAGGGGGGGGGGAAATCCCCCTCCCTCCAGCCACACTTCCCAAAAGCCGATTGAAAAAAAGTTTTTTTTCCTTTAAGACGCTGTCAAGCCTTCACCAACCTATTGAAGAAGGGAGTCGGGGAGGGTCTCCATCTCTCCCCCTCACAGCTGCAGCCTTCACGATGTTGAGTTCGCCCGGCAGCCCCGTTGCGAAAGCGCGCAGAGCAAAAAACTCCCGCGCACCCCCTTTTGCCTCCTGGTGCCTAGGGCAATGCCAGGAGCCCCCCCGCAGCCGCCGCCGCCACCGGGGACCCCCAGCTAGCCACCCTCTCAGCTGGGTGCCCCTACAAGGCCCCCAGTCCACCCTGATCAAGGAGGAGCCCACCAGGAGAGCACAGGGCGAGCGGAACGCGCCCGTCGCTCTCGGGAGCCGGAACCGGAAGTCCTGGCTGACGGCACCCTGAGGAGGCCAACTCTGTGGGATCGCACTGGACAGTGGGAGGCTACTGGTGGCAGTAGGTGATCTCGCAGGTACCCTGGGCCTAAGCTATGGAACGCTTTAAAGGTCATAATTAGTACCTTGAATCGCACTCGGAAAACAACCGGCAACCAGTGCAGGCCGCCTAAAAGGGGTGTAACATGGGAGCACCTAGGTACCCCCATGATAACCTGCGCAGCCGCATTCTGGACCAGCTGAAGCCTCCGGGTGCTCTTCAAGGGCAGCCCCATGTAGAGAGCATTGCAGTAGTCCAGGCGAGAAAGGACGAGGGCATGAGTGACTGTGCACAGAGCATCCCGATCCAGGAAGGGGCGCAACTGACGTACCAGGCGAACCTGGTAAAAGGCCCTCCTGGTCACGGCCGTCAGGTGTTCTTCTAAACTAAGCCGTGTATCCAGGAGGACTCCCAGATTGCGGGCCCTCTCTGAGGGGGCTAAGATTTCTTCCCCTATCATCAAAGATGGAACAAGATGCACAAATCGGGATGACGGAAACCACAGCCACTCAGTCTTGGAGGGATTGAGCTTGAGCCTGTTCCTCCCAATCCAGATCCGCACAGCCTCCAGGCATCGGGACATCGCATCGAGGGCATCGTTTGGGTGGTTTGGGGTAGAGATGAAAAGTTGGGTATCATCAGCATATTGATGATACCATACCCCAAAACCACGGATGATGTCACCCAGTGGTTTCATATATATGTTGAACAGGAGGGTGAGAGAACCAACCTCTGGGGCACCCCACAAGTGACATGCCTCGGGGTCGATCCCTGCCCTCCAGTCAACACGAACTGCGACCGATCCGACAGGTAGGAGGAGAACCACCGTAAAACGGTGCCCCCCACTCCCAACCCCCCAAGTCGTCGCAGTAGGATACCATGGTCGATGGTATCAAAAGCTGCCGAGAGGTCTAATAGGACCAGGACAGAGGAGCAGCCTCTGTCCCGGGCCCACCAGAGATCATAGACCAACGCGACCAATGCCGTCTCCATGCTGTACCCGGGCCTGAAACCTGACTGAAACGGATGCAGGTAGACAGTTTCATCCAGGTACTGGGGAAGCTAACGTGCTACCACAGTCTCAACAACCTTCGCTACAAAGCGAAGGTTGGAGACCAGACGATAGTTGGCTAAAGAAGCAGGATCCAGGGAAGGCTTCTTGAGGAGGGGCCTCACCACTGCCTCCTTCAAGGTGGTGGGAAAGAATCCCTCTCTCAATGAAGCGTTGGTAATCGCCTGGAGCCAGCCTCGTGTCACCTCCCGGGAAGCCAAAACTAACCAAGAGGGACACGGGTCCAGCACATAAGTCTCCCCATAATCCTGTCTATGCCCTCGAGGGTCACAGGGTCAAACTCATCCCAGATTGTCTCCACAAGATTCATCCCTGTCAACTCGTCCAAATCTACCCAGTCAGAGTCCAAGCCTGTCCGGATCTGAGCGATTTTATCCTGCAGATGCTGAACAAATTCTTCAGCTCTACCCTGCAAGGGGTCTTTCCCAGTTTCTTGGTTAAGTAAGGAACGGGTCACCCTGAACAGGGCAGCTGGGCAGTTATCTGCAGACACGATAAGAGCGGGAAAATGTTCCTGTTTTGCCACTTTTATTGCCACTTAGGATTTAATATGAATTCTTACTAGTGTTCGATCAGATTCGGACCGGCTGGCCCTCCAGCCACTCTCTAGGCGTCTTTTCTGGCGTTTCATCTCCCGGAGCTCCTCGGTAAACCAGGGAGCCACCTGGGATCGGCACCAGGTCAGAGGCCGCAAAGGCTCAACGCGATCCAAGGCCCCAGTGGCCGTCCTATCCCAGGCTTCCACTAGAGCGTCGGTCGAGTTGTGAGCAAGGGATTGAGGAAAAGTCCCAAGCTCCATCTTTAACCTTTCAGGGTCCATCAGGAGCCTGGGGCGGAGCCATCTAATTAGTTCCACCTCCCTGCGGCGAGGGGTAGCAGTATGGAAGTCAAGCCTGATGAGATCAGACCATGACAAGGGTTGAATAGAAATGTCCCCTAAATCTAGATCATTCATCCACTGCCCAGAGACAAAAATCAGGTTGAGCATGTGTCCCCTATTATGGGTGAGGTCTTGAATTAACTGAGTTAGGTCCATAGCCATCATGGAAGCCATGAACTCCCGAGCTGACTCGGATGTCTCGCCAATGGAAGGCAGATTGAAATCCCCCAGGATCATAAGCCTGGGGAAATCAACTGTCAATCCAGCTAATATATTTAGCAGCTCCGGCAGGGCCGATGAAACGTAGCAGGAAGACAGGTACATAACAAAAAGGCCCACCTGAACTCCAAGGCGCCATTTCACAAAAAGGGACTCACACCCACCTATCTGAGGCACAGTGACCTCCTGAGGTCTGAGACGTTTCCTAATAACCACTGCCACCCACCCCCTGCCCTGGGCTCTTGGCTGGTGAAATGCCCGGAAGCCTGATGGGCATAGCTCACTAAGGGGAACAGCTCCCTCATGGCCCAACCAGATCTCCATAATACACACCAGGTCCGCTCTACCCTCTTATATGAGGTCGTAAATGAGGGGAGCCTTATGCACCATGGATCTGGCGTTAAGCGACACCAGCCGGAGACCAGGGTCCTGTCATCCCGAGCACCTGGGGGTGCGAGAAGGGCAATGAGGGTCGGAACGCATGATCGCTCTTAAACAGCAAACCTGCGTCCCCCAAACATAATTTGGCTCTCGGCCCCCACCATATCTGCCTCTCCCACAAACAGTAGAGATGGTAAACCCCCCAATGGAATGGCTTAATGTCTCCCCTGGAATCCCGACCCTTCCTAGCACTCCCGACCCGCGCCCATTAGTTAGCTCTGGCCTGTGCCCTGGCACACTCCCGCCCAAGCCTGTCTGAGCCATCCAAATCAATCCTCCCTGCCCCCCCTTAACATTTGATTTAAAAACCCCTGTAAAAAACCCCTAAGAAATCTCTTCTTCGCATGCCACCTCTCGGGATCCCAAGATCCGTCATTAAGGAAGCATCTTGATAGGCAAGAAGGCCATCCCCGGGAAAGGGGGAGTTCCCGGAGGGAATAAAGTTCTGTCGCAGTATAACATAGAGGAGAGTGTGGCATCAACCAAACGGGATGACATCATGGGGAGATGGAACGAGGAGATGACACGTCCATGAGGGGGGGGGCAGCCAACAGTGTTCAAGGGGGTAGTGGGAAGCTTGTGTCCATCATAGAAATGGTCGGTGTTAAGAACAGTATGTAAGAGTAATGGCCAGCTGTCAAAATCGCAGCAGATGATAGATTGCGATGTGGTGAAGCAGCCAGTGATGGCGGCGGTGAGGACAGCGGTGGCAGCGGTGGCTGCTCCAACTTCAATGACTCCAACAACCAAGCTCCGTCCATGCCAGCCGCGCTCATATCCATCGCCAGGGCCGCATTCCGTTGACCCAGTCCATAGTGTCACAGGAGGAGGGGCCAAATGGCCAAATGGCACAGTACGGTGGCCTAGGCAATGGCGGTGATACCGGAGGGGGCCACAATGAAGGACCCCCCCACTCAAACCGCACCCACACCAACTACTGAAGCCATCTTCCTCTGGCATTAATATCCATGCCAGCTGTCTCAGCCACTCCCCGCTGATCCAATCTATCATGTCCATAAGCAAGGTGGAGGGGGGGTGCAACTAGGATAACACCAGGGCATGGGGAGCGGCAGCTGCAGAGACCCCAGGCCGGGTGTCCCGCCGTCGTTGCTGCCGACCACTCCCACACCGGCTGCAGAGACCCCAAGCCAATCGTCCCACCAATGCCGACAACCACACCCACGCTGGCTGCAGAGACCCCAGGCCGGGCATCCCGCCGCAGCCGCTGACCACACCCACACTGGCAACCGCCAACACTCTCCATTCTCCTTTCACTGCCAACTGCCCCATTTCACTCATGACGTTCTGGCTACAAGGCAGGACATCGCAGCTCAAAGGTATCCCCGAGGTCCCAGGAAGTTTTCATAACTGGACCTGGAACCAACGATTGGATAGGGTACCCCCTACAAGCCCCAAGAAGGACAGTCATCTCCTCGAAGCTGTCCTCAAACGCGACAGGACACCAGCTTGGGCACCATCTTACCTTCTTTCCTTGCCAAATATATTTTCCTATTATTTTATTTAATTTTTCAAAGTACTTTTTTCCAGTTTTATCGATATTGTTTACAATAAAAATAATATTCTTGGTAATATATTCATCTTATTTTTTAATATAATTTTTATTGAATGTTTTAATCTTTAAAAACAGTGAAAAAGACACAAGGGTATAAAAACAAGACAAGACAAAACAAACCACAGAACATACCGTATTTTTCAGAGTATAAGATGCACTGGAATATAAGATGCACAAGATTTTGAAGAGGCAAATTTTTAAAACAGCTAGGTAGGTAGATAGAGGGATAGAGGGGGAGAGAGAGAAATACAGTAGGTAGGTAGGGAGAGAGAGAGAGAGTAGGTAGGTATAAGGCAGGACATAAAGCGAGATTTGGACATAACATGAAACAGACCTCCTGGGGGCCCCGTCTATCCCTTCTATTTTGTTATAAATTTAATGAGTCTTGCACCGGAAACTTGAACTCTGGAAATACAAATGTCAGACCACAACATCTGTTCTAAGGAGGTCTCACCTACGAGTCAGGCATATAGCTTAACCACAAAAGCCAGTATGTATTCAGTGTTTCCTGCATGCTTTTCTGCCTAGAAATAAGGAATTTAGCCAATAGAAATAATTTAGCACATTTCCATGTTTTTTTATGCTTTGAATACAATATAAAAATGCATGTTTGGATTAGAACGCTGTTCAGATGTAAGAAAATTGTTATCTCTATCTGAACCATTTGGCCAAATAAAGCTATTTCTTGATCTCGCGTCCAAATCTTCTGATTTTCTGCAACATTTGTGGCGAGCCAGTGCAGGAGATTGAGGAGCGATATTTCGCTGAGGATGGCACGGACCGACCAATGCCCAATTGGGACCGTCTAGCCATACTTTCAGGCGCCTCAGAGAGTCTATCTTTGGAAGGAGACTCACGTCCCCCCGCCCAAAACTGGCACTTGGTGGTCACCGACTGATCCAAGAACTACACGAGATCAAGACAAGCTCATAAATAACGCCGGCTGAGAAAAGACACCTGCAGGCAAATATTGTGGGAATTGTAGACCCACTCGGTTGAGAGTGGAAGAGGGAGCCTGATCACCCCCCTGAGCCCGGAATAGCATCCCTTCCTAACGGAACCGGCGTATCCTAATGAGGCTCTAGAATTGTGTGGGTGGTTAAGTCACTTCAGTTCCTTAAGGCGACCGTGATACTCCGGCACCCCAGGTCAGTGACAATGTCTTAGAAATAGAACGTGGGTGGTGAAGAAGCGTTTCTCGAACGCCTCTTCAATACATGTTACTCTATACGTCTTGATCTTTAAAAATAGGCCAGCACTTTCCGGGAGATAAAAAAAAATAGAAAAAAGAAGACACTGAACACCCCAGAACAAAGAAGAAGAAAAAAAAGAGTTGTAAGGTGTGTAGTCCTGGGTGGACAGGATACAACGCTCTTAGAAAGAAAGAAAGAAAACTGAGATATAGTCAGTTACCAGGATGAGTAACAAGTCTCAAGAAGGAAAGAAAGGAAAAAAGAAAAAGAGAGTCTCAACGACACATTTAGTTCCTGTGTTGGTTTAACTTGCATGTTTGTCTTTGTTCATGTGTGTAAGTAGTTTTTGTTTTTGTTTTACAAAAAAGAAAAGTGAGAGAGTCTCTGACATCAGTGCCCTCTACCTATGTATCTTTGATATGAAATGGTTGACACTGAAAAAGTAGGAGACCCAGGAAGAAAACCAAAAAGATTACCGAAGGGACAGATCAAGTGGACCACAAACCCGGTCCAAGGGAGCAGTTGAGACAAAAACTCAAATTGCCCTAAGGGAATTTTATTGCCAGGAGTTGAGGGGGAGCTACGTAAGGTGTGGATATATGCTCCATTCTCAATAGCTAATTTATATAATTGGAAAAATCAAATTCCTAATTATAGAGAAAATCCAGATGAGATGCATGTCCTTTTTGCATCCATTTTTCAGAACTCACCAGTCTACTTGGGCAGACATACAAAGTCTGATGAAAATTTTATTAACCCCAGAGAAAAGAAGGCTGGTGAAGGGAACCATGAATAAGCCTTTGCAGAAGGATCATGCAAAAGATCCAGACTGGATATGGCTACTGAAGGAACCAGATTGGGAACCTAGTCCATTTAGCTGCAAAATTATTGGACCTTAGTTTTGTTAGGACTCAAACAAAAGAAGTTAGGGAAGGTCTATTAAATTCAACAGAAACAGGATGAAAATCCAGGGGAAATCCTAGAATGCATTTATCAAACCTTTAGGCAATATACCAAATTAGATCTTGAGGCTGAAGAAAATAAGAGAATGGTCAATATGATCTTCATTGGTCAGTTTGCAGATGACATTAGAGCCAAACTACAGAAGACCTACCCCCCCCCCCTCAGAAAGGCATCTCTGAACTTGTGGAATTAGCATACAAAGCATATATTAATTGGGCTCAAATTTCAAAGAAGAAGGAACTTTAAAAGACAAGAGGAAACACATTTTTTCCTCGCTAAGGCTCTTAGGCAGAAAATATGTATTTAGAGTTTTACATGCTCATGGGACTATTTGGAAAGAAAGTGCCTGTCTCTATTGTGCACAAAACAACCTAAACACAGGATGTAATGGATGGCAAATTTTGCCTAACTAGCCAAACTATCCTATGAATTTACAAAGGGGGGTGAAAAAGAACCCTTTGTTTGGGAGCGGGAACAGAAACAAGTGTTTGAAACACAGACAAATGCCCTAAATCTGGCCACCCTCTTGCCTAACTAGGGGCCTCACGGGTGAGTCAAACGGTGGGAGAATTAAACAAACACACACAAGAAATCAAACAATATTTTGTGTCCCTTAGCCCATCGTTTCTAGCACCTCTATTCGCAATATTCAGGTGGGAGAAAGTATAGGTAAAACACTGGAATGGAGAAGAACTTGAAACCCAAAGTGGAAGGGCCTGTATACTGTGGTTAGGTGTTCTCCACTTGCAGTAAGAGTGTTGGAATCCAAGTTTTGGATTCACTGGACTTGAGTTAATCCAACTGCTGATGAGTATTGGGAGGCAGACCAGGATGAGGCCCGTCTTTTAGTGGTACACTTGAGAAAGTGCCCCCTATAACTGTCCTACCGGCAATGGGCAAACTACAAACAGGGCAGAAGAGGCCTTACTGGCGTCACCCCTGGAAGCTGACATCTTTACGTATGGCCGAAGATTCGGAGGAGGAAGACAACGTTCCATTTGTCAGATGATGGATAGTCGAGCATACATAGGCATAGCTGCATTATCTGTTGCTTTAGTGAGTGTGCTTGCCCTTATTGTGAATTGCTGTATTGGATATTCATTCTTCTGGAATCGCTCCCTCCCCAGAAAGGCAGGTGCTGAGTCAAAAATCATTGATTGCGACAGAGAGCATTACGAAACCCCTGGAGACACTTATGTTTGAGAAAACCTGTGAGTGAGTTCTCTGTAGTGCTATATTGTTCCTGGGATTGTGGACTTTATATGTTGCACAAGAGGTGGTTTTGTGGAACACCTAAGACTGCCCTTTCCCAAGTCACATATAACCCTAACCTTCTTCCTGACGTGGTGATTTTGTAGATTAAGTGAATTGTGATTGGGTAGGTTTTGTGTAAAGGACAATTATGAGTTTTTTGTGGCTTTGGCTGTTATTGGCAAAGGGCCTGTTGAGTGATAACATCCTGAACAGTAGTTCCCAGTATTGTGAGAATGCCCGAGTGACCCCCCTTGCCCTTGAGGGAGGAACTGGGATGTTGAGAACCCCAAGAAACAGGGCAGGATCAAGGTACAGGGTTTAGACGCTTTAGATGCGCGCGCTGGCCAACTGAGTTCACTGTTTTTAAAAGCCATTTTTTCGTTCTCCCCAGGCTCCAGAGGCTTTATAGGAGCCTGGGGAGGGCGAAAAGAGCCTCCCCCGCCCCCCCGGAGGCCCTCCGGAGGCTTCAGGGACTGTCCGGAGGGAGAAAAGAGTGATAGAAACAAGAAAATAGAGAATATTATTGTAGATCTTTTATATAACAAAACAAAAAACAAGAGAAAACGTGGGCAAATTGAATGATGAGACTATAAATTAAGATAATTATGCATTATTGTTAGAGATATATAAGTGCATTGAATGCTAGGGTTATGTTTAACTTGATTAGTTTCATTTGTATTAGAATGTATGACAGGTGCCACACTTCAGATTGATTTGATATTTTGATTGAAAAAAACTTAGAAAGAGAGAGAGAGAATAAGAGAGAGGAAGAAAGAGAGAGACAGAGGGAGAGAGAGAGAGAAAGAGAGAGAGTTGGTTGTAAATTCCTTGGGGCGGAGTAGAATTGCTGCAAAACTGAGTTTCCTGAAATGGACCACTAGACTCCTGAACAACTGAAAAATGATCTAGTAAAAAGAAAAGGCAACAGAAAGAGCAACATGCAAACAAAAGCAAATAAAACATCCCCAGGAACAAAACAAATTAAAAGTTTAATTTCTGTGCATTGTTCAAAGGACTTTGAATTGGCCATGCCCATCTAGTCACATGACCACCTAGTCATGCCCACCCAGCCAGTCCAGCCCTCCCAACAGTCTGAGGGACCATAAATTGGCCCAATTTAAAAAGTTTCAGGGCCCCTGGGTTAAGGTCATGTCCTGTCCTAAATCCCATCACCTGGAGATAAAGGTATTTTCTTTGTGAATAGGCTGGCCCAGGATTTCTTTATGAGCGTCTGCTGTAGATTATTAGGGAAGATTGGGGGCTGCTTTCTGCCTCTAAGAACATGTTTCTCCTTTTCTACCCTTATTAACATCTCCCAAAATATCTCATTCTCGGGGGGGGGGGGGCTTCCCCACAATTCCCCCCTTTTGGGATATATGTATTTACATATATTGGTCAACCTACACAATATTAGAATGGTCTCTGTACTTTCTGTATGCCTGGCACACCACAAGGGATATTTGCCTGGCATCCTTATTTGGGGTCTATTAAAATGGGAGGTAATTTTGCAGGCCATTGGGACAAGGGGAAGTACACTGGTGGAGGCAGCACACTCATGATGATTATGGCAGTGGCCCCCAAAAGGAGAGTTTTCAAGCCATGAAGGTCTAGCAACCAGGACAGAAGTTCTGTTAAATAGAAATGTATAGTGTGCAATTTTCTGTGCCAATTCTTTTAGATGGGTCATTTTCTATGAGCTTTCAGTCAGGTTTGAAGCAAGCACATTTACCAAAATTGTTTGCATCCATGAATGTACCTTAGTAGATAATCAAAGATGGCCCATTTCCAATGATTGCTTCCTGAACCTGCCTTAGTTTATTGCATCCAGGATTTGTGAGGCCAAATTTAGATTAACCAGTATACAAGCTAGACTATGCATATTTTTGAAGTTGCGCACAAGGAGTCCTGGAACTCCTACTAATGCAGTGGAAAACCAGTGCAACATATTCTGCTTCATTGGGCAACTGAGCACCATCATTTGTGAGTCACAATCAGAAGTTGGGGTTTGGACACCTCTTTTCTGCTATCTCTTCAGTGAGGAAATTGACTAAGGGGGGGTGTCCCCTCTCCATGGAATTAGGAGACTATTGAGCCTTAGTGCCAGAGAACAAAAACCAACCAGGGGAAGCTTTAGGTCAAGTGTCCTCAAACTACAGCTTGCGGTCTGGATATGGCCCGCCAACATGATGTATCAAGCATGCATAGTGGTAGGATTAAGCTCTGCCCCTCAATTTACAGCCATTCCTTGTATGGCTGGCTTTTCCCACCAGCCTTACAATCCCTCCTCCAACTGTCGGCCTTATATATACCTTGCAGAATCTAGCAGCTCAGCTGTGTACTTCTGTTCATCGCTGTTCATAAAGGTAACGACGAAGAGCATGGGCCGGAGGGTGGGTTTGGGAGGGTGAGCTGGCAGATGGATGATACTGGCAGTGGGCTTACTGACATGTAGTAAGGGAGCATGTGGGAGAATGTGGCATCAGAGCCCTTCTGGGGTGTTTCCTGAAGCCGGTATGGCCTGTGAGGGGAGCACGTGGGGATCACACACTACTTTCGGGCCAGTTTGGGGAGGGGCCAGGGAGCTTGGCAGGGACGTCTCACCTGAAAAGACTATGTCAGAGACTTGCAGCTTTTATCTGCCATATGGCCTCTGGGTAAGTCCGTTCCTCCTCTTCCCTTCTGCTTTCCACAGTGTCCTGTTTGTCCAAACACCCAGGCCGTGCAGCAATTCCCAGGGAGGGGCCCCGACCGAGGAAGCTCAGACTGTAGCTAGTGGCTTGCCCACCGCATAAACTGCTCCCGCTGCTTTCAAAATGACCACCCAGCACTTCTCTTGGGTGCCCAGGCCCAACAAGCAGCTTTTCTGAGAACCAGGGGAAGGGGAAGCAGACGCACCGGTGGAGGAGACAAGCTTCGATTGCTTTTCGGTGGATCTCCAGGCAGAAGGGCTTGCTTTGGCCCTGGGCTGGAGCGGCAAGGAGGCAATGACAACAGCATGAAGGGAAGCCCCATGACTGGAGACTCAGCCACCAGAGCCTGGAAAAAAACCCAGCATGTTCGGCACCACTGGCATGATGGGCCTGGCCACCCTGACACAACCCCTGGAGGTGGGTGAGGCAGGGTGGTGGTGATTGGCAGGGGACAACACAAGCGGGTGACCTGTGAAGGGGCTGCGAAAGGAAGCGCTCAGGATGTAGCTGCTTCCCCGAAGAAAGCGGAACAGCTGCTGATAATTGCAGGGCGTGTACCAAAAGAGCAGCTCCTCGCATTGTGGCTGCTGCAATAAGTATGAGAAGCCCAGCCAATGTTTTGAGCACGGTTAACATCTCCAGACCAATGATTTTAGGCCGCCCTGTTCCCATAACCAGCCTTTGCTTTGTGGAAAGTATGCCTTTCCTTCCCCAGGCATTGCCAACCTCTGCCCCCATTAAAAAAACAACAACCCTAGAGCAAAACCTTCACACATAAAAAGAATATTGACTTGCTGTGCCAACCACTCCCAAATACCATTCCTTTTCTCAAAGTCAGGAGATTCAAAAGGCTTCTCTCCTGTGTGAACTATCCAGTGTATTGCTAAACTGGTATTTCGACTGAAATATTTCTTCCAATCTAGGCATTCATATCGTTTTTCTCTTGTGTGAGTTCTCTGGTGTATTATCAGATTGTCCTGCTTGCTATAGCTTTTGCCACATTGGGATAACTGGTAGGGCTTTTCTCTGGTGTGAGCTTTTCCATGAACAACTGGGAAGCCATTCTGACTAAAGCATTCGCTGCATTGGGAAACTGGTATGGCTTTTCTCCAGTGTGGATCCTCTCAAGCATAATTCTACAATCTTTGCTTTTCCCAGAATAGACAGATTTGTGGATATTTTCCACCTCTGACATTATTGCATTCTCAAGGACATCAAAAATACTCTCAATTCCTTGTTGGATGGAGCATAGTCACAATTCCCGAACTTCAAGGTTGCCTGTAGGGCCATTTCTTGCTCTCGGGAGGCATCAGGGAAGCTCCTGAAGCCTCCAGGCGGATGGTGTAGGCTGTCTTCCGCCTCCCCAGGCTCCTAGAAAGCGTCTGGAGCATGGGGAGGGCAAAAAAAGCATGCCAAAAGTGGGGGGACCGCTGGTCGTACACACATGCAAGCTGAGGTCGCAGGCATAGCCTGAGCACGCCCCACCTGCTCTCCTCCCCGCTTTTGGCACACGATCCAAAAAATGTTAGCCATCATTGATATATGTCCTTTCCTCATCCCCAATGTTGGTAATGTAGAAAAGCAGACGCAGACAGGAGTAAGGTTGTATGGGAAGGCCATCCGATGGAAGGCACCCTGAAGGGCACCCACACAGAGCATTGTTCGGGGCTCCCTTTTATTGTCAAACTTCTCAGAATAGCAAAAGCTCATTGGACAGAAAATACCCTTGGTAACTATTGATTGGTTTACAGATGCATGCTTTCCTCATGGACACCTCATGGGCACTTCATGACTCTCTACTTAGTTAATATTTTGCTGAATGGAACGTTATGTCTAATGTCTTTCTTGTAAGCAAAAGGATTAGAGGAAGGAATGTGGATTTTGACTGATTTAATCAACCTGGTTTGCCAACTACTGATTAACCAATAAACCCCACATTTCCTCCTTTCTTTTATTTTAATTCATTTTTTTAAAACAATTTGCACGCATACATTACGTCGCGTCTATGAGGTCAAATTCTGGGCCGAAACATCGTTATTCATGTAGGTACACATTGATTGCAGCAACAGCAACAAATTAACATGATTCTCTGCGATTTCTCAGTCTTCCCTTTGGTGGACGATCTGTTATTATAATACATTGACCAGACCATCATGCAGGAATACGTTAATACGCTCTTCTTCCACATAGCTCTTACTGAATGACATGGTTGTAAAGCATCTGTTTCAATGCTTTGTAATATAGTAGGACACCCCTGTGCTATCGGACAACCTCCCGTGATTTGATTTGCATAGCCAAATTCAGTATAATTTGTAAGATGTTCAACAAAGGTTTGATATGGGGTTGTTCAACACAAATGTTTTGTCTCAATATGGATATTTTCCTACATACAAAGTATTCTTATTGCTAGTGGTATTAGTATATTCCCAACAATATGCTGCCTTCTCCTGAATACTACTTCCAATCGCTAAAGTTGTATAGCTAGTATGTTCTTTTTCCAGTATTCCATCTTATCCAAGGATGTTGTATCCAGCCAGTTTTGTTAAAAGGCACTGCATGTACCATGAATCCTCCTTTTGTGTGTGTAGGAGCATGCATACAAATCCAACAGTCAGTTCTGTTGATCATTTTTGAAATATTTTGAACATCCCACAGAAAGCGATTTTGGTCCCAAAGTCCTTGTTCTGGAATACCTTCCTGTGGGGATATTGTTGCCAAAGTTGGAGGGAAAAGACATGTAAAAAGTATGCACAACACAATAGTGAGAGAATTTGAATTTAAACAAGAAAAAGCAGCCACTAAAAAGTTCTCTGGTGTTGGCTCCACATTTTGATCTTGCAAGAGCTGACTGGCTTGAGCAGACAAAGCCTTAATTTGTCCCCTTATGTTTCTTCCGAGATGCTCGGTCTCGATCCGTTTGAGGATTCTGCAGGCTGAGGGAGAAGTTGGGTATTGGATTTTTCAATTCTTCCAAGGTTTTACACACCGCACTGGAATCCACACGGGTCCTGTTGGAGCAAACACAGCAGCATATCCTCGTTCCCATGTTAACAGAAGAACCGGACCATGCCATTCAGGGTTAGGTAACAATCTATACATTACTTGTGGCTGAAGATGACTCGTTCTATGGCCAAAGTGATTATCCACTGGAGTAGATAATTTTTTTATATTAAGATGATTTAGTGTGAATAGAACTTTGTTCAGCCATTCCTGTTTCCCAAGAAGGCCTATGGGATTTCTCCCTGTTTGTTTATGTTTTTCCAAAGCTGATTTTAGGGTATGATTAGCTCGTTCTACAATAGCCTGCCCTGTGGCAGTATAGGGAATGCCAAAAATGTGTTTAACTTGCATTTCTCACAAAATTCAGCAAAGAGTTTACTACAATATGCTGGACCATTATCTGTTTTTAAAGTAGAGGGTAGGCCCATAACAGCAAATGTCCTAATACAATGATTTGTAACATGTTTTGTAGCCTCTCCTTTTTGTGAAGTAGCCTAAATGAACTATCAATTGGAACATGAAAATATTTTGAGGAGAAAAAAAAATCAAAATTGTATTCAGAGCAAGCAAAGAAATGTAACTGCATAACTTTTATATGCAGATGAAAGAACACAACAATGAAAGGTAAAGGTGCAGGAGCAGATCACCCATTTACTTTAAATTTCTCAGAAGAGAGAGGAGAAAAATGTTTAAAGTGAGCAGAAAAACTTCAGCCGCCTTTAATGACCCAAAAGGAAGGAGGGAAAGAAGGAGGGGGGGATGCACAGAGGCATTCACAGGTATCACTGGGGGCATTTCATACACACACTCATGGTAAAAATGAGCAGACACTCATTCTCCCCGCCTTTCCTGCTTCCCTCCAAAGAATGACCCAGAAGGAAGAGGGGGGGCATTCACGCAGCTGGATCCCTTCACTTATCACTCCCTGGGGCATCGGGGACACATACTCACATTCATACTGCAATCAGATCTTCATGCTTGCTCATGCCGACCAAACATAAGTATTTCAGGAAGCTTTTTTTGTTTTTTCACAAGCCACCAAGCTTCATTTACTTTTATTAGAGGATCTCACCCTCCCTTCAGGTTTGGAAATGATAACACACATGCATACACACACATACCATTAAACTACCTTGCAACTTACTGCTTCTTTATATGAAAGGGAATCAAACTACATTCATACCAACTTTTACCATCAACATACTCACATTTGCACTGCAATCATTAATTTCACATATAAAAATCCCATTTCATTCTTTCTTCATGCAAAGCAGTTATTACAATTATTTCAGGGAGCTGTACATAAGCCAATGAGCTCCATTTTCTATTATTAAAGGATCTCAACACACATGTATATACATGCACAAATACCATGGAACAACACTTTCAAGCCTGGGGGAGATCCTGACATCTATCCACCCAGACTACTTTTAATGCATTGTTTATTTGGTCAAATCCTTCTACACTGCTGTCAATTGTATTAAATCAGAAGGATTATCTCTTAGTTTTAATGCACCAAATAAATACTGGTAGGAAGACCCACATATGGGTGTAACCAGTTAATTGAACCTAAAAGCTGTTGTAATTTAACATATGACAATGTATCCTCTATTTTTAATTGAGGAATTTGTGGGTGTGAATAAGTCTGTAATAGCTTATGACCTAAATAAAGAAAAGGTTCTTTAACTTGTACCTTTTCTGGTGCTATTTGCAATCCATAAACTGCAAGATCTTGAGTCAATTCAGGTAGCCAATTTTTGCTGCGCCCAAGAATACTCCATATTTAAAGTCATGGGCATATTTGTTTCAAATTCTATCATTATGACTCCTTCATAATCAGAATCTACAACCCCCGGGATTACAAAAATTCCCTTTTTACCAGCGGAGGAGCGAGGGAGCACCAGCCCGACGGTGTTAGCAGGCAAGGGACCTTTCAATTGAGATGGCATCAAGATAACAACTCCTGGAAGAGATATATTTGTCTTCCTGATTAATTAAATCAATTCCTGCACTGCCGCTTGTGGCTCCTTTGTAATTATTAACTGTAGAGGCGGCAATTTGGCCGGGGCTTGCCGTGAACCCGAAATCTAGTTTCCCTGATCATTGATTCTACCTCTCCATTGGTTTGCCCAGTGATATCCTTTTTTGCACTTAGGACAAACTGTTTTTTGGTTTAGCACCTTGCCCCCCCCCCCCCTCTCCTGGCCCATTGCCTCTATAGGCACAATTTCCTTTGGGCTTGCCAAAGTGCCTGTTTTGTATAGAAAAATTTCCAACTCCATATATTTGATCTGGTATGAACTGCCCATCTGAATTGTTTCCTTGTGGGATCAACTGATAACCATTAGAAACTGTTTGTACCACTAGGAAGTCTTGAAGCCCTTCTGCAAGTTCTAGTCCTGTGAGATTTCATTTTTTCTGTTCTTCTAGAAATGCTGCTCGAACTGCTCCAATCGGCTCCTTTGTAGAGACAATTAATATTGGAGCAGTAAGGGAACTATGTTCTAATGGCTTCAATGTATTTGCGGCCGGTAAAGCTAGTTGAAAATAAGGAGGGGGAGCAAATTCCTTCTCTGGGAGGGAAGAGAGCGAAGAGGAGGGTGCCTTGAATTCGAATTTATGATTCCTCATCTTCTCTATTATATCCCTGCATTGTTTCCACAACAATAAATGTTGAATAGGAGCACACGGCTTGGTACGCAATTGTTTTCCAATTTTTATCCAGTCCCCTAATTCCCAGGTTCCTGCCTCAGGATACCAGGGACATTGACAACCTATTTCACCTACTAAGTTTTCTAACTTACGTAGACTAACTCCTGTCATTTCATTACATTTAAGTAATTTCTGCAGCTCTTGTGCATGAACCTTCTGCAGACCTGACAGTTCCCCCTCCCCATACTCACGAAAAATTGGGAGCAAAGTTCGCTGAGGTGCACCTGGGCTCGATTGGCCGAATGAGTAGGAGGGTATCACGTCGGGGTCACCAGATATTGGTAACGTAGAAAAGCAGACGCAGACAGGAGTATGGTTGTATGGGAAGGCCACCCGATGGAAGGCACCCTGAAGGTCACCCACACAGAGCATTGTTCGGGGCTCCCTTTTATTGTCAAACTTCTCAGAATAGCAAAAGCTCATTGGACAGAAAATACACTTGGCAACTATTGATTGGTTTACACATGCATGCTTTCCTCATGGACACCTCATGGACACTTCATGACTCTCTACTTAGTTAATATTTTGCTGCATGGAACGTTATGTCTAGTGTCTTTCTTGTAAGCAAAAGGATTAGGGGAAGGAATGTGGATTTTGACTGATTTAATCAATGTGGTTTGCCAACTACTGATTAACCAATTAACCCCACACCCAACATGAGGTTCAGAGATCTTCAAAGGTAAAAAGGAGAAGGGTGTGAAGTCAGGTGGGGTGGGAGTCAGATGTAATGGGGGTGTGAATGGCCAAGGGGACTCAAGGATTAGGATACAGAGCACAAGGGTGTCTTGGAGGGTGGGGGAGGCGTATAGATGCCTGCGGCAGGCAAACCTGGCCCTGCGCTAGGCCTCCAAGACTTTTCCCTAGCTCTGAGTAGACAGTGTTCTGCCTAGCGACTCGCACATTTGATTAATGGCTGCATCAGGGAGAGCAAGAGGATTCGGGTAGTTAAGGAAAGCAATTTCACTAAACAGCCATTGGAACATGCAACCGTAATTGAAGGCCTATAATAGTTATATCTTGAGGACTACTTTTATGTGGGCTGTGAAACTCCACATGTGGGAATTCCATAGTCAACAGACAAAAGCTTTATCCAAAATTCCTTTTTGAGGAATTCCATTAATTCCAGAAAAGGAAATATTCAGAAGGTTCTGTTAATAACCAGAAACTAGTAGTTAGCCATTTTCCAATTTCTTTTCACTCTACTTACAAATTTAATCCTGAGAAATGTTTGAGCAAAATAAATCAGGCCAAAATTCAAACAATCAATTTCTCACCTACACTTTCAATGGGAGATCACAAATGAAATTCAAGCATTCTCTAAACTCATCTACCTTTCATCATATGGATTACCTTGTGTGCAATAAGGGATGATTCATGCTTGAAGTAATCTCCGCAGACTGGACATTCCGAAGATTTCTCCACGGTGTGAGTCCTCTGGTGTTTCACCAGGGTGGAACTCAGACTAAAACTTTTCCCACAATCAAGACATTCAAAGGGTTTCTCTCCTGTGTGAGTCCTCTGGTGTGCCACCATATTGGAATTATCATTAAAGCTTTTTCCACAGATAGGACATTCAAAGGGTTTCTCTCCTGTGTGAGTCCTCTGGTGTCTCACCAGGCTACAATTAAAGCTAAAGCTTTTCCCACAATCAGGACATTCAAAGGGTTTCTCTCCTGTGTGAGTCTTCTGGTGTCTCAACAGCTGGAAATTGTGACTGAAACTTTTCCCACAATCAGAACATTCAAAGGGTTTCTCTCCTATGTGTGTCCACTGGTGTCTCACCAGACTGGAATTATAACTAAAGCTTTCAACACAGAAAGGACATTGAAAGGGTTTCTCTCCTGTGTGAGTCCTCTGGTGTGCCACTATATTGGAATTATCATTAAAGCTTTTTCCACAGATAGGACATTCAAAGGGTTTCTCTCCTGTGTGAGTCCTCTGGTGTCTCACCAGGCTGAAACTCCGACTAAAACATTTCCCACAATCAGGACATTCAAAGGGTTTCTCTCCTGTGTGAGTCCTCTGGTGTCTCAACAGCGGGGAATTGTGACTGAAACTTTTCCCGCAATCAGAACATTCAAAGGGTTTCTCTCCTGTGTGAGTCCTCTGGTGTATCAATAGATAAGAATTATCACTAAAACTTTTCCCACAAACAGGACATTGAAAGGGTTTCTCTCCTGTGTGAGTCCTCTGGTGTTTCACCAGATTAGAATTATAACTAAAGCTTTTCCCACAGATAGGACATTCAAAGGGTTTCTCTCCTGTGTGAGTCCTCTGGTGTGCCACCAGATTGGAACTCTGAATAAAACACTTCCCGCAATCAGGACATTCAAAGGGTTTATCTCCTGTGTGAGTCCTCTGGTGTACCACCAAGTGAGGCTTGCGACTGAAACCTCTACCACAATCAGGACATTCAAAGGGTTTCTCTCCTGTGTGAGTCCTCTTATGTTTCACCAGGCTGGAATTAACACTGAAACTTTTCCCACAATCAGGACATTCAAAGGGTTTCTCTCCTGTGTGAGTCCTCTTATGTTTCACCAGGCTGGAATTATCACTGAAACTTTTCCCACAGATAGGACATTCAAAGGGTTTCTCTCCTGTGTGAGTCCTCTGGTGTATCACCAGGTTGGCATTCTGACTAAAACATTTCCCACAATCAGGACATTCAAAGGGTTTCTCTCCTGTGTGAGTTCTCTGGTGTATCACCAGGCTGGAATTCTGACTGAAACGTTTCCCACAATCAGGACATTCAAAGGGTTTCTCCCCTGTGTGAGTCCTCTGATGTCTCACTAGCTGGGAATTCTCACTGAAACCTCTCCCACAATCAGGACAATCAAAGGGTTTCTCTCCTGTGTGAGTCAACTGGTGTTTCACCAGGTTGGAATTACCACTAAAACCTTTTCCACAAATAGGACATTCAAAGGGTTTTTCTCCTGTGTGGGTCCTCTGGTGTATGACCAGGTGGGAACTCTGACTAAAACATTTCCCACATTCAGGACATTCAAAGGGTTTCTTTTCTGTGTGCGTGGTCTTATGTCTCAAGAGGTGGGAATTTCTAATGAAACTTTTCCTACAATCTCTACACTTACAAGGTTTCTCCATGGAGTGAATCCTCTGATGTGTTACCAGGTGGGAATTACAATTGAAACTTCTCCCACAGTCAGGACATTGAATGGGTTTTTCTCAATTATGATTCCTCTGGTGTATCAAGATAAATCATAACTGAAAGTTTTCCAACAATCAGGATATTCAACGCATGTGAGTCTTCTGGTGTATCACCAGGCAGGAATTGTGACTTTCCCATAATCAGGACATTGAAAGGGTTTTTCTTCTGTGTGAGTTTTCTGGTGTTTCTTGAGATGGAAATTTCTAATGACGTTTTCCCCACAATCTAGATACTCATAGAGTTTCTCCCTGGAGTCAATCTACTGATGCATCACCAGACCTAAATTGTGACTAATTTTTTCCCCACAATCAGGACATTCAAAGGGTTTGTCTTTTGTGGGAGTCCTCAGGTGCTTCACTAGGAAGGAATTCGCTGAAACATTTCCCACAGAAAGGATGTTCAAATGGTTTTATTCCTTTGTGTGCATCTTTAGTGTCTCAAGACCTGGGAATTTCTAATGAGACCTTCACACAATCTGCACAGTCATATGTTTTCTCCCTTCTGTGAGTTATCTGATGTAGCACCATGTTGCCATGCTCACTAAAGCATTTACCACACTTTTGTGGCTTCCCAATTGTGTAGAGATACTTCCATGAACCACAAGGGAGCTTTTGTGACCATAGTTTTTGCCACATTCAGGTAATTTGTATGGCTTTCCGTCTCCTCTTGTGCATCATCAGCTGTGATTTGCAATCTGTGCTTTTCCCACAATAGGCAAATTTATGAAGCTTTTGCACCACTGATATTCTTGAGGAGGTAAAAAATATGGACAATGCCTTGTTTAAGGGTGCTTTCATTCAAGCCGTCTTCTTCCTCACAGGGAGAGGCATGCATTACTGTCTCTTCTACGTGGCTTTACTATTGATTTTTTCCTCCCAACAGACTTCCAGATATTTCCCTCTTTTGCTGAATTATAAATAATCTCCCTTCCCCTCTCATTTAATTTATCCTTGAGTTCTGCATAATCTGCTTATTCTTTCTTAATTTTCTCTCTTTTGTCAAACAGCTGCTGGAGGAGAAGCAGATTTGTATGGTTTTCTGCAGGAAATGGAAAATATTTTGATTTTTGGCTTGATTTTCTTCCCTTTTCAACACTGATTGTTATTTACAGTTGTCCAGAGTGCTCTTATTGCCATCCTGTTCATCTGTAAGATTCAAAGAAAAAAATGTAACTTTAATTGTTTATAAAACGGTTAGAGATAAGGTGAAAAAAGAAGAAAAGTATACACAACTTTTGCTCAGGAAGTCCTCAGCTGCAAATAAGGGCAGACAATAGACAAATACTGTCTACAACACCTCTGGTGACATCCTTGTTCAAGTAGTCCTCACTTAACTTACCACAATTGGAATGGATATTTGCGTCACTAAGCAGCTCAATCATTAAGCATCATGTCACATGACAGTGCCAACTTACATCTGTTCCTCTGGATTAAGCACAAGTGAACCTGGTTAATACATGGATAGGAGAGGAAATACCATATTTATTGGAAAGACATGGAAATAAAAAAAACTTGTAAATTTTATTCTTCTGTCACTTTTTAATATGTGTGGATTACAAACTATATTAAGAGGGCAACCTCAAGATATAATGGGAGACTTTAACTACCCTGATATCAACTGGGAGACAAAGTCTACAGCAAGTAGGAGATTGAATAGATTCCTAACCAACAGCTGACAACTTTGTCATCCAAAAGGTAGAGGAGGGAATTAGAGGAAAAACTATACTCAACCTAATTTTTACTAATAGAGAAGCGATAGAAGGAGTTGAAGTTGTCAGAACCTTGGGTGAGTGACCACATCTTACTGGAATTCAATATAATGCAAACACAAGCAATAGAATAAAATCCAACAAGTGTCTTAAACTTTAGAAGAGCTGATTTTAAGAAATTCATAGCCTAAGCAAAATTTCATGGATAAAAATCCTAAAGCAGAAAACAATGCAAGGAGTGTGGGAAATACTGGAAAATCTATATATATAAAAGCAAAATACCACTCATGCATTATCACAAAATCTCCAGACCCTTAAAGCCTACAAACCTAAATTTTCCACGTATGGTTCTCTTGGCTTCTAGGTGCTCACTAAGAAAATCTTTTTCGAAATGACCATCAATCAGAGCATTATTATTTTCTATATTATTATTAACATGTTAGCATGCTAACTAGTTCTACTCCCTCCCCTAATCAGAAAATAAACCTGTTCCAAATGCAGAACACAAGCAGAGGAGAGGAGATTCAGTTTTGGTTTTACTTTCACAGCAGGAAGCAGCTGTACTACAGAACAGTTGAGCTAACCAATAGCCAGGCTCCTTCCTGTCTCCTTAGTCACACAGCAAATACTGTTTCACTTTCAAACTAGTCCTCTGATACTAAGGAGTTCTACTTCCTCTCCCCACCTGAAAAGAAATGAATTCCAAGCTCTGATGCTAAGAAGTTCTACTCCCCCTCCCCACCTCAAAAGGAGTTTCACTTTGACTTCCAGTGGCAACGTAGGTGCTGAAGGACGTTCCTTTGGGAACCCTAGCCCCGAGATTGCGTTAAGCTGCTAGAACAGCATAAATCAGGTGTTTGGCAGTTTGAAAACTCTCCCCTCGGGAAAAGAGGGGGAGGTGAGTAAGGGTAGAGCTCCCTTAGACCCACAGGAGTAATTCTGGGGGTTGAAAGGTGAGAGCCCCCCTGAAGCCCAATAGTGCTCCGCTCCCGGGGCATCTCTGCATCGGCAGAACAAAGCACCATGACCACTCCTGCTATCAACATATTAATCTACATTTGAATAAGAAGCAGGCGGAGCGAAGACAGGAGTGATCATAATTGCAAGTACAAAACTTAACTCAGATTTACTATAATTTCCTTATGTGAAGATTAAGGGGAATAAAAGGGAAGATGGTGCCTGAACATCAAAGGGCATGGTGAAAGTGAAACTTAAGAAGCAAAGTATCTGTTAAGTGTTTGCTAAAGTTGTAAAAAGAATCAAGAGCTTGAGATTAAACAAAACAGTGTTTGTTCGCTAACAAACTATAAAATATAACAAATCTGGGGGTTAGGTGGACTTTTTGGATAAGCAATTTGGCCGCTGAAAAGTTTGATTTGAATATTTGGAAATGGCTTCAAAGCAAACTAAATTAACTGCCTCTAAGAGCGCTGGAAGCTCTCCAGCCCACACACACAAATTGCAATCTTTATTACCCCCAGCGGAAGCATTAACACTCGAAGCCCTCCAAAGTGCCTTAAAGGAACAAGCCTCTGTTCTGGAAGGTAAAATTACCAATGCCCTTAAAGATGTGTCTAACGAAATGTCTGAAATTAAGGACTTAATCCAAACTTGCAATCAGCAAATAAGGGAAGATATAGTGGATGCATTTAAGGGGTTGCTTGGTTACGTAACATCACTGGAGGATAGAGTGGAAGAAATTAATCAGTTCAATGTGAATCTGGGGAGTAAGGTTTTTTTTTTAAAAAAACAAAGTTTTATTGGTTTTTTTGAAAAATAACAGGGAAAAAGGTAGTGGAATGGTTACAAATTTTGGCAGTTGCGATGTGCGGTAGGTGCCCCCTCCCTCCATACTCATAATATACATTTACACAAAATTCATTACTAAATAGTAATATATAGTCAGCATATGAGTTCAATTAATAATTTCGATCAATTTATGTCCAGCAGATTTTCTTATTCATTTTTGTGATCTGAGTTTTCTCGGTATTGCCCCATCTCCCCCCGCCGCCAGAGCTCCGGCCCCTCCCGTGTCCTGTATGTCTGTTGTAGGATCATCTGGTTTTTCTAGGAGTGCTTTATTTTTTTCCATAAAGGCCTGCACCTCTATGGGTGTATTAATTCTAACTCTTGTGTCCTCCCAGAAAATTAGCATACCTTCAGGCATCAACCATCTGAACCACACCCCCTTCTGGTATAGTTTCTTCGCTAATTGCGAATAGCTTTTTCTTTTCTCCCTCACTTTCTTGGGGATCTGTTTCAGGATGGTTATTTCCCTATCTTGGTATTTCAAAGCTTGCCCCCTTTGTGCACTCAGAATTTCATCTCTTGTACTTTTTCTGAGAAATTTAATGTGTACCTCCCTGGGTACGTTGTGTGTTCTAGCATAAGCTGAGTTCACTCTATAAACCAGATCTAGTTCCCACCCCATCTGTTGTTTCTCTTTCTGAATGTATTCAGCCAAGATACTTGTCATAATGTCCCTTATATCTTCATCATCTGTCTCCACCACATTTTGAAATCTAAGGTAAAAGGACATTCTCTCAAATTCTATTTTCATCTGTTGGGTGTCAAGTTCTTTGTTCCCCTCTGCACACCCTCTATCCCCCCCCTCATCTCAGCCGTCCCCCCCTCCAAAAGATCCAGTCTCTGTGAGTTTTTATTAATTTGGGCCTGGTTCTCTTTAATTTCTTCTTTCATCTCTTTTAATTGTCTTTTTATTTCCTCTTGTCCCTGTAGAATTTGTTGAAACATTTGTTGGAATTCAGTCTCTGTAGTTCTAGGTTGCATCAAAGCTGTTATCGTTGATTGTGTACTAGGACTGGATGTTGTAGATGTTGGGGCAGAGGCAGCAAAGCCAGGCTTCCCAGGAGGTGGTTTTTTACGAGACATTGTTTGTGGAATAAAGAGTTCAGTCAATACAGAGAGTGATCAGTCAGATAGGTAGAACAGCCAGGAGAGTCCAGGAGATTAAAGGTCCAAGCAGAAGGTGATTTTTCTAGTTACACTGGCAGTAAGATAAAGTTTTTCACGCCAGGGACCAAAAAGTAGCAATCAACAAGAGATTTATCTGAGTAGCACGGAGACAAAGACCGGAAGCCTGAAGTTTTAAAGGTGGAGTCAATTTTCACAGTTCATAAAGACAACGGAAGTGTGCCATCTTGCCCTGCCAGCTTCGAGTTTAGAGGCATAACAAAGTTTTCAAAGTTTCCAAAATTTCCAGATCATCGTTACATTGTAGAGTTAAATCCAAAGTTCGCTTTTAGTAAGAGCGTGACATCATTGGTTGGCTCTCCCCCTCCTCCTTCCCCTGGGGCTGAGAGCAAAATTGTTTCAAGCCGCTTGTCCGAGGGGGGGGAATCCCCCTCCCTCCAGCCGCGCTTCTCCAGCCAAGCCGAAAGAAAAGTTTAAACTGCTGGCAATTTCTCCAGATTAGTAGAGGGAATGGAAGGGAGTTTTCACCGCACCGCACCGCAGCCGCGTCCTTCTGCTTGTTTATTCTTCCGTCAGCCTCGCAGCGAAGACGCCGGAGCGTCTCCCCATCATGCTCCCCAGTGCCTGAAGCGAGGCGGGGGGGCCCCCATGGCCGCCGCCGATCCAGGGGATCCCCCGCGGTGCCGCTCCTCCGGCAGGAGCCTCTACGGGGCGTCCTGTGCCCCCCCAAGGAGTGGGGAGCCTACCGGGAAAGCGCGGGGCGAGCAAAGCTTGCCCGTCGCCGTCAGCCGCCGGAACCGGAAGTCAATCTGGGGAGTAAGGTTGATGACACTCAAAGCAAGATGGAAAAATCAGAGGCAGACGTCACAATGATACAATATAGAGCGATGGAATTTGCTTTGAGAATAAGAGGCCTGAAAGAAAATAACCAAGAAAAATTGAAAAAGATTTTTGCAGAAGCCTTTGTTCAATTAACTGATGGATCCAGGACCAAATATGACTGGCAGATGGACAAAATTTACCGCGTTAATTCATGGATTGCCAGACGGAGACAACTACCAAGAGATATTGTAATCCATTTTGTTACCAGGAAAATAAGGAACGGGATATTACAAGCAACTTATAAAAACAAATTGCCAGTCGCAGGTCAAGAGGTGATAGTACTAAAGGAAATTCCCCCTAAAATGTTGAGATCTAGAAAGGATTATGCATTTCTAGTGGATGAACTCAGAACTCCCCAGATACAGTACAGATGGGAGGTCCCAGAAGGATTGGTGGTGAATTACTTAGGAGAAAGATATCGTCTTAGCTCAGTCTGGAAAGCAAGAGATTTTTACAGCAATGTATTAAAGGCTGGATACCCTCCATCTCCAGGATCTAGAGGAAGAAAAGAACCAGGGGAGGATAAACAGGAAGATATCCAGACACAAGTGGGTGCTGCTCAAACCCTGGACTTACTTGAGGAGACAGAAGAAATCATGGAACAAAGACAAACCCGAGCGGTTACCAAATGTAAAGAGCAAGAATTAAAGATGCAACAAGCCCAGACAACAATCCAAGAAACTATAAACAGAAATACAGAAACTGTGGGGGAGCCAGACCAAAGAAGAAATTCCAGCAGGATTTCCAGGTGGCTCTTAAAAAGCTTCAGGGGGCTGAAGATGACAACTAAATTTCTAACCTGGAACGTTAATGGTTTAAACTCACCACAAAAAAGGAAAAAAATATTTCACTATCTGAAACAATTTAAAAACGATGTAATTTGTCTGCAAGAATCACAAATTAGAACACAGGACCAGAAATATTTGATGAATGCAAGATTGGGACTACATTTTGTGGCATCTGCTCCAGAGAAAAAAAATGGTATAGTTATATACTTAAGATAAGACTTAAAGGCTGAATTAATTGAAGCAGATCCTCAAGGAAGATATATTGCAATTGAACTATTAATAGAAGGAAAGAAAATACTCTTAACAGGAGTATATGCTCCCAACCAACAACAAGAAACTACTGCAAAATACTCAAACACGAACAAGACTACCTAAATCTTTTTTTGAGTTGATGGATGATATGGAATTGAGAGACATTTGGAGAGAACGGAATGTTAAAGAACGGGCCTTCACATTCTTCTCTGATAGGCATCAATCCTTTTCTAGAATTGATTTTATACTAATTACAAATGATTTACTTTCTAGGGTGAAGAAGACGAAGATATGGTCGAGAACTCTAACAGATCATAATCCGGTTTGGATGGAATTGGAATATAGAGGGATCCAGGAGATCTTGGAGGTTAAATGAGAATTTATTTAGATATGAGAGAAACGTTATAGAATGTAAAAAAACTATTGAAATAATATTTTGCTTTTAACATGCATAAGGGGACATCGATGGAAATGGTTTGGGACGCAAGCAAAGCTTACATGAGAGGTGTCTTAATAGATCTGAATAACTTATATAGGCGTAGACATGGGGGAAAACGAAGGGAATTAAAAGAAGAAATAAAAAAGAAGGAGCAGGCGTTAATATCTAATCCAGACGACAAGAAGATAAGAGAAGCAATTACTTTACTGCGAGGACAGTTCAAGTTGCCTACTACTCAAGAATGGACGTTAAAAGTAGTAAACTTAGCAGAGATGGCCAAAATCTCAGCATATTTGAAGGACCATTCAGATGAGAAATATAAGTGGGAATGGAGAAGATGGATTGACTATATAAAAAAATAAATATCGGACTAAGAAATTCCAATTAGCTTATGAGTGAAGGCACAAGGAATGTTACAATTTATCTAAAATTAGTTTAATAACAGGGAAGTTAAAGTACAAGAGGAGGTAGGATGCTAAAGTTAGTTAGCTTATGTTAGCATATGATTGTTAAATGTTTATACCCTGTATTTTGCTCTGGGAGATTGGGGGGAGGGAGGGTTGGAGGGGGGGTAGGGTTGGGGGTGGAGGGAGGGAAGGGGAAACATTTGTAAAACCTATTACTTTTTAATAAAAAAAGGAGTTTCATTTTCACAGCAGCAAGCAGCTTTACTACAGAACAGTTGAGCAAAGCCACACCCAGGTTCCTTCCTGTCTCCTGCTTGCTCACACAGCAAAGACTGTTTGAGTTTCCAAACACCCCTCAACTCTCTCACACACTGACAGGGCGCTAGACAGATGAATACTAATGGATGCTGGTAGGCAGAGGAAGATCCCTCCCCCTTATTTTACTCCCCAGTTCAGATAAATCTGTTCCTTCTAGTGTAATGCCAGTTATAGGAAAAAGAGGCAAAAATGCAGAAAAAGATTTACAGATGCGATTAGGAAAAAACAAGTAAGGGAAGCTGCACACAAGTATCGTCAAACTCATCCCCAAGTCAGTAGAAAGGCTGTAAAAAAGTATACATCTAATAACCCCTATGCTAATCAGTCACAAATGAGATCAATGCCTTGGACTAATACGTATTTCTCTAGTTTTAAATTTGAAACTCAGAAATAAACAATAAACTACACAATTCTCAGTATTGCTTTATCTTCCACATTTCGGCATGGTCCGTGAAACACCCAGTGATAAGATATAGTGAGATGAAGTCAAGGCTGAAGCCCAGCGCTCCCCTCCACCATTTAAACCTTCCCGTGACTCCACATACTGCCCACGCATGCTCACAACGGTCCCAGCCAAGTCACAAGCTATCTTGGTTTGCTGCCTGGCGCAGGCAGCCATGCTGTGTTTCGGAATGGCAGGTTGAGGGTCCCGGGATGTGCTACAGTGGTGGTGCACCTCTCTCCCCTTCAGCCATACTTCCAAGGACTTCCAAGGGGTGAATATTGCTGATAGGAAGCCTTCTGGAAGGCACCGAAGTCGTTTCAATGCCCCCATGACTAGAGAAGTGGCTGTTCTCATTGTCGCCCAGGATTTTGAGAAAAGAGATATCGTTCTCCACACAGAGAAAACTGGTTGTTACGAATCAGTGAGATGCACTGTGCCTATGAAGCTCTCCAGTACCCTCTGATGTTCTGCCATGGAGAGGATGGCTATTACATCAATATACCTCAGTGTGAACCAAACACCAAAGTTCCTCTCAATAAGACGGTGTCTGCTGCTACCTTTTACAGCTACAGGATAATGGACGGTGATGGTAAAGAATGCTGCCCATTGCTGTTCCATTTATGTAGTGAAGCACAGGTATCCAACTTCTTAGTATGATCATATAAGCCCAGCCCAACACATTATTACTGTAAAGGGAAAACAAGATATCCAAGAACAATCCAGCATGGTTGCATAAAGATTTCTTTGATAAACTGAATGAAAAAAGGATCAGTATAAAAAATGGAAAGAGGACACATAACTAAGGCAGAATACTAGCATATAGCCAGAATCTGCATAGACGAAATCAAGGTCATGGTGAGAATGAACTAAAACTTGCAAAAATATCAAAAATCATTTTAAAACATGTATAAAACAAGAAAAAAGTCAGGGAATCTGTTTCAGAATGGTTATCTCCTTATCTTTGTATGTCAAGGATTGCCCCTTTGTGCATTCAGGATTTCATCTCTTGTGCTTTTCCTAAGAAATTTAATGTGTACCTCCCTGGGGACATTGTGTGTTCTAGCATACGCTGAATTCACTCTATAGGCCAGGTCTATTTCCCACCCCATCTGTTGTTTTTCCTTCTGAATATACTCAGCCAAAATGGTTGTCATGATGTCCCTTATGTTTTCATCATCTGTCTCCATCACGTTCTGAAATCTAAGAAAAAAAGACATTCTCTCAAACTCTATTTTCATTTGTTGGGTGTCAAGTTCTTTGTTTCCCCTCTGCACACCCTCTATCCCCCCCCAAATCTCAGCCACCCCATCCTCCAAAAGATCCAGTCTCTGTGAGTTCTTATTAATTTTATCCTGGTTCTCTTTAATTTCTTCTTTCATCTCCTTCAGTTGTCTCTTTATTTCCTCTTGTCCCTGTAGAATTTGTTGAAACATTTGATGAAACTCCAGGTCCGTAGATTTAGGTTGCTTGAAGGCTGTTAATATTGATTGTGTGCTAGGACTGGAGGTTGCAGATGTTGGGGCAGAGGCAGCAAAGCCTGACTTTCCAGGGGGTGGTCTTTTAGATGCCATTGTTTATAAAGTAAAGAGTCCAGTCAGTATAAAGAAGGATCAGTCAGAGGGATAGAACAGCCAAGAGAGTCCAGGAGAGAGTCCAGGCACAGGGGAATTTTCTAATCACCCTGGCAAAAGAGCAGACGTTTTTCACTCCAGGGGGTTCAGAAACAAACAGTCCACAAGAGAATTATCCAGTTAGCACGGAGACAAAGACCGGAAGCCTGAAGCTAAAAGGTGGAGTCAAGTTTCACACTTCATGAAGACAACGGAAGTGTGCCATCTTGCCCTGCCAACTTCGGATATTGAGGCAACAAATAAAGTTTTCAAAGTTCAAAGTTCCCAGGGCTTCCAGATCTCATTGTCTTAAAACTTAAAATTTTAAATCTGAAAATCCATTTAGTAGGGGTGTGACATCTTTGGTTTGGCTCTCCCACTCCTCCTTCCCTTGGGGCTGCGAGCTCACTTGTTTCCAGCCGCTTGTCCAAGGGGGGGGGAAATCCCCCTCCCCTCCAGCCGCACCTCTCCAAATCAAGCCAAAAATTCAAATTTGCACAGCTGACAAATTTTAAAGTTGGTAGTAGGAATGAAGGAAGTCTACACCTCACCGCTCCGTCGCCGCATCCTTCAGCTTTCTTTTTTGACTCCGAACAGCCTCTCAGCGAAGACGCCCACGCGTCCTCCGATCTGCTCCCCGGTGCCTTGGGCGCTGGGGACCTCCCGCCGGCTGCCACCGATCCAGGGATCCCCCGCGATGCCGCCCCTCCGGCAGGACGCCTCTGCAGGGCGTCCTGTGCCCCCCAAGAATTGGGGAAGCCCACCGGGGAGCCGGAGCGAGCAACAAGTTGCCCGTCGCCGTCAGCCGCCGGAACCGGAAGCTCATAACCATTCTGAAACAGATCCCCAAGAAAGTGAGGGAGAAAAGAAAATCTTATTCGCAATTGGGGAATAAACTATACCAGAAGGGGTGTGGTTTCGATGGTTACTGCCTGAAGGTATGCTAATATTCTGGGAGGAGACAAGAGTTAGAATTAATACACCCATAGAGGCGCAGGCCTTTATGGAAAAAAATAAACTACTCCTAGAAAAACCAGAAGACACTTCAGTAGATATACAGGACACGGGAGGGGCCGGAGCACTGCCAACGGGGGGAGATGGGGCGACATCAAGAAAGCTCAGATCACACAAATGAGTAAGTAAATCCACGTGATATAAACTGACCGAAATTACCAATTGAATTTACCACACTGACTATATGCCATTATGTAATATTTGAACTTTATGCAAATGTATACTATGAGTCTGGAGGGGGTGGTGCACCTACCGCATTTAGCGGCTGCCAAAATTTGTAATCTTTCCCATACCTTTTCCCTTTGTAAAATATTAAAAAACTAATAAAACTTTGTTTAAAAAAGAAAAAAGAAAAAAGTCAGGGAAACAGTCAGTGCACTAACGGGAGATGATGGCAAGGAAGTGATGGGCAGTAGAGACACAGCAGAGCTGCATAATTCATTATTTCCATCTATTTTCAGCAAAAATAAAAAAAATATCCAAACATACCAAAAACAGAACTGTAAAAGGCAGACTAGGAATACAAATTAAAACAGGCAAGAAAATGGTAAGAGAACACCTGTCTATTCTAGATGAGTTACAATAATACATACAATAATAGAGTTGGAAGGGAACTTGGAGGTCTTCTAGTCCAACCCCCTGCCTAGGCAGGAAACCCTTTACCGTTTCAGACAAATGGCTATCCAACATCTTCTTAAAGACTTCCAGGGGTATTCACAACTTCTGGAGGCAAGCTGTTCCACTGATCAATTGTTCTAACTGTCAGGAAATTTCTCCTCAGTTCTACGTTGCTTCTCTCCTTGATTAGTTTCCATCCATTGCTTCTTGTTCTACCCTCAGGTGCCTTGGAGAATAGTTTGAATCCCTCTTCTTTGTGGCAACCCCTGAGATATTGGAACACTGCTATCATGTCTCCCCTAGTCCTTCTTTCTCTTAAACTAAACATACCCAGTTCCTGCAACCATTCTTCATATGTTTTAGTCTCCAGTCCCCTAATCATCTTTGTTGCTCTTCTCTGCACTCTTTCCAGAGTCTCCACATCTTTTCTACATCGTGGCAACCAGAACTGAATGCAGTATTCCAAGTGTGGCTTTACCAAGGCATTACAAAGTGGTATTAACACTTCACGTGATCTTGATTCTATCCATTTATGCAGCCTAGAACTGTGTTGGCTTTTTTGGCAGCTGCTGCACACTGCTGGCTCATAATTAAATGGTTGTCCACTAGGACTCCAAGATCCCTTTCACAGTTACTACTACTGAGCAACATATCAGCTATACTGTACCTGTGCATTCCGTTTTTATTGCCTAAATGTAGAACCTTACTCTTTTCACTATTGAATTTCATTTTATTAGATAGTGCCCAATGTTCAAGTTTGTCAAGATCCTTCTGTATCTTAAGCCTATCTTCTGCAGTGTTAGCTATTCCTGCCAGCTTGGTGTCATCTGCAAATTTGATGAGTTCCCCATTTATTCCCTCATCCAAATCATTGATGAAGATGTTGAAGAGTACTGGGCCTAAAAAAGAGCCTTGGGGTACTCCATTGCATACTTCCCTCCATGTAGATGCAGTTCCATTGAGGAATACACATTGAGTGCGGTTGGTCAGCCAGTTACGAATCCATCTGGTGGTGGTGCTGTCTAACCCACATTCCTCTACTTTATCCAGTAGTAGGTTATAGTCTACCTTATCAAAAGCCTTACTGAAGTCCAAGTAAACTATATCGACGGCATTCCTCTGGTCCATTAATTTTGTCACATTATCAAAGATTAGTTTGGCATGATCTATTTTTGATTATTTTTTCCAGAATCTTTCCTGGTATTGAGGTCAGGCTGATAGGTCTGTAGTTTCCTGGATCTATTTTTTTTCCCGTTTTTGAAGATGGGAACCACATCAGCTCTTTTCCAGTCCTCTGGTAGTTCCCCGGTGTTCCAGGATCTCTGAAAGATATAATTCAGTGGTTCTGAGATCTCGTCTGCTAGTTCCTTCAGAACCCTGGGGTGTAATCCATCTGGTCCTGGTGATTTGAACTCATCTAGGGTTGACAGGTGCTCACTTTCCATTTTCTTCCCCATTTCAATTTGTGTTCCTAATCTGATTTTTGTGGTGCTGTTTTTGATAGGATGGACTGTTTTATCCCTTTGTGTAAAGACAGATGCAAAACATGAGTTAAATAGTTCTGCTTTCTCCCTATTGCTTGTCACCTTCTTGCCACTTTCTCCTAGCAATGGACCAATTGTTTCCTTAACCTTTTTCTTGCTTTTAACATGTTGGAAGAAGCTTTTTTTTGTTAATTTTTACTTTTGTGGCAAGCCTTTCTTGCCTTAGCTTTCCTCACTTCATCTTTACAGGCTCGGGCTATTTGCTGATATTCTGCCTGAGTTATGTCCCCCTCCTTCCACTTTTTATACTTATCTTTTTTGTCTTTCAGTTTGTCAGAAAGTTATTTATGCAGCCATGCTGGTTTCCTTTGGGAGCTGTTATTTTTCTTCTTCATTGGTATTATGCTAGATTGGGCTTTTGTAATCTCATTTTTCAAAATTTCCCAAGCTTCTTGAGTTGTTTTCCCCTTGGGGATTCTCATCCATGGAATTTTTCCCAAGCTCTCTCTAAGTTTATTGAAATTAGCTTTCTTAAAGTCCAAGACTCTAGTTTGGCTTTGTTCTACTACTTGTGTTTGGATAATGTTGAATTCCAATATTGCATGGTCACTTGCCCCCAGGGTTCCTATGGCTTCAACACCTTCCATCATTTCCTCTCTGTTAGTGAGAATTAAGTCCAATATGGCTGATCCCCTTGTTCCCTTCTCTACTTTTTTGAAAACAAAAGGTTGTCTGCTAGGTTTGTTAGGAACCTGTTGGATCTTCCACTTGGTGCAGAGTTCTAATCATCGGGACCAGATAGATTACATCCCAGAGTTCTGAAGGAGCCGGCAGACGTGATCTAAAAATCATTCAACCATATCTTTCACCAAGGAACTACCGGTGGATTGGAAAAGACCGGAAAAGACCAGATGTAGTTCCCATCTTCAAAAAGGGGGAGAAAAATGGATCCATAAAACTGAAGGCCAATTAGCCTGACATCACTACCTGGGAAGATCTTGGAAAAGATAATGAAACAAAAGATCTGCAAACACCTAGAAGCAAGCAAATATATAACCAGAAGTCAACATGGGAAGTCAACATGTTATTTCATTCTTACACAAAGTGACAAAATTAGCGGACCAATCTAATACATTGTATAATTGGATTTCAGTAAGGCAGTTGACAAAGTAGACCATAACCTACTTCTTCGTAAATTAGAAAAATGTGAGATAGGTACATCCTTCCACACAGATGGATTCATAACTGGTTGACAAACCATACTCAAAGTGTATTCTGTTAGGTATTAGCATAAACCGCTGTAAGTCTCCACTCAGGTCCGCCACTAGGGGGGGAACAAGGGGTTGTTCTGATTGGATGGGAGGTTTACCAGATCCCTATAAAAGGGGAGCTACTCGACCCCATAGCAAGCTGGATCACTACTACTAAATAAAGAGCTGTTGTTGTCACTATCGTCTGGAGTCTGTTCTCTCGTTGCCCGAATCCAACATTGGCGACGAAGGTGGGATTGAGAGGCAGATAGGACGAAGAAGCTACCTCCAGAATCTACAGATCCGATCCAGCCCCGGAATTAGGCAGAAATTCCGGCAGCCATCTCAGCGCGGCAAATTCGAACGCAGACAAGATGTCGATGCACGCTCCTCTAACTCCATACGATCCAATCGCTGAGCATTGGGAATCCTACATGCTGAGATTCGAGTGCTTCCTCGAGGCAAACGATCTCACGGGAGTACCGGACTCCCGGAAAAAGAATATGTTCCTGAGCTACTGCGGTCGAGAGGTTTTCGAGACGGCCAGGGATCTCTCGGAGCCAACCCCCATCCAGGCGGTAACATGGACGGCGCTGCAACAGACGTTGCAAACACATTACGCGCCAAAACCTTCCCGCCACGTTTGCCGCCAGGGATTCAACACGAGGAACCAGAAGGCGGGAGAATCCATCAACCAGTACGTTGCAGCACTTCGGAAAGCCACGCATTGCGGGTTCAGGGACCTGGACGAGCAAATCCTGGATCGCCTTATATGCGGGTTAAAAGACATTTTGTTACAAAAACGATTGTTGGCTAAACCCAACCTAAGCCTGCAAATTGCGCTAGACGAGGCGAGAGCTTCTGAATCAGCGGACAAATCTTCCGAAACAATACAACGTGGGTACAGCGCGATCCAGCCTGGAGCCAGACAAGCCAGAGTGCATTATGAGGCCACCGATCAAGAGATCAAGGACAGCGAATACGAAGACAGTCATCGAATGCGGAGCAGTCACACAAGACCAGCGGGGAAACCCGAATTCCGTTTGCCACCCTGTGCAAGTTGCAGAGGGAACCACCCCCGGTCTACCTGCTGTTTCAGGAACGCTGTTTGCTCGCATTGCGACAAACTTGGGCACATCGCACGAGTGTGCCGGAGTGAAGTCCCTGCCACACAATGGCAGCATCCTATGTACCGCCGACAGAAGCCCAACCCAGGGGCTTGGCGGAAAAACAAAGGGCGCCCAGAGAGAGAACCGAGGGAGTCAGCCGAGAGAGAATACACACAAAGAGCTGAAAGGGCGCATTTCCAGAGAGCTGAGAGAGAGTATTCCCAGGAAGCCGAGAGAGAGTATGCCCAGAAAGAACCAATGAGAACCTATCTCACAACGATAGGTCAGGTCCGCACAAAGCGGCCTAAAAAGCTGAAACTCACTGTCCTCCTGGAGGACTCCCCTTGCGAGCTTGAAGTCGACACTGGATCGTCCCTGACGATCATCTCGTGGTCAGCCATGAAAAAGGCAATTCCGAGCCTTAAGAAGTGCCAATTGCGAACACCAGACATCCTGCTACGAGACTACCAGGGGAACAGGGTCCCCATCATGGGTCAAGGCACGTTTCGGGTCCAGTTCAAAGACATCATAGCCCAGCTGCCCGTGACCGTCGCCAGCGCGCCATTACAGAGCCTCCTGGGACTGGATTGGTTCGAAGCCCTGGGGCTAGAAGTCACCGGAATCAACGCCGTGGAGAACAGCAGCGCTGAGGAAATTTTTAAGGAGTTCGAGGATGTGTTCAGCCCCGGCCTTGGTAAGTATGTGGGAAAACCAATATCATTCAATTTGGATCCAAAAGTGGCGCCAATCCGGCTCAAACCTAGAAGAGTGCCTTTTGCACTCCGTCCCAAGATTGACAAAGAAATTGATAAGCTCGTAGAGCAAGGGATCCTTGAACTGGTGGATCACGCGCGCTGGGAAACCCCAATCGTGACCCCAGTTAAGCCGGATGGGTCAGTCCGCATCTGCGCGGACTATAAATGCACAATTAATGTCGCCCTACAACAAAGCGCGTATCCTGTGCCCGTAGTCCAACACTTATTGCACTCGTTGGGGCCAGGAAAGATCTTTGCGAAATTAGACATGGCACAAGCGTATCAGCAGCTGCCTGTGGATAGCGCCACGGCAGAGGCCCAAACTATAGTGACGCACAGGGGTGCCTTCAAATGTAACCGGTTACAATTCGGCGTAAGCATCGCTCCAGGTTTGTTCCAAAGCGTCATGGAACGGCTTTTGCAGGGCATACCAGGAGTCGTCCCATATTTTGACGACATCTTGGTGTCAGCTGCAAATGAGGAGCAACTATTAAAACGTGTCAGAACTGTTTTGGCCAGAATTAGAGAAAAGGGTCTCCGCCTAAAAAAGGAAAAATGTAAAATTAATGTGCCTAGCGTAGAATTCCTGGGTTATAAAATCGATGGACTGGGTATACACCCAACATCGAAGAAAATTAAGGCGATCCAGGACGCCCCCACATCACGAAATCAGACCGAGTTGCAGGCATTCCTCGGACTTCTTAACTTCTACAGCGTTTTTCTAAGACAGAAAACTACCGTCGCTGAGCTGCTACACCGACTCCTAGCCAAGAACGTGAAATGGACCTGGGGACGTTCCGAGGCGGCCGCCTTCGCCGCAGTCAAGCGCCTGCTCACGACCGACTCTCTACTCATTCAGTACAGCCAAACTCTACCAGTGGTATTGACCTGCGATGCATCACCTTTTGGCGTCGGCACAGTACTCAGCCACAGAATGCCAAACGGCAACGAAGCCCCCATCACGTTCTACTCAAGGACTTTGTCATCGGCGGAACGAAACTACAGCCAAATGGACAGGGAAGCATTAGCCGCTGTGACTGGAGTCAAACATTTCCACGAGTATCTCTACGGCCGCGATTTCGAACTTATCACAGACCACAAACCATTGCTGGGTCTTTTGGCGGGAAACCGCCCCACACCGGTCTCACTCTCCCCGCGCATGACCAGGTGGACTGTTTTCCTGGCTGCGTATTCCTACAAACTGATACATCGACTGGGTTCCACAATAATTCCATCTCTGGCCATTGGGGGCATTCAACTCGCCCCCGTGGAGCGGGCGCGCAATTTGGGCGTCCTCCTGGATGCCAGGCTGTCCATGGATGAACATGTGACAGCCGTGGCCAGGGGGGCGTTCCACCAGGTTCGCCTGGTGCGCCAATTGCGCCCCCTATTGGACCGGGACGCCTTACGCACAGTCACCCATGCGCTGGTGACGTCTCGCCTGGACTACTGTAACGCTCTCTACATGGGGCTTCCCTTGAAATGCACTGGGAGACTGCAGTTGGTCCAGAATGCGGCCGCGCGGGTGATTATGGGGAGTACTAAGTACTCCCATGTGACACCTCTCCTGCGCGAGCTGCACTGGCTTCCTGTGGTCTATCGAGTGCGTTTCAAGGTCTTGATTACGATCTTTAAAGCGCTCCATGGCTCAGGACCTAGTTACCTGCGGGATCGTATTCTGCCCCATACATCCCTACGACCCATCCGCTCGCACAGAGAGGGACTTCTCCAGGTGCCGTCCACCAAACAGTGCCATGGGGCGGCGCCTAGGAGCAGAGCCTTCTCTGTGGCGGGCCCAGCCCTGTGGAATGACCTCCCCCCGGATATTAGGACCACTACTGACCTCCGCTCCTTCCGTGTCAAGCTCAAGACCCACCTTTTCCAAATAGCTGGCCTGGCTCAACCATAACTTTGTAACGCTCCTGATGGGTTTTTTTAATTTAGTAATTTTATTTAAGGGGATTTTAAATTGTGTTTTTAACTGTCTTTCACTTATAAGTCAACTCTCCTCCATGCACATATGTATATGTCTCTGTTCTTTTTGTATATATGTTTGTCTTATGTGTATTTTTATCCGTTTTGATTGTACGCCGCCCCGAGTCCTTCGGGAGAGGGTTGCGGCTAATCAAATAAAATTATTATTATTATTATTATTATTATTATTAGGGCACGCAGATGCACTCAGCCATTGCCCACTACCAGAACTGTTAACAGACCCTACTCCCGAAATACCGGTCCTTTTGATTGACTGTTTGGACTCAGGGCCAGTTTCTTCTGTGGACGTTGCTAGGTTTTCTGCTAAGGACAATGTAATCAGACAAGTACAAACTTGGGTATGGAGGGGGTGGCCCAAAGGGAATGTGGGACCCGAATTCAAACTGTTTTGGTCTAAGCGCGATGAACTGTCGGTTTTACAAGGTTGTTTATTGTGGGGGGATCGAGTTGTTGTACTGTACGCACTGCGGAGAAATGTATTAGAGGCTTTACATGTTGGGCATCCAGGGATCGTAAGGATGAAAGCGTTAGCTAGGAGTTACGTTTGGTGGCCAAACATGGACAAGGAGATAGAGGAATGGGTAGCCACTTGTGAGCCGTGCCAAGAGTCCAGACCAGCCCCCCCTGAAGCGCCCGCTACGGAATGGGACAAACTGAAAGCACCCTGGTCGCGAATACACATTGATTTCGCAGGGCCAGTCCAAGGGCAAACGTTTCTAATAGTTGTGGATGCATACTCCAAATGGTTGGAAGTAGTCCTGATGACTTCAATCACGGCAGAGGCAGTCATTAAGGTACTACGGCAGCTTTTCGCCACTCACGGCCTGCCCGACCTCCTGGTTTCCGACAACAGGCCCCAATTCACGGCCATGCAATTCGAAACATACTTAGCGAGTCAGGGAATTCGGCATGCCCTCGTCACGCCGGAGAGAATAGTGCGATCTGCAAAAGAGGCCCTCGCTAGGATGGGCCCAGGTGATTGGCAAACACGAATCGACCATTACTTACTAATCCAACATATTACCCCTAGTGCCACGACGGGAAGGAGCCCCGCTGAACTCCTCATGGGTCGCCGCTTACGGTCTCACCTGGACCGGCTTCACCCAAACTACTCTGCCACATCGCCCCCAGACTCCACAAGCAAAATTCAGAACTTTAGCATAGGGGATTCAGTATACGCCCACAACTATGCAGGGGGGACACTGTGGATTCCGGCAAAGGTAATTGGTATCACGGGTCCTCGATCATACTTGTTGGAGCTAGAGGACGGTAGAAACTGGAAGAGGCACATAGACCAACTCCGAGGTCGTCTAATGCACTCCAACCTATGATCAGCAAATGAAGACTTCATTCCGTCGGAAAGTCAGCCAATGCAACAACCCGAATATCCGAGCACAGAGGACTACAGCACCACGGAGCCTGGGGTGAAACCTGAGATCAACGATAGAGCAGAACAGCCTCCGAGCGAGAGGAACCTACCATCCCCTGCCAGCGAAACGGAACAAGAGGAACACGCCGATCTCACGCCCGCTGCAACTCAACCCGAACTTCGACGGTCCACCCGAGTAAGGCAGAAACCGGCATACTTACAGGACTTTGTCACCAACCGGAACACTCCATCTAAGAGGGGAGGGGTGTTAGATATTAGCATAAACCGCTGTAAGTCTCCACTCAGGTCCGCCACTAGGGCGGGAACAAGGGGTTGTTCTGATTGGACGGGAGGTTTACCAGATCCCTATAAAAGGGGAGCTACTCGACCCCATAGCAAGCTGGATCACTACTACTACTAAATAAAGAGCTGTTGTTGTCACTATCGTCTGGAGTCTGTTCTCTCGTTGCCCGAATCCAACATATTCCTTAATGGGACTATATCTATATGGAGAGAAGTAAGCACTGGGTACCCAAAGGTTCTGCTTTAGTACTCTTTAATATCTTCGTAAATGCGTTCGATGACGGATTCCAACAGGAACACATCAAATTTGTAAATGACACCAAATTGGCAGGAATAGTCAACACCTCAGAAGCTAGACTCAAGATAGAGAATCTCGATAGATTAGAACACTGGGCCTTATCTAACAAAATGAAATTCAATGCAGGGGGGAAAAAGGTTTTACACTTATTCAAAAAAAACCAAATGTACTAGTACAGAATAGGTAGCACTTGGCTCAAGTAATAACTATGAGAGGAACCTTGAAGTCCTAGTGGACAATCATTTAGATATGGGCCAGCTGTGTATTGCAGTGGCCAAAAAAAAGCCAATACAATACTAGGCTGCATTAACAGAGATAGAATCAAGATCATGTGAAGTACTAGTACCACTTTATAAAGAGTAAGACCACACTTAGATAATTGCAGACAGTTTGGTCACTATATCATAAAAAGATGTTGAGACTCTGGAAAGAATGCAGAAAAAGAGCAACAAAGAGGATTAGGGGATGGAAGAGAAAAATACAAAGAAGGGTGGCAGGAATTGGGTATGTCTAGTCTAGTGAAAGGAAGGACTAGGGCTAATTTTCTGGGAGGGCAGTAGAATTAGAATTAAGACAGTTGTGGAGGCGGAAGCCTTTATTAAAAAAAATAATGCCCTCCTAGATCAAACAGGGGACAGTACACAAGATGTGAAGGAGGGAGGGGCCGCGGCTCTGCCAGCAGACAGGGGGGAGGATGCAACACTTAGAAGACTCAGATCACAAAAATGAGTTGAATAATTGTTATAATGTAACTCTTGGAAGTGATATAAAAGATAATTGAATATATTGATGATTGAATGTAAAAACAAAAAGCTGCCAATGTTTATTCAAATTTTGATGTTTTTTCTTTTCTTTTTTATTAAAGTTGTGAGATTCGGGGGGATTTCTACCTCCCGCATGATGTAGCTGTCAAAGTTTTTCTACACCTATTTACATTTCCCCCTAAAACATTTGTAAAAAACCAATAAAAATTTTACAATAAAGAAAGGAAGGACTAGGGGTGACATGATAGCCAACTTCCAATACTTGAGGAGTTGCCCCAAAAGAGGGAGTGGTGTCAACCTATTCTCCAAAGCCCCTGAAGGCAGGACAAGGAACTGGATGGAAACTAATCAAGGAGAGAAGCAACTTCGAACTAAGGAGAAATTTCCTGACACTGAGAACAGTGGAAGGGTTTCCCTTCAGAGGTTGTGGGAGCTCCATCCCTGGTGGCTTTTAATCAGAGGCAGGACAGCCATTTGTCTGAAATGATATTGGGTCTCCTGCTTGATCAGGGCGTCTGTATAGAAGACCTGCAAGGTCCCTCCCAGCTCTGTCACAAACCCTCCAGTGATGGGAGCACCCACAACCTCTGGAGGGAAGCCATTCCCAAAGAATCCACCTTCACTTGGAAGAGACTTTTCCAATCTTCCCACCAGGAGGAAAATTGCAGCCACCAGTTTCACAGCCTGCAGCACCAGTGGGCTTAAATTCGGGGAGGGAAGGAACCTGCAGCAGCAGCAGCTGAGATGCTTCAGCCCAGTTGCTTCTCTGCTTCCAGGACTCTCCTCCCACCTGCCCTCCGCTCACCTTCCAGCTGATGCTTCCACCATGGGAATAGCACAAAAGCCGCTCTGCACACCACTCTCCTCCCATGAGTGATCCGGAACAGGAAGTTCAGTGTTTTTCAGCTGCTTTTTTCAAAAGGCAACTGGACTTTCTTTCTTCTACTCTTCCAGTCGCTTTCCAACCTTTCTAGCAACACAGTACTCGATGGTTTTAACTCCTTTAAGCTCAACCACAAGTATTATCCTCTTTCTAGGCACAGATGTTGCCTGTTTAACCTCCAGATAGGTGGCAGAAAAAAGATCTTTCTCCAGTTTCTTCCTAAGGCAACTACTTTCCACTGATTAAATGCTATCAAGTCGTTTGTGACTTCTAGCAACCGACTTTGCAGCTGAGCCTAGTGAAATAGTGAAATGTGATGTTACTTAACCTTGTGAAGATTAGCTATGTGCCCAGCCCTAAACGTTCATGAAGGTTTTACAGAATTACACAATCAGCTTTCTTAGGGGTGACTCTCAGTGGAGATCAAAACCTCTCTAATACCCCAATACTTTATGACTGATTTCCTATGGCTCCCAGGATTTTAGGGCATGGCAGCAGCATCAGGCCAGACCCTCCAGGGGAAGGAGCTTCACTCCTGCTGGCCAGGGCTGCATCCAAGAGCATCAACCACCAAGCTTCATTCTTGGAGGAGGAAATTTTATATCTGCTGAATGCCAGGTGTAAATTCTGTAAATTTGCTTGCACTGAAGTCTCCCATTAGGTCACACAGAGAAACATATGCAGCAGGGCCTAGAAAATGGAGCCTAAGAAAGAGGGCCTGATTGCCTATATATCAGCGATGGCGAACCTTTTTTGGCTTGTGTACCATAAGTGGGGGGAGCGCAGGGGGGTTGTGTGCAGGCGTGCCGCACCCATAATGCAATATGCGACCCCCAGTGCGCATGCGCGCACTACAGGCGCTCCCCCTCCCATTTTTACATTATTTTTTCACCCTCCCCAGGCTCCAGAGGCTTTATAGGAGCCTGGGGAGGGCGAAAACAGCCTCCCCCACCCTCCGGACACGTCAGCGAAGCCTCCGGACAGTCCCTGAAGCCTTCTGGTTTGCTTGGAAGATCGTTTTGAGCGCTCCGAAGACTTCAGGGACTGTTCGGGGGCTTCCTTGACGCCTCTGGAGGGTTTTTTGGGGGGCGGGGGAGGCCATTTTCATCCTCCCCAGGCTCCTATAAAGCCTCTGGAGCCTGGGGAGGGCGAAAAATGGCTTTTAAAAAGGGTGAACTCAGCACATGCGCACTGGCCAGCTGACAGGGCAGCACCTCGCGTGCCCTGACAAATGGCTCCGCGTGCCACCTGTGGCACGCGTGCCATAGGTTCGCCATCACTGCTATATATGTTAGAAGAAATTCCCCCCCTTCCCCAATGTCTATTTATCTTTTTATTGTATAGAGGGTGTTAGAATGGCAGGGCCATTCCAGGGTCAAACCTTCCTCATAGTTGTAGATGCTTATTCTAAATGGTTAGATGTAGTCCTAATGACATCAACCACGGCAGAGGCAGTTATAAAGGTTCTTAGGCGGTTTTTCGCCACCCATGGTCTACCAGATCTGTTAGTATCGGACAACGGGCCCCAATTCACGGCCATGCAGTTTGAAACATTTTTAGCAGGGTTGGGAATCAGACACGCCCTCATCGCGCCATTCCATCCAGCGTCCAATGGTCAGGCAGAAAGAATGGTGCGGTTCGCGAAAGAGGCCCTCGCCAGGATGGGCCCGGGGGATTGGCAAACACGCATTGACCATTACCTCCTCATTCAACACATTACCCCGAGCGCAACGACGGGTAGGAGCCCCGCTGAACTACTAATGGGTCGCCGCCTACGGTCTCACCTGGACAGGCTCCACCCGAATTACTCTACCTCGGCTCCCCCAGACTCTACAAGTAAGGTCAGGTCTTTTAGAGAAGGAGACACTGTTTATGCTCAAAATTACACAGGGGGGACATTGTGGATACCGGCGAGGGTCATTGGCATCATGGGCCCTCGATCGTATTTGTTAGAGCTTGAAGATGGGCGGAATTGGAGAAGGCACATCGATCAGCTTCGAGGTCGCCTAGCACACTCCAACTTAAGGGATGAGGGCGAAATTTTCCTGTCCACAGAAAGACAACCGCAGGGAAACTTCATCCCAGGAAACGACGACACCGGCGAGCTAAGCGGGGGACAGGACATCACGCACGCAGCTGAGCAACCCCCCGTCATCACAGCCGCTGAGCAAACCCCCGTCATCGCAGCCGAACAAGATACCAGGGAAAGGAGCATCGAAAACGCAAGACCTCCAGAAACAGAAAAAGCACCCGATCCTGCAACTACTTCAAACCAACAGGAAACCAGTCCTGCAAGTACTTCAACACAACCTGAACTCCGACGTTCCTCCCGAGCAAGACAAACACCCACCTACCTAAAGGACTATGTCACCTACCGCAACGTCCCATCTAGGAGGGGAGGGGTGTTAGATATTAACATATATCGGGATAAGTCTTCCCTCAGGTCCGCTCCTACAGCGGGAAACAGGTATTCCTCTGATTGGTCAATGGGCGTGCCCCATCCCTATAAAAGGGGAACCCTCCGACCACAGAGCAAGCTGGATCACTACTACTACTAATAAAATGAGCTGTTGAGTTACTTCATGTCCGCAGTCTGTCTCTCGTTGCCCAGATCCAACATTGGCGACGAAGGTGGGATTGAGAGACAGATAGGACGAAGAACGCTACTTCAAGAATCTCCGGATTTGATCCAGCCCAGGAATTCGGCAGAAATTCCGGCAGCCATCTCAGATCACCGCAGCGCGGCAAATTCAAACTGAGAAGATGGCGATGCATGCTCCCCCCGCTCCTTTCGACCCAGCAACCGACGAATGGGAAGCCTTCATGATTCGCTTCGAGTGTTTCCTCGAAGCAAATGAGTACACGGGGATCACCGATGCAAGAAAGAAAAATATCTTCCTCGGCTACTGCGGAAAGGAAGTCTTCAATACGGCCAGAGACCTCACCGCGCCTACTCCAATACAAGCAGTACCATGGGCGACGCTGAAACAAGCCTTGGAAACACATTACGCGCCAAAACCGTCCCGCCATGTCAGCCGCAAAGAATTCAACATGAGGACTCAAAAGGCGGGAGAATCCATTAACCAATTTGTTGCAGCTCTACGAAGAATAGCAGCCCACTGTGAATACAGGGATTTGGAAGAGCATATCTTAGAGCAATTCATCTGTGGGGTAAGAGACATTTCGTTGCAAAAGAAACTGTTAGCCAACCCGAATCTAACCCTACAGTCAGCATTGAACAAAGCAAGAGCGTCGGAATCAGCGGAGAAATCAGCAGTGACCATACAACGAAGGGTCAACGAAACCCAGCCAGCACCGAGACAAACCAGAGTCCACTACGAAGACGCAAGCCCCGACTACGTGGATCCCGAGTTCGAGGACAGTCACCTAATGCAGAGCAGTCACTGGAGGCCTGGGGGAAAACCCAGATCCCGTTTGCCGCCCTGCGCAAGCTGCGGAGGGAATCACCCCAGGTCTACTTGCAGGTTCAGGAACGTTGTTTGTTCGCACTGCAACAAACTTGGGCACATCGCACGAGTGTGCCGGAGCGGAGTCCCTGCCTCACGGCAGCCACCCATGTACCGCCAACAGAAGCCCAACCCAGGGGCTTGGCGAAATCAAAAAGGGCGCCCAGAGAGAAATCCACAAGTGTTTACCCAGAGAGAAACTTCCCAAAGAGCTGAACGAGCGTATTCCCAGAGAGATTACTCACAAGAAAGTGAGCGAGCGTATCCCCAGAGAGAATTCACACAGAGAGCCGAAAGAGCGTTCTACCAAGACGCTCAACGAGAGTATTCTCAGGATATAGACGATGAGATAGAGTTGACCCAGAGAGAGGAGTTGCGAACGTATCTCACCACGATACATCAGGTCCGCCCTAAGCGGCCCAAAAGGCTGAAAGTCACAGTCCTCTTGGAGGGCTCACCCTGCGAGCTGGAGGTTGACACAGGATCAACCCTGACGATCATTTCATGGGCATCCATGAAACAGGCCATTCCCAGCCTCAGAAAGAGCCAACTGCGCGCTCCTGACGTCCTGCTACGAGACTACCAGGGGAACCAAGTCCCCATCGTGGGCCAAGGCACATTCCACATCCAGTTCAAGGACATCGAAGCCCAGCTGCCCGTGACCATCTCCAGCGCGCCATTGCAGAACCTCCTGGGGCTTGATTGGTTTGAAGCCCTGGGATTAGAAGTCACCGGAATCAACGCCGTGAGAAACAGCAGCGCTGAAAAGATCTTTAAGGAGTTCGAGGATGTGTTCAGCTCCGGTCTTGGTAAGTATGTGGGCAAACCAATATCGTTCAATTTAGACCCAAATGTGGCGCCAATCCGACTTAAACCGAGACGAGTGCCTTTTGCACTCCGCCCAAAAATAGATAAAGAGATAGATAAGTTAGTGGAACAAGGAATCCTTGAGCCGGTAGATCACGCGCGTTGGGAGACACCTATCGTGACCCCAGTTAAGCCAGACGGATCAGTCCGCATCTGCGCAGACTATAAATGCACAATTAATGTCGCGCTACAACAGAGCGCATATCCGGTGCCCGTAGTACAGCACCTATTGCACTCATTGGGGCCAGGAAAGGTTTTCGCTAAGTTAGATATGGCACAAGCTTACCAGCAACTGCCAGTAGATAGCGCCACAGCGGAGGCCCAGACTATAGTGACGCACAGAGGAGCGTTTAAATGCAACCGGCTACAATTCGGCGTAAGTATTGCTCCAGGATTGTTCCAGAGCGTCATGGAACGACTGTTGCAAGGGATACCGGGAGTCGTCCCATATTTTGACGATATCTTGGTGTCCGCTGCAAACGAGGAGCAACTAAACAAAAGAGTCAGATCTGTTTTGGCCAGAATCAGAGAGAAGGGCCTCCGCCTTAAAAAAGAAAAATGCCAAATTAACGTGCCTAGTGTAGAATTCCTGGGTTATAGAATTGATGGTCAGGGAATTCACCCCACTGAAAAGAAAATTAAGGCGATCCAGGACGCCCCCACACCACGAAATCAAACCGAGTTGCAGGCCTTCCTCGGACTACTTAATTTCTACAGCGTTTTTCTGAGACAGAAGGCGACCGTTGCTGAGCCACTACACCGTCTACTCCAGAGGAACGCACCATGGAGATGGGGACGAGCCGAAGCTGCAGCATTCGCCGGGGTAAAGCGCCTGCTCACCACTGACTCACTACTTGTGCAATACAGTCAGACCCTCCCGCTGGTATTGACCTGCGACGCATCGCCTTTCGGGGTTGGAGCAGTCCTCAGCCACAGGATGCCCGACGGAAAAGAAGCACCCATTGCTTTCTACTCCAGAACTCTTTCATCGGCCGAAAGGAACTACAGCCAAATGGACAGAGAAGCGTTGGCTGCCGTTGCAGGTGTGAAACGTTTCCATGAATACCTCTACGGCCGCGATTTTGAACTCATTACTGATCACAAACCGCTGTTAGGACTTTTGGCGGGAAATCGCCCCACTCCGGTCTCCCTTTCTCCACGCATGACCAGGTGGACTGTTTTCCTGGCTGCATACTCTTACAAGTTAATTCATCGACCGGGCTCCACTCTAGGACACGCAGATGCGCTCAGCCGTTGCCCATTACCAGACATTTTGCCAGACCCCACTCCAGAAGTACCGGTATTGCTCATTGACTGTTTGGATTCGGGACCGGTTTCTTCTTACGATGTTGCAAGGTTCTCCTCGAAGGACAATTTAATAAAGCAAGTGCAAACTTGGGTATGGAGGGGGTGGCCAAAGGGAAATGTGGGCCCGGAATTCAAAATGTTTTGGTCTAAACGGGACGAACTCTCCGTGTTACAGGGATGTTTGTTGTGGGGGGATCGAGTTGTTATTCCTTTTGCTCTACGAAAAAATGTATTGAATGCTTTACATATGGGTCATCCGGGGATCGTGAGAATGAAAGCGTTAGCGAGAAGTTATGTGTGGTGGCCCAATATGGACAAAGAAATAGAGGAGTGGGTGGCCACTTGCGACCCATGCCAGGAGTCGAGACCAGCACCCCCGGAAGCGCCCGCCACAGAATGGGAGAAACCCAAGGCACCCTGGTCACGCATTCATATTGATTTTGCAGGGCCATTCCAGGGTCAAACCTTCCTCATAGTTGTAGATGCTTATTCTAAATGGTTAGATGTAGTCCTAATGACATCAACCACGGCAGAGGCAGTTATAAAGGTTCTTAGGCGGCTTTTCGCCACCCATGGTCTACCAGATCTGTTAGTATCGGACAACGGGCCCCAATTCACGGCCATGCAGTTTGAAACATTTTTAGCAGGGTTGGGAATCAGACACGCCCTCATCGCGCCATTCCATCCAGCGTCCAATGGTCAGGCAGAAAGAATGGTGCGGTTCGCGAAAGAGGCCCTCGCCAGGATGGGCCCGGGGGATTGGCAAACACGCATTGACCATTACCTCCTCATTCAACACATTACCCCGAGCGCAACGACGGGTAGGAGCCCCGCTGAACTACTAATGGGTCGCCGCCTACGGTCTCACCTGGACAGGCTCCACCCGAATTACTCTACCTCGGCTCCTCCAGACTCTACAAGTAAGGTCAGGTCTTTTAGAGAAGGAGACACTGTTTATGCTCAAAATTACACAGGGGGGACATTGTGGATACCGGCGAGGGTCATTGGCATCATGGGCCCTCGATCGTATTTGTTAGAGCTTGAAGATGGGCGGAATTGGAGAAGGCACATCGATCAGCTTCGAGGTCGCCTAGCACACTCCAACTTAAGGGATGAGGGCGAAATTTTCCTGTCCACAGAAAGACAACCACAGGGAAACTTCATCCCAGGAAACGACGACACCGGCGAGCTAAGCGGGGGACAGGACATCACGCACGCAGCTGAGCAACCCCCCGTCATCACAGCCGCTGAGCAAACCCCCGTCATCGCAGCCGAACAAGATACCAGGGAAAGGAGCATCGAAAACGCAAGACCTCCAGAAACAGAAAAAGCACCCGATCCTGCAACTACTTCAAACCAACAGGAAACCAGTCCTGCAAGTACTTCAACACAACCTGAACTCCGACGTTCCTCCCGAGCAAGACAAACACCCACCTACCTAAAGGACTATGTCACCTACCGCAACGTCCCATCTAGGAGGGGAGGGGTGTTAGATATTAACATATATCGGGATAAGTCTTCCCTCAGGTCCGCTCCTACAGCGGGAAACAGGTATTCCTCTGATTGGTCAATGGGCGTGCCCCATCCCTATAAAAGGGGAACCCTCCGACCACAGAGCAAGCTGGATCACTACTACTACTAATAAAATGAGCTGTTGAGTTACTTCATGTCCGCAGTCTGTCTCTCGTTGCCCAGATCTAACAGAGGGTTGTTTTTTATATATTCTGCTATTTCCCTCATGTTAATTTTAATGTGTCTTAGAGAAACGCTACGTTCAGTTTCATCCTTCTGCATCCTGAATGTCTTCCGGATTTTGAGGCCAGAATTTCCTAGCCAGCATCTCCTTTGCACAAAATATCTGTGAGTCATAAGCAGAGATTCTGAGTGGCCCCAGTAAGTTGCTGAAAAATACATGGTAAAAAAATATGCACAGAGGTTGTAGCTCAAGAAGAAAAAAGCATTGTGGTTTTGAGTCCTGGGTTCTTAGGTTCATGAACAACCCCTGCTGCGATCTTGTCTTCTTGGAGGTGCTGCTTGTTACCCTGGTGGTAGCAGCACCAAGATGTCTCTTATTTGTTCCAAATTTGTTACATCTTGAAATCCCCATAACTTTAACCATAAACTGCCTACTATTGACCTCACTCCATTCCTAATGGTTCTGTAAGGGGTCTGCATAAGCGCACCATTGTGCCCATCGTCCCTATCCTACTGTCCCCATTTATTCGTACCCATTTGATTCATGCTCATGTTTATTCTTATAATTATCATTTAAACGATTGACAAATCAAACAAATAAAATAAATAAAAAAATAAACTGCCTTGGTGTTGGAGCTGTGTTAGGGATATAACCCTAGCCTTGACTTGGCAATGTATATAAGCAATGATTGTAACTATGTATCTGTTACTTTAAGTGCAAGAGAGAGGTAATTGGATGCTATTGCTTTAAGCAGCCATATAAGGAAGTAGGAACTATTACGGAGTTCTCCTGTTTTTCCTGATTGTTACTGTATGTGCTTAGTATTGGAGAGAAGACCGTGTATTGGATGGTGGCTAGTCTGTATGTTAGTTACCTGTCTACATGGTGAATCGTGAGTTGAGCAACTGTAACTTCAACTTATTGTAAATAGACTGTGTACATAACTCAAGACTGTTTTTGGAGACTAAATATCCTATTTTTGTTACTCAAGTAAAGCTATTCTTTGTTTTACCTCCGGTGGCTGTGAGTGACTGTTCAGCGACACATTCGTTACTAACTTCTGCTGCGACAACTCTAGTCTCCTAACGGGGATAGACTTAACAAGCTGTGAAAAAGACATTATATGGTGGAAAACATTGCATTTCTAAAAAAGGCATTAAATAACTTTTGTGAATGAAAAAACGGGTATTGTCCACATTGCTGTGAAAGAGGGTTTTTTGGTTGGATGTTCTGCTATTTCCCTCGTGTTTGTTTTAATATCCCCTTTTTGTATATTGAAACTCAATATTTATTTCTAATCTGCACTTAATCCTTCATCGTGACATAAACTATTATTATTTTTATACTTGGAACCATACCCATTGCTCTTTCTTGCCTTCAGGAGCTTTGGTTCTAAGCATTCTTTGCAATGAACTTTTGCAGTTTCCAGCAAAGCCATAAGGTCTTCCAAATTTTTCTGTTCCCTGTCTTACTGCCCCACTTTATTCCCTTCCAAAATCACAAATCCATGGCTGATAAATATAATTTGTCCCCACTGGGATAGTTTTAAAAAAAAAAAATATTTATACTTTTAATACATCTGTAACTACTTGGTGAACAATGTATTGTCTGGGTCAATGTATTTTACACACTACACTAATAATAATATTGTTTAGGTATACATGATACCTTTTAACTTCTAACATTTACATGTATATAGTAGTGTGAATGTATTTTATTATGTATCAATATACATACTATTCCCAATTTCTACTTTCTACCTGTTTTCTAATCTTTAATGAAGCAATTGCTATGTTAAGTATTCTATATTTATCCATCATCTCTTGCTCTTTTTAGTATTTCAACTTGTAAGAAGTTAGCCCCCACCTCTCTCCTAGAAAAATGAAATCTTCTAGGAAATATTAAAAAGCACAATATTATACCTCTCTGCATGAGAAAAGGAGAAACATGATCTTGGAAAGCAGTCTCCAGCTTTGTTAACAGCCCCAGAAAGACTGGGCCACCATATCTACAACACAATAGATCTTCACCCTCAGGACATAATAGGATTAGCCCTCTACCCATCTAGCAACAGAACTCACCACCTGGGGAGATTGCATCGCTCAAGCAAGGCTCAACCAAGCCTGGAACTCCAGACGACCAATCAGAATACATTTCTTACATAGGAACAGGGTGCTCTAAGATGGGGGCCAAGAGAGGGTATTAATCTTTTTTTCACTCTCATTTATATGCTCATTTTGCCCAGGAGTTCAAACCATGTGGTCCTGTCCACCATTAAACCATCTTTCCAAGCAGTGTCCGTGTTTCCAGTGTTTTTCCCACTTGGAACTGAACTCAGATGGACATTTCTTCCAACAATTTGGCAACCCTTATGGGTCTCCAAACTAACCTGACTGATGGACCTGACCTGGGTAATTCTCCCTTGCTGGCACAGACCCATTGAGTCTGTGGGTGGATTTTTCCCAGACCTTGGCCATTTGGAACAAAGGTTTTAAAGGGGTTTTGAATGTTGAGTTCAAAGGCTGCTTGGAAAGGTGAGTACCTCTAAATTTTAACTTTAAAAGCCGAGGAGGTGAAAGTATGTGTGTCTCTCTGTGTGAATGCGCTTGAGAAAAAAATCCCTTCTCTGGATTTTGCTCCCTCTGTACATTTCCTAACCGCAGAAAGACCAACAGAGTCTGGAGGGCAGGCAGGATTTGCCAGAGCACAGGACCTTCTGTAGGGAAAAGGGAGAGAGTGTGTGGGAAAGGGTTAAAAGGCAAATGAGAGGTTCACTCTTGAGTGACTGGCTGAGCATCACTGAGCAGATCCGTATTCTGGAAAAGAGGTACCCATACTCTGAGTAATTTCGGTGGACAGAATCCTCCCAGGCCATTGGCCTGAAAAACTGAGGGATGACCACAGGTCAGAAGGTACATTCACCTGTTGGGGGTGGTGTATTCCACGGTTGCAAGAGACCCAAGTAAAAGGAAAGAGTGGAGCCTTGGTGTCTTATTGTGGAAAGTGGGAAGAGCAGACTAGGAAATGGGAAGCCTTTGTGTGCTTTTATTATTTGATCATTTTTACTTGTTTCGCAAAGGCTTATGATGGGCCTTAATTATCACTTCATTCATCCTAATCCTGTCAGACATGTGTAATTGATTTTTTCCTGTTATCTATTGCCTCCAGCCTTCCTTCCTTAATGGACCGATATTGTTTCCACTTTTTTCAATGCATGGGGTTAAGGCATGAGTCCTCAAACTACGGCCTGCAGGCTGCATGTGGCCCACTGAAGTCATTAATATAACCCGTGCAGGACCACGAGGCTGGCCCGGCCACATTGCCCCGCCCACCCTTCAGCCGAGTGCAGGACTTACCTTCGGGAGCCCCGCGGGTTGGAACTGAAAGGTAAGGCCAACAATTTTGGTCTGCAGAATGCTTCTGGATGTGGGTGTGTGTGTGAAAGAAGGCCAAAAAAATGGGTGAAAATGGCCAGGTTTGGGGCAAAAAAGGAGCCTTTTGTGCCTGCAGAATGCTTCTGGAGCTGTGGAGGGTGAAAAACTGGGTGCATAGAGGCCCAGGAGGCCATAAAAAGAGCAAAAACGGCCCTTTTTCACTCTCTTCACCTCCAGAAGATAGACAGAGAGAGAGAGAGACATAGGAAAAGAGAGAAAGCGAGGGAGATATAGTGATAGAAACAAGAAAATGGGGAACATTAGTGTACACCTTTTATATAACAAAATGAAAGTAATAACAACAGAAAATGTGGACAAATTGAATAATGAGACTATAAATTAATATAAATATGCATTATTAGTAATATATAAGCACATGGAACACAAGGGTTATGTTTAACTTGATTAGTTTTATTTGTATTAGAATGTATGACACTCAGGTGGCACACTGTTCACGCATTGATTTGATATTTTGATTGAAAAAAATAAAACTTGAGAGAGAGAGAATAAGAGGAAGAAAGAGAGAGACAGAAAGAAAGAAAGAAAGAAAGAAAGAAAGAAAGAGAGAGAGAGAGAGAGGGGAGAGAGAAAAGAGAAACACACATACAGAGGGAGGGAGGGAGGGAGAGAGAGAGAGAGAAAAAAAAGAGAGAGGAAAGAGAGACACACAGATAAAGAGGGAGAGAGAGAGAGAGAGAGAGAGAGAGAGAGAGAGAGAGAGAGAGAGAGAGAGAGAGAGAGAGAGATGTTGATTATAAATTCCTTGGGGCTGAGAAGAATTGCTTCAAAACTGAGTTTCCTGAAATGGACCACTAGACTCCTGAAGAACTGAAAAATGATCTAGTAAAAAGAAAAGGCAACAGAAAGAGCAACATGCAAACAAAAGCAAATAAAACACCCCCAGGAACAAAACAAAATAAAAGTTTAATTTTTGTACATTGTTCAAAGGACTGAATTGGCCATGCCCATCTAGTCACATGCCCATCTAGTCATGCCCACCCAGCCGGTCCAGCCCTCCCAAAGGGCTGAGGGACCATGAATTGGCCCTATTTAAAAAGTTTCAGGGCCCCTGGGTTAAGGTCATGTCCTGTCCTAAATCCCATCACCTGGAGGTGAAGGTATTTTCTTTGTGAATAGGCTGAAATGGGAGGTGATTTTGTAGGCCACTGGGACAAGAGGAAGTACACGGGTGGAGGCAGCAGAGGACTCTCATGATGCTAATGGCAGTGGCCCCCAAAAGGAGAGTTTTCGACCCATGAAGGTCTAGCAGCCAGGGCAGAAGTTCTGTTAAGTAGAAAAGAAATGTATAGTGTGCAATTTTCTGTGCCAATTGTTTTTGGATATGTCACCTTCTATGAGCTTTCAGTCAGGTTTGAAGCAAGCACATATCCCAAAATTGTTTGCAGCCATGATTGTACCTTAGTAGACAATCAAAAGCTGCTCATTTCCAAGGATTGCTTCCTGAACCTGCCTTAGTTTATTGCATCCAGGATTTGTGAAGCCCAATTTAGATTAACACTGATACAAGCTAGACTATGAATATTTTTGAAGTTGCGCACAAGGAGTCCTGGAACTCCTACTAATGCAGTGGAAAACCAGTGCAACATATTCTGCTTCACTGGGCAACCATCATTTGTGAGTCACAATCAGGAGTTGGGGTTTGGAAATCTCTTTTCTGCTACCTCTTCAGTGAGGAAATTGACTAAGGGAGCATGCCCCCTCTCCATGGAATTGGGAGACTATTGGGCCTTAGTGCCACAGAACAAAAACCAACCAGGGGAAGCTTTATGTCAGGAGTCCTCAAACTACAGCTTCCGGGCTGGATATGGCCCGCCAGCACGATGTATTCAGCCTGCACAGTGATAGGATTAAGCCCTGCCCTCGATTTACAGCCACTCCTTGTGGCTGGCTTTTCCCGCCAGCCTTACCATCCCTCCTCCAGCCATCAGCCTTATATATACCTTGCAGAATTTAGCTGTTCAGCTGTGTGCTTCTGTTCATCGCTGCTCACAAAGGTAAGGACAAAGGGCACAGGATGGACGGTGGGTGGAGGAGGGCAAGCTGGCAGATACTGGTGGTGGGTGTACTGACATGTGCAGGTAGTAGGGGAGCATGTGGGAGACCGTGGCATCGGAGCCCTTCTGGGGTATTTCCCGAAGCCGGTATTGCCTGAGGAATCACACGCCACTTCCGGGCCAGTTTGGGGAGGGGGCAGAGAGCTTGGCGAGGACGACTCGCCTGAAAAGACTATGTCAGAGCCTTGCAGCTTTTATCTGCCATATGACCTCTGGGTAAGGCTCCTCCTCCTCTTCCCTTCCCCTTTCCACAGTGTCCTGTTTATCCAAACACCCAGGCCGGGCAGCAATTCCCAGGGAGGTGCCCCGACCGAGGAAGCTCAGACTGTAGCCCGCAGCTTGCCCACTGCATAAACTGCTCCCGCCCCTTTGAAAATGACCACCCAGCACTTCTCTTGGGTGCCCAGGCCCAACAAGCAGCTTTTCTGAGAACAGGGGGAAGGGGAAGCAGACGCACCGGTGGAGGAGACAAGCTTCGATTGCTTTTCGGTGGAGCTCCAGGAAGAAGGGTTTGCTTTGCCCCGGGGCTGGAGTGGCAAGGAGGCAATGGCAAAGGCATGAAGGGAAGCCCCGTGACTGGAGACTCAGCCCCCAGAGTCTGGAAAAAAATCAGCATGTTCGTCACCACTGGCATGATGGGCCTGGCCACCCTGACGAAAGCCCTGGAGGTGGGTGGGGCAGGGTGGTGGTGATTGGCAGGGGACAACACAAGTGGGTGACCCGTGAAGGGGCTGAGAAACAAAGCACTCAGGATGCGGCTGCTTCTCCGGAGAAAGCGGAACAGCTGCTGACAATTGCGGGGCATGTACTGAAAGAGCAGCTCCTTGCATTGTGGCTGCTGCAATAAGTATGAGAAGGCCAGCCAATGTTTTGAGCACGGTTAACATCTCCAGACCAATGATTTTAGGCCGCCCTGTTCCCATAACCAGCCTTTGCTTTGTGAAAAGCATGCCTTTCCTTCCCCAGGCATTGCAAACCTCTGCCCCCGTTAAAAACAACAACCCTAGAGCAAAATCTTCACGCATAAAAAAATATTGACTTACTGTGCCAACCACTCCCAAATACCATTCCTTTTCCCAAAGTCAGGACATTCAAAAGGCTTCTCTCCTGTGTGAACCCTCGGGTGTATTTTCAAACTGGAATTTCAACTGAAATATTTCTTACAATCTGGGCATTCATATCATTTCTCTCTTGTGTGAGTTCTCTGGTGTATTATCAGCTTGTCCTGCTTGTTATAGCTTTTGCCACATTGGGACAACTGGTAGTGAGCTTTTCCATGAACAACTGGAAAGACATTCTGACTAAAGCTTTTGCTGCATTGGGAACACTGATATGGCTTTTCTCCAGTGTGGATCCTCTCGAACATAATTCTGCAATCTTTGCTTTTGCCACAATAGACAGATTTGTGGATCTTTTCCACCACTGACATTATTGCATTCTCAAGGACATAAAAAATACTCTCAATTCCTTGTTGGATGGAGCATAGTCATCATTCCCGAACTTCCGACTTGCCTGTAGGGCTGTTTTTCGCTCTCCGGAGGCTTCAGGAAAGCTCCTGAAGCCTCCGGGCGGATGGTGTAGGCTGTTTTTGCCCTCCCCGGGTTTCTAGAAAGCATCTGGAGCATGGGGAGGGCAAAAAAGAGTGCCAAAAGTGGGGGGACCGCTGGTCGTACACACATGCACGCTGGGGTCGCGTGCATAGTATGTGTGTGGGCACGCCCTACCTGCTCTCCTCCCCGCTTTTGTCACACGATCCAAAAAATCTTAGCCAGCACTGATATATGTCCTTCCCTCCCTCCCTCCCCAACATGAGGTTCAGAGCTCTTCAAAGGTAAGGAGGAGGAGGGTGTGAAGTTGGGTGGGGTGGGAGTCAGGTGTAACGGGGAGTGAATGGCCAAGGGGACTCAAGTGTTAGGATACAGAGCACAAGGGTTTCTTGGAGGGTGGGGGAGGCGTAGAGATGCCTACGGCAGGCAAACCTGGCCTTGCGCTAGGCCTCCAAAACTTTTCCCCAGCTCTGAGTAGACAGTGTTCTGCATAGCGACTCGCACATTTGATTAATGGCGCCATCAGGGAGAGCAGGAGGATTCCAGTAGTTAAGGAAAGCAATTTCACTTAACAGCCATTGGAACATGCAACCGTAATTCAAGGCCCATAATAGTTATATCTTGAGGACTACTTTTATGTGGGCTGTGGAATTCTGGGGCTGAAAATCAGGTGAAACCAAGGTAGAATACTGAAACTCTACATGTGGGAATTCCATAATCAACAGACAAAAGCTCCATCCAAAATTCTTCCGGTTCCGGCGGCTGACGGCGACGGGCAATTTGTTGCTCGCTCCGGCTCCCCGGTGGGCTTCCCCACTTCTTGGGGGGCACAGGACACCCCGCAGAGGCGTCCTGCCGGAGGGGCGGCACCACGAGGGATCCCTGGATCGGCGGCGGCCGGCAGGAGGTCCCCCGCCTCGCCCCAGGCACCGGGGAGCAGATCGGAGGACGCGTGGGCGTCTTCGCTGAGAGGCTGTGCGGAGAAAAAGAAAACTGAAGGATGCGGCGGCGGAGCGGTGAGGCGTAGACTCCCTCCATCCCCATTACTAATTTAAAAACTCGTCAGTTGTGCAAACTTTTTTTTCGGTTTGACTTGGAGAGGCGCGGCTGGAGGGGAGGGGGATTTCCCTCCCCCCCTCGGACAAGCGGCTGGAAACAAGTGTGCTCTCAGCCCCAAGGGAAGGAGGAGGGGGAGAGCCAAACCAAAGATGCCACACCTTAACTAAGTGGATTTTCGGACTTAAACCTATAAAATAATGAGATCTGGAAGCTTTGGGATTTTTGAACTTTGAAAACTTTATTTGTTGCCTCGAAACCCGAAGCTGGCAGGGCAAGATGGCACACTTCCGTTGTCTTTATGAAATGTGAAACTTGACTCCACCTTCCAAACTTCAGGCTTCCGGTCTTTGTCTCCGTGCTACCTGGATAACTCTCTTGTTGATTGTTTGCCTTTGAACTCCTTGGAGTGAAAAACTTTTGCTCATCTGCCAGGGTGATTTGAAAATCCCCCTCTGCCTGGACTCTCTGTCTCCTGGACTCTCTTGGCTGTTCTACCCCTCTGACTGATCCTTCTTTATACTGACTGGACTCTTTACTCCATAAACAATGGCATCTAAAAGACCACCTCCTGGAAAGTCAGGCTTTGCTGCCTCTGCCCCAACATCTGCAACTTCCACTCCTAGCACACAATCAACGTTAACAGCCTTGAGGCAACCTAAATCTACGGACCTAGAGTTTCATCAAATGTTTCAACAAATTCTACAGGGACAAGAGGAAATAAAGAGACAGCTGAAGGAGATGAAAGAAGAAATTAAAGAGAACCAGGATAAAATTAATAAGAACTCACAGAGACTGGATCTTTTGGAGGATGGGGCGGCTCAGATGAGGGGGGGGATAGAGGGTGTGCAGAAGGGAAACAAAGAACTTGACACCCAACAAATGAAAATAGAGTTTGAGAGAATGTCTTTTTATCTTAGATTTCAAAATGTGATGGAGACAGATGATGAAAACATAAGGGACATCATGACAAACATTTTGGCTGAGTATATTCAGAAGGAGAAACAACAGATGGGGTGGGAAATAGACCTGGCTTATAGAGTAAACTCAGTTTATGCTAGAACACACAATGTTCCCAGGGAGGTACACATTAAATTTCTTAGGAAAAGTACAAGAGATGAAATCCTGAATGCACAAAGGGGGCAAGCCTTGACATATAAAGATAAGGAGATAACCATCCTGAAACAGATCCCCAAGAAAGTAAGGGGAAAAAGAAAACACTATTCGCAATTGGCAAATAAATTATACCAGAAGGGGGTGTGGTTTAGATGGTTGATGCCTGAAGGTATGTTAATATTCTGGGAAGAGACAAGAGTTAGGATTAATACACCCATAGAGGCGCAGGCCTTTATGGAGAAAAATAAACTGCTCCTAGAAAAACCAGATGACTCTTCAACAGACATACAAGACACGGGAGGGGCCGGAACTCTGCCAGTGGGGGGAGATGGGGCGACAACAAGAAAGCTCAGATCACACAAATGAGTAAGAAAAGCCATCTGATATAAACTGATCGAAATTACCAATTGAATTTACCACACTGACTACATGTTATTACTTAATATTGAATTTTATGCAAATGTATACTATGAGTTTGGAGGGGGGTGTGCATCTACCGTATTTCGCAGCTGCCAAAATTTGTAACTTTTCCCTTACCTTTCCCCTTTGTAAAATATAAAAAAAAACCAATAAAACTTTGTTTTTTTTTTAAAAAAACAGACAAAAGCTCCATCCAAAATTCCTTTTTGAGGAATTCCACTAATTCCGGAAAAGGAAATATTCAGAAGGTTCTGCTGATAACCAGAAACTAGTAGTTAGCCATTTTCCAATTTCTTTTCACTCTACTTACAAATTTAATCCTGAGAAATGTTTGAGCAAAATGAATCAGGCCAAAATTCAAACAATCAATTTCTCACCTACACTTTCAATGGGAGATCACAAATGAAATTCAAGCATTCTCTAAACTCATCTACCTTTCATCATATGGATTACCTTGTGTGCAATAAGGGATGATTCATGCTTGAAGTAATCTCCGCAGACTGGACATTCCAAAGATTTCTCCACGGTGTGAGTCCTCTGGTGTTTCACCAGGGTGGAACTCAGACTAAAACTTTTCCCACAATCAAGACATTCAAAGAGTTTCTCTCCTGTGTGAGTCCTCTGGTGTGCCACCATATTGGAATTATCATTAAAGCTTTTCCCACAGATAGGACATTCAAAGGGTTTCTCTCCTGTGTGAGTCCTCTGGTGTCTCACCAGGCTACCATTAAAGCTAAAGCTTTTCCCACAGATAGGACATTCAAAGGGTTTCTCTCCTGTGTGAGTCCTCTGGTGTTCCACCAGGTAAGAATTCTCACTGAAACCTTTCCCACAGATAGGACATTCAAAGGGTTTGTCTCCTGTGTGAGTCCTCTGATGTTTCACCAGGATGGTACTCCGACCAAAACATTTCCCACAATCAGGACATTCAAAGGGTTTCTCTCCTGTGTGAGTCCTCTTATGTTTCACCAGGCTGGAATTCTCACTGAAACTTTTCCCACAATCAGGACATTCAAAGGGTTTCTCTCCTGTGTGAGTCCTCTGATGAATCATCAGATTAGAATTATAACTAAAACTTTTCCCACAGATAGGACATTCAAAGAGTTTATCTCTTGTGTGAGTCCTCTGGTGTTCCACCAGGCTGGAATTATGACTGAAATTTTTACCACAATCAGGACATTCAAAGGGTTTCTCTCCTGTGTGAGTCCTCTGGTGTCTCACCAGGCTACAATTATAACTAAAGCTTTTCCCACAGATAGGACATTCAAAGGGTTTCTCTCCTGTGTGAGTCCTCTGGTGTTCCACCAGGTAATAATTCTGACTGAAACCTTTCCCACAGATAGGACATTCAAAGGGTTTGTCTCCTGTGTGAGTCCTCTGATGTTTTACCAGGTTGGCACTCTGACCAAAACATTTCCCACAATCAGGACATTCAAAGTGTTTCTCTCCTATGTGAGTCCTCTGATGAGTCACCAGATTAGAATTATAACTAAAGCTTTTCCCACAGATAGGACATTCAAAGAGTTTCTCTCTTGTGTGAGTTCTCTGGTGTTCCACGAGGCTGGAATTATGACTGAAACTTTTACCACAATGAGGACATTCAAAGGGTTTCTCTCCTGTGTGAGTCCTCTGGTGTTCCACCATATTGGAATGATCATTAAAGCTTTTCCCACAAATAGGACATTCAAAGGGTTTGTCTCCTGTGTGAGTCCTCTTATGTTTCACCAGGCTGGAATTCTCACTGAAACTTTTCCCACAATCAAGACATTCAAAGGGTTTCTCTCCTATGTGAGTCCTCTTGTGTCTCACCAGATTAGAATTATAACTAAAGCTTTTCCCACAGATAGGACATTCAAAGGGTTTCTCTCCTGTGTGAGTCTTCCGGTGTATCACTAGGCTGGAATTATCACTAAATCTTTTCCCACGGTCAGGACATTCAAAGTGTTTCTGTCCTGTGTGCGTGGTCTTATGTCTCAAGAGGCGGGAATTTCTAATGAAACTTTTCCCACAATCTCTACACTTATAAGGTTTCTCCATGGAGTGAATCCTCTGATGTGTTACCAGGTGGCAATTACTATTGAAGCTTCTCCTTCTGGACATTGAATGAGTTTTTCTCCTTTATGATTCCTCTGGATCCACTGATATTCTTGAGGAGGTAAAAATATGGAAAATGCCTTATTTTAAGGGTGCTTTCATTCAAGCCATCTTCTTCCTCACGGGGAGAGGTCTGCATTACTGTCTCTTCTACGTGGCTTTTCTATTCATCTTTTCCTCCCAACAGACTTCCAGATATTTCCCTCTTTTGCTGAATTATAAATAATCTCCCTTCCCCTCTCATTTAATTTATCCTTGAGTTCTGCATAATCTGCTTATTCTTTCTTAATTTTCTCTCTTTTGTCAAACAGCTGCTGGAGGAGGAGCAGATTTGTATGGTTTTCTGCAGGAAATGGAAAATATTTTGATTTCTGGCTTGATTTTCTTCCCTTTTCAAAACTGATTGTTATTTATAGTTGTCCAGAGTGCTCTTATTGCCATCCTGTTCATCTGTAAGATTCAAAAAAAAAGTAACTTTAATTGTTTATAAAATGGTTAGAGATGAGGTGAAAAAAGAAATAAATATACAACACTTTTGCTCATGGAAGTCCTCAGCTACAAATAAGGGCAGAAAAAGGGTGTTGGTACTTACCTAATACTCCTCTTCTCATAGTGGAGGAGTAGTAGCCAGGATGGGTTGACCCTATCCTCTTGTTGATTGGACTCAGAAGAGCTCTTGGTATATGCCCCTGGTCCACCAGGCTCCGCCCAGTTATCGGCGAAGAACTCTACCCGACTCGTTGTGCCATCCACTCCAGACCTTCCAGACCTTGTTAAGGTTTCAAACTTTTTACTGAGTTGTAACTTGAACATATTAGTACAACAACCATCATAGCATATGTTGCATTATCATGACAGGGAGGGTCTGGCTACTTCTATCCCACTATGAGAAGAGGCGTATCAGGTAAGTACCAACACCCTTTCTCCACAGTGAGGGGGAGGAGTATCCAGGATGGAACGTACCAAAGCTAACACGTCCCTAGGGAGGGTAACATGCTGAAGGCCCCTGGCCAAACTAAGCCTGCTGAGGTGTGTCCCCTGCCCCATGAACCGCTTGTAGTACCCTGCGACCAAACGAAGCCTCCGCTGAAGCAAAGGTGTCCAATTTGTAGTTCCTCACAAAGGGTGAGGGGGAAGACCACGTGGCTGCCTTACATATCTCTGTCAATGAGGCCTGCATCGCCCAGGCTGCTGTGGTGGCCGCACTTCATGTGGAGTGCACTGTGATGGGGCTCGGTGACTGTATGTCCCAGGACTGATAGGCCGTAACAATGCAGGTCCTCAAACACCTGCCTATGGTGGTGGAGGTCACCTTCTTGCCCAGAGACCCCGGTTGGAAAGAGACAAACAGGGCCTCGGACTTCCTATTTGGCCGGGTTCTTCTGAGGTAAATCCTCAGAGCCCTCCTTACATCTAGGGTGTGCCACTTCCTCTCTAGTGGGCGAGAAGGGTCCGGACAGAAATTGGGCAAAATCAGCTCCTGTGACCTGTGGAAACATGAACACACCTTAGGTATGAAGGAGGGATCCAACCGCAACACCACTCTGTCCTGGCGAAAGATGCAGAGGTCCTCCTTAGCGGACAGGGCCTGCAGCTCTGATATCTGTCTGGCAGATGTGATGGCTACTAGAAATACCTCCTTAAGAGTTAAAATTTTTAGAGACACTGTTCGCAATGACTCAAATGGAGTCCCCATCAAAGCGTCCAGCATCTTGTGCAAGTCCCAGGAAGGGTACCTGTGTACCGTGGGTGGTTTGAGTTTGGACGCCCCCTTCAGAAACTGCTTTACCAAAGGTTGTTGAGTGAATGTCTGGGCTCTACCGCACCGAAGCACTGAGGAAATAGCCGAGACTTGTCTCCTAATCGTTTTAGGAGCTAATCTCCTGTCCAGGCCTGCCTGGAGAAATTCCAGCACTAAGGGTACAGTGGCTCTCATTGGGTCCTGCCCCCAGGAACTACACCATGTGGAAAAGGCCTGCCATGTTGTGCCGTAAATGCACTCTCCGGGCGGCCTGAATAGTTTCTACCGTGTTTCTCTGAAAATAGGACATGTCCTAAAACTAAGGCCATGCCAGATTTTCAGGGTGGGCAAAATATAAACCCTTCCCCTAAAATAAGCCCTAGTGAAGGGCTGGGTTTAGCCAGAACTGGGGCAGCCCTTCCCTTCCCCAGTCACCTCAGGGCTTCTTGGCCCCTTAATTGGATCAGTTGGGCCGCTCCGTTCACAAAAAGGGCGTTGGTACTTACCTGATACGCCTCTTCTCATAGTGGGGGGAGGAGTATCCAGGATGGGTTGACCTTATCCTCCAGCTGATTGGACTGAGTCAGACAATCTCTTGGGACACGCTCCTTGCCCACCAGGCTCTCTCCATTATTTGGCGAAGAACTCTATCCGACTCGTTATACCATCCGCTCCAGACTCTTAGTATGGTTTCAAACCTTTTATTGAATAACTTAACATACCAGTGCAACATTCAACAAACACGTTACATAACCATACAATACAATACAATAGTAGAGTTGGAAGGGACCTTGGAGGCCTTCTAGTCCAACCCCCTGCCTAGGCAGGAAACCCTATACCGTTTCAGGCAAATGGCTATCCAACATCTTCTTAAAGACTTCCAGTGTTGGGGCATTCACAACTTCTGGAGGCAAGCTGTTCCACTGATTAATTGTTCTAACTGTCAGGAAATTTCTCCTCATTTCTAAGTTGCTTCTTTCCTTGATTAGTTTCCACCCATTGCTTCTTGTTCTACCCTCAGGTGCCTTGGAAAATAGACTCCCTCTTCTTTGTGGCAACCCCTGAGATATTGGAACACTGCTATCATGTCTCCCCTAGTCCTTCTTTCTATTAAACTAGACATACCCAGTTCCTGCAACCGTTCCTCATATGTTTTAGTCTCCAGTCCCCTAATCATCTTTGTTGCTCTATTCTGCACTCTTTCTAGAGTCTCCACATCTTTTTTACATCGTGGCGACCAGAACTGAATGCAGTATTCCAAGTGTGGCCTCACCAAGGCATTATAAAGCGGCATCAACACTTCACGTGATCTTGATTCTATCCCTCTGTTGATGCAGCCTAGGACTGCATTGGCTTTTTTGGCAGCTGCTGCACATTGCTGGCTCATATTTAAATGGTTGTCCACTAGGACTCCAAGATCCCTTTCACAGTTATTACTACTGAGCAAGGTACCACCTATACTGTACCTGTGCATTCCATTTTTGTTGCCTAAATGCAGAACCTTACTCTTTTCACCATTGAATTTCATTTTATTAGATAGTGCCCAATGTTCAAGTTTGTTAAGATCCTTCTGTATCTTAAGCCTATCTTCTGGAGTGTTGGCTATTCCTGCCAGCTTGGTGTCATCTGCAAATTTGATGAGTTCCCCATTTATTCCCTCATCCAAATCATTGATGAAGATGTTGAAGAGTACTGGGCCTAAAACAGAGCCTTGGGGTACTCCACTGCATACTTCCCTCCATGTAGATGCAGTTCCATTGAGGACTACCCATTGAGTGCAGTTGGTCAGCCAGTTACGTATCCATCTGGTGGTGATGCTGTCTAACCCACATTCTTCTACTTTATCTAGTAGTAGGTTATAGTCTACCTTATCAAAAGCCTTACTGAAGTCCAAGTAAACTATATCAACGGCATTCATCTGGTCCACTAATTTTGTCACATTATCAAAGAATGTAATAAGATTAGTCTGGCATGATCTGTTTTTGACAAATCCATGTTGACTTTTGGCTATTACTTTGTTTGCTTCTAGGTGTTCGCAAATTCGTTGCTTGATTATTTTTTCCAGAATCTTTCCTGGTATTGGGGTCAGGCTGATAGGTCTGTAGTTTCCTGGATCTATTTTTTCCCTTTTTTGAAGATGGGAATCACATCAGTTCTTTTCCAGTCCTCTGGTAGTTCCCCGGTGTTCCAGGATCTCTGAAAGATATAATGCTAGTTCCTTCAGAACCCTGGGGTGTAATCCATCTGGTCCTGGTGATTTGAACTCATCTAGGGTAGACAGGTGCTCACTTACCATTTTCTTCCCTATTTCAATTTGTGTTCCTAATCTGATTTTTGTGGTGCTGCTTTTGATAGGTTGGACTGTTTTATCCCTTTGTGTAAAGACAGATGCAAAACATGAGTTAAGTAGTTCTGCTTTCTCCCTGTTGCTTGTCACCTTCTTGCCACTTTCTCCTAGCAATGGACCAATTGTTTCCTTAACTTCTTTCTTGTTTTTAACATGTTGGAAGAAGCTTTTTTTTGTAAATTTTTACTTTTGTGGCAAGCCTTTCTTCATTGTGAACCTTAGGTTTCCTCACTTCATCTTTACAGGCTCGGGCTATTTGCTGATATTCTGCCTTAGTTATGTCCCCCTCCTTCCACTTGTTATACTTACCTTTTTTGTCTTTCAGTTTGTCAGATAGTTCTTTATGCAGCCATGCTGGTTTCTTTTGGGAGCTGTTATTTTTCTTCTTCATTGGTATTGTGCTAGACTGGGCTTTTGTAATCTCATTTTTCAAAATTTCCCAAACGTCTTGAGTTGTTTTCCCCTTGGGGATTCTCATCCATGGAATTTTTCCCAAGCTCTACGTTTATTGAAATTAGCTTTCTTAAAGTCCAAGACTCTAGTTTTACTTTGTTCTACTAATTGTGTTTGCATAATGTTGAATTCCAATATTGCATGGTCACTTGCCCCCAGGGTTCCTATGGCTTCAACACCTTCTATCATTTCCTCTCTGTTAGTGAGAATTAAGTCCAATATGGCTGATCCCCTTGTTCCTTTCTCTACTTTTTTGAAAACAAAGTTGTCTGCTAGGTTTGTTAGGAACCTGTTGGATCTTCCAATTGGTGCAGAGTTTGTTTCCCAGTTGATGTCAGGGTAGTTAAAATCTCCCATTGCTATTGTGGTGTGCTTCCTACATACCTTAGTTAGCTGAGTAGCAAAAAGTTCATCTACTTCCTCTGCTTGGTTGGGTGGCCTGTAGTATAGACCTATGGCAATGTCATTTCCCCCACAACCTTTAATATCAGGGGGGGGGGGTCTGGATACTCCTCCCCCCACTATGAGAAGAGGCGTATCAGGTAAGTACCAACGCCCTTTCTCCATAGTGAGGGGGGAGGAGTATCCAGGATGGTGCGTACCAAAGCTAGCGCGTCCCTAGGGAGGGTCACATACTGAGGGCACTGGCCAGCTAAGCCTGGTGGGGTGTGTCCCCTGCCCTATACACCATCTGTAAGACCCTGCACCCAAACGAAGTCTCTGTCGAGGCAAAGGTGCTGCCCTACATATCTCTGTCCATGATGCCTGGGTAGCCCAGGCCGCAGTGGTGGCCGCACTTCTTGTGGAGTGTGCTGTGATGGGGCTTGGTGGCTGAATGCCCTGAGACTGGTAGGCTGTAGCTATGCAGGTTCTCAGCCACCTGCCTATGGTGGTGGCGGTCACCTTCCTGCCCAGAGACCCCGGTTGGAATGAGACGAACAGGGCCTCAGACGTTCTATGCTGCCGGGTTCTTCTGAGGTAGATCCTCAGAGCCCTTCTCACGTCTAATGTGTGCCATTTCCTTTCCAGAGGATGGAAAGGGTCCGGGCAGAAATTAGGCAGAACCAGCTCCTGTGCCCTGTGGAAGCACGAACATACCTTGGGTATGAAGGAGGGGTCCAACCGCAACACCACTCTGTCCTGATGAAAGATGCAGAGGTCTTACCTGACGGACAGGGCCTGCAGTTCTGATATCCGTCTAGCGGACGTGATGGCCACCAGGAACGCCACCTTAAGGATTAAGAATTTTAGGGACACCGTTCGCAATGGCTCAAACGGCTCCTCCATCAGGGCCTCCAACACCTTGTATAGGTCCCAGGAGGGGTACCTATGTACGGGAGGTGGCTTGAGGTTGGATGCTCCCTTCAGGAACTGCCTGACCAATGGTTGCTGGGTGAGTGACTGAGTTCTGCCGCACAGCAGCACTGAGGAGATGACCGAGACTTGTCTCCTAATAGTGTTGGGGGCCAGCCCCCTGTCCAGGCCTGCCTGGAGAAATTCCAGCACTATGGGAACCGTGGCTCTCACTGGGTCCTGCCCGCGGGAGCTACACCACATGGCAAAGGCCCGCCACGTTGCACCATATATGCGCAACGTGGACAGTCTTCGGGCGGCCTGGATAGTCTCTATCACCCTGGGGGCGAAGTTTCCCTCTCTCAGGATGCTCCGCTCAACCGCCACGCGGTCAAGTGGAGCCATTGTGGTTCCGGGGGTTCCAGGGAGTCCTGACTGAGAGATATTCTCTCCTGGGGGATTCTCCATGCTCTGCCCACCAAGAGTGATTGGAGGTCTGCAAACCATGGCCTCCTGGGCCAGTAAGGGGCAATCAGTACCACAACCGCCCCCTCCCGAAGAATTTTCTGAATTACTCTGGGAATCAGTGCTAAGGGCGGATATGCATATAGAAGCCCCTTGGGCCACGGGCAGCGGAGGGCGTCCGCCCCTTCCGCTCCGTGGGTTCGGTACCTGGAGTAAAACCTCGGTAGTTGGGTGTTGAGGTGCGTGGCGAATAAGTCGACCTCCAGGTGACCGAACCGGTTCATCACCTCCCTGAAGATGTCTGGGTGAAGTCTCCACTTTGAGTGATCTACTTCTGCCCTGCTGAGCCAGTCGGCTCTGGTGTTGTCCACCCCCGCTATATGCTCTGCCGTTAGGGATAGCACATTTCTCTCTGCCCATCGCCCCAACCTCTTGGCCTCTTGCATCAGGGCTCCTGATTTGGTCCCCCCCTGTCTGTTCACATGAGCCTTTGTGGCGATGTTGTCCGTGAGGACTAGAATGTGCCTGCCCTTGACAGAGCGGTGGAAATGCATCAGGGCAAGGTGGACTGCTCTGAGCTCCAGCCAATTGATGCTGTGCTTCAGCTCCGCCTGGCTCCACTGTCCCTGCGCTATCTGCTCCTGCAGGTGCTCCCCCCAAACAGGCTGGCATCCGTGGTCACCGTCACCCGGTCTGGTGTGCTGAAGACCTCGCCCTTTGTAATCGCGGGGGACGTCCACCAGATCAGTGAGCGGGAGACTTCTGCCTTGGTCTGGGAACAGCTCCTGCGCCTTCGTTGGAAAGGCAAAAGGAACCATTGTAGGTCTCTGGTGTGGAGGCGCGCCCAAGGGACAATGCCAATGGCCGAGACCATGGTGCCTAGCAGCTTGGACAGGGTGGCTAGAGACATCCTACCTCTTGAGACCACCTGTATGGCTAGTCGTCTCAGGGAGTTCTGTCTTTCTGTGGACAGAAAAACCTTGCCTTCCTCTGAATCAATCAGAGCCCCTAGGTGGATTAATCTAGTGGAGGGGTGAAGATGACTCTTGGCCAGGTTTATGGAGAACCCATGCTCCCTTAGTGCCGCCATGGTTGTATCTAGGTCCCCTAGGGCCCCCTCAATGGAGGATGACTGTATTAGCTGGTCATCCAGGTAACATTGGATTCTGACCGGAACCTGTCTCAGGTGGGCTGCCAAGGCAGCCATTACCTTGGTAAACACCCGGGGGGCAGATGACAACCCGAAGGGCAAGGCCCGGTATTGGAAATGCTGCCCTAGGTAACAGAACCTGAGGTACCTCCTGTGATCTCGCAGGATTGGAATGTGGAGGTAGGCCTCTGTAAGGTCTATGGAAGTGAGGAGGTCCCCCTGCCTGATTCCCTCCAGGATGGAGTGGAGGGAGTGGAGGGAATGCATTTTGAACCTCCTGTAGCGGATGAAGCGGTTTAGCCGCTTCAGGTCCAGAATCGCCCTCCATCCCCCTGAAGCCTTGGGGATGACAAAAAGGATTGAGTAATACCCCTGACCTTGCTGTTCTAGGGGGACTGGCTGGATGGCTCGGATATCCAGCAGGTGCTGTATGCCTCCTGCATCAGTAACCTCCTGGCCGGATTATTGGACACCGGGCAGATTCGGAAGAACCCAGGGGGGCTGGAAAGGAACTCCAGGGCCAGCCCATGTCTGATGGTGTGTTGCACCCACCTATCAGAGGTCTGGGTCTGGTCTAGCCTCAGTGTTTGCGGAAGGAGCACCCCCCGCTGCTTCCTCCGCCCCCTCGAAAGGGCTGCTTCTGCTGTTTGCCTTTCTGCGGCCTATCTGGGTACCTTTGTCTGGCAGCAAACCCCTGGTACTGCCTGGCCCCTGAGTACCCCGCCTCAGAACCCCTGAAAGAGTCCTGACCCCGGAAGGAAGTCCCAAAGTCCTGTCCCCTGGAGTAGGACCGTCTGGGGTAAGGCGTCGTTCTGGACTGACCCTTCTTTGCAGGGGGGGAAGCCAGCAGTGGGATTCCCATGGGCAGGGCTGGGCCCAGAGAGGCTGTAGGGGAGGGGACTGCCACCCCTGAGAGGGTCCCCAAAGGCCTGAGGTGTCAATTGGGATCCTAGCTTGCAATGGGGGTTCCTCCCCTGTGGCTCCTCTTGAGGGGGGGGCTCCAGGGACTTTCCCCTTCTGTCCCAGGCTTGGGGTGGATTGGTGCCCACTTGCCTTCTTATAGATCTCCTCCAGCCTCTTGTGCCTTCTAGTCTCATACTTGGAGGCTTTGGCAGGCTTGTGACCACCCTCTTCCAGCTCTGCCCGGGGGGGAAGGTGCTTTCTCTTCTCCTTAGCCTTTCCTCTCCCCCCCCCCCCCCCTCCTTGGGCAGCCTTAGCGGTGGTGATTACCTCTTGCTGTTCCTCAGGGCTTCTGGCAGGGCTGCTGTCCATTGCTGCAGGTGCTGGACTCCTGCCGGCTTCTTCCTGGCTGCAGGGCGCCGCCATCTTGGAACACGTGGTCCCAGCCGGCTTCAAAATAGTGCCCGCCAGCAGTAGAAAGGGCGCGCTTTTCCTCTGCCTGCGGCTTGTGCTTCTAGGAGCTGCCGCGCGCCTCCCACGCGGTTTTCTCGCTCCCCTCTGCCTCTCTCTGGTGCTGGGGGAGCTAGGCTCTGCTCGTGGCTCCCTCCGGTGAGGTAAGCCACGTGGATGCAGGCGCGGGTGCTCCGCGGCGTTGGAGAAGCCGTGGTTCGCTGCTCAACCCGGTGGGAAGCAGCAGAGCGCTCCGGCACCTCACAGAGTTTCCAGCGGTGGGCTCACCTTCTGGGTGGGATCCTGTGCTGTGCTTCCAGCCGATCGTGCTCCTTTTCCTCTGGATTCAGCGCAGCAGGGCTTGCCTATGGAAGGCTTGTGCCCTGTTTGGTGGCTTGCCCGGCAGAGTCGATCCCTGAGTGATCCTTGTCTCACTCAGACGCCTGGGCAGCTTGCCGCCCCCCTAAGGGGGCTTTTGGCAAATATTTCCTGCCGCTTTAGGAGCTTTCCAGCTCAATTGCGGCTGCTTGCTGATTTCTTCTTCTTTTCTTCTTAAAGTTGCTCTTGGAGATCCAGGATGGCAATCCATCCAGTTGGGGACTGAGTCAAATAATGGAGAGAGCCTGGTGGGCAAAGGGCGTGTCCCAAGAGCTTATCTGACTCAGTCCAATCAGCTGGAGGATAAGGTCAACCCATCCTGGATACTCCTCCCCCCTCACTATGGAGAACAGCTGATTCGCGGGTGCCGCTCAGGCCTCTGCCTACAGCAAACGCCAGTCGCTTTTGCAGCAAAAGAAGCCAGAGCCCAAGCAACACAACCCAAATACCTCACTCCCTCCTTGCCTAACGGTGACAGTCACAGCTCGCAATTCCGTCCAAGGGAACAGGAAAAGAAGGCATGGAAATCAATACACCTGGGACATCGGAAGAAGCCATGCGAGGAGATACTGCTGCTGAAGTTCAGGAAATCTCCCCCGCAACCTGCAAATCGTCCTTTCAAAGAGGAGTTTCACCAGGATGAAGGTGACACAAACGCCGCCTTCAGCCACCTCTTCATCCTGGTGAAACTCCTCTTTGAAAGGACGATCTGTAGGTTGGGGGGGGGGAGATTTCCTGCACTTCGGCAGCAGCGTCTCCTCGCAGGGCTTCTTCCGATGTCCCAAGAGTATGGATTTTAAAGCCTACAGGAGGTAGGAGCTTCTCACCTGCATATTCACATTGATGGCTCTAAATGGGGTGTTTTTGCAAACGGCTTGGAAATGGGGAGATATTCCTGCCTCTCCCCCTGTTCTGAAGGTCAGAACAGGATACGTAAGAGACGAAATCCCCACCCCTCATTTTCAAGAGGTTTGAAAAACGCCACATTCCAAGCCTTCACATTATCCAGAATTGCAGGATTGAAGGCATGCGGGAGGGAAGATTTTGTCTCTTATCTTGTGACCTTCTTGTGAACAGGGAGAAAGGCAGGAATACCCCCCTCCATATTTTCAAACGGTTTGCAAAAACGTTCCATTTCGAGCCTTTAACATATTGCAGGATTGAAGGCTCGGAATGAGGCATTTTTGCAAACGGCTTGAAAATGGGGAGGGGAGATTTTCCTTCCTCTTACCCTGTTCTGAAGCTCAGCACAGACTCAGAATAGGATAAGAGGTAAAATCTCCCCACCCCTTTTCCTGGCAATCGTTCTTTCCTTGGGATCTCAGCGCAGACGCACATCCTCCAAATGCTCCCAAGGAAAGGATGGTGTGTGGGTGTGTGAGAGAGAGATCCCTAACACCCCAAGGCAGCCACATCCCTCCACTAACCTGCTTTCCTGCTCCATTCTCCACTCCCATGTGCAGGGCAAGAAAAGTTGTTTGTTAGTTTACTTCCAACTTTGCGAGATTTTTTTTTTTTTGTGAGAACTTGGAAGGTATTTTCTGGTATTTTTTTTTATCATAGGCACACAGTCTACTTTTCTTGTCCTGCATATGAAACGGAGAATGGAGCTGGAAAGCAAGTTAGTGAAGGGATGTAGCTGCCTTGGAGGGTGTGTGTGTGTGTGTGTTCGTTCTGCCAGGAAGAGCACCCCCCCAATGAGGCCAGAGCAGCACAGTCAGCTGTTACGTGGCCAGCAAGCAGGGCAGGCAAAGTCCAGGATGCAAGGAGAACTTGGGTCATTGTGGCCTCAGGCAAGCAGATGGTAGGACGGAGAGGGTGGGGCTGGTGGGCTTGCTGCTTCCTGCACCTGAAAAATAATAAGCCCTCCCCCTCTAATAAGCCCAAGGCCATATTTCGTGGGTCAAAAAAATATAAGACCCTGTCGTATTTTCGGGGAAACACGGTATTACCTTGGTGGAAAATCTTTCCTCCCTCAGGATGCTCCACTCAACTGCCAAGTGGTCAACTGGAGCCATTGGGGTTCCGGGTGTTCCAGCAACCCCTGCCTGAGGGAGATCCTTCCCTGAGGAATCCTCCAAGCTCTGTCCACAGAGAGCGACTGGAGTTCTAAAGGAGCCAGCAGACGTGATCTAAGAACTGTTCAACCATATCTTTCAAAGATCTTCACGCACCAAGGAACTACCGGTGGATTGGAAAAGACCGGATGTAGTTCCCATCTTCAAAAAAGGGGAGAAAAATGGATCCATAAAACTGAAGGCCAATTAGCCTGACATCACTACCTGGGAAGATCCTGCAAAAGATAATGAAGCAGAAGATCTGCAAACACCTAGAAGCAAGCAAATATATAACCAGAAGTCAACATGTTATTTCATTCTTACACAAAGTGACAAAATTAGAGGACCAATCTAATACATTCTATAATTGGATTTCAGTAAGGCAGTTGACAAAGTAGACCATAACCTACTTCTTGGTAAATTAGAAAAATGTGGGATAGGTACATCCTTCCACACAGATGGATTCATAACTGGCTGACAAACCGCACTCAAAGTGTATTCCTTAATGGGACTATATCTATGTGGAGAGAAGTAAGCAGTGGGTACCCCAAGGTTCTGCTTTAGTACTATTTAATATCTTTGTAAATGCCTTTGATGTGGGAGTCCAACGGGAACACATCAAATTTGGAAATGACACCAAGTTGGCAGGAATAGTCAACACCTCAGAAGATAAGCTCAAGATAGAGAATCTTGATAGATTTGGCCCTATCTAACAAAATGAAATTCAATGAAGGGGGAAAAACGGTTTTACACTTATTCAAGAAAAACCAAATGTACTGGTACAGAATAGGTAGCACTTGGCCAAGTAATAACTATGAGAGGAACCTTGAAGTCCTAGTGGACAATCATTTAGATATGGGCCAGCTGTGTATTGCAGTGGCCAAAAAAAAAAGCCAATACAATACTAGGCTGCATTAACAGAGAGATAGAATCAAGATCATGTGAAGTACTAGTACCACTTTATAAAGAGTAAGACCACACTTAGAAAATTGCAGACAGTTTGGTCACCCTATCATTAAAAAAGATGTTGAGACTCTGGAAAGAAGGCAGAAAAGGAGCAACAAAGAGGATTAGGGGCCTGGAGGCTAAAATATAAAGAAGGGGTTGCAGGAATTGGGTATGTCTAGTCTAGTGAAAGGAAGGACTAGGGGAGACATGATAGCCATCTTCCAATACTTGAGGAGTTGCCACAAAAGAGGGAGGGGTGTCAACCTATTCTCCAAAGCCCCTGAAGGCAGGACAAGGAACTGGATGGAAACTAATCAAGGAGAGAAGCAACTTCGAACTAAGGAGAAATTTCCTGACACTGAGAACAGTGAACCAGTGGAAGGGTTTCCCTTCAGAGGTTGTGGGGGCTCCATCCCTGGTGGCTTTTACTCAGAGACAGGGCAGCCATTTGTCTGAAATGATATTGGGTCTCCTGCTTGATCAGGGCGTCTGTATAGAAGACCTGCAAGGTCCCTCCCAGCTCTGTCCCAAACCCTCCAGTGATGGGAGCACCCACAACCTCTGGAGGGAAGCCATTCCCAAAGAACCCACCTTCACTTGGAAGAGACTTTTCCAATCTTCCCACCAGGAGGAAAACTGCAGCCACCAGTTTCACAGCCTGCAGCACCAGTGCGCTTAAATTCGGGGAGGGAAGGAACCTGCAGCAGCAGCAGCTGAGATGCTTCAGCCCAGTTGCTTCTCTGCTTCCAGGACTCTCCTCCCACCTGCCCTCCGCTCACCTTCCAGCTGCTGCTTCGACCATGGGAAGAGCACAAAAGCCGCTCTTGCACACCTCCTTCCTCCTACGAGTCATCCGGAACAGGAAGTTCAGCTGTCCCAACGGTTCTTTTTTCAAATGGGAACTGGCTTTCTTTCTTCTACTCTTCCAGTCGCTTTCCAACCTTTCTAGCAACACAGTACTCGATGGTTTTAACTCCTTTAAGCTCAACCACAGTATTATCCGCTTTCTAGGTACAGGTGTTGCCTGTTTAAGCACCATCTCCAGATAGGAGGCATTAAAAAAAACATCCTTGTCCAGTTTCTACCTAAGGCGTTTGCAACAAGTTTTCCCTGATTAAATGCTATCGAGTGGGTTTTAACTTCTAGCAACCGACTTTGGAGCTGAGGCTAGTGAAATAGTGAAATGTGATGTTACTTAACCTTGTGAAGATTAGCTACGTGCCCAGCCCTAAACGTTCATGAATGTTTTACAGAATTACACAATCAGCTTTCTTAGGGGTGATTCCCAGTGGAGATCAAAACCTCTCTACATGCCAAAACTTTATTGACTGTGAGGCTCCCAGGATTTTAGGGCATGGCAGCAGCAGCATCAGGCCAGACCCTCCAGGGGAAGGAGCTTCACTCCTGCTGGCCAGGGCTGCATCCAAGAGCATCAACCACCAAGCTTCATTCTTGGAGGAGGAAATTTTATATCTGCTGAATGCCAGGTGTAAATTCTGTAAATTTGCTTGCACTGAAGTCTCCCATTAGGTCACACAGAGAAATATATGCAGCAGGGCCTAGAAAAAGGAGCCTAAAAAAGATGGCATGATTGCCTATATATAGTAGAAGAAATTTCCCCCTCCCCAAATGTCTATCATTTTATTGTACAGAGGGTTGTTTTTTATATATTCTGCTATTTCCCTCATGTTAATTTTAATGTGTCATAGAGAAATGCAACGTTCAGTTTCATCCTTCTGCATCCTGAAATCTTCCAGATTTTGAGGCCAGAATTTCCTAGCCAGCATCTCCTTTGCACAAAATATCTGTGAGTCATAAGCAGAGATTCTGAGTGGCCCCAGTAAATTGCTGAAAAATACATGTTAAAAAAATATGCACAGAGGTTGTAGCTCAAGAAGAAAAAGCATTGTGGTTTTGAGTCCTGGATTCTTAGGTTCATGAACAACTCCTGCTGTGATCTAGGGGAGACATGATAGCAGTGTTCCAATATCTCAGGGGTTGCCACAAAGAGGGAGTCAAACTATTCTCCAAGGCACCTGAGGGTAGAACAAGAAGCAATGGGTGGAAACTAATCAAGGAGAGAAGCAACTTAGAACTGAGGAGAAAGCTTAAAAAAAACCTACACTTGCGGTGCCCTGTCAAATCGTCCTTATTGTTAGCTATTAAAAAACACTCAAACCATTCCAGGAACCCGGCCCACGACTCGCCGGCGGTCCCGAAAGGAGTGAAAGGTGGCAGTGAGGACATGATCGAGTGCGAGGTGACTCGTTCTTTAGCCACAGAAGAGAAGAAGAAAAAACGTACTCCTTATATTCTCTGTTCTAGGCTGTTCAGGCAGGTCTCAGGATCCCACCTTCGTCGCCAGTGTAAAAGTTCAAAGGATGGACGAGGTGTGAGGCATCTGAGTTAAGTTGGAAACAGCTTTATTCGAACAGCATAGAACCATATACAGGCAGGCTACAATCTGACAGCTTGCCCTGCTTGACAGCTGTTTATATGGAGCTGTCAAGCAGGGCACCCAATAGGACTGCTTCCGACAGCCCACGCTCAGCCAGCCGCGTCTTAGCCAATCAGGCACCGCTTGGCTGTTGTTGGCTGTCAGTCATAAGTCGAGGACCTGCGGCCGGTCCTAAGTCGAGGACTTTAGAACCGGTTGCAGGTCGAGGACTCAACCCTATTGACTTCACTCCATTCCTAAGGGTTCTGTAAGGGGCATAAGTGGACCATTGTGCCTACTGGACCTGATCTACTGTTCCCAATTATTCATACCCATTTCATTCATACTCATGTTTATTCTTATATCTATATAGTAATGTTAATGTATTCTATTATGTATCAATATACATAATATTCCCAACTTCTACTTTCTATCTATTTTCTAATCTTTAATGAAGCAATTGCTATCTTAGGTATTCTATATCTATCCATCATCTCTTGCTCTTTTTAGTATTTCAGTATTTGTAGTAAGTTAGCCCTCACCCCTCTCCTGGAAAAATGAAATCTTCTAGGAAATATTAAAAAGGCAGAATATTATACCTCTCTGCATGAGAAAAGAAGAAACATGATCTTGGAAAGCAGTCCCCACCTTTGTTAACAGCCCCAGAAAGAGTGGGCCACCTTATATACAACACAATAGATCTTCACCCTCAGGACATATTAGCCCTCTACCCATCTAGCAACAGAACTCACCACATGCAACCTGAGGAGATCACATCACCCAGCAAGGCTCTACCAAGCCTGGGACTCAAGACAACGAATCAAAATACATTTCATACACAAGAACAGGAAGCTCCAAGGCAGGGGCCAGGAGAGGGTATTAATCTTTCTTTCTCTCTCTCTCTCACCTATGTGCTCATTTTGCCCAGCCTCCCTTGCTGGCACAGACCCATTGAGTCTGTGGGTGGATTTTTCCCAGACCTTGGCCATTTGGAACAAAGGTTTTTAAGCGGTTTTGAATGTTGAGTACCTCTAAATTTTAACTTTAAAAGCCCAGGAGGTGAAAGTATGTGTCTCTGTGTGTGATCCCTTCTCTGGATCTTGCTCCCTCTGTGCATTTCCTAACCGCAGAAAGACCAACAAAGTCTGGAGATCAGGGGGGATTTGCCAGAGCACAGGACCTTCTGTAGGGAAAAGGGAGAGAGTGTGTGGGAAGGGGTTAAAAGGCAAATGAGAGGTTCACTCTTGGGTGACTGGCTGAGCATCACTGAACAGATCCCTATTCTGGAAAGGAGGTACCCATACTCTGAGTAATTTCGGTGGACAGAATCCTCCCAGGCCACTGGCCTGAAAAACTGAGGGATGACCACAGGTCAGAAGGTACATTCACCTGTTGGGGGGGATGTATTCCGCGGTTGCAAGGGACCCAAGTAAAAGGAAAGAATGGAGCCTTGGACTCTTGTCGTGGACAGTGGGAAGAGAAGACCAGGAAATGGGAAGCTCAGAGTCTAGGATCCCACTGAAATCTCCTCAAGGGAGACTGATGGAGGCCTGGGTTTGGGACAAATTACCTGTCAGACCGGAATGAAGAATACGCACGTGCGCCAAGGTATGTGAGAAATGGACTCTGCTCAGGGATGAAGCAAGAAAAACCAATTTGGCTAAATAAAGATAATTAAAAGGGAAATATATAAATAAGAATGTTGGGGATTTTGGGTTTTTTGTTGATTGTTTCTCTTCCTCTCTGTTTTCCATGCAATCACATGATGCATTTATTAAGATTTGTGCCTTCCCTAATTTAACTGAGATTTATTGTGGGAATGACCAGTGTTGTGTGTGTGAGCCTGAGAGTTTTGTTTTTCTGCTCATTCTGTGTGTGTGTGTGTGTGTGTTTGTGTGTGTCAAAGTCTTTGTGTTCCCTCGAGGTAAATGTAACTGTTAAATGTCCTTGATCCCTAGGAGAAATGAAATAATTAAATTATTGCAAATAATGTTGAATTAAGCAATGAAAATGCCCTCACACTGAGCTTGCCTGTCCAGCAGAACAGGATGAAGTTTCCTTCCCTTTCTGTACATTTAAGAACAGCTCCAGTATATGAGAGTATATGAGATAACGTTTTAAGTTCTTTTTTTTCAGAATTTTTTTTATTTTTTATTTTCAAAATAAACATAAAAATCCTCCTTCTTTACATACTGTAGAAAGTGTATCAGTTGGTTACAAAAGGCTTTTGTGTGTCTCTTCCACCGTCATCAAGTGTAATTCACATTAACTCTAATATCTTAACTCAGATGTTTATGAATGAATGAATGAATGAATGAATATTTATTTCTTAGCCGCACCCTCTCCCGAAGGACTCGGGGCGGCGTACAATAAAACATATAAAATACATATTTGAACAAGACATACATATAACAAAGACGTGTACTAAGACGTGTACAAGGAGGAGGTGGGCTGATGGATAAAAACAATTAAAATCACAATATTTAAAAACCCCTAAATAAATAAATAAATTCAATTAAATTACACAAATAAAACCCGTCAGGAACGATATAGTTAGATCATGGTTGAGCCAGGCCAGCTACTTGGAATAGGTGGGTCTTGAGCTTTACACGGAAGGAGCGGAGGTCATAGGTAGTCCTAATATCCGGAGGAGGTCATTCCACAGGGCTGGGCCCGCCACAGAGAAGGCTCTACTCCTAGGCGCCGCCCCTCGGCATTGTCTGGTGGACGGCACCTGGAGGAGTCCCTCTCTGTGCGAGCGAATTGGTCTCAGGGATGTATGGGGCAGGATACGATCCCGCAAGATTATATACCTGTTACTATCATCATACCTCCACTTTTATTTGACTATGATTGTTTATACGTCCTTCATCATAAAATACACCAGAATTTAATACATAACCACATACTGGCATTTCATTTATTTACTCCCTTGACACTAAATCCTTATATCCTATTCTAGCCAAACATCCATAATATTTAATGACAACATTTTCTAATCCTCCTTTCCAAATCACTGCTTACAATTTACATCCAGTTTCCTTATACATACATACATACATACATACATACATACATACATACATACATACACAATCATTATCCTTTCTTTATTTGACTATATCCTATATCATAACATTTCCCCCCTAATAATCAAGACTTAAATGTGTCTGATTTAGTTCTTTTTTATTGTTGTTGTTATTATTATTAACCTTTATATATAATCCAAAAGGATTTCTAACCTTCTCTTCACAGGTATTATTCAATATTCATATCCAATTATTGCTTATCATAACACTACACATTGTATACATTACTATCATTATCAATTTTTCATTTATCTGTACCTATTTATCACTAACTTTAGCTAGTTTTAAATTATACTCTTCCATCTATTAATCTGTATCTTTCCAATAACAAAACAATCTTATATATTCTGCCATCTGTGGAACCAGTCCTCCAAACATCTTCTTAATCAAGTCTGTATGGACTCCTTTTAGCAACTTCTTGCTTGTAAAATCTCTCATGAATTCTTGAAGCCCTCTTTCTGCTTCCTTGTTCAGCTTATCTTTGATTATCAGCACTGTTATCAAATATTTTGCAGATAGGATTTCATAGTCCATAGATTCTTTAATTTTTCTTCTTCTTCTATATCTTGCCCTTTGAAATAAATTTCCTCTCCATTTAATTCCTCTTTCAATATTCCATTCTTTCTTTTTTCAGAAATATACCAATTGCCATAGACATCAACAAGTTTAATTTCTTTATGTTCATCTTCCATTTCGGTTTTTGGAGTTTCAATCCCCTCATTTTGCATTTGAAGAATATCCTCCGTTTTTCCATGTTTTATTGTTGAATACACCAAGAATTCCAATTTTATCTCAATTTTTTCCTCCGTGTTTAATAATTTTTGCAGTTCTAAAAATATTCCTTGCAAATTTAAATCCTCCATGTTGTTTTGAGATGACATATTCATACACAGTTGCTTTTGCTTACAAGGTCAGATAAGATTAAAGCATGTGTTCACAAAGACCACTGTTTTTCGCAAATAATGCTGCTCTCACCTCTCTGTGAACAAAAACAAACTTGAAAGGGACAGCTGTGGACTCTTAAGATAGCGAAACAGCCAGGCAGTAAAGCCTTGAAATGGCGAAGTCAAAACAATCCATGAGGGAGAAAAAAGAACGTTCCGTCTTTGAATTCACAAAGACTCCGATCAGCCTCCGGGGTGGGGATTTTTTTTTTTTTTTGTATCTCTTTTATATATCAAATTAAACAAAGAAATCCAATTTAAATGAGTTAGAAAAAAGTTCCTTTTGTGTTCCAAGGCAAGAAGTACAAGAAGGCTGCTGGACGTTAATCTTTATTAAAAGCAACGATAACTGACTAAAACCGAGATACACAATCCCCGGCTGACAGCAATTTATACAAACGCCGTCAGTCGGGGAACCAATAGGGTAACCAGGATTCTCCCGCCGGATGTATGGGCCAATGAAAGAAGGTCTACGCAGCGCCACCTACTGGTGGACCGGCTCGGTACACAACAGTTCCCACAACAATAAAAGAGGAAAAAGTTAATCTGTAGCTTACAGAGAGTCACAAAGAGAAGTTAGAAGAAGAAAAGCTTGATCCATCCATTTCAAAAAGTTTGCAGAGATTCAATCGATGTAAATAACATTTTAAAAATATGATAACCACTGTCCAAGACCATTCCAAAGATCAAATTCGCCGCTAAGTTCTTCTATTCTTTAATTCGAATTGGTTTTTAAGTTTTTATGGGCAATCTTTTAAAAAAAAACAATAAAAATTCCTCACCAGCTGGAAACACTTTCTCTTTCCACATCGTTCCGTTTGGAACTGCCTGACTTTGTCAGCCTTGGCTGGATTTTTTGTCACCGGCTTGAAGATCTTCTCTTGCTTCCTTCGGAGATTTTGCGATATCCCCGAGATCAGCAAGACGTAATCTTCCTATTCACCATCTCTTCGGGATGGTTTAGGTCCAAATTCGACCCCCCAATGGCAAAAGTATAGACTGCAATCTCAGAGCATTGATATTGCACGTCGTTCCGTCACGACTTCAGCTCCACTTCTCAACGTTTTAAGTTCTTTTACAAGAAAAATGTTATTCTTGCTTTTTCTGTGTGTTGAAATGATTTCAACTGTCCATCCTTTTTCTGAAGTATGTGAATCCAGTTTTTTCTCCCTCATCTGTTGCGTCCCCATATTGTTGAAACTGCTTTATCTGTTTAATAACTGCAGTACTGATGTGTTGTTTTTTTCCTCAAACCTTACTTGCAAGCTATCTATCCACCCCCACTCTACCTCCCCATCTCTTATCCTTCAACAATGCCTTTCCTGGTAGGAATACCAGCACCGACCACATATGAGAATATGTTCCTGGCAATTGGTGACATTTCCAACATTTAGCTGATTTATCCTTAAACATTTTTGCTAATCTTTCAGGTGTCATGTGCCATCTATAAAACATTTTATATAAATTCTCTTAATATGCTGTCGCCATTGTCAAATTATAATTCCTTTCCCATAGTTGTTGCCATTTTTCTAATTCTATTGTATGTCCCATCTTATTGTTTCTTTAACCTCTTCTTCTTCTAAATTTATTCTAAGTAGATAACTGTACAATTTTTAAATCATTTTTTCATCTGTTTCCATGAGCATCCTATCTAACTCTGAGTTTTCCATATATAAGGATAAGTATAAGACACATGGAGTATAAGATGCACAAGATTTTGAAGAGGCATTTTTTTAAAAAAAAACTAGGTAGGTAGATAGAGGGATGGAGAAGGGGAGAGAGATAAATACAGTAGGTAGGTAGGGTGAGAGAGAGAATAGGGAGGGAGGGAGAGGGATAGAGAGAGAGAGAAATACAGTAGGTAGATAGGGAGAGAGAGAGAGTAGGTAGGTATAAGGCAGGACATAAAGCAAGATTTGAACATAACATAAAACAGACCTCTTGGGGGCCCCATCTATCCCTTCTATTTTGTTATAAATTTACTGAGTCTTGCACCGGAAATTTGAACTCTGGAAATACAAATGTCAGACCACAACATCTGTTCTAAGGAGGCCAAGTCAGTTAGAGGTCTCACCTACGAGTCAGGCATATAGCTTAACCACAAAAGCCAGTATGTATTCAGTGTTTCCTGTATGCTTTTCTGCCTAGAAATAAGGAATTTGCTGTCAAGCAAAACCAAGCATTTAATAGTGATTGCCGTACCATGTGCATGAATCACACAACTGGCAAGAAAATAGGGGCAGTCAGGCATAACATAGGTTATGTAGACAGTAAACACAAGGTCAATCAAAATGGACTCAAATGTCTATACACCAATGCACAGAGTATGAGGAATAAACAGGGCGAATTAGAAATTCAAGTAAAAGAGGGCAGATACAATATTATTGCCATTACAGAAACTTGGTGGGATGAAACCGACAAATGGCACATACAGCTAGAAGGATTTAAATTATTTAAAAGAAATAGACCAAATAAAAGAGCAGGTGGAGTTGCACTATATATAAGAAATAACTACATCTCTACAGAAATAGAGCACAACAATGATGAGAACTATCTTGAATGCATTTGGGTCAATATTAAAGGTTGTGGGGAAATGACATTGCCATAGGTCTATACTACAGGGCACCCAACCAAGCAGAGGAAGTAGATGAATTTTTTGCTAGTCAGCTAACTAAGGTATGTAGGAAGCACACCACAATAGTAATGGGAGATTTTAACTACCCTGACATCAACTGGGAAACAAACTCTGCACCAAGTGGAAGATCCCACAGGTTCCTAACAAACCTAGCAGACAACTTTGTTTCTAAAAGGGTAGAGAAGGGAACAAGGGGATCAGCCATATTGGAATTAATTCTCACTAACAGAGAGGAAATGATAGAATGTGTTGAAGCCATAGGAACCCTGGGGGCAAGTGACCATGCAATATTGGAATTCAACATTATCCAAACACAAGTAGTAGAACAAAGCCAAACTAGAGTCTTGGACTTTAAGAAAGCTAATTTCAATAAACTTAGAGAGAGCTTGGGAAAAATTCCATGGATGAGAATCTTCAAAGGGAAAACAACTCAAGAAGCTTGGGAAATTTTGAAAAATGAGATTACAAAAGCCCAATCTAGCACAATACCAATGAAGAAGAAAAATAACAGCTCCCAAAAGAAACCAGCATGGCTGCATAAAGAACTATCTGACAAACTGAAAGACAAAAAAGGTAAGTATAAAAAGTGGAAGGAGGGGAACATAACTAAGGCAGAATATAAGCAAATAGCCCGAGCCTGTAAAGATGAAGTGAGGAAAGCTAAGGCTCACAATGAAGAAAGGCTTGCCACAAAAGTAAAATTTAACAAAAGAGCTTCTTCCAACATATTAAAAACAAGAAAAAAGTTAACGAAACAATTGGTCCATTGCTAAGAGAAAGTGGCAAGAAGGTGACAAGCAACAGGGAGAAAGCAGAATTATTTAACTCGTGTTTTGCATCTGTCTTTACACAAAGGGATAAAGCAGTCCAACCTATCAAAAGCAGCACCACAAAAATCAGATTAGGAACACGAAATAGGGAAGAAAATGGTAAGTGAACACCTGTCTATCCTAGATGAGTTCAAATCACCAGGACCAGATGGATTACACCCCAAGATGGGAACCCCAAGGTTCTGAAGGAACTAGCAGACGAGATCTCAGAACCACTGAATTATATCTTTCAGAGATCCTGGAACACCGGGGAACTACCAGAGGACTGGAAAAGAGCTGATGTGGTTCCCATCTTCAAAAAAGGGAAAAAAATAGATCCAGGAAACTACAGACCTATCAGCCTGACCTCAATACCAGGAAAGATTCTGGAAAAAATAATCAAGCAACGAATTTGCGAACACCTAGAAGCAAACAAAGTAATAGCCAAAAGTCAACATGGATTTGTCAAAAACAGATCATGCCAGACTAATCTTATTACATTCTTTGATAATGTGACAAAATTAGTGGACCAGAGGAATGCCGTTGATATAGTTTACTTGGACTTTAGTAAGGCTTTTGATAAGGTAGACCATAACCTACTACTAGATAAAGTAGAAGAATGTGGGTTAGACAGCATCACCACCAGATGGATACGTAACTGGCTGACCAACCGCACTCAACGTGTAGTCCTATATGGAACTGCATCTACATGGAGGGAAGTATGCAGTGGAATACCCCAAGGCTCTGTTTTAGGCCCTGTACTCTTCAACATCTTCATCAATGATTTGGATGAGGGAATAAATGGGGAACTCATCAAATTTGCAGATGACACCAAGCTGCCAGGAATAGCCAACACTCCAGAAGATAGGCTTAAGATACAGAAGGTCTTGACAAATTTGAACATTGGGCACTATCTAATAAAATGAAATTCAATGGTGAAAAGAGTAAGGTTCTACATTTAGGCAACAAAAACGGAATGCATAGGTACAGTATAGGTGGTACCGTGCTCAATAGTAGTAACTGTGGGAGGGATCTTGGAGTTCTAGTGGACAACCATTTAAATATGAGCCAGCAGTGTGCAGCAGCTGCCAAAAAAGCCAACACAGTTCTGGACTGCATCAACAGAGGGATAGAATCAAGATCATGTGAAGTGTTAATACCACTTTATAATGCCTTGGTAAGGCCACACTTGGAATACTGCATTCAGTTCTGGTCGCCACGATGTAAAAAAGATGTGGAGACTCTAGAAAGAGTGCAGAGAAGAGCAACAAAGATGATTAGGGGACCGGAGACTGAAACATATGAAGAACGGTTGCAGGAACTGGTATGTCTAGCTTAAGAGAAAGAAGGACTAGGGGAGACATGATAGCAGTGTTCCAATATCTCAGGGGTTGCCACAAAGAAGAGGGAGTCAAACTATTCTCCAAGGCACCTGAGGGTAGAACAAGAAGCAATGGGTGGAAACTAATCAAGGAGAGAAGCAACTTAGAACTGAGGAGAAACTTCCTGACAGTTAGAACAATTAATCAGTGGAACAGCTTGCCTCCTGAAGTTGTGAATGCCCCAACACTGGAAGTCTTTAAGAAGATGTTGGATAGCCATCTGTCTGAAATGGTATAGGGTTTCCTGCCTAGGCAGGGGGTTGGACTAGAAGGCCTCCAAGGTCCCTTCCAACTCTACTATTGTATTATTGTATTCATTTAGCCAATAGAAATAATTTAGCACATTTCCATGTTTTTTGATGCTTTGAATACAATATAAAAATGCGTGTTTGCATAAGAACACTGTTCAGATGTTAGAAAATCCTGATTTTCTGCAACATTTGTGGCGAGCCAGCGCAGGAGATTGAGGAGCGATATTTTGCTGAGGACGGCACGGACCGACCAGTGCCCGATTGCGGCCGTCTAGCCATACCTTCAGGCGCCTCAGAGAGTCTTTCTTTGGAAGGAGACTCACGTCCCCCAGCCTCTGGCACTTGGTGGTCACCGACCGATCCAAGAACTACACGAGAGCAAGACAAGCTCATAAACAGCACCGGCTGAGAAAAGAAGACGCCTGCAGACAAGTATTGTGGGAATTGTAGACCCACTCGGTTGAGAGTAGAAGAGGGAGCCCAATCACCAGCATTACTGGTTATGAGTAGATAGCAGCTAGCAAACCAAAATCTGAGGCAAAAGTGCACGCAATCATAGATATCAATATGTGACCCTCCCCCTAGTGATCCCAACCCCCAGTCCAATCCCCACACCCCACAGGTGTCATGTGGGCTGCACTTTCAAAACCCATCATCAGGATGGTATGCCGGACGGTTGGCCTTGGCGGCAATTCCATATCTGCAGCATGCGCAGTAGATGGTGAGAAAACGACTCCCTTCTTCATTCACTCCTGTGCTCAAGCTTCCCCTCCCAAATACCATTTATCTCCCCCCCTCCCCGTTTCAATGGCAGCCGAAAGCGAGCAGCAAAGCAGAGGCTGACACCTTCCTAACAGAACCAGCGTATCCTAATGAGGCTCTAGAATTGTGTGGGTGGTTAAGTCACTGCAGTTCCTTAAGGCGACCATGATACTCCGGCACCCCAGGTCAGTGACAGTGTCTTAGAAATAGAATGTGGGTGGTGAAGAAGCATTTCTCGAACGCCTCTTCAATACATGTTACTCTATACATCTTGATCTTTAAAAATAGGCCAGCACTTTCCGGGAGATAAAAAAAAATTAGAAAAGAGAAGACACTGAACACCCCAGAACAAAGAAGAAGAAGAAAAAAAAGAGTTGTAAGGTGTGTAGTCCTGGGTGGACAGGATACAACGCTCTTAGAAAGAAAGAAAAAAATCTGAGATATAGTCAGTTACCAGGATGAGTAACAAGCCTCAAGAAGGAAAGAAAAGAAAAAAGAAAAAGAGAGTCTCAACGACACATTTAGTTCCTGTGTTGGTTTAACTTGCATGTTTGTCTTTGTTCATGTGTGTAAGTATTTTTTTGTTTTTGTTTTACAAAAAAGAAAAGTGAGAGAGTCTCTGACATCAAGTGGACCACAAACCCGGTCCAAGGGAGCAGTTGAGACAAAAACTCAAATTGCCCTAAGGGAATTTTATTGGCAGGAGTTGAGGGGGAGCTACGTAAGGGTGGATATATGCTCCATTCTCAATGGCTAATTTATATAATTAGAAAAATCTTAATTCCTAATTATAGAGAAAATCCAGATGAGATGCGTGTCCTTTTTGCATCCATTTTTCTGAACTCACCAGTCTACTTGGGCAGACATACAAATCTGATGGAAATTTTATTAACCCCAGAGAAAAGAAGGCTGGTGAAGGGAACCATGAATAAGCCTTTGCAGAAGGGTCATGCAAAAGATCCAGACTGGACATGGTTACTGAAGGAACCAGATTGGGAACCTAGTCCATTCAGCTGCAAAACTATTGGACCTTAGTTTTGTTAGGACTCAAACAAAAGTTAAGAAGTTATGGAAGGTCTATTAAATTCAACAGAAACAGGATGAAAATCCAGGGGAAATCCTAGAATGCATTTATCAAACCTTTAGGCAATATACCAAATTAGATCTTGAGGCTGAAGAAAATAAGAGAATGGTCAATATGACCTTCATTGGTCAATTTGCAGATGACATTAGAGCCAAATTACAGAAGACCAAGGCCCCCCCAGGAAAGGCATCTCTGAACTTGTGGAATTAGCATACAAAGCATATATTAATTGGGCTCAAATTTCAGAGAAGAAGGAACTTTAAAAGGCAAGAGGAAACACATTTTTTCCTCGCTGAGGCTCTTAGGCAGAAAATATGTATTTAGAGTTTTACATGCTCATGGGACTATTTGGAAAGAAAGTGCCTGTCTCTATTGTGCACAAAACAACGTAAAGACAGGATGGAATGGATGGCAAATTTTGCCTAACTAGCCAAACTATCCTATGAATTTACAAAGGGGTTGAAAAAGAACCATTTGTTTGGGAGCGGGAACAGAAACAAGTGTTTGAAACACAGACAAATGCCCTAAATCTGGTCACCCTCTTGCCTAACTAGGGGCCTCATGGGTGAGTCAAACGGTGGGAGAATTAAACAAACACACACAAGAAATCAAACAATATTCTGTGCCCCTTAGCCCATCGTTTCTAGCACCTCTATTCGTAATATTCAGGTGGGAGAAAGTATAGGTAAAACACTGGAATGGAGAAGAACTTGAAACCCAAAGTGGAAGGGCCTGTATACTGTGGTTAGGTGTTCTCCACTTGCAGTACAAGTTTTGGATTCACTGGACTTGAGTTAATCCAGCTGCTGATGAGTATTGGGAGGCAGACCAGGATGAGGCCCGTCTTTTAGTGGTACACTTGAGAAAGTGCCCCCTATAACTGTCCTACCGGCAATAGGCAAACTACAAACAGGGCAGAAGAGGCCTTACTGGCGTCACCCCTGGAAGCTGACATCTTTACGTATGGCCGAAGATTTGGAGGAGGAAGACAACGTTCCATTTGTCAGATGATGGATAGTCGAGCATACATAGCCATAGCTGCATTATCTGTTGCTTTAGTGAGTGTGCTTGCCCTTATTGTGAATTGCTGTATTGGATATTCATTCTTCTGGAATCGCTCCCTCCCCAGAAAGGCAGGTGCTGAGTCAAAAATCATTGATTGCGACAGAGAGCATTACGAAACCCCTGGAGACACTTATGTTTGAGAAAACCTGTGAGTGAGTTCTCTGTAGTGCTATATTGTTCCTGGGATTGTGGACTTTATACGTTGCACAAGAGGTGGTTTTGTGGAACACCTAAGACTGAAATTGCCCTTTCCCAAGTCACATATAACCCTAACCTTCTTCCTGACATGGTGATTTTGTAAATTAAGAGAATTGTGATTGGGTAGGTTTTGTGTAAAGGACAATTATGAGTTTTTTGTGGCTTTGGCTGTTATTGGTAAAGGGCCTGTTGAGTGATAACATCCTGAACAGTAGTTCCCAGTATTGTGAGAATGCCCGAGTGACACCCCCCCTTGCCCTTGAGGGAGGAACTGGGATGTTGAGAACCCCAAGAAACAGGGCAGGATCAAGGTACAGAGTTTAGACGCTTTGGGACAGGTCCGCTCCCACCAAAGACGCATTATTGATCGGTGAGGTCGATACCCTGGACCCAAGCCAACCCCAAGTCCTGTAGACAAGTGCCTGACAATCCCATTAAAAAGTGGGATAGAACAAAGGGAGAAAGGGTCCCTGCAACAATTGAGAAAAGGGAACTACATGTTAAAAATATTGGAATTGGGTCAAAGCCAAATTAATTAGTCTGACCCTGCCCTAGGTAAAAAAAAAATGCTGGTTGTGCTTGTCTGCTGGCCCTTCATCTTACAATGCAGTTCCAGTTGAGCTAGATCTTTGGGAAAAAACCAGGGCTACAATGGTCCTTGAAAAAGGTGGTAGATGGAGAACCAAAGCAGCAGAAGCCAAGTTGCAAGGTGACTTTTATAATGCACTCAAAAGACTGGGGATGAGTCACCTACCCATTGTTGGCCCCATAGCCATGGGTGTGGAAATCATAGGGTCACCCTCCTTGTGCATCAAACGTTATCAGGAACCTGGCATTCCTGTGGGGTCACTGTCAGAAGAACAATGTCCATCAGAAGTATACCTTGGCCCTAGAAAGACACTCATGGATGTAAAATTAACCCGCAGTATGTCTCCATCTGCCCACAACCTCTTCCAAGAAAAGATCATCTTCTCGCTTCTGCCCCCCTCTCGTACTTAACCGTTGGGAGGGGAATTTGACTACTGCAAGATGCCCAAGGCCATTTCAGCCACCCCGATTCCCAATTTGGCTCTCGATTCAATCCTCATCAGGATTTTGTGTTCTGGAAAAACCAGTTCCCATTATTTGTTTGAAAGTCCAGTTCTCAGGGACTAATGAAAAGAACCTCCGTGCCCTTGTCTTTTCCATGACATAGGTGTGTGTGTGTAGGAGAAAATGGAGTTTTCTTCTTATTTGAGAAGAATGTATATTTATGCTTGCCTAGTAATTGGACTGGAACATGCACCCTGGGGACTGGAGAAAGTGCCTTCAGAGAGTAAGATCTGAGAATCATTCTATATGTTTTACTTGTCTTTTTCTTCTCACTGCTATGTATCATCATCCTGAACGTGATTGTATTATATGTTTGCATTGCTAATATGTACTCCTGAGATATTAACCTTACCCTATGCAATGCCAAATGTTATAATAAGGCACTATAAGAGGCAAGACTCAATTGTAGCTAAAAATAGTCTTGAAGGGGGGACTAAGGCAGGTCATAAAGCGAGATTTGGACATAACATGAAACAGGGTCAGAGTATAAGACCTCCTGGGGGCCCCATCTATCCCTTCTATTTTGTTATACATTTACTGAGTCTTGAACTGGAAACTTGAACTCTGGAAATACAAATGTCAGACCACAACATCTGTTCTAAGGAGGCCAAGTCAGTTAGAAGTCTCGCCTACGAGTCAGGCATAACCACAAAAGCCAGTATGTATTCAGTGTTTCCTGTATGCTTTTCTGCCTAGAAATAAGGAATTTAGCCAATAGAAATGATTAAGCACATTTCCGTGTTTTTTGATGCTTTGAATACAATATGTGTTTGAATTAGAACGCTGTTCAGATGTTAGAAAATTATTATCTCTATCTGAACCATTTGGCCAAATAAAGCTATTTCTTGATCTCGCAATCCAAATCTCCTGATTTTCTGCAACAGGTAGGTAAGTAGATAGAGGGGGGGGAGAGAGAGAGATACAGTAGGTAGGTAGGGAGAGAGAGAGAGAGGAGGGAGGTAAGTAGATGTTTCCAGGTGTACTTATCCATGTGCTGGAGAAGGAAATCGCTGACAACCTGCAGCACCTAAGACTTGTTTCTGCTGGCACAGCACTTGATCAATGTAAGGGAGGCCCCGTGAGGGCTCTAAGGACCTGGGCCAGGTCCCACGTTGGAAACCGATGGACTGGAAGAGGACATAGGTTTGCCGCTCCTTTAAGGAATCATTTGACCAATGGGACCTGGGGCAAGGAGAAGCATCCGTCCCCCGACAGGACCAAGGAGAGAGCCGCCACCTGTCTCCATAAGGTATTATGGGAAAGCTCCTGGTCTAGGCCATGTTGAAGGGACTCAAGTACTTGAGCAGCCGAGGCGCTGGCCAGACACAGATTTAATCTTCCACACCAGGAAAAGAAAGTCACGCCGGTCTCTCTGCGGTATGGACGGGAACCCCTGTACAGCTCAGGAGGGGGCTGAGGCTCAGGGAGCTTCATGTCATCATGGGAGGCTTTGAAGCCGCAGTTATATTAAAACCACGGCAAGGCTTCTTGGCGGCACGGCAAAGATGTTGTTAAAAACTACAGCGGTACTTTGAGAGCGGCAAGGCTATTTCAGCCGCAGTGAGGCATTCGCAATCGCCGATAATAAATTTGCTTCAAGCAGCACCAAGGCTAATGTTAACGCCCTGAAGCCTCTATAAATGTCAGCTACAATGGGGGCCCGTCACCCCTGCATACCCAGGGATTGGGCTGAACCTCCCAGGCCGAGAGGCAGGGACCAGGACAACCCTGCCTCCTTATGAGATTGACTAGGCAGACTCTATGGCAAGCAGTCAGTTCTAAGTTCTAAAATGGTATTAACACTTCTTCTGATCTTGATTCTATCCCTCTGTTTATGTAGCCTAGAACTGTGATGACTTTTTTGGCAACTGCTGCACACCGCTGGCTCATATTTAAATGGTTGTCAACTAGGACGCCAAGATCCCTCTCACAGTTACTACTATTGAGCAAGGTACCACCTATACCAGTGATGGTGAACCTATGGCACGCGTGCCACAGGTGGCACGCGGAGCCATTTGTCAGGGCACGAGAGGTGATACCCTGAGTTCACTGTTTTTAAAAGCCATTTTTTCGCTCTCCCCAGGCTCCAGAGGCTTTATAGGAGCCTGGGGAGGGCGAAAAGAGCCTCCCCCGCCCCCCCGGAGGCCCTCCGGAGGCTTCAGGGACTGTCCGGAGGCTTCCCTGAAGCCTTCGGAACGCTTAAAATGACCCTCCGAGCAAACCGGAAATGACTTCCGGTTTGCTCGGAGGGTCGTTTTAAGCGTTCCAAAGGCTTCAGGGACTGTCCGGACGGTCCCTGAAGCCTTCGGAGCGCTCAAACGACCCTCCGAGCAAACCGGAAGTGACTTCTGGTTTGCTCGGTGTCAGGGGAAATTTCACCCTGAGCTAACGAGGTGTGAATCGATGGCTTTCCAACAGCATATCTTCAGAAAAAAACAAAAATGAGACTCGATAACAAGTTCTAATTTTAAAAAAACAGAACTTTTAATATGAAAATAAAATGAAATAAAACAAATCTATCTAATTGTTACATTTTGGCAAGAGCAATTGTCGCCCACCTTCTTGGCAGACGAACAGAAGAACAAAAGTAAAGAAGTCTCTGGAATGTGTGATGTATTATGAAATGTGTTAAGAAGCATGCACAGTAAATCATTGCTGTTAAGGGCTATGACCTGCGCAGTAAGTCTTCAGTTCAGCTAGCAAACAATTAACGCAGTGACACCCCTTCTTTTGCTAGTTGGGCTGATGTCATCAAATCATCAAATAAAGCACATCTTCTTTCGCAGATACTCGTATTGAGCTGCTGGAAGTAGTTTGTTGAGCATGTCAGCAATCTGATCATGTGTAGAAACATATTTCAATTCAACAAAACCTTGCTTAACTAATTGCTTTGTGTTTTGATAACGAATGTCAATGTGTCTGGACCTAGAACCTGTAAAATGTGACTCAGAAATATAAACCACCGATTCATTATCTTCCATCACGGTGATTGGTTGAATCGGACGTGTCCAGATATCTGTGATCAAAGCATCAAATCACGTTAGAGAATTACAAGCATCTGAAACACAAGCATATTCAGCTTCAGTAGATGAACATGAAACAAAACTCTGTTTTCTCAATTGCCAGTAAACAGGACATCCATTCAGGAACATCATGTAACCTGAAGTACTTTTGCGAGATTTCTTATCACTTGCCCAATCAGAATCAGCATAACAACATAACTTTGCATGATCGGTATGTGTTGGTTCTAGCAATAACTTCATGTGTTTAGTGTGTTTCAGGTATTTCAACAACTTCTTAATGCATGTCCAATGAAATTTTGTTGCCTTACCTACGTGTCGTGATAAGAGATTAACACTAAGTGCAATGTCGGGTCTGGTCCAACTACTAATGTATAACAGTGACCCAATGACTGAACGATAAAGTGTTTGGTCCTCGAACTCAGGACTTGGTTCATGTGTTAAGTTGTAAAAATCTGTTTGCATGGGTGTCTTTGTTGTGTTAGCATCTTTCATGTTGCAATGATGCAAAATGTGGTCAATTTTCTTCTCTTGTGAAAGACTAAACCCCTTCTGTGTTTTTTCAATCTGAACACCTAAATAAGTACTAATGTGTTCTAAAGTTTTCAGTGTGAAGTATCTCTGCAAACTTTTAGCAAAAATCTCACTCATTTTCTTATTTGGACCAATGTAAACAATGTCATCAACATAAACAAGGATTATCTCATATGCATTGTTAGATCTTTTTGTGAACACGCATTCATCAGTTTCGGACTTAATAAAGCCCATTGAATTTAGTTTGTCAGTAAGACATAAGTACCACATTAAACCTGACTGTTTCAGGCCATAAAGACTCCTGGAGGGCTTCTCACCTAGATCTCTTCATCTAGGTCTGCATGTGGATAAGCTGTGTCCACATCAAATTGGAAAACTTCTAAACCAAGAATAGTTGCAGCAATTTTTACACTCTCAGTTCTGACTGTTGGTGAGTAAGTGTTTGTGTAGTCCTCAGGAGAACGTTGAGCGAAACCCTGAGCTACAAGTCTGGCTTTGTACAAAGACTCACCATTCGGTTTCTTCTTGATTCTGTAGACCCATTGAGTACCAATGACTTTCTTGTTTGCTGGAGGTTTTGCAGGTGTAAATACATTAAGTTTCTTTAAACTGTCCATTTCATCCTGCATTGCATTATACCATTTATCTTGCTCGGAATCAGGAAGCTGCTTGATTTGTGTGAATGTATCAGGAGGAAGAGTAACAAATCAAAGGCAATGGTGTTTTTGTCAGTTGCCACGAATATCGTTGTGGAGGGATTCCTTTTGTGACCCTCTTGGAACATCTTGGAATAACAGCCTCTTCTTCTTCTTCTTCTTCTTCTTCTTCTTCTTCTTCTTCTTCTTCTTCTTCTTCTTCTTCTTCTTCTTCTTCTTCTTCTTCTTCTTCTTCTTCTTCTTCTTCTTCGTCCTCATCCTCATGTTCGTCGCTAGCATCAGCATCTACGGCTTGTGAAGACGGGACATCAGGTTGTGAAGAACTGGTAGAAGGAATATCTGCCTGTGAACGTTGGTCATCAGGCTGTGTGGCATCTGCAACATCATCTCTAGGAAAATAAACTCCAGGATCATTGGAATGAATCCTGGACCAGTCAATATCTTCCTCAAAATTAGCAGATTGTGAAATGACAATTACATGTTTAGGATCAATAAATTTGCTCCATTTTGAGTTATCATCAATACCCATAAATCTCAGTCTCTTTGCTACTGGACCTCCCTTTCTTCTTTTAGCTAAGGGAATGTTCACCATAGCGTATGAACCAAAAACGTGGAGGTTCTTGAGATCAGGCTTGTAGCCATACATCATGTAGAAAGGAGTTTGATTGATTACACTGCTCCAAGTACGGTTGACAATGCAATTTGCATATTTGATTGCTTCACCCCAGTATATGCTACCGAGATTGGCATCTTCTAGGAGACAATGCATCATGGTTTGTAGAACTCCTTGTCTTCTTTCTACGACTTTGTTGTGAGCCGGTGTATATGGAGCGGATGTCTGATGAAGAATTGCATTCTTACGCATCCAGTCCTGGAAACGCTGAGACATGAATTCTGCACCACGGTCACTCAAAGTAAAGAAGTCTCTGGAATGTGTGATGTATTATGAAATATGTTAAGAAGCATGCACAGTAAATCATTGCTGATAAGGGCTATGACCTGCGCAGTAATTCTTCAGTTCAGCTAGCAAACAATTAATGCAGTGATACTCGGAGGGTCATTTTGAGCGCTCCGAAGGCATCAGGGAATCCTCCGGACGGTCCCTGAAGCCTTTGGAACGCTCAAAACGACCCTCCGAGCAAACCGGAAGTGACTTCTGGTTTGCTCAGAGGGTCATTTTAAACGCTCTGAAGGCGTCAGGGAAGCCTCCTGACTGTCCCTAAAGCCTTCAGAACGCTTAAAACGACCCTCCGAGCAAACCGGAAGTCACTTCCAATTTGCTCGGAGTGTCATTTTAAGCATTCCGAAGGCTTCGGGGAAGCGTCCAGATGGTCCCTGAAGCCTCCGGAGGGCCTCCAGGGGGGCGGGGGAGGCTCTTTTCGCCCTCCCCAGGCTCCTATAAAGCCTCTGAAGCCTGGGGAGGGTGAAAAAAGCATGTAAAAATGGGGGGGGCTCATGCCTGTTGTGCGCGCATGTGCACTGGGGGGGTCACACATTGCATTATGGGTGCGGCACACCCGCACACGACCCCCCTGCGGTCCCCCCACTTGTTGCACGCGAGCCAAAAAAGGTTCGCCATCGCTGACCTATACTGTAACTGTGCATTTCATTTTTCTTGCCTATTTATTAGATAGTGCCCAATATTCAAGTTTGTCAACATCCTTCTGTATCTTTAGCCTGTCTTCTGGAGTGTTGGCTATTCCTGCCAGCTTGGTATCATCTGCAAATTTGATGAGTTCCCCATTTATTACCTTATCCAAATCATTGATGAAAATGTCGAAGAGTACTGGGCCTAAAACAGAGCTTTGGGGTACTCTACTGCATACTTCCCTCCATGTAGATGCAGTTCCATTGAGGACTACACGTTGAGTGCGGTTGGTCAGCAAGTTAAGAATCCATCTGGTGGTGATGCTGTCCAACCCACATTCTTCTACTTTATCTAGTAGTAGGTTATGGTGTACCTTATCAAATGCTTGCTGAAGTCCAAGTAAACTATATTGACAGCATTCCCCTGGTCCACTAATTTTGTCACTTTGTCAAAGAATGCAATAGGATTAGTCTGACATGATCTGTTTTTGACAAACCCATGTTGGTTTTTGGCTATTACTTTGTTTGCTTCTAGGTGTTTGCTAATTCGTTGCTTGATTATCTTTTCCAGAACCTTTCCTGGTATTGAGATCAGGCTGATAGGTCTATAGTTTCCTGGATCTATTTTTTTCTCCTTTTTTGAAGATGGGAACATCATCAGCTCTTTTCCAGTCCTCTGGTAGTTCCCTGGTGCTCCAGGATCGCTGAAAGATATAGTTCAGTGGTTCTGAGATCTCATCTGCCAGTTCCTTCAGAACCCGGGGGTGTAATCCGTCCGGTCCGATTTTTTTCTTTTTTCCTTTTCCAATTTTTCCCTTTTTTCCATTCCTTTTTTCTTTCTCTTCTTATTTTAGGGCCACTGTCTTCCATATAAGTGGATTAAGGTATCGAAGAACCTGAAGATTTTGTATTTCTCAACTACCATATAGTATATCAACTATTTTGAAATGAGTAAAAAGATAACAGCCGTTGGCTCTGCAATACCAACTTCCTCTTCTTCACCATCTGGAGGACAAAGATCAATACACATGATGTTGCAACAGGAAAAAGACAAGGAAGTGACACTGCAGATGATTATGCAAGGAATACAAAAAATACAAGTAGGAACAGAGAATATAGAAAAGAGAACAGAGAAGATTGAAAAGAGAATAGCGAATATAGAAAAAAATAGAGCACATCGAACAAAAAATAGAGAAAACAGATGAAAAAAATGAGAACATTCACCAAATGATGATGAAATATGAGGACAGACTTCAAAAAATAGAAGAAAAAGATGAGCAGAGACAAGGAAATTGGAGTTATTTATAGCAGATTGAGCGTGGTTGGAAAAGATAACATGGGATGGGAGATCGATAGATCAGAATTTTATCTTAGATTTCAAAATATAGAAGAAGAAAAGGGAGAAAATCTGGCAGAAATAATGATAGAAATTCTGGCAGACGTCTTGGTGATAACCAGAGATGATGGATGGTACAGAGTCTATACAAGATATGCAGCGAGAAACAATCTCCCAAGAGAAGTTCATATAAGATTTACTAAGAAAGCAATTAAGACACAAATATTACAGAAGGCAAGAGACAAAAGACTGGAATATAAAGAAAAGGAGTTTGTAGTTTTGAAACAAGTACCAAGAAGAGTGACAGAGATGAGAAGAGAACACCAATTTTTAACTAAAATTTTACTTTAAAAGGGTGTTAATTTTAGACGTCTGATACCAGAAGTTCTCATGTTTGTATGGCAAGGGCAAAGATACAGAATAGATTCAACTGAGAAAGCAGAACTATTCTATGTAGAACATCTGAGAGGGAAAGATGAGGAGACAGGAAAAGAAGAATCACTAATTGAACTCCAAGAGGAGTGCATAGTTGTGACTGAGAAAGAAGATGTGGTAGGTGGCATTGACCTTAGAGAACAACGAGAAGTGAGATCTACTAGAGCAGTAAATCCTTCTATGAAGTATAAAGAGAAAAGAGAAAAAATGATTACAATTAATATAAATGGACTTAATTCAGGTATTAAAAGAAGGAAAACATTTCATAATGGAATAGCCTATACAAGAAAAAGAAATAAAGAAAAAACAAGCCTTTAAAATAAAGAGCTACAGAAATCTCCACAAAAAAGGAGAGTAAAATAAAAATGGACATAATCAAACAAAATGGGGTTAATGGAAAAGGAGGAATTAGCACAAAAAATTAGAGGTGCTAAACAGAATTACTTTGAAAATGCAAATAAACCAGGCAGATGGTTAGCATATAAATTGAAAAAGAGAGAGAATCAGGAAAAATAATGCAATTAATAGATGATCAAGGGGAAATTTGTTACAGAAATGAAGAGAAGAAAAAAATTATACAAGATTACTATGGAAAATTGTATGAACAAGAGAATATAGAAGAGGGAGGAGCCAAACAATATTTGCAGAAAGTGAATCTACCCCAGATACCAAAAGAAATCGAAATGATGGTAGAAGGCAATATAATGATGATGGAGTTAACTGAAGCACTTAAAAAACAAAACAATGGAAAGGCTCCAGGTCCCGATGGACTGCCAGTGGAATTTTATAAGACGTTGCAGGAATCATTGTGTCTTCCGTTACTAGAAGTTATGAATGAGGTTATGTCAAAGATGAGGATACTCAAATCGTGGTCAGAAGCATATATTACACTTGTGCTAAAAGAGGAGGCCAACCCATTTCAAATTAAGAATTATAGACCTATTTCTCTGCTAAACTCAGATTATAAAATATTGGTTTCAATATTGGCAGAACGACTCAAAAATATTTAAACAATTTTATTCACCCCGATCAAAATGGGTTTCTACCAAAGAGACAAATCAAAGATAACATGAGAATAATTCTGGACACTTTGGAATATTATGAGGCACATCCTGAAAAAGAAATGGCTTTGATGTTCTTAGATGCATAGAAAGCCTTTGACAATGTGAACTGGCGATTTATGTTGTTACAGCTGGAACAGATGGGCTTTGGTAAGAAATTCACCCAAGCCATACAAACTACATACCACAAACAAACAGCAAAGATAATGATAAATGGAGAACTGACAGACTCTATTGAAATAAAGAAAGGGACGAGGCAAGGTTGTCCACGATCGCCTCTGTTGTTCGCCTTAACATTAGAAGCCCTAAATAGAAACATTAGAGAAGAAAAAGACACAAAAGGAATGAAAATTAAAAAGGAAGAATACAAATTGCAGGCATTTGCAGATGACCTGGTCTTCATCTTAGAGGACCCACTAGAAACTGCACCTAAATTGATAGAAAAAATAGAGTAATGTGGAAAAATAGCAGGTTTGAAAATAAATAAAGACAAAATGAAGATTTTGACAAAGAACATGTTATTAAGACAAAAGGAAGAATTTGAGGAAGCTTTGAAGATCCAAGTCACGAATAAGGTCAAGTATTTGGGGATATATTTGACAGCAAGATGTAGTACTCTTAAAGAGAACAATTACCATAAACTCAAGCAACAGATTGCGACAGATTTGCCAAAATGGGAAAATTTACAACTATCAATAATAGAGAGAATATCAACAATCAAGATGAATATACTACCCAGGATTTTATATTTGTTCCAGACAATTCCAATTAGATTAGGGAAATATTATTTTGACGATTTAACAAAATAGTGTTGAAATATATTTGACAGGGAAAGAAAGCGAGAATGAAATTAAAATTGTTACAAGATGCTAATAGAAGAGGAGGATTTGGTCTACCTAACTGGGAGTTATATAATCAGGCAACAAGTTGATGTTGGTTAAAGAATGGATAACATTAAGAAATTCTAGATTATTGACTGTAGAAGGACATGATTTGCTGTTGGCATGGCACACTTTCTTATGGTACAAGGGAACTAAAACGCAGGGGCATTTTAGAAGACATTACACACGTGAGGCTTTGCTATTAAATTGGGAGAAGATTAAAAGGCAGCATTATCTAAAAATTTCAGTCTGGTTATCAACTATTGAAGCATTTTCATATCCAATAATGTACAAAAAGGAACAAACAATTAGATATGGTGAAATATTGAATGCAAAGGGTGAACTTAAATCTATGCAAGAACTGGAACAGCAAGGTATAAAGATGAACTGGTTTTCATATGTGCAAATACATTCTAGATATGATAAAGATCTTAAAATGGAAGGTTTCCATGATAAAATGACTGGGTTGGATAAAATTTTGATAGGTACTGATGAAAAGGTGATTTAAAAACTGTATGGATACTTATTAGAGGTTAAGTTAGAAAAACAAGTTAAAGAATCTATTATTGCTTGGGGGGGGGAAATTTGGACGTGGGATTGACTTCAAGAATTGGCAGAAATTGTGGTCTCAAAATTATAAAATGACTATGTCAATAGCATATAAAGAAAATTTGTATAAGATGTTTTACAGGTGGCACCTATCCCCGACGAGAATAGCAAGAATGTTCAAGAATAAATCGGAAAAGTGTTGGAAATGTCATCAGACACCGGGTTCATATTACCATATGTGGTGGAGGTGCATAGAAGCTAAAAGATATTGGGCTAAAATCCACACTTGGTTGGAAAAAATGATACAAAAACATATAGACTTTAAACCAGAGATCTTTTTATTGGGAATCATACCGGAAACATACAATAGAGAATTGAAATATTTGACTGTAAACGTGTTAACAGCAGCTAGAATTGTATTTGCTAAAAATAGGAAAAATGAATAAATACCAACGCAGAAGGAAGTTATTCACAAAACAATGGAATGTGCTGAAATGAGTAAATTGACATTTGAAATGAGAGAACAGGAAGATAAACAATTTTATGAGATACGGGATCTATTTTATCAGTGGTTAGATAAAAAAGCATGGAAATGAAAGATGTTAGAGAATGTTATAAATACAAGAATAATAGAATGATACAGAATATAACATAAAGATATATTATTATGGGATAGATTTAAAATGATGTAATGAATTGTTATAATATAAATGAATCCAATACCAAAATATCTCGTTTAAAATGAAGGAATAATAGTGATAGTCAAATAAATGAGGTACAATGATAATAATGTATACAAATATATTTGATTTGATAATATGTGATTTCATATAAATTGTAAGTGATGACTATGGAAAGGATGCACAAAAACCTTGTAACCAATCGACACACTATACATAATTGAAAATGGCTTTATGTTGTATGTTTTGTCTATGTCTGTCTAAAAATAAAAACTTTCTTTTAAAAAAGAGAGGGAGAAAAGAGTGATAGAAACAAGAAAATAGAGAATATTATTGTAGATCTTTTATATAACAAAACAAAATAACAAGAGAAAACGTGGGCAAATTGAATGATGAGACTATAAATTAAGATAATTATGCATTATTGTTAGAGATATATAAGTGCATTGAATGTTAGGGTTATGTTTAACTTGATTAGTTTCATTTGTATTAGAATGTATGACAGGTGCCACACTTCACAGATTGATTTGATATTTTGATTGAAAAAAACTTAGAAAGAGAGAGAGAGAATAAGAGAGAGGAAGAAAGAGAGAGACAGAGGGAGAGGGAGAGAGAGAGAGAGAGAGAGTTGTTGGTTGTAAATTCCTTGGGGCGGAGAAGAATTGCTGCAAAACTGAGTTTCCTGAAATGGACCACTAGACTCCTGAACAACTGAAAAATGATCTAGTAAAAAGAAAAGGCAACAGAAAGAGCAACATGCAAACAAAAGCAAATAAAACACCCCCAGGAACAAAACAAATTAAAAGTTTAATTTCTGTGCATTGTTCAAAGGACTTTGAATTGGCCATGCCCATCTAGTCACATGACCACCTAGTCATGCCCACCCAGCCAGTCCAGCCCTCCCAACAGTCTGAGGGACCATAAATTGGCCCAATTTAAAAAGTTTCAGGACCCCTGGGTTAAGGTCATGTCCTGTCCTAAATCCCATCACCTGGAGATAAAGGTATTTTCTTTGTGAATAGGCTGGCCCAGGATTTCTTTATGACCGTCTGCTGTAGGTTATTAGGGAAGATTGGGGGCTGCTTTCTGCCTCTAAGAACATGTTTCTCCTTTTCTACCCTTTTTAACATTCCCCAAAATATCTCATTCTCGGGGGGGGAGGCTTCCCCACAATTCCCCCCTTTTGGGATATATGTATTTACATATATTGGTCAACCTACACAATATTAGAATGGTCTCTGTACTTTCTGTATGCCTGGCACACCACGAGGGATATTTGCCTGGCATCCTTATTTGGGGTCTATTAAAATGGGAGGTAATTTTGCAGGCCATTGGGACAAGGGGAAGTACACTGGTGGAGGCAGCACACTCATGATGATTATGGCAGTGGCCCCAAAAAGGAGAGTTTTCAACCCATGAAGGTCTAGCAGTCAGGGTAGAAGTTCTGTTAAATAGAAATGTATAGTGTGCAATTTTCTGTGCCAATTCTTTTAGATGGGTCATTTTCTATGAGCTTTCAGCCAGGTTTGAAGCAAGCACATTTACCAAAATTGTTTGCATCCATGAATGTACCTTAGTAGATAATCAAAGACGGCCCATTTCCAATGATTGCTTCCTGAACCTGCCTTAGTTTATTGCATCCAGGATTTGTGAGGCCAAATTTAGATTAACCAGTATACAAGCTAGACCAGTGGTGGGCAACCCGCGGCTCGGGAGCCACATGCAGCTCTTTACACCCTTTAATGTGGCTCTTCTGTGTGCCGGGTGCCCGCTCCCCTCCCTCCTCTCGGGCTTCGGAGGGAAGCTTCTGCAAAAGCCTGGGCGAGTGACAACCAGTTTTGGTCCTATGACTGCAGAATGCTGCAAAATACCATAAATGCAGGCAAGTTGTTGAGTGTTTCAAATGTGATTGGAACACTCAACAAGGTGACCACAGTGTGTGTGTGTGTGTGTGTGTGTGTGTGAGTGAGAAAGACAGACAGAGAGAGGAACAGAGAGAGGGAGTGAGGGAGGGAATCAGAGAGAGACTGACAGACAGACACACACACAGACACACACAGAGAGAGACAGAGAGGGGGAGGGAGGGAGAGAAAGATAGACAGACAGAGAGACACACAGAGAGTGAGTGATTAAGTGAATGAGTGAGAGACAGACACACCCACATACACAGAGTGACAGAGAGAGAGGAAGGGAGGGGAGAGAGACAGAGGGAGAGACAGAGACAGACACACACACACACACTCAGAGTGAGTGAGAGACAGACAGACACACACACACACAGAGTGACAGAGATGGGGGAGGGAGGGAGAGAGAGACAAAGAGCCAGAGAGAGAGAGAGAGAAAGAAAAAGAAAAAAAGAAAGAAAGTGGGAGAGAGAGATGAAATTAAAAACAACAACATACAAACCTGACTTACTCAAACTATCCAAGGAAATGCAAGGCCAATGTTCACATTAGTGGTTGTGACTTTGTCAGTCAATGTCAGGATGTAATTTTCTCTACATTGTAAGGCAAATTTTACGGAATTTAACGTTATCGATAAATAATATCGTTCTAAAGTTTTTGTTTTATTAGTTGTGTTATTTGTATCCTCCCGACCTATGTGGATACTTGCATGCAGAATATTCTCAATAAAAACTTATTGAAACTAAAAACAGTGTACCATCCAATGTATTTTCGGTTTTAAAAATGTGGCTCTCAAAGTAAATTTCAATTGTGGTTTTGGTGAGATTTGGCTCAGTTGAAAAAAAAGGTTGCCCACCACTGAGCTAGACTATGCATATTTTTGAAGTTGCGCACAAGGAGTCCTGGAACTCCTACTAATGCAGTGGAAAACCAGTGCAACATATTCTGCTTCATTGGGCAACTGAGCACCATCATTTGTGAGTCACAATCAGAAGTTGGGGTTTGGACACCTCTTTTCTGCTATCTCTTCAGTGAGGAAATTGACTAAGGGGGGGTGTCCCCTCTCCATGGAATTAGGAGACTATTGAGCCTTAGTGCCAGAGAATAAAAACCAACCAGGGGAAGCTTTATGTCAGGAGTCCTCAAACTACAGCTTGCGGTCTGGATATGGCCCGCCAATATGATGTATCAAGCATGCATAGTGGTAGGATTAAGCTCTGCCCCTCAATTTACAGCCACTCCTTGTATGGCTGGCTTTTCCCACCAGCCTTACAATCCCTCCTCCAGCCATTGGCCTTATATATACCTTGCAGAATCTAGCAGCTCAGCTGTGTACTTCTGTTCATCGCTGTTCATTGGAACATGCAACCGTAATTCAAGGCCCATAATAGTTATATCTTGAGGACTACTTTTATGCGGGCTGTGAAACTCCACATGTGGGAATTCCATAGTCAACAGACAAAAGCTCTACCCAAAATTCCTTTTTGAGGAATTCCATTAATTCCAGAAAAGGAAATATTCAGAAGGTTCTGTTAATAACCAGAAACTAGTAGTTAGCCATTTTCCAATTTCTTTTCACTCTACTTACAAATTTAATCCTGAGAAATGTTTGAGCAAAATGAATCAGGCCAAAATTCAAACAATCAATTTCTCACCGACACTTTCAATGGGAGATCACAAATGAAATTCAAGCATTCTCTAAACTCATCTACCTTTCATCATATGGATTACCTTGTGTGCAATAAGGGATGATTCATGCTTGAAGTAATCTCCGCAGACTGGACATTCCAAAGATTTCTCCACGGTGTGAGTCCTCTGGTGTTTCACCAGGGTGGAACTCAGACTAAAACTTTTCCCACAATCAAGACATTCAAAGAGTTTCTCTCCTGTGTGAGTCCTCTGGTGTGCCACCATATTGGAATTATCATTAAAGCTTTTCCCACAGATAGGACATTCAAAGGGTTTCTCTCCTGTGTGAGTCCTCTGGTGTTCCACCAAGTGAGGCTTGCGACTGAAACCTCTCCCACAATCAGGACATTCAAAGGGTTTCTCTCCTGTGTGAGTCCTCTTATGTTTCACCAGGCTGGAATTAACACTGAAGCTTTTCCCACAACCAGGACATTCAAAGGGTTTCTCTCCTGTGTGAGTTCTCTGGTGTGCCACTATATTGGAATTATCATTAAAGCTTTTTCCACAGATAGGACATTCAAAGGGTTTCTCTCCTGTGTGAGTCCTCTGGTGTATCACCAGGCTGGAATTCTGACTGAAACATTTCCCACAATCAGGACATTCAAAGGGTTTCTCTCCTGTGTGAGTCATCTGGTGTGCCACTATATTGGAATTATCATTAAAGCTTTTTCCAGATAGGACATTCAAAGGGTTTCTCTCCTGTGTGAGTCCTCTGGTGTCTCACCAGGCTGAAACTCCAACTAAAACATTTCCCACAATCAGGACATTCAAAGGGTTTCTCTCCTGTGTGAGTCCTCTGGTGTCTCAACAGCGGGGAATTGTGACTGAAACTTTTCCCACAATCAGAACATTCAAAGGGTTTCTCTCCTGTGTGAGTCCTCTGGTGTCTCAACAGCGGGGAATTGTGACTGAAACTTTTCCCACAATCAGAACATTCAAAGGGTTTCTCTCCTGTGTGAGTCCTCTGGTGTATCAACAGATAAGAATTATCACTAAAACCTTTCCCACAAACAGGACATTGAAAGGGTTTGTCTCCTGTGTGAGTCCTCTGGTGTTTCACCAGATTAGAATTACAATTAAAGCTTTTCCCACAGATAGGACATTCAAAGGGTTTCTCTCCTGTGTGAATCCTCTGGTGTACCACCAAGTGAGGCTTGCGACTGAAACCTCTCCCACAATCAGAACATTCAAAGGGTTTCTCTCCTGTGTGAGTCCTCTGGTGTATCAACAGATAAGAATTATCACAAAAACCTTTCCCACAAACAGGACATTGAAAGGGTTTCTCTCCTGTGTGAGTCCTCTGGTGTTTCACCAGATTAGAATTACAATTAAAGCTTTTCCCACAGATAGGACATTCAAAGGGTTTCTCTCCTGTGTGAGTCCTCTGGTGTTCCACCAAGTGAGGCTTGCGACTGAAACCTCTCCCACAATCAGGACATTCAAAGGGTTTCTCTCCTGTGTGAGTCCACTGGTGTCTCACGAGATTAGAATTATCACTAAAACTTTTCGCACAAATAGGACATTCAAAGGGTTTCTCTCCTGTGTGAGTCATCTGATGGGTCACCAGATTAGAATTACAATTAAAGCTTTTCCCACAGATAGGACATTCAAAGGGTTTCTCTCCTGTGTGAGTCCTCTTATGTTTCACCAGACTGGAATTAACACTGAAGCTTTTCCCACAGATAGGACATTCAAAGGGTTTCTCTCCTGTGTGAGTCCTCTTATGTTTCACCAGGCTGGAATTAACACTGAAGCTTTTACCACAATCAGGACATTCAAAGGGTTTCTCTCCTGTGTGAGTCCTCTTATGTTTCACCAGGCTGGAATTATCACTGAAACTTTTCCCACAGATAGGACATTCAAAGGGTTTCTCTCCTGTGTGAGTCCTCTGGTGTATCACCAGTTTGGCATTCTGACTAAAACATTTCCCACAATCAGGACATTCAAAGGGTTTCTCTCCTGTGTGAGTTCTCTGGTGTATCACCAGGCTGGAATTCTGACTGAAACATTTCCCACAATCAGGACAATCAAAGGGTTTCTCTCCTGTGTGAGTCCTCTTATGTTTCACCAGGTTGGCATTCTGACTAAAACCTTTTCCACAAATAGGACATTCAAAGGGTTTCTCTCCTGTGTGAGTTCTCTGGTGTATGACCAGGTGGGAACTCTGACTAAAACATTTCCCACATTCAGGACATTCAAGGGGTTTCTTTTCTGTGTGCGTGGTCTTATGTCTCAAGAGGTGGGAATTTCTAATGAAACTTTTCCCACAATCTCTACACTTACAAGGTTTCTCCATGGAGTGAATCCTCTGATGTGTTACCAGGTGGGAATTACAATTGAAACTTCTCCCACAGTCAGGACATTGAATGGGTTTTTCTCAATTATGATTCCTCTGGTGTATCATCAACATAAATCATAACTGAAAGTTTTCCAACAATCAGGACATTCAATGCATGTGAGTCTTCTGGTGTATCACCAGGCTGGAATTGTGACTTTCCCATAACCAGGACATTGAAAGGGTTTTTCTTCTGTGTGAGTTTTCTGGTGTTTCTTGAGATGGAAATTTCTAATGACGTTTTCCCCACAATCTAGATACTCATAGAGTTTCTCCCTGGAGTCAATCTACTGATGCATCACCAGACCTAAATTGTGACTAATTTTTTTTCCACAATCAGGACATTCAAAGGGTTTGTCTTTTGTGGGAGTCCTCAGGTGCTTCACTAGGAAGGAATTCACTGAAACATTTCCCACAGAAAGGATGTTCAAATGGTTTTATTCCTTT